>NW_027137589.1:1377080-2091613 GCF_001692895.1 Cenococcum geophilum 1.58 | reverse complement strand
ATATTGATATTCGCATATCTACTTATAAGCTACACCACCAAATACTATAGGATTAGCAGCAGGCTTATATATTAATATTTGTATATCTACTTATAAGCTACACCACCAAACACAGCAGGATTAGTAGTAGGCTCGCATGTTAATATTCGCAGGTCTACTTATATACTACACCACCAGATATAGTAGGATTAGTAGCACGCTTATATATTATATTTGTATATCTACTTACCTCCTACACCACCAAACACAGTAGGATTAGCAGTAGGCTTATATATTAATATTTACATATCTACTTATAGGCTACACCACTAGATATAATAAGGTTAGCAGCAGCCTTATATATCTATATTCGCATATTTACTTATATACTATACTACTAGACATAGCAGGATTAGCAGTAGGCTTATATGTCAATATTCGCATATCTACTTACCTCCTATACTACTAGATATAGTAGGATTAGTAGCAGGCTTATATATTGATATTCGTATATCTACTTATACGCTAAACCACTAGATATAGTAGGATTAGCAGTAGGCTTATATGTTAATATTTATAGGTCTACTTATAACCTACACTACTAGATATAGTAAGATTAGCAGTAGGCTCGTATATCTATATTTGCATATCTACTTACCTCCTACACTACTAGATATAGCAGGATTAGCAGTAGGCTTATATGTCTATATTTACGTATCTACTTATACGCTATACTACTAAACACAGTAGGATTAGCAGTACGCTCGCATATTAATATTCGCATATCTACTTATAAGCTATACTACTAAACATAATAGAATTAGCAGTAGGCTCGCATGTCCATATTTATATATCTACTTACCTCCTACACTACTAGATATAGTAGGATTAGTAATAGGCTTATATATCCATATTCGCAGGTCTACTTATACGCTAAACTACTAGACATAGTAGGATTAGTAGTAGGCTTATATATTAATATTCGTAGGTCTACTTACCTCCTATACCACTAGATATAATAAGATTAGCAGTAGGCTTACATGTTAATATTCGCATATCTACTTATAAGCTATACTACTAGATATAGTAAGATTAGTAGTAGGCTTATATGTTAATATTCGCATATCTACTTATAGGCTACACTACTAGACACAGCAGGATTAGTAGTAGGCTCGTATGTCTATATTCGTAGATATACTTATACGCTACACCACTAAATATAGCAGGATTAGTAGTAGGCTTATATATCGATATTCGCATATCTACTTACCTCTTATACTACTAGACATAGTAGGATTAGTAATACACTTACATATCTATATTTATAGGTCTATTTATACGCTATACCACTAAATATAGTAAGATTAGCAGCAGCCTTATATATTAATATTTGCATATCTACTTACACGCTAAACCACTAAACACAGTAGGATTAGCAGTAGGCTCACATATCAATACTTATATATCTACTTACCTCCTATATTACCAGACACAGTAGGATTAGCAGCACGCTTGTATATTCATATTTATATATCTACTTACAATTTACACCACTAGACATAGTAGGATTAGCAGTAGGCTCGTATATTAATATTTGTAAATCTACTTATATGCTAAACCACCAGATATAGTAAAATTAGCAGCAGGCTTATATATTAATATTTGCAGGTCTATTTATAACCTACACTACTAAATATAGTAAGATTAGCAGCAGGCTTATATGTTAATATTTGTATATCTACTTACATCCTACACCACCAGATATAGTAAAATTAGTAGTAGGCTTATATATTAATATTCGCATATCTACTTATAGGCTACACTACTAGATATAGTAAGATTAGCAGTAGGCTTATATATCAATATTCGCATATCTACTTATAGGCTACACTACCAGATATAATAAGATTAGTAGCAGCCTTATATATCTATATTTGCATATCTACTTATAAGCTATACTACTAGATATAGAAGGATTAGCAGCAGGCTTATATATCGATATTTGTAGGTCTATTTATACCCTACACCACTAAATATAGTAGGATTAGCAGTAGGTTTATATATCTATATTCGCAGGTCTACTTACCTCCTATACTACTAAATAAAGTAGGATTAGCAGTAGGCTTATATGTCGATATTTATAGGTCTACTTATAACCTATACCACCAAACATAGTAGGATTAGCAGTACGCTTAGATGTCTATATTCGTAGGTCTACTTATATACTATACTACTAGACACAGTAGGATTAGTAGCAGGCTTATATATTAATATTCGCAGGTCTACTTATATACTACACCATTAGATATAGTAGGATTAGCAGCAGCTTTGTATGTCTATATTTGCATATTTACTTACTATCTATACTACTAGACATAGTAGGATTAGTAGTAGGCTTGTATGTCCATATTCGCATATCTACTTACCTACTACACTACTAAACATAGTAGGATTAGCAGTAGGCTCGCATGTCGATACTTATATGTCTACTTACCTCCTATACCACCAAATATAGTAGGATTAGCAGCAGCCTTGCATATTAATATTCGCAGGTCTACTTATACGCTACACCACCAAATATAATAGGATTAGCAGTAGGCTCGCATGTCTATATTTGCATATCTACTTACACGCTAAACCACTAGATACAGTAGGATTAGCAGTACACTCGCATATTAATAGTCGCAGGTCTACTTACTTCCTACAGTTAGGCGTATTAGTAGAATATTTAAAATATACTCTTAAAACACTTACGCGCTACACCAACACCGTTAGCTAAGTAATAATGTTAGTTACTATTAACGCCTACCTAAAATAAGCTATCCTTCTACGTTTTTTAAGCTATTAGAATAAGTTTAACTATAGCTAAAAGAGATAATAATATAGTGCACAAGGTAGTATAAGATAACTCTTACGCTAACGGATCTTAACTTTAGTTGCGCCTTTATTAGTGATAATTATCACTCTATTTGCGGAGGCGGGGCAGTTTAATCAGCTGCTGCCTACGTGGTCCGTTCTATAATTAGACTACGGTCAGCTAATCCTTTTCTCTTTATATACCCGGCTAAGCCCGAAAAAGTAAATAGTACCGGGATTACTAGAACGGCTTCAGTAGTATTATAATTAGTGGTATTTATAGGAGGCGATGAAAGCGTAAATACTTTAAGCTCGCCACCGCTAGTAAGGAGGATAGCTGACCCGCTCCGGCCATAGGGTTGTTAAGGGTGTACTTTTCGAGATTAAGGAATGGAGAATGTAGAGTAAACGGGCAACTAGTTGGCGTAACACTCTCAAATGTGGCGTGGTGGCGGTAAGGCACTGCTGTAGTTACCGCTAACGCTATTTTATGCTACTCGGCTATTTAATGTATTCCACTACCAAACTGGCAACACTACCAAACCGGCAGCCCTAAAAACCTATTAGTATTACCTAAGTGCACTTATATAGCCTATTAACTATTAAATTAATTCTTATTTAATAGGTAGAGAAAGCAGAGGATCGTAAGGATCGCGGTGCCTAAGTAGGGGGTTGATAAGTCACCGTAAGGGTGACTAATTAGAGACATAAATGACTATATAACCTCTGTCTATATATTCTGACAAAACCACCAAAAATTAGAAAAAATGCACCTTGATATCTCGATAACGGCTTAATAATAAGTTCCGAAATTTTATAATTAGCCTTTTATACCTATATTAAGACTTTTAATAAAGTTCTAGTATAATAAGCCTGGCTATTATTAAGATATTAGGTTTTAGCCTCCAATTTTAAGCTAAATTGCGATATTTTTAAAACTACTTAATAGATTATTTTTTAAATCTAATAAGAGGTTTAAAATAGGTATAAAAGGCTAAGTATAAAATTTTAGAATTTATTATTAAGCCGTTGTCGAGATATTAAGATGCATTTTTTCTAATTTTTAGTAGTTTTTAGGGCTGCCGGTTTGGTAGTGTTGCCGGTTTGGTGGTGGAATAACGTTAGCGTGGCGCAGTTGCTAAGTTAATAAAAGCCTGTCAAACCTCAACCAGTTCTCGCGACTACCACCACCTAACTTCACGATGCGGACCTTCCCATAGCATGACACAGGGCTATATCTACTATAGATTCTGCTAGCAGGAAGGAAGCTTACTCGCGGTCGTAAATACTAAAATCACTATTAGTTAGGACTAAAAGCAAGGATACTAGTGCCTTTTAGGGTGGTTAGTTGTTTATTATACTTAACTATATACCTTATATATCGTCTAAAGCGCGGGAAACAGCCTAGCCGCAATGACTCAATTCCGATATTCGCTCTTTATTCCGCTAATATTTAGTCTACCGGACCGGTTAAAGCTAGTAATTCTGTTCTAGCTATATGCGAGCTTCTACTAATCTAATTAGGTGGAATCGCTTTATAATAAAAGCTATAGTAAGTAAGATATCTAATTAATTTAGAGACTCCATGTTTACAGATACTATAATTCCTAAGTCTCGCTATATTTCCCTCGTCCTTTTCGCATATAAAATGCAGCACTTTGAGATTAACACTAGCAGTACCTCTATACTTAATCCTCCTCTCCGCTGCAAATCTTTATTCGTGCTTAAGGAATCATGCCTTTTATATATTTATATAGCCTATTTAATAATATTTACTACGGGAGAACAGGTTATTTATTATAACTTGCATAAGTTTTTACTAGGCTTTAAATATTATCCTTAGAACCCAATTCTGGGACCCTCTATTTTTAGCTAACCGTAATTAGGGGATCCTAGTTACGTTTAGAGAACAGCCACGTTTAGAGAATTATTGGATGCCTAATTGGCCCAAAATAACTAGTCCTCTTAGCAGCGCCAAATAGAAGAACTATGTCTGGAGAATAGCTACGTCTAGAGAATAGCTATATGGAGGGCAGCTACTTTTAGAGAATAGCTACTAGAGAACAGCTAACAGCTATGTTTAG
Source organism: Cenococcum geophilum 1.58 (assembly GCF_001692895.1). Lineage (NCBI taxonomy): Eukaryota > Fungi > Ascomycota > Dothideomycetes > Gloniales > Gloniaceae > Cenococcum > Cenococcum geophilum. The sequence goes on along the minus strand of NW_027137589.1, from coordinate 2,086,694 downwards.
AGAATAGCTACGTTTAAAGAACAGCATGTTTAGAGAATAGCTATGTCTAAAGAACAGCCATATAGAGGGCAGCCACTTCTAGAGAATAGCCACTAGAGAATAGCTAACAGCCACGTCTGGCTACGTCTGGAGAATAGCACGTCTGGAGAATAGCTACGTCTAGAGAACAGCTATATAGAGGGCAGCCACTTCTAAAGAATAGCCACTAGAGAATAGCTAATAGCTACGTCTAAAGAACAGCTATATTTGGAGAACAGTCATGTCCGGAGAGTAAGAACGCCACGTCTAACAACTATATCTGGAATAGCCACGTCTGAAGTTTGTAAAGCGCCTCTAAAGGTAAGTATAAAATCTATAATCTAATATAATTAAGATAGCAGAGGTTTTGTATAGAATATAATTAGTGATTTAAAACGCCTATAGATAAAACCTTTATAGCATCTAGAGCTGCTTTAGCACTCTCTTTTATAGTTAAGCTCTATTAAGAAGTAAGTATAAGGATACTTTGCATGCGAGATATAAGGGCGTTACTTACGAGATATAATCTATAGTTTAGCGCTAGACTTCTAGAGAAAGGACTTCTGCGGCTGCTGGGACTTAGTTATCTTCCGTTCTAAATGGAAATCGGCCGGAAAATCTAGCTCTGGGTAACCATTACGTGGATCTAACAGCTTACCTTAGTAAGTTTAGACCGTAGAATTAATTAGCGGATATCGCTAACCTTTTTGGTCAAAAATTGATTCTATAGTGTGGAAACTGTAAAGCTTATTGACCTGAGTTTACGAGTGGTCTATTACTTTTAGGTCCCAAATTTTTAAACTCTAATTATAATTAACTACTCCATTATATTTTAAGCAGATAGCTCTATATTAAAGCTCTGCAGTCTAAGTATATACTATTTATAACCAATATAATCTTAATTGCGAACTATAAAAGCTATATTAAAAGTCTTTAACCCAAAAGCCTCTATATTAAAAGCCTCTAAGTAAGGGCCTATTAAGTATAAACTCGGGTCAAAATTTTCGTTGGCGGACCCCCGACGATCCACATATTGCTTTTAGTTTACCCTATATATAAGGGCAGATTTAAGCAAGCCAAGGGGAAACCGTAAGGGAGTGGAAACGCAAGGGCTTCCATAAATAGGCGAATCGCTAGGATTTATTTTTGTCCTCAGTTTGGCACGCTTCGCTAAGCCTTACTGGCTTACGCTTTAATAAGTTACCCTACGCCGTTTTATATAAGTTATATCTAAGGCTACTGCCTAGACTTAGAGAGAAAGAAAGAGGGGGATTAAGTAGGCTCTAAAAATCGAGTATTTAGTTTTAGGTGTAAACGAAGGGCTATTTTTAGCTTCTAAGAGGGTCCTAATTTTAGATATTTCGAGAGCCTAAAATTAGGTCCTCTATTTTTAGGGTCTACTTAATCCCCCAAACCTCCTCACTCCTATTTTCAACCTTTACTTTTCCTTTTAAGTAAATAGCGTAAAAAATCCCAATTAAGTAATAAAATTTCCGTACAGCTTTCCTATCCTACTAGCAAAGTCATTAAGAATGATAAACTGAATAATATTAAATAAATAAATGAAGCTATTAAATCTATCTATAAAGGATATAGGCCTTGATATAGGCCTATATCTACGAAGTTTGGGGCGACTTTTACGGATGCTAGGGTAATAAAGGGAATCTGCTTATATAAGCAGGAAACGTATATAGAGGACTCCTCCAGTACCATCGTTAAAGAAAACGCCAAGCATCTACGTAATACATCTCTTAGCTAAGACAAGACGCCATGCTAAATCTATAGGGCTAGTGCTAATCCCTATAAAAGACCTATAACAATAATACTTAAATTAAACTGGTATAAAGGGAGTTAATCAGTTATAACTGGTATAAAAAATAGACTAGTATATTTTTAGTATTAGATTTAGACTGGTATAAAGGGAGTTACTTAGTTATAACTGGTATAAAAAATAGACTGGTATATTTTTAGTGTTAGATTAGACTAGTACGAAGAGTTTACTAGTAGAAAGCGTGGATTAGTAATACGTTATTAGAAGGATAAGAACTAGTACTACGAACCTACTAGTAAAAAAAGTGTACTAGTATATAAGACTAGTAGTTTTATACTAATCCATATTGTATACTAGTTTAACAACTTTTAAAGATAGTAACCCCAATAACTAGTTAACCTATTTACTAGTTAAACCCATTAACTAGTTAAACCTAACAACTAGTTTGCTGTAAATAATAGGGTATAGCGCTAAGCAGGCTATTCCACTATGGGTTTAGTTAGTAAGCATCCTAAGAGGATATTTCCCCTCTGGATGCCCCGGCTAAGAGCTTAAATACTATTAAATATTTTTCTAAAAATAACAGGGCTATATAATAAGAAAGGCCACTAGAAATAAATTACTCTTAGAGTAATACTCCTAGGCCATAAGTTGCTCCTAGGCGCTGCGGCCGTACACTTTCTATAGGCAGCATATTTCTTTAGCCGCATAATTTTCGCAGGCTGCCATTACTAGTACTTAGCTCTTAGTTATCTAGGTAGAGCTTCTAGGAGGGCTTAATATCTAAGAGATTTAATCTTAGGAGGGCTTTTGGTCTAGGAGGGCCGATTTTAAAAGGGATGCGATTCTAAGAGAAATAATTATTCTATTATAGGGTGCTGTGGAACTTCTAAGAATATATTCCCTAGGAACCTAAGGCTTCTAAAAGACTAATTCTCCTAGGAGCCTTAGGTTCTTAAGAGCTTAATCCTAAGTCTAGGACTACTAAAAGACTATTATTAGGACTTAGCTACTCGGACTTAGAGGCTCTTTAGAGAATTAATTTTAGGAGCCTAAGGCTTCTAGGTTTATCCGTTATAGCTATAGGTTCTTCTATAGCTTCTTAGTTAGATTTACCTAATATACTAGTGCTATAAAACTGTAAATAAATCACCTTTAGTTGGTTTAGGTGCTTTTATCTCTTCTTCTATATTATATATTATATTATTAGGCTCTAGAGATAGTCCTAAGTGTATAAAAAGATTAGGAAGCGTTTAATTGTTTTATAATTAAATTCTATCTAGTTAATTACTCCTTCCTTAGATTCTTTCCAGCCTCTATTTACTAAGGCATTTATTAAGCGAGCCTGGGCTAATTAGGACCTAGTTTTTAGTCCTATTTCTATAGGGTTCTAGGCCCCTTAAGGCTGCTAGACTCTAGGTTCTCTTAAGTAAACTTACCCTTTATTATAACTAAAGGTAATAGCTCCTTGGCGTTTCTAGTGCTTGCACTGCCCGCCCTATTATAAATAGTTGGCGCCATACGGTCCTCGTAGTTCTTGGCAAGCCTTATAAAACTTTATACTATACTTTTATACGATCTCTTCTAAGACCCTATATTAGTCGTCAGCCTAAAGTGCGAAAATCTACTATAGTATGCACAAAATCGGAGTCCGATTCGCAAGCAATTGTAATCTCTTTTAGATGGGGTGGTTCCTTTAGAACTTATAGCTGGTTTAGCTATACTAGCCCTTCTAATAGGGGGCATAGACTAATATACAGCTGTATAGCGTTGTAGTATCACTCTACTCCGCTCTACTTTACTTCACTTTACATACCTACCTACTTTACCTCACTTTATCTACCTTACTTTATCTCACTTTATCTACCTCACTTTATCTACCTTACTTTATCTACCTTACTTTACTTCACTTACTTTTCTTCTCCCTACTATTTGAGCCTTTCTATAGATGGCTCTATAGCTCCTACCCCTACGCTTATAGACCACACTAGCCTTATCGCCGTGCTTAATAATAGGATTTAGAGGGTTTTAAGCGGATTCTCCCCCCTAGAAGATCTTAAGGAAAACAGGCTATTAAAGGTAGTAGCCGTCGTTGGGGAGGACCCGGACACAATTATTAGTAATAATTACCGTAAAAAAGCTAGGACGATCCTTATTAAGCTCTTATCCATTTCCCTTAAAGTCTTCTTCTTATGCGCTATTAGCACTACCTTAGATACGCTTAGTAAACTACGCTAGAACCTACGCGGCAAATAAGTATATACTATAACTACTAATATCTACGCCAATGCTGTCTCTAATTAGTAGCGCACTATAGCCAAGCTAGAGGGCCTGGCTTAGGCGATTAAGCACTATGCTACTTAACTCCCTATACCGCCAAACTGGCCAAAGAGCCTAAACTAGGAGACGGAACGCCATAATGATCTACCCTATAGGGCGATGCCGTAGGGAGGGGTGTCTCTAATAATGCCCCTATATAACCTACTGGATTTTTTAAAGGATAAATATACGGATATACTAGTGTAGATTAACTGCCCATTTAATAAGTGCTCTTTACCCTCTATTAAGTTTAGACTAGCGGAATGGGGTATAAAGATAGAGTTCGGCCTTAGTATTATAAAGGCGGTTATAGAGTATAGTATACAGAGGGAGGCTACCTATATTTAGCCAGCGGAATAAAGCTAATAGTGTGTTTTATTACATTAATATAAGATAATATATTGGCCTGCCTAGTATTATATACTAGTTGCTAGCGTCTATAATAAGGAGAAAATACTCGTCCTTAAGATGCCGCCCTATCTCTATGTTTTCTGTTTTAACATTGCTATACATCTCGCCGCCTACCTATACCGCGCCGTTCTTATTATATACCCTAACCACTACGCCGTAGAGCTTTCGCCCCTATGGCAGGCCCTTTTAAAGAGAGGAAAACTGACCTATTCTAACCTCTTAGTCTCTAAGCATTATAGGGTCGGTAGACGGGAACTAGCGTACTAATTATTGGTGCTCTTATAAGGGGGAGGGGTGTATAGGGAATAGGGGTTTAAGATAAAACTTACCTTGTCTTAGATTAGCTGCTAAAACGCCGTATTATCCCGCGCAACGTTATTCGCGACTAGCGTCTTTTTATTTATACTAGAATGTAGAAGCGAATCTTATTAATAGAGTCTTAATAGCCGTTGCTGTAGGTCTGTGGCCCCGAAGTAACTTAGTTAGTTAGTAGTATTTTATATATAGAGGTAAACCCTAAAGCGACTACAATCTTATAAAGATTAAAAGTTTTAGATATGGTTTTACTAGTAAGACTAGTACTTTTTAAGAAGTCCTAATGGAAAGGTAACTACTTATATAGCTGCCTATAGCAAACTTTTGCTTTACTAAGTAGGGCGATATATATACTAAATAGGCGTAATACTAAAGGTATAATTGGGTTGGTTAGGCAAAGTAAAGTAGAGTAGAGTAGAGTAGAGTGCGTATAGGAGGAAAGTAGTAGCGTAGGGGGGAGGGGGGGGGTATATAACGTACTGTAGGGGATAGGAGAAGTAAAGTAAAGTGTAAGTATATAAGGTAAAGTAAAGTAAAGTAAAAGTAAAGTAAGGTAGGGACCTATATTATTAACAAATTAGTAACGTCCGGCTTTAGCCTTATATATTCTGGCTATAATAATAGGCTAAGAAGCTAGCTAGCGAAGGCCCTAAGGATTTAAAAATCCTTCTCTACTAGGTAGATCCTAAATTATTAAGCTTAAACCCTACCTTTTATAGTACCTAGGGCAGGGCATATCCCTAGCATTAGCTCACCTTACTTTAGTAGGAGGTAAAATAACCGTAATACGCTAAAGATGCCGTATATAGACGTTTTATATCTTATACCTACTAAAGGAAGCAAGATTAAGTAGTTATAGTTTAGCTGTCTTTACGTTACAGAACCGCCAGGAAGGGGTTCTATAATTAGTAGTCGTATTTAAAAAGGTATATATTTCCTACGGCATTCTAAAGCTTATATCCCTTATTAAAGTCTACTGTAAGCACCTTATCTATTATTAAATATCGGACCGCGCCTTTGCGTCCCTTATACCCGTAAATGCCCTCACCAGGCTAGTATTTAGCGACGTCTATAACGCCCTTACGTCTTAGCGCCAGAATAACTAGGCAAATAGCGCTTAAGCCGCCCTCTGCTGCATACTTATTAAGCCTAAGCAAATATATAATAATAAAATAGTTCGCCTTTAATATAAGATAGAACGCACTAAGTATAATACTAATAGCGAAGCGAGCGAAACCCTTATGGAGCTAGATACTAACACTAAGGAGCAGCTTTAAAAGCTTGGTATAGTCTGGGTCGGCTATTATCTGCTAGGGCTATAGTCTCCGCCGGCTGTACTAAAGAGGGGATAGGCGGCGGGAAAGGGCCCCTTAGAAAATATGCCTATTAACTTATTCCTCTGCACTAGGTCTTTTATAAAATCGCATAATATTAACCTCCGGAACCCCTATGCGCGGTTTAACTTCTTTCCTAAAAGTAAGGGCCTTTATATTATAGGCTGCTCTAGGTCTTTGTTAGCGTAGCTAATAGTTAATAATAACACAGCTACGCGGCGGCCGTATTACTTAAACTAGTATAGTATAAAGATACTACTTAATAAGCTTAAATACCACTTCCAGTAGACGGAATTTGCTGTTAAAGATAACTTTAAAGAAGCGCGCAGACGCTATATAGCTCGCGCTCTCGGCGGGCTAGCGGCTACTAATATTAATATTAAGATGCTAACCCTACTCCCTAATAAGAGAATAATAGGTAGGTAGATACTAGGAGATACTCTAAGTATAGGTAGTTACGGAAGAGTATTCTTTGCCTTAGATTAATTAGCTAACGTAGCTACTATTAAAGTAGTAGAGCGGACTTCCTAAAATTATTATAGTGTGGATAAAGAGATTAAGATACTTTAGGAAGTAACTAATTTCATATAGAAGTCAGATAATAGTAAGCGAATTCTATATATAGCAGAGGTAATCTACTCTAATAGTAAGGAGTTCTCCTCTAAGACGGCCTTTAATAATATTGCCATTGTTCTAAAGCCGATAACACCCTAGACCTTTAGCGACTTAGTAGGGACTTAGAGTAAGGGGTAAGCCTCTTATATTCTTAAAATTATAGTTTAAGAGAATGTAGCTAACGTATAAGCTTGATAGAGGGTATAAGGGTATAATAATAGAGGTGGCGACTACATTCCGCGCCATACTGCTAGGTGTTAAAGTTATACACAACGGACGCTAGCTATACTATAACCTAAAGCTAACTAACATCGGCCTTATCGGCAAGCTGCTCCGTTCTATCCTACTAGACGTTAGTATATCCAGGTATATCTAGGTAAGTAGGTCATTACAGCCTAAGCTAGGCATAGTTGGTATAATCGGCTATTTCGCTCCTAAGCTTAAGCTAGAGAACTATAACTACTCTATTAACATCTAGTCTATAGGCATTATCTTATTTAAGCTAATATATAACTACCACTTATAGAAGTTCTCTATTAACCTATAGCGCGATAGTAAGGATAACGAGAAGCTGCGCCCTTTCTTCTAGAAGAGTTATTAGAATGCTATTAATAAAATAGCTAGGGATTATAAGAGTGCGTACGCGTTGCCGGCTAGAGGCTATATATATTATAAGTGTTCTATATTATAAAGCTTTAATGGCTTCTAGTGGCAAACGGGCTAATCTAAACTTATAGTTAGCGGTCTCTTTATTAAGATAGTAAGATACTAGTAGGCAGTAAATAACTATAGGTAGCGCCCTAATATTAACAAGGTTCTCTAGTACCTAGCTTAGGGCCCGCTGCTACCTAAATCTCCGCAGGTAAAGAGATGACGGTTAGAGTATAGCCTTAAAAATAGGGAGGTATAAGTAAGTGTTATTTAGAAGGCCGCCTAGCTAGTATGTTATAGTTATATAAGAGAGAGACTAGTAGCACTAGTGTATATACCGTATCTAGTACCTATAGCAATTAAATTCCTGTTTCTCTTAACGATGATGCCGCTGCTCTATGTTCTATTGCTTCCAACTATAATTAGGCCTAGGGTTCGTGCCACCCCCTTATTGTGCCCCACATATTAGATTACGTAATAACGCCTCCTCGCGCCTGTGCTAACTTATGGATTTCCGACTTATTTGAAGGCTTACCTCCCTAACCTCCACCTAAAACAGCCCAACTTGTGACGTCCTACACAGCCATCGCTGGCCATGACATCGCGGCTAGATAGCCCACCTACTACTACGGCCAGCCAAGATCTGCTCATCGTAAGCCTATATCCTTTTAATTCAGTTTCGTATTACGGCCTATTAAATTAATAGTAGCGCGAACTTGCAGGACTGCCTTAATATTGTTACCACTTAAGGTGCCTACCTTGTTCCTTACGCGGGTACACCAGTATCTTAGAAAGCCTATAATAACTAATTCGCTGCCATACTTAAACAGCACCTTAATGCGGTTATTACCGAATAGATATATAGAAGTATTATATATTATAGCGCCGCCGATAAATAGCCTATAGGGCACACGCTATTAGAGGTTAAAGAGAAGCGTAAGGCCAAATTAAAGGCGCAGGAAGAGCTTAAGGGGGCCACCTCTAACGATGGTAGTAATAATAATAATAACAATAAAGACAAAGGCGGTAATAATATTAACGCTAAAGTTAGTCTGGGGAAACTAGTAGTAGCACTAGACTGGCCCTAGAGGCCGCGGAGGCCACGCCAAGTAAACTAGCTCCTAATACCACCGCTATCCGCTAAAAGCCCTCTAGCTATACTATATAGGAGGAAGCGGCGGAGGATATCTGGGGAAGATAAGGAGGAGAAAGAGCGCCTTGCTAAGAAGCACGTCAGCTTTACCTAAGAAGTCTCCGCCGCTATAGAAGATGCTATGCCCAATATAGCATAGCAGAAGGGCTGGAAGCGGAGACGGACTCTTAATATAGGCGATAAAGAGGAGGGAGACAAGAAGCGGCCGAGTAAGGTATAAGTTACCACTACTCGCCCCAGCGGTATATGGCTGTAGAGACTATGACCACGGCCAAGATAACTAGCTGGTTAATAATGCCACGATTATTGCAACAGGACGGCTAGGCTAGCCGCTTACGCGCTTATAACACTGCGCTACACCGCTCTTAGGTATATAGCGCCTTTATCACCAATATTAAGGAGACGCTAAAAGGCATTAATCCCACTATAAGGACTGTTCGCTTAACTTAAGAACTTAAAACCAAGGCTTATTTAAACTCTTAGGGCCAAAACCGGAAGCATTTTAGAGTAGATAGTGCCGGTAAGGTCACGGAGTGTCTTTATAAGAAAGTAAGGAGGGATTTTCTTAAAGGATACTATACTTAATATAGGTCTAGTTAAAGGATATAGAGGCCTTTTATATCCTGCTCCTCTCTACTACTTAGCTAATAGGAGAGCTAACGGTAGGCTCCGCTTTAACTATGCCTTAAAAGTTAAGCCAATTTACTAACTTAGGGATACTAGTATAGCATTATAAATGCACTATAATACAGCCATAACAGGAGTATAATCCTTCCCCGTCTATACCCCACCTTACTATGCCTTAGGAGGGTTACATTAAACAGTAAGGGCTAATATTAACCCCTTTCTTCCAATTATTCTAAGACGGCGATATAGAGGCAGCCGGTTAAGCGTTACTTTGTATAGCAATGCCCATCTAATTATATGGCTTTACTTAAGCCCTATTACACGCTTTAATATAACTTCCTATTACCTTAATAAATTAATAGCTAACGAGCTTAGCCTAAGGTTAAGATAAGGTAAATAGGCAACTTAGCTTTTAGACAGCCCTAATAGTGTAGGGTTTAGAGGCGTTTATATAAAGTTATAAACTAGAACTAGAAGCCAACAATAACCCCCTAATAACGCCTTACCTAGTAGAAATAGTATTATATAATCTACTTCTAACGCCCACCCTTTATAAAGCCGGACACTGCTTAAGTAATAGACTTATCTTAGCCAGTCAACCTTATATATTTACTCCCCATCTGTGGCAAAGGAGCTATTAGTGCCTATAAGGTAGTTTAATTGGCATTCTAGCTAAGCCCTTTATAAGCACTCTACCTTATATAGGCGGTAATCAACTCCTATTAATCTGCCTTGCGTTAGAAGAGATCTTTTACTTAAGGCGTTAAGCAGCTAGTACTTAGAGGTCTATAGGCTTATTCTATATCCCAACAACATTAACTACAATTTCTCCTTAAGTAGTATCCCGCAACCCTAAGTACCTACAAGCGCAGCGTCCCTAAATTATTAGCTAGTTTATAGATAGAGAAACCAACTTCAGAGATAACAACGGCAATGTAGAGGCGTTAGCTGGTTGGGAAAGTGACTTAGAATAGGACGTAGAGACATTATATAACGGAGAAAATGGTTTTAGCACTAAAGATTAAGAAATAGGGGCAGATAGCAATAGAGAGATGTTAAGCGACAAGGCTATATAGGCAACGGTTAAATACGGTGGCCTTAACTTTATAGTCTTAAATCTATAAGTAAAGGATAAAAATGCAAAGAAGAGTTCTAATAAAAGATGGTAAAAGGGTTAAAACTTTAGCCTTTTTTTATTTAGCCTATTGTAAAACAAAACAATATTTTACCATTCCCACTAGAGTCTTTGCCCGCTTGACTTATAGCGAGCTATAAAGCATTCGTAATAATCTATACTTTTACTTAGATAAATTTATTTACTACCTTAAAAGCAATAATAGAAGGCAAATCTATACTAACAACCTAGGATTTTTTAATTTTCTTATAGACCTGGAACGCATACCACACCAGCAACTATTAGTCGTGTTTAATACTATGGTACTTATAGATTTATATCTTAAGGATATAAACATGTTATTTTATAGTGTTTTCCTTTTATTTAAATCATTTCTCTGCTTATGGTATATAGCGGTTATTTATCTATTCTGGTGTAGTAGGGAGGGGTAGTTAGGTTACGTAAGGGGGCTTAGACTTATGGCTACGCTTATAGGGCTGTTTATATATAAACTTCTCCAAGTATATATAAGGGGGCTTTAAGTCGTTATAAAGTTTATAGGAGTCTTTATATAGAAACTTCTTTAATATTTCTAGATCTAGGACCCATGTATTTCCTTTTTTCGTAGTTCTAATATTTTCCTAACATTTGCTTCCTGCTAGGTATTAATAGAGGACGCTAGGTCAGATCACCCTACTCGCGCGATCACCCCGCTTGCACGATCGCCCAGCTCGCACGATCGCCCAGCTCGCACGATCGCCCAGCTCGCACGATCACCCCGCTCGCACGATCACCCTGCTCGCACGATCACCCCGCTCGCAGGATTTCCCAGCTCCCACGAGCACCAGGCTCGCACGATCACCTAGCTCGTAGGATCACCTAGCTCGCATAATCACCCAGCTCGCACGATTACCCAGCTCGCATGATTACCCAGCTTGCACGATCACCTAGTTCGCATGATTACCTAGCTCGCATGATCACCTAGCTCGTAGGATTGGCCAGCTCCTACGAGCATCTAGCTCGCACGATCGCCTAGCTCGCAGGATCAAAGCCGCGAAGTTATTAAACCCATTAATACCCTATTTACACGCTAGGTATTAATTAGAGGCGCTAGGTCAGACTACTCTACTTGTATAATTACCTAGCTCGTAGGATCCCCTAGCTCCCACGAGCCCCCAGCTCCTACGAGCTCCTAGCTCGCAGGACCGAAGCTACAGCCGCTAAATTATTCCTACTAGTCGGTTAGAGGGGCCAACCAACATTTAACTTCGGTGGCGGCGAATGTAAGATAAGATGTAGCTTTTTAAGTTTAAGGGTAATCGCGAGAGGACCGATTTAACAGCTGCCACTTATAAATACTTAAGACGTCTTAGGAGCCTAGTGGGCTTAGGTGTTGCGGACCTTATTAATGTTTTAAGAGAAGCAGACTATAACACGCATTACAGTAAAGAGCATCCCAATTTTTATTGCGTGTCGCTACGAGCTTTGCCTTCTTAACGCGGTCGCAACAACTGTACGTAAAGCTTGTTAGTGAAGTAAGCCAATACAGCGTCTATGATCCTCGTGGGGGATATTCCTTCACCACCTTAAGATTATAAGGCTCCTACGAGGGGTTGGAGACTCTATTATCTTAAGATGAGTTAGAAATCATTTTATATATCTAATTAAAGGTAGTGGTTAGTATATAAGGAAGAATAAGCCTATAAATTTTTATTTAGGGTTAAAACGAATTAACGATACTAATTAGATTATAATACACTGTATAACGCAATTCGAAATTACGGGGTTAATCGCTAATCTACCTATTATTTGTCACAGCCCGCTAAACTTAATAGGTTAGTGCGGCCTCCTAAGCTAGGATAGTATATGCTTCTTACCAATTTGCATACTAGGGGTAAATAGTATTAGGCTAAACTATATAGCCTCCGACCTAGCTCGCACGACCACCTAGCTTGCATAACTAGGGCTATAATGTTAATTACGCACTAGTATCCCTTAATTAAGACTAGTAGAACACCTAATATACGCCACCCGCATAGTTAGAGATCCTACTACTTGTTTAAAGATAGGAAACTAAAGAAGTGTTAGGGTCTTGTATATATTATAGGCGTGATATAGAATATATAAGTCATTCTTAAGGGCTGCCTTATAGTTTGGATAGCCACACCTAATTAATTGTCCCTTTTTAAGTTGATTAAGGTGCTTACGGTAGAGATATCTCTTTAAAATAGCCCGGCTGTAGAACTGGTGCATACGTTCTTCTATTGGCTTCGCTTTATCCCTAAGACAAAATACTTAAAGCCCGAGATCCCCTTAGAGAAATGTGAACGCGTTTAACCTCTATTATTATAATTAAAGTTTCTTAACGTTTATATAAAACAGCCTATCTTACAAAATACAAAAGAAATTTTCTAAGACTACTTGCCGTAATTAATCCTTAGTATTAAAACTAAAATTGTACTATTTATAGAGTAAATCTATATTTTAAACAGTTGCAGCGCTCTATAAGACCGTACCGTGTATATTATTAGTATATTATTATAGGTGCATTTTATATACCAAAATAACCTAACAGAGGTTATATTAGATCTTTTCCTTTTCCCTAATATTCGCAAGGTGCTTCCGCTTAAAGTATTTACTAAAATCACCTAGGGTATAAAACGAATATATACGCTATTTAATCGACAGGTTTTTGTTACCTAGACAAAGGAAACATATCTTTAGCCTCTTCTCACTGTATACTAACACTTTGGCTACTTTTAAGGCTTTAACTTAAGAGTTAATTTTAGCCTCATCTATCGTCTTAACTGGTCTTATATAACCGCTAGATTATTCGCAAAGTTTAGAAGCAGTAGGGTATATTCTACCTTCCTTAACCTTATAGTATTGCATAACCGCATAAATAGCCCTATCGCGTTAATAAATTTCCTCTTTAAATGTGGTACCTAGTAGGCTAACGACCGCATTAACTAATTCCTTCTATTCTAATAACATGCCCCTATAGAGATCCGTTATTACCCTAGCCTCTATATTAACTTAAACGCCGGCAAGCTACAGTTTAACATTATATACTAGTTACTCCTGTTCTTAAGTCTCCTTAATATCTTTAAAAAGTACATACCGCTAGCGTTGCCTTTCCCTATTAATTTCGCCATTAAGCGCCTTATACTTTAGATATTTCATAGCTTTACCTTTAAAACGGCATTTAAGTTACTTTTTTTGCTTAAGCAGAGAACGGATAGTAGGATAATTGTTAACTAATAAAGATTGTTCTGTTATAAGCCGCTACAATTATTAAGGATTAATTAAACGGCTTATAGTATAAGCGGCCCGCATTAGTATATCTTAGGGCTAGAGGCCTTAGATAATCGCCTGTGTGTCTACTATAATACGTCGTAATAGGTAGTGCCTTAAGAACGTTTATATATCGGCATGCTGCATTATTAGGTTTTGCATAGCCTCGCTAACGTTACCTATATTTTTCTTTAGTGCTTTTAATAGAAAGGCCGGTCGCAATAGAGCTTACCATTCTTGTTAAATGCCTTTCCGGCACCATATCTAAGCAAATATAGGCAAGAGACCTAAGCAAAGCCAGTGATCTCCCCGAGCCCTTTAGTCTAGGGTGTAAGGGTAAAGTATAGAAGAGGTTTGTTATAAGAAATGGTCTAGCTATTTAGAGTCCTCACTAACTAGCAGAATATAGGAATATTGTCTAGTTTCTAATTTAGCTATAATAGTAGCTTATTGCGACCTAGCTTAATATAGAGCTTACTTAGCTCCTTAGGAGATATAAGGTTGTATACTATAAACGCCTAATTAGCGAAAAGGAGACTAAGAAGGAAGATATAGGGGCTAAAGGTAAGAAACGGGTTGTAGATAATTTTAGGGATAAGGAAGGTATTTCTAGTTAGTAGGTAAGCATTAGTACTTATTTTATAACATTATAAATAGTAGAAACTAAAAGGAAAGGATAGAACTTTAAGAATTTACATATCTTTTATACTAAGGTACTCCTTTATAAATTTAAATGTAAATTCTAGTAAAATACGGTAGGGCCCACCCTCTAGGTCCTAAAGTAGCGTAACCCTAATATACCGATAGTAGAGATTAAGGAGGGCTTAGGGCCGATTCGTAGTAAAACCACCCAGTTATAGATATAGCTAGAGTAGTATCCTATGGCGTCCATAGGAGTACCTCTTTTTAGTCATTATTAGGTTCGTCCATAGCACTTTTATAAGGTCCTCTATATATATATAGGGCTTCTCTAGCCCCGTCTTTTTTAAGCTATACTTTTTAGCCAGCTTTCTAAGCACCTAACCCCTAAAATTAGTTATGTCTAAAGCCTAGGGTATATAATATCTAAAAGCAGTTAGGATGCGCTTACCTTATATATATTCCTATTTAACCGACTATTAAGCTTCGCACTAATCGCTCTTTTATATATAAGGCGGTAGACCTTCTAGTATATCCTAAGGGAGCTTAATACCTTAGTCCTACGGCGCCTCCTTCCTCCTTTCCCTCGGCGTTAATTAAGTAGCCAGTTAAAAAAGCTATAGAGACTGTAAAGAGAGACGGTTATATAGGCCTTTTAAGGGTCCTTTCTTAAGTACGCCTAGAACCTATACCATATATTAGCGCTATTAGGGTAGTATAATATAGTAGGGAAACGGAAAGAGATAGGCTGCTTACTAGCACTACTGCTCTTTAATGCGGTTAAGTAAATAGGTACTGCTAGGTTTATAATCCTCCTTTATATATTCTGCTTTATTAAACGTATTAAGCTATTTAAGATAGTACTTAGGTGGGTGGCCTTTGTTAGCAAGGAGCTATACCCGATTATTATTGTCTTTATTACTATAGATATTAACGTCAGTTAAGTCTGTGCTGGAACTAGCTTCGTCGGTTTTTAAATCTACATATTTGCTTTCCTTAGATAAAGAGTATTTATCTAATAGGTATTATTATATATTACGTTGTCGTCGGCGAATATATTAAAGAAAGGAGGGTTAGTGCGATGCTGCTATTAATAAATGCTTAAAGATAAGCGAGGTGGACGGTAAGTAGAAGAGGCAGGTCTAACGGGAGAAGAGAAGATAGGTAGCTACTTGTGGTCAACGAGCGAGGGCGAAGCCATCTTAAATATGCTGGCCAGCTAAATTTAAAGGGGCCTATTTTGGTGCCTAATAGTGACAGGAGTAAAGACAGTTTGCCAGAGTCTAAAGGTATGTAAGTATACGGCGTACCTAGGCGTACCTTAGCGTTAAAAAAGGCCAAGGGTGCCTTGCTCTGTTACTGATATTATTTGCGCCTGGGCTAGGCCAATATAGGCAATCCGGACAGCCTTAGCGCTTAGGCCACCAGCCGTAGGTTTTGGGGGGTTTTCGGGCAAATCGGCCTTAGAAAACGGCGTTATAAACCGCCAAAAACGGCGGCCAAGTCGCCGTTTAATTGTTTAAGGTAGTAAAGTTATGCCGTCCTATTCTTATTATAAGGAAAGGAAGTTAGTATAGATTATAATTGCGGCTTTATCTAGTTATTAACCTTCCTTTTATGCTAAGTATATATATAAGCGAATATATAGTTATATAATTACAGTACCTGTTATACCAACCGCGTGCTTACGCGTTCGGTACACCAGGTACGCGTTTACGCGTTCAGTGCACCAACCACTCGCTTACGCGTCTGGTGCACTTATGAAGCACTAACTAATTAGGGGGGAGGTGCATCAGTATATAGACCACGTAGTCTGCTTTATACAATTAACAGTTACCATTATCTAAAAGAGCATACGATACTATACGTATTTCGTGCCCCTGGATCTAACTTACTCGTGCCATTAAATTAGTACGAACACTGATTAGTGAGCGCGCACAGATTAGCAATTACTTAATACCTCCCCCCGAGCGATACTCGACAGCAACCACCCGTTTAGACTCCTAGTATAACCTACTAAAAGGTTAGAAGTCGGGGATTACGGACTATCACTAACTCTATATACTTATTTAAGTCTTAGTATAGTTTACTAGAAGTTATAGACGCGAATATAGACCTATACGGAACCCCCTACCCTTCTCCAATACCCCTAACCTCTCTTAAACCCTTTATAGAGACTCCTTACCCTTCTACAAACTACTATAGACCTATTAATTGCCTTTATAGACCGTTATAAGACCTTATAGAAACCCCCTACCCTCCTACAAACTATTACGGACCCGTTAATTGATTTTACGGACCGTTATAAAACCTCCCCCACCCGTTATAAGCTGCTACTACCCGCTACGTACTATACTACACTACATAGTATAGTAGATATTAGCAAGCAAGTTAGCGAAGGTTAAAAGAAGTAGAGATAAGGAGTTAACGTTACGTCTATAAACAACGTTAACGACTATATTAGTTTTAAAATCCTTAAATATAAACACTTTAAGCTTATAAATAACGACCTATGGGAGCAATATTAGGAAGACTTTACGGACTTTACGAAAGCTATTTTTAAGGCCTGCAACCCTATTACTATCCGTAAACTATAAACCCTTTTACGTAACTAAGGTGTATAAATTAAAAGGGATAAACGAGTTACTATTATATAGTCTTTATATAATATAATATATAAGAAAGACCAAATAGAATAGACTAAAGAGGAAATCCTAGACTAGGTTAAAACCACTAAAGAACTCTTTACTTCTTCTAAACTTAATAGGATCGCCGGCCTTATATCTAACCTACTTAACTAAATTTATCCCATAGACCTAAGCGGCTTTAGAGCTAACCTTGCTAGCTAAAATATACCCTACTCTTAAGTTATAAACCACGCTACGGACTATAATACCCCTATAACCCAAAATACGGACTATAATACCCCTGCAAACCAAAATACGGACTAAATTACCCCTATTACTTAAGTTATAAATCCGNAAGCCATATATCCGTAAACTATATATCTATAAGCCATATATCCATAAGCTACAGATCCGCAACCTACCTAAGTAAAGACTTACGGTAAGAAGCTAGCTAACCTAGCTAAGCTTTATACTAACAAATCTAAGTATAGCGGTAAAAACGATAACTTTAACTTTAAACTAACTATCTTTACTAACCTTTGCTAGAAGGCTAATATTTCTAAATAAGAGTTTAGCCAAGCCTACTCTACTATACTACGCAGCCTAGCACTTAACTACTATTACACTAACCTTAAAAGCAACCCCCTTAGTGTTCCCTTTAATAAGCTATATAAAGCTACCCGTAACTACTTTAAAGGACCGGAATATAAGCGTAATATCCTTACCTAATAGAATGCGACTAAGCTACGGACCGTAATTAACAAGAACACTAAAAAATCGACTATTAAGTGCCTATAAATTCTTATTAAAGACCTCCGGCACCTATAGTACGGCCTTAACGCTAAGCTTTAAATAGATAACTTCCTGCATAATAAACTTATTACGGCCTACTAGGAAGTAAAGCCTTGCAAGTATACCTACTATAAGCCTACAAATACCTTAGCTGGCCTTATTAATGATTTACGCTCCTCTATTATAATATACAAAGTCTTAAACCCACTAGGTAGCACTTAAGCCTTTATTATAGATATTTAATATCCGTAAATAGACTTAGACGTCTACTTTACGGACCGCCGCTACCGCTAGCAGTACCTATACCGACTAAGTCCTACCCGTAACCCCTATAGCAACCTCTATACGAAAATATACCCCCACAAACAAACTAGCTAGAAGTGCTTCGTATATAATAAGGAAGAATATTAGTTTATAAGGCATACCTAGGAAGAACATAACAAGTTTAGGAAGAGACTTAATAGCTATATTAACTAGTTCATTTTGGAATATAAAGGAGAGGAAGTAGAAGAGCCCCCTAATAAGTTAATAGAAGCCCTTATAATTAACTTTAACTTAGACGCTTAGGAATAAGAGACCTTAAAGATATTCCTAACTACTTTCGGACCTTTTACGGACAGCTAAGCCTTTAATATTACGACCGTATTAGCCGACCGTTCCTTCCTATACTTAGTTACGCCCAAAAACCATTCCATAAGCACCCCTATTATAAATGTTATAGATTATAAGCAGGACCTATTTGCATATATCACTATAGAACGCTATACCCCTAAGGAATTCTACGGTATTATAATCGACATAGGTACCTCTAAGAAGTCTACCGTAGGCTACGGATAATACCTCGTATATAAAACCACCATAAATAATAATACGGATATTGATATTACGTAAACTAGGGCCATAAACGTCTAATTCGGCATCGGCTTAACCGTATTAATTAGATTAGTTAAAGTTAAGACTCTAATTAGCCTAGTTAACTTCCACGTAGTAAAAGCGGACACCCCCTTTCTACTCTGTCTTGCAGATATGGATAGGTTATAGGTATACTATAATAATATTACGGACACCCTAATTAGCCCCGCAACTGCCCTAGGAAGTAAGTATATTACCCTGCCAATTATACGACGATTTAGACACCCATTCCTTATATAGGGAGAGACTCTACGGACCTATATTTAGGAATCTTTTATATTACGGACGCTTTAAGTACGATGTTACGACTACTTGGAGAAGAGACGGAAGAAGCTAGTTGGTTGATTTAAGCACGGTCTAGGATGGAGCCGATAGAGCTATGTGACGAGGAATGGTAACCGAGGTCACATAATGTAATCTATATAATCTATAAGATCTGTATAATCCGTAACAGAGTAGACAGAGCATACGTACCTTACGTACTAAGGGGATTTCTTAGGAGTACGGTTGTGTATTTAAAGGACTACAGTCCCTACCTAGATAGTTCTCTCCTTTATAGTAAATCTTAGAATATAATTGGAGTTAATCTATTAGGTAACTACTCTACCAGTTATTATTACGTTGTTAACTTCTTATTTACCTATATACCTAGCCTATTAATAAGTCTACCGTAGTTCCTACTATAAGGCTTCGTTATATATTCACTACTAAAGTTATAGTATTAATAAAGTCGAACAATATGCCACTAAAAGCAGCTACTATAACGCTATTGACGGCGGCAACTACTTTAAGGTTAGGTAACGACACTAGTATAGCAAATACTAACTTATAGCAACCTATAACGGTCGGATAATTATAAGAGATAGTTAACTAGTTAATAGAAAATAATGCGATATTAGAAAATAGGATTAATGGGATAGGCGCAGTAAAGGTAAAGTTACTATTAATTAAAAGGTACTTAGGAGAGAGATTAAAGCTTAAAGGATTTCTTATATAAATGCACTTTAAGGTAGCACAGGAGGGAGTAAAGCTAGTAATACCTATAGATTAAATAGTATATGCAGGACTGTTTTTAATAGGAAGGGCACTTAAATAGTTTAAGCCTTACCTTATAAAGATACAAGTAAACGGTATAACGACTACTAACTAAGAGGTACGGTTTATATTCTTAAGCTAGAATGGATTTATGGAATAACTTATACAAATATTCGGAGACCTAAAGGCAACGACTACGGCGAAAAAAAAGCTCTAAGATATTACGCAACGAACCTTAGTAATTAAGTATATAATATAGTTTTAGACGTTAGTAATATAAGTAGAGTAGAATAATAGGGCGCTTATGGCATAGTATAAGTAAGGACTTAAGGCTAAAGTCTAGGACGTAATTATCCTAATAAAAGATACGGACACCCTAAGGGAACTAATAGATTAAGTAATTAAGATTAACAATTAGATCTACTAAAGGGAACAGGCTAAGAGAGGCTAGGATAAAGTTTTATAGTTATATAAGGCGCAGAGTACGCAATAACTAAAGCTAAATTAAAAACTATAGTATAGCGCAGAGCTAATAGACCTAAGTGGTACTAGAGAATCTAGGAAATAAAATAAGAAATTATGGAAACTTAGAGAATAAGAATTAAGTAATTAAAGGTTTAAGGAGCAGAGGCTAAACTAGGGATCTTAATAGCAGAAGACATTTAGGCGGACTCTAGTAAGAAAAATAGTTTAAAAAGGGAGCTTGCATAAATTGCGGAAAATAGGGTTATTATATTAGAGACTATAGAAGTGGGTAGAGTTACTATATAGTAAAAGGCATAAGACTAGTAGACGATATATACGTATAGAGGGACGATAATATGCTGCAAGGAACAAAAGAGTGTTTAATTAAAAGTTTTGCGTTTTATTATAATAACGTATACCAAATTTATAAGGACACTAAGTACGGCGTAAGCTATTAGCTATAAGAGCTATAACCTACAGGATATAGAGGAACTAATAAACCAGTTTGCAGATCGGACATTAAGGACGATAAATTTAATATAGGCGAAACATTCTATAACGATAAGGCGATAAAGGCCGCTTACTAGGAACGAGTAGACCTTAGAGATATTATACTAGAGGCAGAGGATAATTCCACTACAGAATAGGGAATATTAGTAGGGATTAAGACCCTACTAGATACGGTGTTTATCGCTTCGTAAGACGTAAGAGAAGTAGGACAGTAAACCACTTTGGCACTTAATAAAGGCAAAAGGCCACAGGCTTAAGATTCTTAAGACGAAATATAAGACGACTAAGATTCTTAAGACGAGATAAGGTAAGCTTAAGGACCCATAACAGACGATAACCGATAAAGTTAAGCAATAGCTTAGTTTAAAGACATATAAATAAGCTCGGGACAGAGTTTCCTATAGGCATAAGATTCTTAAGATAAGATAAGTAAGATTTAAGACTTTTAAGATAAGATGAGAACACTAAGCAAGCCTAGTTAGACTAAGGCTGGAGTAAAGCTTAAGATAAAAGCAAGCTTAGGATCGAGAATCCTATAGGGCTAAGAATTCGGAGTATAAATAAGGATACCCACGAATAAAAAGCAAGAGGCTTTACTATAGATTAGAGAATCTATAGTATAAACAGTAACTAGACTGGGAGACAGATATATAGACCTAGAAGACTTACTAGGCGAATATAGTGTTAGACCTAAAGATTAAAATGTTAATACCAAGATTAAAAAGTAGGAAAACTTTAAGGATTTAAGAGTAAGACGTAAACCAAAAGAAACTATAGAGGAATTTAGATAAAGAATTATCGCATAGTAAAACCAGAAACTAGATAAGAGATCTAGCATATTAGGACGTATAAAGGACAAAGCGCTAGTATAAAGAATTACTAATAGGCCGAGAATAGGTATACTAAGAGCTAAGTGGCTTACTGAACTAGAAAATAAAGAGGATTTAGGGATCCCTATTAGGTTTAAAGAACGACATATAAAAGGCTGTTATAACATAGTAATAAGAAGATACTTCCTTACGGATAAGCCGTATATACTCCAGCAGCTGTACTAAAAGTGGTATAGGCAAAGGCATAATAATAAGTGGGAAGATTTCTATATATAGTTGAATGAAAAAGTTATCTAGGACCACCTAATTATAGAAAAGGCCATAACTTATATTAAAGGAGCCTTAATTATAATATTAAAGGATCTAGAGAAATAATTAGAGGACTAGAGAAGTAAGAGACGTATCTTAGTACCCGCGAACAAAGTTATAACGTTTAGATTAGTATAATAAAGGTTTAAACTTAAGGATAAAGACGAGTTAAGAGTTAACCTAAAGCACCTAGCGCACTATACGCTATTATAGATTATATATATAGACGATATATATAAGATATATAAGAATCTAAAGGAAAAGAATCGGAAATACCCTATAAGGATATACTAGATAACGGATAAGTAATAGTATAGGAATACTAAGTATATACACGGATAGCATCTAGTAAAAGTCTAAGAGAAAGGAGATTTAATACTTTAGTCAGGAAGATTCCTTACGGAAGAATACTTAGACGGATAATAGTAGTGGGAATGCCTAGAGAATATATATCTATAGTATATTAAAAATAAAAAGCGAACTAGATATTGGCTAAAGAGTAAGCTAAGTATAATAAGATTAAGCAGCTAATAGTTAGGAAAAGTAGAGGCCTATAGAACCAGAGGGAGCTAGTAGTAGAGCCTTAGACCCTTAAAGGAATTTAAGGANAATACCTAAATTTAAGAGTTAATTAGTAAGATTAGCAGTTTAAAGCGCTAATAGATAGTGGAGTAACGCGGAACTATATNTTACTANTAGNAGTTAAGANAATNGGANTACCTTATAGATAGAAGGANTAACCTTACCTATTAGTTANNATTTTAGGAGATCTAATAGCCTATAGAGGAGGGATTATTAATCTTAAAATAGGACCTATTTAGATAACCATTAAAGGAAGATAAATTAAGATGTTTTTTAATATCCTACCATTAGGACGGGACGAGGTAGTATTAGGTATGCCTTAGTTACAGGAATACAATCTAAGGATTAATTGGATTACAGGTTAGGTTAATATTAGAGATACTTAACGCCGTAAGATATAATAGTAAACTAAGTTAGTATAGTATTAAGTTAGAGCGACATATAAAGAAACTAAGTAAAGCTTAGGTTATATACTAAAGAGATACTATAAATATAGCAAGAAACTATGGTTACCGGAAAATAAAAAGCTAGTAAATTATATAGCATAGGACTATAAGATAGAATTAGAACTAGGAACAAGTTTAAGGTTCTTTCCAATCTATAAGCTTACTTAAGAGGAGTTAAGCGCACTTAAAGAGTTTATCTAGGAAAACTTATAAAAGGGATATATTAGACCATTGCAGTTATTAGTAGGATATCTAGTACTATTTATACTAAAGAAAAATAGAAAGCTTAGGTTATATATTAACTATAAATAGTTAAACAGCATTACTCGGAAGGATAGGTATCTTTTACCCTTAATTAGTAAAATCTAGGATTGGATAAGTAATGTGTAAATCTTTATAAAGATAGATCTAAGATGGGCGTACTATTAAATTAGAATTAAGGAAGGCAATAAATAGAAGGCAGCCTTTAGATTAAGAGAAGGACTATATAAACCATTGGTAATGCAATTTGGATTAATAAATATACTAGCTACGTTTTAAAAACAAATTAATAGTGTGTTAGGGGAACACCTTAATAAGTTTGTTATAGTATACCTTGATAATATTATTATCTACTTAATAACTAAGGAAGAATACGGGGAACACGTTAAATAGGTCTTAAGCTTGGACCCCCCGAACTTGGTTACCCCCCGAACTCGTTTACCCCACCAAATCGGCCACACCACTTTGGAAGCTATTTACACTTAACGAAATCAAATCGATTATTTGCTCTTATATACTATTTAGTATATTGACCTCGGGCTTTCTATCTAGCGCATTTTAAAGCCTTAATTTTAGCTGCTTTACCTTTATTTCAGCCCTTTTCCCCTTTGCCTCCACTATAGCTTAGTGAATTAAATCTATATATTTTAATATTATATTTAGATCTAACATTATCTATTTATAAAATTTTAGACTTTTAAGGTNTTTAAGTCATAATTAAAAGCTATATATTTAAGCGTCTATATATATAGCCTTTATAATAACTCTCTAAAGTTGTTAACTTATTTTTTATAAAAGCGACTAAGTCTTTTAATTAAGTATATACTTATTGTAAAGGCCTTAAGCTACTTAATTATATTATAAGGCATCTTTAGGGTCGTTATAATATTAAATTACTTACTATTAGCTTATTTAAAGCTTAATCCTATTATTAAAGCCTTATTATTAACCTAAAAAGATTTATAGCCTTTATATAGATTTTATAAGTAAATACTAAAGATATACTAGCTAAATTTAATTATTTTTGTTATAAGGCCTTCTTTTAGGTATTATAGTAATACTTAATAAAATAATACTTTATAATTAGACCTATATAATTAAGATATATATACTTTATAATTGACTAAAAATATCTTAACTTAACAGAGGAGGAATAAAATAGATTTAAGNGTTATAATATTAAATAAAGTAATAAAAAATAAGCTATATATTATATATTTTATATTTTAATAAAAATCTAACCATATTATGGCCTATCTAGCTATTAAGGAAATATAATTAAGCTTTATTACTAAATAATTTAGTTTTTAGTATAAAAAATGATAATAAATAGCCTAAATATAATATAATTCAATATTTAACTATTCTTTTACGTTATATATATTTAATAAAGTACTTTACTTTAGTATACTTATATTAATTAGGGGTATATTCCTTTAAAATAAATGATCTAGCTAAGGGTAAATATTGTCTTTATAATAAATACCTATTTATAACTATTAAATAACTTTATAAATAACTTTTTCTAAAGATATATCCTATAGTAATTAAATTTATATATATACTTAATATAACTCTAAATTTGTCTAAATTTAAGGTGTTTTTTTTGGCTATATATTAACCTTTTTTACACCCTTTTATAAAGGCTATAAAACTTTTAAATTTACTTTAGTTATACCCTATTAATTTATATACCTTCTATTAATTAGGTATATATAAATTTTATATAAAGATTTTATTTAAAGTAGCTAATTACCTATATTTTACTAAGGGGCTTAATATTACTACCCTAACTAAAGACCTAAGCTATTATTTTTTCATAATTACGTATATAATAGGAATATTTTTTATAAATCCTATTTAAGTACCCAATTAGTAAGGAAGGCCTACTATATAGGAGTTAATTGCTATTTATATTGGCGTGTAAATTGTTATAAAAGCCTGCCATTTAATTAGTCGCTTAAAATTGATAAAGGNATACCNTATACAAGTATAGCTTTTCGCGCATACTTATAAACACCAGATTTGAAATCTACGATGGCCATTTATATGTTCTGCTTATTTTTGTCCATATTAATCGATTCGTTGTGGAGAAAATAGGTTGACAAATTGGTAGTTTAAGTTTGGTTGGGTCGCCGAGTTTAGGGGGTCGCCGAGTTCGGGGGGCCCGAGCTTAAAGAGACTACAAGAAGAATAGATGCTAGTAGTAATTGAGAAATACGAGTTTTTTTACTAGGAAGACCGATTTCGTTAGATTTATTATTAAACTAGGTCATATTAGTATAGACCTAAAGAAGATTAAAGCTATAGTAAGTTGGTAAGAACTAGAGAATATAACACAGTTAAGGTTATTTTTAGGGTTTTGCAACTACTATAGAAGGTTTATAACACAATAGTTAAAGAATATTAAACCGTTTACTAGGCTTATAAAGAAAGAGGAACTATAGGTATAGGGAGACGAGTAAAAGAAGTTATTTAAAGAACTTAAGGAGTTATTTACCTAGGAGCCAATTCTTAAAATCTATTAACTAGGACTAGATACGGTTGTAAAAACGGACGTATTAAACTATATATTAGAAGTATACTTGCTACAGAAGCATAAGGACGTATAGCATCTAGTAGCATACTATAGTGGAAAGATAACACTACTAGAGTTAAACTATAACGTTTATAATAAGGAGTTATTAGGTATAGTTATAGCACTTAAGGAATAGAGAGTATTCTTATAAGGCGCGAAGAAACTATTTATAGTTAAGACGGATTATAAAAACCTAATAGGGTTCCTAACAATAAAAGAACTTAATTAAAGATAAGTTAGATAGGCAAAGATGCTTATAGAATACTATTTTAAGATTTAGTATACTAAAGGAACTAAAAATGCAAGAGTAGATGCACTTAGTAGAAAAGCTAAACTATAAAATAATGAGAAACTATTAAGAGCAATGCTACGCAGAGATAAGGATAGATTAATTAGATATAATTACCCTAAACTAGTAGCAACTTAAGAAGATAATAAACTAGGAAGAGTCTATAAGATACTAAAGAGCTTTTAGGTATAGAGAATTCTAGAAGTATAGCTAGAAGATCCATAGATGGATATATATAAAAATTAAGAAGCGAAGTATATCCTAAAAAGTATAGTAGAGCATTTTTATAGAAGATTTCTATAAGGGAATAACTTAAGGACATAATAGAGTAATAGGCTTAGTGTTAAGACTTTAGGAAGAGTATATTATTAACGGAATCTAGAATATCGTAAGAAAAGTAATAAAAAAGTATCTAGATTGCTAAAGGAATAAACTAACGAGGCATAAGCTATATAGAGGGCTACAACCTATTAAAATACTAGAAAGACTATAGGAGGTTATATTATAGGACTTTATTATTAAGTTATTAAAGTTAAGAGATCCTATTACCAGACAAAATCACGACATAATCTTAGTAATAGTAGATAAGCTTACGAAGTGGGGATACTTTATAGCATATATAGAAGAAATCTTAGCGGAAGATGTTGCTAGAATCTATATTAAAGAAGTATTTATAAGATATAGAGTACTAAATAAGATTATATTGGATAGAGATTTAAGATTCGTAGCAGTATTCTAGGAGGTATTCTTAGCGGAGTAAGGAGTTTAAGTAGTAACTTCTACCGCATATTATCCACAGACAGATAGTTAAACGGAAAGATTAAATTAGACGCTAGAGTAGTATTTAAGACATTATATTAATTATATATAGAATAATTAGGTATTGCTATTATTAGTTATATAGTTTATATATAATATAACACTATAGAAAGGAATAGGCACATTACTATTTAAGGCAAATTATAGATATAAGCTAAGGATATTATTGTTACTATAATAAGCGAAGAAAACGAGTAGTATAGCTAAAGAAAGAATAAAGATGTTAATAAANCTTTATATAAACCTTATGGAATTAGTAAAGAAAATATAAGAGAGAATAAAAAAGTATTATAATGCTAAGAGATCTAAGGGACTAGATCTTAAGGAGGGAGATAAAGTATAGCTACTATACAAAAATTTTAAGAGTTAACGGCTAAGTAAGAAGTTAGACCACGTTAGATTAGGACCTTTTAAAATTACATAAAGAATTTTACTGGTTACGTTTAAGTTAAACCTACTAGCTAAGATAAAGATCTACCCTATATAGTATATTATAATGCTAAAGCTAGCACACAGAAATATTAAGCTACTAGTTTACGAAGTAGATATATATAGAGGACAAGAGGAAGACAAATAGTAAGTTTTAAAGATCATTAGTTATAAGGACGTTGACAATAAAATATAGTATAAGGTTAAGTGGATAGGCTATAATAAGACTACCTGGGAGCTACTAGAGAATTTAAAGAACGCTATAAGAAAGGTATAGGAGTATTAGAAGAAATTAGGTTAAGTAGTATTAATAAAAAAGGATTGCTAAAGAATAAGTCATCTAAAGGGGACCTAAGAAGAGTAGTTGCCGAGCTATTTAGATCTATTTCCTTCTCTATTAGAAGAGAATCCGTTCTTTTATTATTAAGTTCCTATAAACCTTATTTTATAAGTTTCTACTCCTTAAAACAAACCTTCTTATAAACCTTCTTAAGACGGATTAACCGAGTAGACGTAGTAAGATGAGAATTAAGGGCTCTTTGCTAAGCTTTAGTAGCCTCTTATTTAGTATTATAAGAATAACGTAGTTCCGTAAGGGTAATAGACAGTTTATTATCTAGCTAAGCAGCAGTAAATTAAATACAAAACCTTAAGATAAATTAGATAAGGAACTAGACGACTATTAAAAGTAATAGGTTGTATATATTTAGTATTAGAGATAGAGTAAACGTTATAGGATAAATAAATATTTGCTTTAGTGCACTCTAAGTAAGAAAACAGTTATTAAGAAGATAGACTCGCTAACGTAATATAAACTAACCCCTCTTTTAAATAATGAGAATATGGAGACGGTATAATCTTACTAAGAGATAATATCGCAGTAACGGTATAAGACCGACGAGCTGTAGATAAAGAAGGAGGAGCCTTTAGTATAATAAGTAAAGATATTAACCAAATTAATTAGACGGATATTATATCTCTAGTAAACGACTTAGAGATATTTAGAATCTTTAAGAATAAAGATAAAAAGGAGGGAGATAGTGTTACGGACGCTTTAAGTACAATATTATAACTACTTAGAGAAGAGACAGAAGAAGCTAGTTAGTTAATTTAAGCACGGTCTAAGATGGAGCCGATAGAGCTATATAACGAGGAATAGTAACTAAGGTTATATAACGTAATCTATATAATCTAAAAAATCTATATAATCTATAATAAAGTAAATAGAGCATACGTACCTTACGTACTAAGGGGATTTCTTAGGAGTATAGTTGTGTATTTAAAGGACTACAGTCCCTACTTAAATAGTTCTCTCCTTTATAGTAAATCTTAGAATATAATTAGAGTTAATCTATTAGGCAACCACTCCACTAGTTATTATTACATTGTTGACTTCTTATTTACCTATATACCTAGCCCATTAATAAGTCCACTGTAGTTCCTGCTATAAGGCTTCGTTATATTTTAACTATAACCTATACTACCTTACTAGTACTAAAATCCACCGCCTATACCGCCGTTTTGGCCACCTATTAGCCGAAAAGCTATATAGAGTCCTTAAACGCTCTAGACATAATAACGTTAATAGGAAGGCAATTAACTACCTAACTAAATACTACTGGCCGTTGAAAACGGACTCTGCACCTATATATGGTGACGGCTACGAACCTAAGTCTTTGAAGTTCAGACTTAGAGCCAACGTAGAGACGTTGTATAGCGTGCGATACGACCTAGTGGTAGTGGTTATAGGTATTATGGGCGGTAGTAAAAAGTTTTTATATAAGATAGTAAGATCTCAAAAATAACCACTAAGTGCCCCTTACAGCAATAATAACAACACTATTCTCCTATTAAGGTACCTATATAATCCAATATAGATATACGGCATTTAATAACATCCCCTAACCTCTAGTAAAGAGTATTAATAACCTCTTATATTAATAAACAAGCAATTATAAGCGAGTAATAAGTAAATATACGGCTCCTCCTAACCCCTAAGGCAATTGCCCGCGGAGTATATAGTTACTTACCATTAACTATTAAATACTACCTAGCAGCCTAAATAACACCATATAGTTTTCCTATCTCCTCTTAAGGAGTAGTAACCCTTAGCGAGGGCCTAGTGACTAGGGCCTAGGCATAAAAGATACTTAGGTATACACGTCCCGCTTACCTTTTAGTATAGTAGTTTATAGATAAATCCCCCTTACGCCTTTAATAGGCCTTAGGGGGGGGGAGGCATGGCGTATATAGTAATAGTTAACAAGAGATGGCATATAGGGGGTAGTTAAAATATGGAATATAACTATAAGTATACAGCAATCAAATGGCAAGGCCTAGCTAGGATATAGTAAACCCTAGCTAGGATAAGCTAGAGAAGGAAGCAGTAGTTCCTAAGGAGTTTAAACATCTAAGGAGGATAAGACGTAGCCATAGGCCCGTAGGGCCGCCGCTATGGACAAACATGGCAAACTAGGGTTTTTTATCCTACTAAGGTGGCTTATAGGGTTTTTTCTCCCCTAAACTGCAGGGTTTTCTTCCTATAAATTATAAGTTTTCCCCCTATAACGGAGTAGTCTGCGTAGGCCTAGATAGGATCCGTATCAGACGTTAATTAAGAATTACTACTACTAAATACTGCTCCTTTTGCCAGAAATACGGACGTTCCCTAGGCCGATTTAAGTTTACCCTTTATAAGGACCTTAACTTTAACCACTTAGTATACGTAGATATTATGTATATTAACGGCAGTCTAGTATTATATATAATTAACAAGGCAACCCGCTATTAAGCCGCCTATTAGTTGCAAAATATATCCATAAAATACACTTAGGACATTTTACGGACCTGCTGGATTAATATATACGTTAAACCCCCTAAGTATATCACCTACAACGCTAGTAGGAACTTTATTAGTAAAGAATTCCAATAGTACGCTATAGCTATAGCTATTTTAATAAAAGCCGTTCTAGTTAAGGCGTACTAGTCCGTTAGGCTTATTAAGTAAGCTTACCTAGCTTTATAGAGAGCTTATTAGATTATTATAGACGAGTATAAGGATATCTAAAAGGAACTAGCTTTACAGATGGCCGTAAAAGCTATTAATAATACCGCTAGCCCTAACGGACTAGTACCTACCCTCTTAGTTTATAGAGCCTACCTAAGAATAAGTAACCTAGGCCCTCCTACCCCATCTATTACGGAACGAGCAGCTATAATACGGAAGGTAATAGCCGAAATAGTTAAATTACGGACCAAACAAACTGTTAATAACGCCCTATACTACCGTAACGGACCTAATACAACCTTAGTATATAACCTCCTGCTTAACTCTAAAGTCCTTATATAGCGTAAAAGCGGCAGCTAGAATGGACCCTATTATCTACTAGCCGTAGAAAACGAGATATGCTGCGTATAGCTTCCTAGCGGGCTAACTAGCTTTAAAAGCACGTCCGTAAAACCCTACTTTCGGCCTAAAAACACCTATAATATTAAGCTAGATAAACTAGAAGCAACCGCCAAACTAGATAAACTAGAAGCGACTGCCAAATTAAACGAACTAGAAGCACCCTTGCCTACCCTAGAAGTCCCCTAGAAATCTACTAAACCTACTAAACCTACTATAAAGCGTAGTTAAGGACGCCTCCGAAAGCACCCCGTAACTAAGAACCCTATAATAAAGAATTACCTAACCTCCGCAGGAATATCCGCAAGACAATCTCCGCCTATAGATATATTAGTTCTAGTATAGGAAACCCCGTTTACGGACTTATAACGTAAAGAGATTAACGGACTACTTAAAAAGGGTATCTTTATAGTTATAACGGAAAAAGATATTCCGCAAGGCGTCCGTATATTTAACTCACGCTTTATTAACGAGATTAAGCACCCTAGTACTAATAAAGCTTTTAAGAAATTAAGGCTTATTGTATAAGCTTATAACGACTAGGGAAAGGACCTAGTCCTTACGCAATCGCCTATAATTTAACGAGTTAATTAACGGATTATACTTATACTTACGCCTGGACTACAGTAAACTAAACCCGTAGCCCTCTACTTACGGGATATCTCGTAAGCCTATATACAGTCTAATACCTACCTAAGCAGAGATATCTTTATACGACTACCCTACGAGCTTAACCTATAACTAGGAATAATTTAATAGGTTATAAAACCTCTCTACAGAGTATTAGAAGCTAGAAACTACTAGTTTAAGATATACTACTAGTATTACGTTAGTAAACTTAAAATGGAATAGTCAACCTATAACCCCTACCTCCTATATAGCCCATTAAACGGCCTTAGTATTGTTAGACTTTAAATAGACAATACCCTCTTCCTAGCAGATTAGACCTTTGCGGACACTAAAGAAACGAAACTATAAAAGGTAAAGTTCTTAGTAAAGCCGCGAGAGTAGTTAACTAAGTAGACTCTAATTAAGTTTAATAGAGGCTTAATTATATAAAAGGGCAACCTAATTAAGCTAACTTAGGAACGCTAAGCTTAAAACCTAAAGCCTATTATAGTAAAGCCTATAAACCTTACTAGTTCCCGCAGAGAGACCCGTAAGACCGTAAATATAAAGGACTAATACGCTGCATAGCGTGTAAGAGGCGCCTATATTGCCACAGTCTGCTAACCCAAATCTGCCTATAACTTATCCTTTACGGCCCAGGCAATAGACCTATAAGAAGAAAATATTAAGCAGCTTAATAAGCGCATTTAGTAGCAAATTAATAATACAGTAAGGGGACTTACCTTTGTACTACTAGACCTAAAATCCTTTAGCCTACTAGTATTTACGGACGCATCCTTTACTAATAATAAAGACCTATTATTACAAATTGGCTTTATAATTGTACTTATAGACTATAATTAGGACGCAAATATACTGCACTAGTCTTTAATTAAGTGTAAATAAGTAACCCGTAGTGTACTAGCTTCTAAACTATATATATTAGCTTATGGCTTTAATATAGCAGCCGCAATTAAATTAACGGTCTAGAAGATTCTATAACTGGAGCAGTTACCCCTAATCTTATACACCAATTTAAAGTCCCTCTATAACTGCCTAGTCAAACTAGGTACGATATAAGAGAAGAGGCTTATGGTCGACCTAATATGCTTACATTAGGCCTACGAATAACGTGAGATTACGGAGGTTAAATAGATTAGCGGCGGAAATAATCTAGTAGATGCCATGACTAAGGCAAAGCCGTATTAAGCCCTTAAAACCCTAATTAATATAAATAAGCTCAACCTAAAAGTTATAAAATGGGTAGAATAGGACTAACGGAGTACCTACGGTACGCCTACGGCCCGTTAGAAGGCCGTACGGCTTATTTTACAGACCGTAAGCAGAACTTACGGCCAGCTTGGGGCACCGTTTGGAAGGCAGCCTAGACGGCACCTTAGGGGAGATTTCCTATATATTTTCCTTTGTATTTTATAGTTTTATTAAAGCAATTACGGAGGCTATATACAGGTGGCTTTATTTTTTAAGTACCGCTAGTATATAATTACAGCACCTGTTATACCAACCGCGTGCTTACGCGTTCGGTACACTAGGTACGCGTTTACGCGTTTAGTGCACTAACTACTTGCTTACGCGTCTAGTGTACTTATAAAGCACTGACTAATTAGGGGGGAGGTGTATTAGTATATAGACCACGTAGTCTGCTTTATATAATCGATAGTTACCATTATCTAAAAGAGTATACGATACTATACGTATTTCGTGCCCCTGGATCTGACTTACTTGTGCCATTAAATTGGTACGAACAATAGTTATCCTATAATATTTAATCCGTCTCTAACGCTAAGTATATATATTTTATTAATCTTTAAAGTCTTTAACTTCCTTATCTAATTTATTATAGGGTCCTATATTTAATTTAAGGCGTCCCACCTTAAGAATAAACTTACTACTATTCTTATTAAAGTATAGAAGCTTTATAATAATAGGGAGTGGATTTATACTAAAGAGCGGAAAGTGTTTAAGGCTTAATAGACTACTTACGCTTAGTTAGTCTGTCTTAAAAAGGGTTATAAGAAGGTACGCTTTAAGAAATAATATCTTACTAAGTAAGGTCTCTATAAGCTTAAGGCTAAAGAGGCTAAAAAGGATTTTAATTATAAAAGGGCGGAAATAATTTATACGCTAGTAGTAGATCCCTTAGATAATCCGGGTCGTCTATTACCCTTAACTAATCCCTTTATCTTTAGCTCCTTTTTAATAATACCTAACTTATTCTCCTCTAATACTCCTATACCTTTCCTATAGTGTTTTTTTAGGTTCTATAATAGTTTCTAGGTAGTTTTATTATAGCCTATCCACTCTACTTTATACTATATTTTATTATTAGTATCCTTATAATTTACAAATTTTAAAACTTACTATTTATCTTCTTTTTATTCTTTATGTGTGTCTACTTTATAAACTAATAGCTTTACGTCTTTATATGCTAGCTTTAGCATTATAATATACTATATAGGGTAGATCTTTATCTTTACTGGTAAGTTAAGTCTATATATAACTTCTAAAATCTTAGTTATAATTTTTAATAGTTCTAGTTTAACGTAGTCTAACTTCTTACTTAGTTATTAATTTATAAATTTTTTATATAATATCTATACTTTATCCCCCTCCTTTAGATCTAGTCCCTTAGATCTCTTAGTATTATAGTACTTTATTTATTAATTTTACTATAAAATAGAGGTCCTTATAAAGATTTATAAAAGTTTCTATTTTTTTATACTTATTATAGTAATAATAATATTTTAGGCTTATACCTATAATTTACTTAAAATAGTAATATCTCTATACCTTCTTATAGTATTATATTATATATAAATTATATAACTAGTAGTAGCAATACCTAATTATCCTATACGTAATTAATATAATATCTTAGATACTACTCTAATATCTAATTTAATCTTTCTATCTATTTGTTTATCTGCGGATAATATATAGTAAAAGTTACTGCTTTAGCTTCTTATTCCGCTAAGAATACCTCCTAAAATACTACTATAAATCCTAGATCTTTATCTAATATAATCTTACTTAGTGCTCTATATCTTATAAATACTTTCTTAATATAGATTTTAGTAATATCCTCTACTAAGATTTTTTTATATATGCTATAAAGTAGCCCTATTTAGTTAACTTATTTACTATTATAAGGATTATATTATACTCCTATCTAGTAATAGGATCCTTTAACTTTAGTAACTTTATAATAAAGTCTTATAATATAACTTCCTATAGTCTCTCTAGTGTCTTAATAGGCTATAGTTTTCTGTATATCTTATACCTTATTAGCTTATTTCTCTAGTAATCTAAATACTCCTTTATAACTTTTCTTACTAAGCCCTAGATTTTATAAATAATATATTCTTTTTAAAGTCTTAATACTAAGCCTATAGCTCCATTATATCCTTATATTATTCCCTATAGAAATCTTTAATAAATTTCTCTACTATTCCTCTTAGGATATATATATTTATTCTCTATTTATACTAGTCCGTTTTTAGGTCCTTAAATTATACCTTTTAGATCCTTTTTATTTAATCGCTTTCCAGTAGCTTATATTCTTAAATTACTATAATTTTAGGATAATTATACCTAATTAATCCATTACTATCTCTATATAGTATTACTCCTAATAGTTTCTTATTATTTTATAGTTTAGATTCTCTACTTAATATATTTACTCTTATATTCTTAGTGCCTTTAGTATACTATAAGCATCTCTGCCTATTTAACTTATCTTTTATTATTAGGCACCCTATTAGGTTTTTATAATTTATTTTAACTATAAATAGTTTCTTTATACCTTATAAGAATACTTTCTAATATTTACCGCACATGCAACCTTACCAAAAGGTAGCGTTGCACCTCGAAACTTACGCATACCCATCTTTCTACCAAAAACAACCGATTTTCCAACTTTTAAGACCAAATTCCTACTGCCTGGCGAGCTAGAGGTGGATCTACTTACTCTTTTACCCCCTTTTCCTGAGAGAATTTTTTTTAAAAGGGTAGTCCTAGCTTCTAAGCAAAGACAAGGATAGAAATACTAAAACTAAAATATAGACTTTTTCTAGGCTTTTCTTCTAATAAAGCAAAAGCCTAATAAAATAGGGGGTGTAGGTACTTTTCTATATCTCCTTTAGTCAGATTTTCCTTAGTAAGAGAAGGATTGCCTTTTTGGGCTTTTTTGCTAGTAAAAGCCTAACAAGTCCTTTTTTTCTAGTAGTTTTTTCTACTTCTAATAGAGAAGAAAATAACTACTATAGTCTTTTTACCTAGTTTTTCTACTACCTTTTACTTTAATTTCCCTAGAAGCTCTCTAGTAGGGTTAGTAAGGAAAAAGGATATAGAAGGATAGTAAAAACTAAAAAGGCTTTTTATCTAGTTTTTTTACCTCTGCACTAGGAGATAAGAGACTTAAAGAGGTTATTATCTACTAAAAAAACTAGGAAACCCCCCCCTATAAGCTATAAGACACAAAATGCTAAAGGTAAAGGCTACTAAGCCTAAAATAAAGCCTCCTATAGAGATAAGCGATGACGAATTCTTATCTACCTCTTCTACCTGTTTTTCTCCATCTTCTCTATACCTATTTAGGAAATACAAAGATATAGAAGAAGTAGATAAGCTATCTCTAGCTTATATAAGGAACTAAAGAAAAAGAAAAAGAAACCACTCCCTATCGTCTTCTAAAAAAGATAGCTAAAACCTAAAAAGAAACCTAGGAAAAATAAGGTCCTCTATAGCTAGTTTATACTTCCCCCCTCCTTCTTTAAAACAATTCCTATAAAAGGCCCTAGAAAGCCTAACCCAGGCCTATTTAAAACTAGAAGGAGAAAGTAAGAAGCAAGTTAAATATATTAGGGACGACGTATAAAGAATTATAGTAGGAGAAAATCCTTCTATAAAAGAAACAGAAAAGGAAAAACAGGAGACAGATATCCTAAAAGGACTAGTAGAAGAAGTAAGAGCCCTCCGCAAGGAGGCAGCCCCTAAAACCTACGTAGAAAAGTTAAAGAAGGACCTCTCTTCTTCTACTTACTCTTCTTCGTCGTCGTTTCCCCCTTCTTCTACTACCTCTTCTTCTTCTTTACCCCCTACCTCCTTAATTCCCCCTACTAGTAAGGCAGCTAGTAGCACTACCAGTTCTATAAGCCCTACCTTTACTAGAGGGAAAAAGAAGCAGCTATAAGAAAGAGGACTAGTCTTAGTTACAGACCAAAAGGACCAGCCTCTAGATATCTTCTCTATATAAAATATAATTAATTAACGATTTATGTCCAAATTGCAAATAAAGAAGCTAGTTATAGCTTCTATAGCTAGAACTAAAGAAAAGCAGAATATTTTCCTTATAACAACAGAGGAATATAACGTAGATTTTCTGGTTAAATATAAAGAAGTCTGGTCTAGCTGCTTCTACTTTAAGAGAGAATAAAAACTAGAGCCCTAGGCTTAAATAGTAGCTCATAGCGTCCCTATCCCCCCTTTTGTAGGAGAAGGAGGCTCTAAACTTCTAAAGGAAGAAATAGAGACCTTTAACCCTATTAGGATATAAGGATAACCTAAATAGGGCAAAGAGATATAATCCACAAACTAGGTTCAGCTCTATAGTATTCGCTATAGAAAATAAGGAGAAAAGACAGGAAATCCTTAAATAGAAGGAAATCCTTAAACAGAAGGAAATCCTAATTGTAGGGGTAGTTACTAAGGTAGTTAAATACCTAGAAGTCTCTCCTACTACACAGTATACAAGCTACCAAAAATTTGGCCATATAGGAGATAGATGCTCTACTAGGGCCTATCGATTTTATATAGCAGCACATCTATCTAAGGACCACTCCTGTTTTATTTATAAGATAATAGGAAGACCTTACAAGCATACTACCCCTCTTTGCAGTAATTGTAAAGAAAAACACTTTGCTAATAGCAAAGACTGCGAGTCTCTTAAAGCAGCTAAACTAGTACATCAATAAGTATAAGCTTAGAAGGTTCTATACAGGAAGAAAAAGATATCTCCCTAGTTTCTAAAGCTAGAGGAGAAGTCTCCTTTATACAGTATAATGTAGGAAAAAGACAAGAAGTATAGCAAACCCTACTAAAAATAGGATTTAGAAGAAAAATGGATATTATCCTAGTACAAGAACCTAGTACCTAGAAAGACAGACAAAAAGGATCCTATTTCTCTATTTCGCATCCTGCATTTAACCTTATCCTTCCTAGCAATTTAGCTATTCGCCCTAGAGTAGCTATCTATATAAGGAAAACTAGTTCTAGCTTTTTATAATATAGAAATAGGGAGGATATCTGCAAAGATATAGATACTATAGCATTAGAAATCTATGGCCAATTTAAAAGATTTCTATTACTTAATATCTATAATAAGAGATAACTAGACGAGAACTCTAGAACCTAAAGAAATAGTATAACTACTATCTCTAGAGCCATTCTAGAACTAGAACTAGATCTCCCCTTTATACTAATAGGAGACTATAATCTACATTATATATAGTGGAACGCATCGGCTAGAAATCCGACTAAAGAGGCTAAAGACTTAGTAGGCTAGCTAGATATATATAACTACTAACTACTAAATTTAGATAAATAAGAAGGGACCTTTTATAGATCTAATATAAGGGAAAAGTCTATTATAGACCTAGCCTTCTACTTAGGAAACTTCTAAGAAAATAGCTGGGATAATTAGACTATAATAGAAGAAACAGGATCTGATTACAAAACTATAGCCTTCTCCCTATTTACTAGAGAGACGTAAAGATACCTAAACCCTCTTTAAGAAACTCCTTTCTCTATAAAAAAGCAAACTAGGAGCTCTTCTCTACTTCTCTAGTAGAGTAAGTTTAAGAAGTAGAACTAGAAGTAAAGGTTTTAATACTAGAGGAACTAGTAGGAGAAAACCCCTATATAGAGATAGGAGAAAAGGGCCCTCTAGCCTCCCTAGAGGATTCGTATAGAACTAGGGATAGGAGCTTAAGCACACTAGTAGATAACCTAATAGGAGATCTTACTAGCTGTATAAAGCTAGCAGTAGAGAAAGCTATCCCTAAATCTAGAACCTACGAATTCTCTAAACTATAGTGGAATAAAGAGCTTCTACAGAAAAGACAAAAAATGGCAAAACTAGGAAGACTTTAAGAGGAACAACCTACTAGAAGCCTATAAAGAAGCTAAAAATCAATACTTCTATGCAATAAGAGAAGCTAAAGCTAGCTGCTGGAATAGCTTCCTAGAAAAAGCATAAGGAAAAGAGATCTTTACTACCCTAAAATATATAAAGGATAAAACATTACGAACAATTCCTAGTCTAAAGTATAGTAAAGATAGGACTACGAGACTAGTAGAAAGCTTTGACGATCAGTGTAAAGCTTTTATAACTACTCTATTTCCTAAACCCCCCCCTTATACTAGCCCTATAGAGTGGAAGGACTATACTATAGACAGTAAATAGAAATGGCCAAAATTGGAGAAAATAGAAGTTAAATAGGCAATATTCTCTAGCTCTAATAAAAAAGCCCTAGGCTAGACAAAATATCCTTCGCAATTTTATAAAAGGCCTACCCTATTATAGAAGATCTTCTATATAGAATCTACCGGATTTTATTTACCCTAGGCTATCAACTAAAAGCCTAGAGAGAAGCTTAAGGAGTTATCCTCCCTAAAGCAAATAAGGGGGACTACTCTTTACCAAAGTCCTATAGACCTATCTCCTTATTAAACTGCCTAGGAAAAACCCTGGAGAAGATCTTCGCTACTAGATTAGGATATCTAGCTAGTACTACTAGCTTACTTTAAGATTCGTAACTAGGAGGAAGAAGACAGCGGTCCGCAATAGATACAGTCCTACTACTTCTAAACAATATCCAATCTAAAAATAGTAGGAAAAAAGCTAGATAAAGGATAGCTACTACGTTATTCCTAGACGTAAAAGGGGCCTTTAACCATGTCTTTAAAAACCAGCTTTTATCTATCTGTAAGGAACTAGGACTACCTATAGCGTTTACACAATAGGTAGCTACCTTCCTTAGCAATAGAAAGCTATAACTTTCCTTTAATGGGCAAATATAAGAAAAAGTAGAACTAGAAACAGGGATACTATAGGGATCGCCTATATCCCCTATTTTATTTCTACTATATATACGCAATATCTGCAGCATACAGATAGAAGGAGCCTATTCTCTTAGCTATATGGACGATTTTGCAATTATAGTTACTTTAAATTTAGCTAAATCTAATTACAAAAAGCTAGAGAGAATAGCGCTAGAGTTAATGTCTAAAGCTAAAGAAGCTGCTATTAGTTTTAACGTTAGCAAAACAGAGCTTATATACTTCTATAGTAAACGTACCACTATAGAAGAAGGGTTAAAGCTAGAAGACGTAGAAATATCCGCTAAACCCCTAGTTAGGTAGTTAGGGGTATTCCTAAACTCTAAGCTTACTTTTAAATAATATATAGAAATACAAATCTCTAAAGTAAAGGCAGCCTTCTATTTAATTAGAAGACTAGGTAATATATAAAGAGGTCTATCTCTATAAGCCCTACGACAGCTCTATATAGCTTACGTTACTACTATAGCAGACTACGGAGTATAATATTAGTGGAAAAGTAAATCTAAAGACTACCTACTAGATAGGTACTAATCTTTATAAAATGAGGCTCTAAAACTAGTTCTAGGAGCGTTTAGAGGATCTCCTAGCCAAGCTATAGAGATTGAA
This sequence comes from Cenococcum geophilum 1.58, assembly GCF_001692895.1. NCBI lineage: Eukaryota > Fungi > Ascomycota > Dothideomycetes > Gloniales > Gloniaceae > Cenococcum > Cenococcum geophilum. Next base: position 2,046,786 of record NW_027137589.1, on the reverse strand, counting down.
GCCTCTATTCCTCCTCCTAGGATTAGATTTAAAAAGCTTTATAATAACTACGCAATAAGAATCCTAAAATTTAAGGAAAACCACGCAATTAAGAAGGTCTATATAGAAGAGATTAACAAAAATAGGGACGAATTAGCAGCTAGTTCTAGCTCTAGTTCCAGTCCTAAAAACTATACTATAAAGCACCTCTTACAGCTAAAGACATAGCTACTATCTCTAGCCTCTAGAGTTTAGCAGCTAATTTAAAACTAGAAAATAGATAAAATCTCTCTAGATTGGCAAAAACCGTAGTCTCCTCCTATTTCCGCATCCTTTTCTATCTTAAAAGGTAGTAAGGAAGAAGCTGCATAAGAACATCTAAGACGAGTAGAAAATTTATAAGAATCCCTAGAGGACCTAGTAGATATATACTATATAGATGGCTCTAAAGACAATAAATTAAATATAGCTGCTATATGTAAAATAGGGGAGAGAAATAGGATTAAATACGCAATAAACTAGAATCTAGGACCCTATATGGAAATTATAAACGTAGAGCTTTATACAATCTATCCCTTGCATAGATAATAACGCTCTATAAAATGCGGCCCGTAAGTCGTTCTGCCGCATCACCAAACCAAAACTCTTAAAAGTTTTAATGTTCTTGCGCACGGGCCACAAAATATAGCGCCCTATCCGTGCAAGGGATAGGGCCCTAGAATACCTAAAATAATAAAGACTAAAAGAGAAATAAGTCTATATCTTTATAGATAGCCAAGTAGCTATTAAGAGATTACAGCTTAAATCTCTTATAGGGGGGCAAGAACTAGTCTTTAAAATTACGTAAAGCTATTCCTATTTAGCTAGTAAGGGGATCTCTATTAACTTTTACTGGGTTCCTAGCTATCTAGGAATCTATAAAAACGAAATAGTAGATAAGCTAGCTAAAAAGGGCCTTTTTAGAAGAAAACTATAATCTTTTTATACCTCCCTAGCCTATATAGGGAGAGCAGCAAGAGAAAAGATACTAGAATAGTGGAAAAACAACTAGTAGCAGAATAAGAATAAGGGAAAACACTATACTAGGATCTGTAAAGGAAGCTATTCCTTTTCTCTTAAAGCCCCTAAGGATAAATATCCTAAAAGGCTACAATTAGCTTTCTTCTAACTAAAGCTAGGAAAAGGCTATTTTAAATCCTTCTCTAAAGTAATAGGGGGGGAGGATAATAACGGTAGATGCTTTAGGGAATATAGAGCACTATAAACCCCTAGGCACCTACTACTAGACTGCAACCTATATAAAGAAGAAAGAAGAGAAATGCAAAAGAAACTAGACTCTTCTCTCTCTCTCTAAAGAAGCTATTTTGTACATAAAAAGGAAGAGAGGCGCTTTTCCTATTTCTAAGTAGGACAGGGATAGCTACTAAAAAGTGGCTAATAATAGCAGGATTTATAGAAGGAGGTAACTCCTACTAGGCTCCTAGTAAAGAGATATTAGTAAGTAAAAGGATAGAATTAAATTATAAAAGGATAGGGATAGGCGTTAGGATTTCTTATTTCTTATAGTTTTTTTTACCATTTTCTCATTATCTAGTAGTTGCTTATAACTTAGTATTTTACTAAGGAACTATAAACCCCTAGTTTAGGGGCTTATAAACTATTAGGATATAGTTACTAGTATATATTAAGCTGCCCTAAGGGATTTATATATATAGGACTATAGCGCTATAGCCTAGAGGCTGCATGTATAGTATTGTACGTAGTATAATACAACGGATTAAAAAAAAACTTTCTATTTTTTAAGTGCTATAACTATACCTAATAACTCCTTATTATAGATATTATAGTTTAACTTTAATAATGTTATCTTTTAACTATAGTATACTACTAAATGCTATATATTTTTATACTTCTATAGTAAATATACTCCTAGTATAAAGTCTAATATATCTATTTTTATAACCGCCTCTAGTCTTAGTTAATAGATTTTAAGAATTAGTTCCTAGGTAAATAACTCCTTAAGTTTCTTAAATAGATTTTTTTTACTTATTTACTTAAACTTATAGTTCCTTTTTCTTTATAAGTCTTATAAAGGGTTTAATATTCTTTAACTACTATACTATAAACCTTCTATAGTAGTTATAAAACCCTAAAAATAACCTTAATTACATTATATATTTTTAACTCTTATTAACTCACTATAGCTTTAATCTTTTTTAGGTCTGTACTAATATAACTTAGTTTAATAATAAATTTAATAAAATTAGTCTTCCTTATAAAGAACTCGCATTTATTCTTCTTATAATCTCCTTAAAACCTATTTAATATATTTTCTATATTCTTCCTTAGTTATTAAGTAAATAATAATAATATTAAGGTGTTCTCCTAATATACTATTAATTCGCTTTTAGGATATTATTAGTGCGTTTATAAGTCTAAATTATATAACTAATAGTTTATATAGTCTTTCCTTTAACCTAAAGGCTGCCTTTTATTTATTGCCTTCCTTAATTCTAATCTAATAGTATATCTATCTTAGATTTATCTTTATAAAGATTTACACATTACCTATCTAATCCTAGATTTTGCTAATTAAGGGTAAAGAATACCTATCCTTTCTAGTAATATTATTTAACTATTTATAGTTAATATATAGCCTAAGTTTTCTATTCTTCTTTAGTATAAATAGTACTAGATATTCTACTAATAACTGCGATAGTCTAATATATCCCTTTTATAGGTTTTCTTAGATAACCTCTTTAAGTGCTCTTAATTCTTCTTTAATTAGCTTATAAATTAGAAAGAACTTTAAACTTATTTTTAGTTTAAATTCTATTTTATAGTCCTATACTATATACTTTAACAGCTTCTTTATAACGAAGCCTTGTAGTAGGAACTATAGTAGACTTATTAATGGGCTAGGTATATAGGTAAATAAGAAGTCAACAACGTAATAATAACTAGTGGAGTGGTTGCCTAATAGATTAACTCCAATTATATTCTAAGATTTACTATAAAGAAGAGAAACTGTCTATAGAGACCGTACGTCCTTAAATATATAACTCCTCCCTATAGTAAAGGGTTTAGTACGTTAGTATATTAATATGTCGGTATATTGCATTTCTACGTTCCTACGTTCCTACGTTCCTATATTCCAAACTTATAACATAACTAGCTACGTAACTTAGCTACCTTTTATCCTATAGCTTAATTAGTTCTAGCGCCTCCTATACTATTTCAACTAACCTATTTATATCTCTTTTTAGTAGTTATACTACTGCTAATATAAGGTCCGTAATACTATCCCCCTCCTCTTTATCTTTATCCTTAAAGATATCTCCTATCTTTAAGTTGTCTAATAAAGGTATAGTATTCCCATCTTTAATTTAATAACCTTTATTATTCCTAATACCTTCTATTAGATCTTCTGCGTTTAATTATTATAACTAGCTAGTAACATTTATTCTATTACTTAGTAAAGTTATACTATCCTATTCTTATTATATGGAGAAGAAGTTAGTATATATTATAATTATAGCTCTATTTAGTTACTAACCTTCTTTCTATACTAAGTGTACGCGAGTAAATATACGATTATTTTATAATATTTAATCCGTCTTTAACGCTAAGTATATACGTCTTATTATTCTTTATAACCGTCTAGTTCTTTATTTAATCTACTCTAAGGTTACGCGTATTAGTAATAGCTAAAAAACCAAAGAGTAAGCTAGCTAAGGCCCTTATTAAAGTTCAGCGTTGTTTTAATAAGGTGTCTTAGGCTCTAAAAGCTTAACTAGATACTTATACTCGCCTAAGCCGTCTAGTAAAGGTATATAAAAAGGTACGCTTAAAGAAACTTTATTTTATAGAGTAAGGTTTATTTAAGCTTAAGGCTAAGGAGGCTATAAAGGATTTTAGTTAAGAAGAGGCGGAAACAACTAGTATACTAGTAATGGATCCCTTAGATAATCTAGCTTATCTATTACCTTTAACTAATCCCTTTATCTTTAACTTCTTCTTAATATTACCTAACCCGTTTTCTTCTAATACTTCTATATCTTTCCTATAGCGTTTTTTAAATTCTATAATTGTTCCTAGGTAGTTTTATTATAGCCTATCTACTTAACCTCGTACTATATTTTATTGTTAATATTCTTATAACTAACGATCTTTAAAACTTACTATTTGTCTTCTTATTTTCTATATATGTCTGCTTTATAAACTAGTGGCTTAATATTCTTATAAACCAGCTCTAGTATTACAATATACTATATAGGGTAGATCTTTATTCTAGTTAGTAGGTTTAACTTAAATATAACTAGTAAAATCCTTTATATAATTTTAAAAGGTTCTAGTCTAATATAGTCTAGTTATTAACTCTTAAAATTTTTATATAGTAGCTATACTTTGTCCCCCTTCTTAAGATCTAGTCCCTTAGATCTTTTAGCGTTATAGTACTTTTTTATTCTTTCTTATACCTTTTTCGCTAATTCTATAAGGTCTATATAAAGATTTATTAATATCTTTATTCTTTCTTTAGCTATACTACTTATTTTCTTTACTTACTATAGTAACAATAATGTTCTTAGCTTATATCTATAATTTGCCTTAAATAGTAATATGCCTATTCCTTCTTATAGTATTATATTATATATAAATTATATAACTAGTAATAATAATACCTAATTATTTTATATATAATTAATATAATGCCTTAAATACTATTCTAGCGTCTAATTTAATCTTTTTATTTATTTATCCGTCTGCGGGTAATATATAGTAAAAGTTACTGCTCTAACTCCTTATTCCGCTAAAAATACCTCCTAAAATACTGCTATAAATCTTAAATCTCTGTCTAATATAATTTTACTTAATGCTCTATATCTTACAAACACTTCTTTAACATAGATTCTAGTAATATCCTCTGCTAAGATTTCTTCTGTATATGCTATAAAGTAGCCCTATTTAGTTAACTTGTTTACTATTGTTAGTTACATAAGGTAATATCACGTAGCTACGGTTCGTAGATAGTATAATAATTGTTATTCTTCTTTTTAATTAATGAGGGAGGGCGAGGAGCTTAAGGCTCCTCGCCACGCTAGTGCCGCGGCGACACGTAACGGCAATATACCTTATATAGTAACCACTTGCCTTTATTCCCAACACTAGCAACCCTTCTTTTATGGTTGCCATCTATATATATATACCGCTTAACTAGCGGAACAAATATCAATCCTTCTTACTTACTATTACTATTATAATATAAGTCTCGCTATCCCAAAATTTGCCTTTTAGCACGTAGTACTTTCTTGCTTATAAGTTATGGGTAGGTATCTTATTTAGAGGGCCGCTAAGGCGCTAGTAGTAAGCGAGCTAATAGCAATTTTCTATCCCGGGGATAGAAAATCCTAATTAGCTAGGTTAAGTTAGGGTCTGTAGAATATTATACTCCCCCCTTTAAAAAAGTCTTAGTAAGAGAATCTAACTAATTAGATAACTTTAACCGCCGGTTAAAGTTTCTAGACATCTTAAGACCTTACGTAACTAAAAAATTTCTAGGGACTCCCTTTTAACCTAACCTTTAACTTATATATATAGAGTATTTATGTTAACAAACGTCTCTAGTGCCTTATTTAGGTTTACCTTCGTTATTATATCTGCTAGGTTATCTTAGCTATTAATCTATTAAATCTTAAAGAGTTTTTAACGCTTGTAGGATTACTAAAGTGCCATAATATTAATTATAAGACGCTTCTCCTTTATAGTACTAAGCTTAACTAAACACTCGTAAAGGGAATATAAGTTAGTGCACACGATTATAGGAATAATAGGAAGTTTAAGTTAATCTATAATTATCTTTAGGGTAGTTCCAATTGCAATTGCTATATTAACTCCGCTAACCATTCCATATATCTCTAACGCTAAAACGCTTTAAGTAATATACTTACTTTTAGTTAAGCTCTAATAAATAAGGTTACTATAGATTATAAAGTTATTCTCTCTAGTAGATTTATTCGCGATAATAATCTTATATCCTAACTAGGAGCTAAAATCTTTATTATTTATAAACGATCCATTAACAAATATAAAAAGCTTAGCGGTGGGAAGATTAATAGGCACGTAGAGTAGTCCCCAATTAAGATAGTTTATTTACTAGGAAAGACGCTTATTTAGGGCAAGAATATTATCCTTAGTTAGTTTCTAGTGTTAAGCGGCAACTAAGAGATTAAAGGAAGACTTAGGTTAACAGATAGAAGTAATATAAGCTCCGCAAGCGCATTACTCCATATATCCTTACTTTAAAGAATTAATATTAATAACATTAATCTTCTTACCTTAACCCTTCTGGCGTAAAGCAATGGAATCCTAGTTTAGGGAGAGGATGCATCTATTAAAGAGTAATAGTATTATTAAATTAAGCTTTTCCTTTAGCTTTACTATAAGATTTGCCTTTACTAGCTTATCTTCTTTAAGAGCTAAAAATTGGTCATCTTCTAAGATAATTATATTATTAGTTTATATGCCAATAATTCCGAACGGAGTTTCTATAGTTATAATAAGGAAGTAGGGATTAAATATAGAAGTAGTTATTAAAAGCTTCTCTTTATAGTGCTTACTATAGGTAGCCTACTAGTGAGTTCCTACCTCTGTAATTCCATATAATAGCTTAAGCATAACCATAATCGTATCTTCGGGATATTAGTGGCGAATTTACTCTAGAAGGTATACTAATATTAAGCGCTAAAGGTGCGTCTCTAATTAGGTATAGGCCTAAGTAATATCTTATAAATAAACCGCCATTCTATCCTTTATTAAGGAGGGAGCTAATGTAATAATAACTCGCTAACTAGCTCGTTAAATTATAGGAGATTATATAAGAATTATCTCTTTACTATTATTGTTATAACCTTAGATAATAAGTCTTAATTTCTTAAATAGGGCGTTAGTAGCTTTACCCTTAATCTTATTAACTATCCTTAACTTAAAGATGCAAACTTTATTAAACTTAGTAGGGTCATACTTCTTAAATTTAAAGACTCCTCTTATAATAAGACCGTCGATCTCCTGCTTATTAGATACTTAGAAAGGAGCTCCTAGGGTTATAATATAACCTTCCTTTTAAAGCTGTTTTGCGAGCTTAAAGTTAGCCTTTTCTTTAGCTGTTATAAAGGCCATTAATAACTTAACTCTATTCTTAATAGCAGCAACAAATTATTCTTTAAAATTAATAAAATATTAGCGATTTCGTAATCCCTTCGGGCGACCTCTACTGCGTTATAGTTATAGCGCATCTACTATAATTATATTGGGATTATAGTCGCCTTCTAGAGCATATTAATTATAGTTCTTCTCTTAGGTATCTTCTAGGGCATCCTACAAAGGCTTAAAATTGTTATTTTTATAGTAAGGCTTAATAACAGTTAAATAGAATTAAGTGGGTCCGTAAGGCATCTAAATAGTATAAGTTTAACTATTAATTATAATAAGTTGGTGTGGGCCTAACTATCCTCCCTTTTTACGCTATATGCGTACTTTAAACTAGAGTGGCAGATCGAGTGTAATTAAGGTATTTAGGCCATTTCTTATTCCTAGTGCGTTATTAACCTAGCGTATAGCGTAGAGACGTCGCACCTCCTTTATTGCCTTATAAATAGCCTTGGCTTATTATATAATAGAGGAAGATAGTAAAGAATTGTTAGTTATTTAAAGGTAGGCGCTAAAGACTAGTAATATAGGTACGAGTCCATCTAGGCCAGCGGAATTATTAATAGCTTTAATAGCTATTTATAAGGTAAGTTCTTTATTAGCGTCCTTTAGTTCTAAAGAGATAATCTTATATACGCGGTGTAATGGCGCGTAATATCGCTCTACTTTTCTAATACTATTATATGCCTTAACGGGGACTTCCTTAACCTTAATTGCCATTGCCTTTATTTATTATTGGAACTCTATAGATAAGAAGTTCTTTCCTACGTTATAGATAATTTAATTAGGGGGTCCTAAATAGATATTAATCTAGCATAACTAAAGGGTATCCTATGCGTTTCTAGCTAATATATCTTTTAAAAAACGCGCGGCTTAGAAGGAGGTTAAGAAGTTAATAACTTAGAGCACTAGCTTGCCACTAAGATATATAACGTTAATAATAATACAGAAGTTAAAGTCGTAGTTATCCTTAAGGGTAAACTTAAATCGGCCAGAGGACTTCTAGTTTATTTAGTAGTAATAGCAGTACTTTATAAGATACTTAATTGCCTTAACCTTAACTTTATAGCCTACTTGTTAAAGAACCCTAAGCAATTAATAAACGGATAGGTAGCTAAAACGATGGTATAATTGGCGTAATTCTAATTTAGTTAAGTAGCTCTAAGTAACACTCTTTTCTAGTTAATAAAGGAGTAATTAGGAGTAACCCCACTTACGTATAACGGGCACCTAATTATCTCCCTAAATAAGTATATTCTTAAGGTTATTAAGCCTAACGCCTAATTTATTTATATCTTTAATATAAAATAGAAACGGAGTGTTCGTAGAAATAATATGGAAAGTAATATATCCTAAGGGGGTTTGGACCCTAATTATGCTAAGAGAAATTATAGTACCTTTACTAAAGCAAATCGTATATTAGCCTACCGTTAATTAGTTAATCTAAACAGAGCTATTAAGCTGCTAAAGAGCTCAAACTTAAGGTTCTCCTACTATAGATACTCCTACGGCTCCTATATCCGGTATAATACTATAGAAGATATACGCCAAGTATCTATCGTTAAAGGAAAACGTAGAACTCTCCTTTAGCTTATTAAAGATATTTAATTTCGTAATAGAATGGAGCGTAGATTAGTTATTAAGAATAGCGATGGTTTATATACTATCTACCTTACTATACTCCGTAAAGTATTAGTTAGGAAAGTAGTCCTCAATTTCTATATTTATAAGAAGCTGTTTAACCTTATTAACCTTACCCTTAAGATCTTCTACGCCTTTATATTAAACTAGGAAGCTTTAAAAGTAGGCTATAGTAACCTTATAATTTCTAACATTTTTTATACTCTAACGGAACTTATTATATGCCTCTTTTTACTTATTAAGGGAGTATCTAGTTAACTAGCAATTTGGCTTCTTATAAATATAGCACTTCTTTTAGTAATTACTTCGAAATAAACCTCTATAAGGACCTCTACAATTACCTTATAGTTAACGTTAATTATACCCTCTTTTATATTCCCTACTACGGCTACTATATATTTAATTAGTCTAGTTATAATCGTATTAGTTAGGAATACTTTATTAAGTAGGGTTTTTAGTATAAAACTGTTAAGATTCTTATATTTATATCGTAGTACCTATAGCAGAGCGTAGCTTAGCATATACTCCTTTAAACGTATCCACAGGTTTATATAGCGCTAAGTTATACTTAGGAACGCTATAGCATGCTAAAATAACCTAGTCCCTTAGGCTATTCTTATTTTAGTAAGTTTTAATAAAACCATATTAGATTTTCTAAAGTTTATTAAAGAGTAGTTAAAGGCACTTTAAATAAGTTTTTATTAGGTTAGAAGCAATAACTCTCTAGAATATAGTCTCTCGCTATTTAGATATATAAAGTTAGCGATTCTTATTAGTTTTAAAATAGGCTTTAGTAAGCTAAAGCATTATATTAAAGCTATAGTTTTTACCCGTAATATAGTCGTAATAGAATATTGCTATCCGTCCCTTTAACATAATAGAGAAAGCGTAATAGTACTAGTAGCGTTAAATTCTAACCTTATTATAACAGTTATAAAAGACCTATAGTTTTGCTCTAAGCATATTATACAGTTCTCCTCTAAACTTTTTCTCTTCGTCCGAATATACCTTTATTAGATTCGTAACTTTTTATAGTAAAGGCTTACTAGTTAGCTAGAGTAGAGGAGGTAAAGGCGGAGCAACTCTAAGTAGGAGAGCACCTTTAGGTAGGAGAGTAGCTTTAAGTAGGGGGTTAGTATTCTAGGGATTTTAATATAAATTAAAGTTGCCTTCTAAAGAGTATAGGTTATTTTTAGGTTTCCGTAGTTAACGTATAATCTTAGCTTCTATCTATATTAGTTCTTCTATACTAGTAATAACGGCCTAAATATTACTAGCAATTGGGTTACCGTTCTTAGTAATATATACCCTATTCCTATAGAGAAAGTCTTAAAAATCCTAAACAATATTAACGTTACTAAGTACCTAGGTATCAGCAGTCTATCCTATAAAATCCTCCCTAAAATACTCCTATAGTTATAAATCGGTATAGTATCTATTTTAGTAGAATATAATATAGTATAGAAGAAAGCCGTTAACTTATTTTATGGTATAAGTTGTTATATTAAAGGCGAATTCGTCCCAATCTTTATTAATAAGTTTTGCGTACTTAGCTACCCCTAATAATAAAGAGTCTTTCCAGTTATTTAAAGTAGGCGTAGCCATATTTTCGGAGGGAGGGAAGTATTATTAATATAGAGATTATCGTTTAGTACGCGTTTGTAATATATATTTACGGTTATAGGGCTTAGGACTAGTTCTAGCCTTAAATCGCGAAGACTTGTAAAGTATATTGTTTTGCGTAATAGACGTAAGAATCTATAATCTTAGAAAGGCTTAGGACTAGTTCTGGCCTTTAGATCCTTAGATTTATAAAAGAGTTCTATTTAAGGTTTAGAACCAGTTCTAACCTTAAAAGACAGCTCCCTTTAGCATGAGTAGCACTAGTATAGTGGCTCGTCTCTTCTTAGTGGAATACCTAGCTATTCTATAGTATAACAGTAAAGTTAACCACTAATTAGTGTTGGTTATACAAGGTAATATCACGTAGCTACGGTTCGTAGATAGTATAATAATTATTATTCTTCTTTTTAATTAATAAGGGAGGGCGAGGAGCTTAAGGCTCCTCGCCACGCTAGTGCCGCGGCGACACGTAACGGCAACTTACCGCACGTAACGGCAACTTGCTACACGTGACGGCAATATGCCTTATATGGTGACCACTTGCCTTTATTCCCAATAACTATTATAAGGATTATATTATACTTCTATCCGGTAATAGGATTTCTTAACTTTAGTAACTTAATAATAAAGTTCTATAATATAACCTCCTATAGTCTCTCTAGTATTTTAATAGGTTATAGCCCTCTATATAGCTTATACCTTATTAGTTTATTCCTTTAATAATCTAAATACTCTTTTATTACTTTTCTAGCTATACTCTAAATCCTATTAATAATATATTCTTCCTAAAGTCTTAATACTAAGCCTGTTACTCTATTATATCCTTAAGTTATTCCCTTATAGAAATCTTTTATAAAATGCTTTTCTATGCTCTTTAGGATATACCTCGCTTCTTAATTTTTATATATATCTATCTATAGATCTTCTAGCTATACTTCTAGAATTCTTTATACCTAAAAGCTCTCTAGTGTCTCGTAAATTCTTTCTAGTTTATTATCCTCTTAAGTTACTACTAGCTTAGGGTAATTATATCTAATTAATCTATCCTTATCTCTATGTAGTATTCCTCCTAATAGTTTCTTATTATTTTATAGTTTAGCCTTTTTACTTAGTATATCTACTCTTATATTCTTAGTGCCTTTAATATACTAAATCTTAAAATAGTATTCTATAAATATCTCTACCTATCTAACTTATTTACAATTAAGTTCTTTTATTATTAGAAACCTTATTAAGTTTTTATAATCTATTTTAACTATAAATAGTTTCTCTACGCCTTATAAGAATGCTCTTTATTTCTTAAATACTATAACTATACCTAATAACTCTTTGTTATAGATGTTATAGTTTAACTCTAGTAATGTTATCTTCTAATTATAGTATGCTATTAGATACTATACGTCCTAATACTTTTATAGCAAGTATACTCCTAGTATAAAGTCTAATATATTTCTTTTTACAACTATGTCTAGTCCTAGTTAATAGATTTTAAGGATTAGCTCTTAGGTAAATAACTCCTTAAGTTCCTTAAATAACTTCTTTTATTTATTTCCCTATACCTATAGTTCCTCTTTCTTTATAAGCCTAGTAAATAGTTTAATATTCTTTAACCACTATATTATAAACCTCCTATAGTAGTTGCAAAACCCTAGAAATAACCTTAACTATATTAGATTCTCTAGTTCTTACTAATTTACTATAGCTTTAATCTTCTTTAGGTCTATACTAATATAACCTAGTTTAATAATAAATTTAACAAAATCGGTCTTCCTAGTAAAGAACTCGCATTTTTTAATTACTACTAGCATCTATTCCTCTTATAGTCTCTTTAAAACCCATTTAATATATTCCCTATATTCCTTCTTAGTTATTAAGTAGATAATAATATTATTAAGGTATATTATAATAAACTTATTAAGGTGTTCTCCTAATATACTATTAATTCGCTTTTAAAATATTACTAGTATATTTATTAATCTTAATTATATAACTAATAGTTTATATAGTCCTTTCTTTAACCTAAAGACTGCCTTTTATTTATTGCCTTCCTTAATTTTAATCTAATGGTACGCCTATCTTAGATCTATCTTTATAAAAATTTACGCATTACCTATCTAGTTCTAAATTTCGCTAATTAAGGGTAAAGGATACCTATCCTTCCGAGTAATACTATTTAACTATTTATAGTTAATATATAGCCTAAGTTTTCTGTTCTTCTTTAGTATAAATAATACTAGATAACCTACTAATAACTATAATAGTCTAATATACCCCTTTTATAAGTTCTTTTAAATAAACTCTTTAAGTGCTCTTAACTCCTTTTAAGTAAACTTATAGGTTAGAAAAAACCTTAGACTTATTTCTAGTTCTAACTTTATCTTATAGTCCTATACTATATAATCTACTAGCTTTTTACTTTCTAGGCTCTATAGCTTCTTGCTATATTTATAGTATCTCTTTAGTATATAACTTAAGCCTTACTTAATCTCTTTATATATTGCTCTAACTTAGTTACTATACGTATCTTACGTTATTAAGTATCTCTAATATTAACCTAACCTATAATCCAATTAATCTTTAGGTTATATTCCTATAACTAAGGCATTTTTAATACTGCCTTATCCTATCCTAATAGTAGGATATTAAAAGATATCTTAATTTATCTCCCTTTAATAGTTATCTAAATAGGTCCTATTTTAAGGTTAATAATCCCTCCTCTATAGGTTATTAAATCTCTTAAAATTATAACTAATAGGTAAGATTACTCCTTCTATCTATAAGGTAATCCTATTTTTTTTAACTACTACTAGTAAGATATAGTTCCGTATTACTCTACTATCTATTAATACTTTAAACTGCTAATCTTACTAATTAACTTATAAATTTAGGTGTTATCCTTAAATTCCTTTAAGGGTCTAAAGCTCTACTACTAGCTCCCTTTAGTCCTATAGGCCTCTACTTTTCCTAACTATTAGCTGCTTAATCTTTATATACTTAGCTCGCTCTTTAGCTAATACTTAGTTCGCTTTTTATTCTCTATATACTATAGATATATATTCTTTAGGCACTTCTACTACTATTATCCGTCTAAGTATTCTTCTATAAGGAATCTTTTTAGTTAAAGTATTAAGTCTCCTAACTCCTAAGCTTCTATTAAATGCTATCCGTATATATACTTAACATTTCTATATTATTACTCTTCTAGCGCCCAATATATCCTTATAGGGTACTTCTAATTCTTCTCTTTTGGATTCTTATATATCTTATATATATTATCTATATATATAATCTATAATAGCGCATAATATACCAGGTGCTTTAGGTTAACTCTTAACTTAACTTTATCTTTAAGTTTAAACCTTTATTATATTAATTTAAACATTATAATTTTATTTACGGGTACTAAAATATATATCTTACTTTTTTAGTCCTCTAATCGTTCCTTTAGATCCTTTAACGTTATAATTAAGGCTCCTTTAATATAACTTATAGCCTTTTCCGTAATAGGGTGGTCTTAGATAACTTACTTATCTAACCATATATAGAAATCTTCCTACTTATTATTATGTCATTGCCTATACCACTTTTAGTATAGCTATTAAAGTATATATAGCTTATCTATAAGGAAGTATCTTCTTATTACTATATTGTAATAGCCCTTTATATATTATTCTTTAAATCTAATAGGGATTCCTAAATCCTTTTCGTTTTCTAGTTTAATAAGCCACTTTACTCTTAGCGTACCTATTTTAGGTCTATTAGTAATTCTTTATATAGGTACTCTGTCCCTTATATAACCTAGTATACTAAATCTCTAGTCTAGTTTCTATTCTTACTATATAAGGATTCTTTATCTAAATTTCTCTATAGTTTCTTTTATTTTTCGCCTTATAAGTAAATCCTTAAAGTCTTCTTACTTTTTAATCTTAGTGTTATATTTCTTAATAGTTTTTATTTATATTTAGAAATCTTAGTCCTATAGAATTCTTAATTCTAAGCTTACTTCTTTCTTAAGCTTAGCTCTAGCCTTAGTTTAACTAGGCTTTAACAGTGTTCTTACCTTGTCTTAAGAGTCTTAAATCTTACTTATCTTATTTTAAGAATTTTATACCTTTGGGAAACTTCGTCCTAAGCTTATTCGTATATTACTAAACTAAGCTATTACTCTGCTCTATTAATTATCGTCCGTTATAGGTCCTTGGGCTTATCTTATCTCTTTTTAAAAATCTTAGGCCTGTGGCCTTTTACCTTTATTAAATACTAAAGTGGTTTATTATCCTACTTCTCTTACGTTTTATAAAGCGATAGATATTATATCTAGTAGGGTCTTAATCCCTACTAATATTCCCTATCCTATAGTAGAATTATTATTTACCTCTTTTATAATATCTCTAAGGTCTATATACTCCTAGTAAGCTACCTTTATTACCTTATTATTACTAAATATTTCGCCTATATTAAATTTATCGTCCTTAATATCCAATCTACGAGATGGTTTATTAGTTCCTCTAAACTTTAATAATTTTAGCTCCTATAGCTAATAGCTTACGCTATACTTAGCGTCTTTATAAATTTAGTATACGTTATTATAACAAAACGCAAAACTTTTAATTAAACATTCCTTTGTTCCTCGTAGTATACTATTATCCCTCTATATATATATATCTTTTACTAGTCTTATTCCTTTTATTATATAGTAACTCTAACTACTTTTATAGTCTTTAATATAATAACCCTATTTTCCGCAATTTATATAAGCCCCCTTTTAAAACTATTTTTCTTATTATAGAGTCCGCCTAAACGTCTTCTACTACTAAGATCCCTAGTTTAGCCTCTGCTTCTTAAACCTTTAATTACTTAATCCTTATCCTCTAGGTTTCTATAGTCTTTTATTTTATTTCTTATTTTCTTTAATACTACTTAGGTCTATTAACTCTACGCTATACTATAGTTTCTAACTTTAACTTTATTATTACGTGCCCTGCGCCTTATATAACTATAAAACTCTATCTCAACCCTTCTTGGTCTGCTCTCTTTAGTAAATCCTATTATTAATCTTAATTACTTAATTAATTAATTCCCTAAAAGTATCCATATCTTCTATTAGGATAATTACGTCCTAAACTTTTACCTTAAGTCCCTATTTATACTATGCTATAAGCGCCTTATTATTCTATTTAACCTATATTACCAATATTTAAAACTATATCATATATTTAATTACTAAAGTTCTCTATACTAGATTTTAAAGCTTTTTTTCTACTATAGTAGTTACCTCTAGGTCTTTAAATATTTATATTAGGTATTCCATAAACCCGCTTTAATTTAAGAATATATACTATACTTCCTAGTTAGTAGTTATTATGCTATGCTTCTATACCTCTATAAGGTAAGGTTTAAACTACTTAAGTACTTTTCCTGTTAAAAATAATCCTATATAAGCGACTTAATCTATAGGCATTCCTAGCTTTACTCCTTCCTATATAACCTTAAAGTGCATTTATATAAGGAATCCCTTAAGTTTTAACTTCTCCCCTAAAAATCGCTTAATTAAGGGTAACTTCATCTTAGCTGCTCTAATCCCGTTAATCCTTTTTTTAAATATCCTATTATTATCTATTAATTAATTAACTATTTCCTGTAGCTATCCAACGGTAACTAGCTAAGAGTTAGTATTTACTATACTGGTGTTATTACCTAATCCTAATATAGTTGCTACCATTAACGGCGTTATAACTGCTGCTTTTAGTAGCATATTATTTAACTTTATTAATACCGTAACCTTAGTAGTAAATATATAACGAAGCCTTATAGTAGGAACTACGGTAGACTTATTAATNGGCNNNGTATATAGGTAAATANGAAGTTAANAANNTANTAATAACTAGTNGAGTNGTTNCCTAANAGATTAACTCTAATTATATTCTAAGATTTACTATAAAGAAAAGAAACTATCTATAGAGACCATACGTCCGTAAATATATAACTCCTCCCTATAGTAAAGGGTTTAGTACGTTAGTACGTTAGTACGTTGGTACGTCGCGTTCTTATATTCCTACATTCCTACGTTCTAAACTTATAACGTAACTAGCTACGTAATTTAGCTACCCCTTATCCTATAGCTTAATCGGTTTTAGTGCCTCCCATACTGTCTTAACTAACCCATTTATATCTCTTTTTAGTAGTTATACTACTGCCGATATTGTTACAGACGCTTTAAGTACGATATTACGACTACTAGGAGAGGAGTTAAAAGAAGCTAGTTGGTTAATTTAGGCACGGTCCAGGATAGAGCCGATAGAGCTATGTGACGAGGAATGGTAACCAAGGTCACATAACGTGATCTATATAATCTGTATAATCCGCAGGATCTATAATAAAGCAGACAGAGCACACATACCTTATGTACTAAGGGGATTTCTTAAGAGTACGGTTATATATTTAAAGGACCACAGTCCCTACCTAGATAGTTCTCTCCTTTATAGTAAATCTTAGAATATAATTAGAGTTAATCTATTAGGCAACTACTCCACTAGTTATTATTACGTTATTAACTTCTTATTTACCTATATACCTAGCCCATTAATAAGTCTACCGTAGTTCCTACTACAAGGCTTCGTTGTATATTTACTACTAAGGTTACGGTATTAATAAAGTCGAACAATATACCACTAAAAGCACCAGCTATAACGCCATTGACGGCAGCAACTACTTTAAAATTAGGTAATGACACCAGTATAGCGGACACTAACTTATAGTAACCTATAACGGTCGGATAATTATAAAAGATAGTTAACTAGCTAATAGAAAATAATGCGATATTAGAAAACAGAATTAATGGGATTAGAGTAGCAAAGATTAAGCTACTATTAATTAAGAGATATTTAGAAGAAAGGTTAAAACTTAAGGGATTTCTTATATAAATGCACTTTAAGATTACGCAAGAAGGGGTAAAGCTACTAACACCTATGGATTAAATAGTATATGCGGGACTATTCCTATTAGGAAGAGCACTTAAATAGTTTAAGCCTTACCTTACAGAGATACAAGCAAATGGTATAATAACTACCAATTAAGATATACGGTTTATGTTCTTAAGCTAGGAAGGGTTTATAGAACGGCTTATATAGATATTTAGAAACCTAAAATTAACAACCATAGCGGAAAGAAAACTTTAAGACATTACGCAACGAACCTTAGTAATTAAGTATACCACGCAGTTCTAGACATTAGTAACGCAAGTAGAGTGAAATAATAAGGCGCTTATAGCACAGTATAAGCAAGGACTTAAGGCTAAAGTTTAGAATATAATTATCCTAATAGAAGATACGGACACCCTAAGGGAACTAATAGATTAAGTAATAAAGATTAATAATAGGATCTACTAAAGGGAACAGGCTAAGAAAGGCTAGGATAAAGTTCTATAGTTATATAAGGCGTAAAGTACGTAACGACCGAAGCTAAGTTAAAAACTATGGTATAGCGCAGAGCTAATAGACCTAAGTAGTACCAAAGAATCTAGAAAGTAGAATAAAAGATTATGGAAACCTAGAGGATAAGAATTAAGTAATTAAAGGTCTAAAGAGCAGAGGCTAAACTAGGGATCTTAGTAGTAGAAGACGTTTAGGCGGACTTTATAGCAAGAAAAATGGTTTAAAGAAGGAGCTTATATAAATTACGGAAAACAGGGTTATTATGTTAGACTGTAGAAGTAGGCAGAGTTACCACATAATAAAAGGTATAAGATTAATAGACGATATATACGTATAAAGGGATAATAATATACTGCGAGGAACAAAAGANTGTTTAATTANAAGTTTTNCGTTTTNTTANAANAACGNATACNAAATTTATAANNACGCTAAGTANNGCGCAAGCTATTAGCTATAAGAGCTAGCACCTATAGGATATAGAGGAACTAATAAACCAGTTCACAGATCGGATATTAAGGATAATAACTTTAATATAGGTAAAACATTTTATAACAATAAGGCGATAAAGGCCGCTTACTAGGAGCGAGTAGACCTCAGAGATATTATACTAAAGGTAGAGGATGATTCTACTATAAAATAGGGAACATTAGTAGGGATTAAGACCCTACTAGATACGATGTCTATCGCTTTATAAGATGTAAGAGAAGTAAGGCAGTAAACTACTTCGGCACTTAATAAAGGCAAAAGGCCAAAAGCTTAAGATTCTTAAGACGAGATAAGAGATGACTAAGATTCTTAAGATAAGATAAGGTAAGCTTAAGGACCTATAACGGACGAAAACTAATAGAGTAGAGCAATGGCTTAGTTTAGCGATATATAAATAAGCTTAGGACGAAGTTTCCTAAAGGTATAAGACTTTTAAGACGAGATAAGTGAGATTTAAGACTTATAAGACGAGATGAGAACACTAGTAAAGCCTAGTTAAACTAAGGCTGGAGTAAGGCTTAAGATAGAAGCAAGCTTAGGATCAAGAATCTAAAGGGGCTAAGAATTTAGAGTATAAATAAAGACACCCATATATAAAAGGTAAGAGGCTTCTTTACAGATTAGAGAATCTATAGTGTAAATAGTAATTAAACTAGGAGACAGACATATAGACCTAGAAAACTTACTAGGAGAATATAGTGTTCGGCCTAAAGATTAAAATATCAACACTAAGATTAAGAAGTAAGAAGACTTTAAGGATTTAAGCGCAAGACGCAAACTAAAAGAAACTATAGAAGAATTTAGATAAGGAATTATTGTATAGCAAGAACAGAAACTAGATAAGAGATCTAGTATATTAGGACGTATAAGGGATAAAGTGCTAGTACGAAGAATTATTAATAGGCCTAGGGTAGGCATACTAAGAGCTAAGTAGCTTACCGAACTAGAAGATAAAGAGGATCTAGGGATCTCTACTAGGTTTAAAGAACGATATATAAAGGGCTGTTATAACGTAGTAATAAGAAGATACTTCCTTACGGACAAGCCGTATATACTCTAGTAGCTATACTAAAAGTAGTATAGACAACAACATAATAATAAGTAGGAAGATTTCTATATATAGTTAGATAAAAGAGTTATCTAAAACTACCTAATTATAGAGAAGGCTATAAATTATATTAAGGGAGCCTTAATTATAACGTTAAAGGATCTAAAGGAATAATTAGAGGACTAGAGAAGAAAAAGACACATCTTAGTACCTGTAAATAAAGTTATAACGTTTAGATTGGTATAATAAAGGTTTAAACTTAAGGATAAAGATAAGTTAAGAGTTAACCTAAAGTACCTAGTATACTATATGCTATTATAGATTGCATACGTAGATAATATATGCGAGATATATAAGAATTTAAAGAAAAAGAATCGGAAATACCCTATAAGGATATACTAGATAATAGATAAGTAACAGTATAGAAATACTAAATATATATATAGATGGCATCCAGTAAAAGTCTAAAAGGAAGAAAGTTTAGTACTTTAGCTAGGAAGATTCCTTACAGAAGAATACTTAGACGGATAATAGTGGTGGGAATACCCTAAGAACATATATCTATAGTATATTAAAGATAAAAAGCGAACTAGGTATTAGCTAAAAAGTAAGCTAAATGCAACAGGATTAAGCAGCTAATAGTTAGGAAAAGTAGAGGCCTACAGAACTAAAGGGAGCTAGTAGTAGAGCCTTAAACCCTTAAAGGAATTTAAGGACAATACCTAAACCTATAAGTTAATTAGTAAGATTAATAGTTTAAAGCGCTAATAAATAGTGGAGTAACGCGGAACTATATTTTACTAGTAGCAGTTAAAAGAATAGGATTACCTTATAGACAAAAAGAGTAACCTTACCTATTAGTTACAATTTTAGGAGATCCAATAGCCTATAGAGGAGGGATCATTAATCTTAAAACAGAACCTATTTAGATAACTATTAAAGGAAGATAAATTAAAATATCTTTTAATATCCTACTATTAGGACGGGATAAGGCAGTATTAGGAATACCTTAGTTATAGGAATATAATTTAAGGATTAATTAGATTACAGGCTAGGTTAATATTAGAGATACTTAATGCCGTAAAATATAATAGCAAACTAAGTTAGTATAGTACTAAGTCGGAGCGATATATAAAGAGACTAAGTAAGGCTTAAGTTATATACTAAAGAGATACCATAAGTATAGCAAAAAACTATAGTTACTAGAAAGTAAAAAGCTAGTAGATTATATAGCATAGGACTATAAAATAGAGTTAGAACTAAGAATAAGTCTAAGGTTCTTTCTAATCTATAAGCTTACTTAAGAGGAGTTAAGCGCACTTAAAGAGTTTATCTAGGAGAACTTATAAAAGGGATATATTAGACCTTCGCAGTTATTAGCGGGATATCTAGTACTGTTTATACTAAAGAAAAATAGAAAGCTTAGGCTATATATTAACTATAAATAGTTAAACAGCATTACTTAAAAGAATAGGTATTCTTTACCCTTAATTAGCAAAATCTAGAATTAGATAGGTAATGCGCAAATCTTTATAAAAATAGATCTAAGATAGGCGTACCATTAAATTAGAATTAAGGAAGGCAATAAATAGAAGGCAGCCTTTAGGTTAAGAGAAGGACTATATAAGCTATTAGTTATGCAATTCGGATTAATAAATATACTAGTAATATTTTAGAAATAAATTAATAGTGTATTAGGAGAATACCTTAATAAGTTTATTATAGTATACCTTAACGATATTATTATCTATTTAATAACTAAGGAAGAACACGGGGAACACGTTAAATGGGTCTTAAAGAAACTATAAGAAGAATAGATGCTAGTAGCAATTAAAAAATACAAGTTCTTTATCCCTTGCAACGTCAGGGTCCTTAGAGTAAGTAGTCCGTGCGGGAAAACCTACAAATTTCTAAGTACAGGCACCGAATCCAGCTAATTTAATTGGTTAGTTCTTATCGATAACCTAAGGACCCATTTTGACGTTGCAAGGGATAAGGAAGACCAATTTTATTGGATTTATTATTAAACTAGGTTATATTAGTATAGACCTAAAGAAGATTAAAGCTATAGTAAGTTGGTAAGAACCAAAGAATATAATATAGTTAAGGTTATTTTTAGGGTTTTATAACTACTATAGAAGGTTTATAGTATAGTAGTTAAAGAATATTAAACTATTTACTAGGCTTATAAAGAAAGAGGAACTATAGGTATAGGGGAATAAGTAAAAGAAGTTGTTTAAAGAACTTAAGGAGTTATTTACCTAGGAGCTAATCCTTAAAATCTATTAACTAGGACTAGATATAGTTGTAAAAACAGACATATTAGACTATATACTAGGAGTATATTTGCTATAGAAGTATAAGGACGCATAGCATCTAGTGGCATACTATAGTAGAAAGATAACACTACTAGAGTTAAACTATAACGTCTATAATAAGGAGTTATTAGGTATAGTTACAGCACTTAAGGAATAGAGAGCGTTCTTACAAGGCGTAGAAAAACTATTTATAGTTAAGATAGATTATAAGAACCTAATAGGGTTCCTAATAACAAAAGAACTTAATTAAAGATAAGTTAGATAGGTAGAGATGCTTATAAAATACTATTTTAAGATCTAATATACTAAAGGAACTAAGAATGTAAGGGTAGATACACTTAGTAGAAAGGCTAAACTACAGAATAATAAGAAACTATTGGGAGTAATGCTACGCAGAGATAAGGATAGATTAATTAGATATAATTACCCTAAACTAGTAGCAACTTAAGAGGATAATAAACTAGGAAAGGTTTATGAGACACTAGAAAGCTTTTAGGTATAGAAAATTCTAAAAGCATAGCTAGAAGATCTATAAATGGATATATACGAAAATTAAGAAGCGAAGTATATCCTAAGAAGCATAGCAGAGTATTTTATAGAGGATTTTTATAAGGGAATAACTTAAGGACATAATGGAGCAACAGGCTTAGTATTAAGGCTATAAAAAGAGTATATTATTAACAAAATCTAGAATATCGCGAAAAAAGTAATAAAAGAATATTTACATTGCTAAAGGAATAAACTAATAAGGCATAAGCTATATAAAGGGCTATAACCTATTAAAATACCAGAGAGACTATAGGAGGTTATATTATAGGACTTTATTATTAAGTTACTAAAGTTAAGGGATCCTATTACCGGACAAGATTATAACGCGATTTTAGTAATAGTAAATAAGCTTATAAAGTGGGGCTACTTTATAGCATGCACAGAGGAAATCTTAGTAGAGGATGTCGCTAAAATCTATATTAAAGAAGTATTTGCAAGACATAGAGCACTAAGTAAGATTATATTAGACAGAGATCTAAGATTTATAGCAGTATTCTAGGAGGTATTCTTAGTGGAGTAAGGAGTTTAAGTAGTAACTTCTACTATATATTATCTATAGACAGACGGTTAAATAGAAAGATTAAATTAGACGCTAAAACAGTATTTAAGGCATTATATTAATTACGTATAGAATAATTAGGTATCGTTATTACTAGTTATATAGTTTATATATAATATAATACTATAGGAAGGAATAGGCATATTACTATTTAAGGTAAATTATAGATATAAGCTAAGAATATTGTTATTACTATAGTAAGTAAAGAAAACGAGTAGTATAGCCAAAAAAAGAATAAAGACGTTAATAAATCTTTATGTAGACCTTATAGAATTAGTAAAGAAAGTATAAGAGAGAATAAAAAAGTACTATAATGCTAAGAGATCTAAGGGACTAGATCTTAAGGAGGGAGATAAAGTATAGCTACTATACAAAATTTTTAAGAGTTAACGACTAAGTAAGAAGTTAGACTACGTTAGACTAGGACCTTTTAAAATTACATAGAGAATTTCACTAGTTATATTTAAATTAAACTTACTAGCTAAAATAAAGATCTACCCTATATAGTATATTATAATGCTAGAGCTAGTATATAGGAATATTAAGCCACTAGTTTATAAAGCAGATACATATAAAGGATAGAAAAAAGACAAATAGTAAGTTTTAAAGATTATTAGTTATAAGGATATTAATAACAAAATATGGTATAAGGTTAAGTAAATAGGCTATAATAAGACTACCTAGGAACTACTAAAGAATTTAAAGAACGCTATAGAAAAGGTATAGGAGTATTAGAAGAGATTAGGTTAGGCAGTATTAATAAAGAAGGATTTCTAAAGAATAAGTCACCTAAGGGGGACCTAAGAAGAGCAGTTACCGAACTACTTAGATTTATTTCCTTCGCGGTTAAAAAAAAATCCGTTCTTTTATTACCAAGTTCCTATAAACCTTATTCCACTAGTTTTTACTCCTTAAAACGGACCTTCTTA
Source organism: Cenococcum geophilum 1.58 (assembly GCF_001692895.1). Classification (NCBI taxonomy): domain Eukaryota; kingdom Fungi; phylum Ascomycota; class Dothideomycetes; order Gloniales; family Gloniaceae; genus Cenococcum; species Cenococcum geophilum. Next base: position 2,023,015 of record NW_027137589.1, on the reverse strand, counting down.
TAAACCTTCTTAAGATAGATTAACTAAGCGGACGCTATAAGATAAGAATTAAGGGCTCTTTGCTAAGCTTTAGTAGCCTCTTATTTAGCATTATAAGAACGATAAAGTTCCGCCAGAGTAATAGACAGTTTATTATCTAGCTGCGTAGCAGCAGATTAAATATAAGACCCTAAGGCAAATTAATTAAGGAACTAGATAACTATTAAAAGTAATAAGTTACGTATATTTAGTATTAGAGACGGAGTAAACGTTATAGGATAAACAAATATTTGCTTTAGTGCACTTTAAGTAAGAGGATAGTTATTATAAAGATGGACTCGCTAACGTAATATAGACTAACCCCTCTTTTAAGCAGCGAGAATACGGAGATAGTATAATTTTACTAAGAGATAGTATTGCAGTAATAATGCGAGTATAATAAACAGTTAAGGAAAGAGAAAGAGCTTTAGGTATAATAAGTAAAGATATTAACTAAATTAATTAGACGGATATTATACCTCTAGTAAATAACTTAGAGATATTTTAAATCTTTAAGGATAAAAATAAAGAGGAGGGAGATAGTGTTACGGACGCTTTAAGTATAATATTGCGACTACTAGGAGAGAAGTCGGAAGAAGCTAGTTAATTAATTTAGGCATAGTTTAGGATAAAGCCAATAGAGCTATATAACGAGGAATAGTAACTAAGGTTATATAATGTAATCTATATAATCTATATAATCTATAGGATCTATAATAAAGTAGATAGAGTATACGTACCTTACGTACTAAGGGGATTTCTTAGGAGTACGGTTGTATATTTAAAGGACCACAGTCCCTACCTAGATAGTTCTCTCCTTTGTAGTGAATCTTAGAATATAATTAGAGTTAATCTATTAGGTAACTACTCCACTAGTTATTATTACGTTGTTAACTTCTTATTTACCTATATACCCAGCCCATTAATAAGTTTACCGTAGTTCCTACTATAAGGCTTCGTTATAGATATAAGGTCTATAACATTCTTACTTTTTAGGCTCTATAATTTTTTGCTATACTTATAGTATTTCTTTAGTATATAAAATAACCCTCTTAGTTTCCCTATATATTACTCCAACTTAGTACTATACTATTTTAATTTATTACTATATCTTATATTATCGCGTATTTTTAATATTAGCTTAGCCTATAACCTAATTAATCTTTAAATTATATTCCTATAATTAAGGTATACCTAATACTACCTTATTCCGTCCTAATAGTAAGATATTAAAAAATATCTTAATTTATCTCCCTTTAATGGTTATCTAAATAGGTCCTATTTTAAGGTTAATAATGCCTCCTCTATAAGCTATTAGATCTTCTAAAATTATAACTAATAGATATAGGTGCCTCTTCTATCTATAAGGTAATTCTATTTATTTAACTACTACTAGTAAGATATAGTTTCTTATTACTCTACTATCTATTAATACTTTAACTATTAATCTTACTAATTAACTTATAAATTTAAGTATTATTTTTAAATTCCTTTAAGGGTTTAAGGCTTTATTACTAGCTCTCTTTAGTTTTATAGGCCTTTACTTTTTCTAACTATTAGCTGCTTAATCCTATTATATTTAGCTTACTTTTTAGCTAATACCTAGTTCGCTTTTTATCTTTAATATACTATAAATATATATTCTTTAGGCATTTCTACTACTATTATCCGTTTAAGTATTCTTCTATAAGGCATCTTTTTAGTTAAAGTATTAAGTTTCCTAACCCTTAAACTTCTACTAAATACTATCTATATATATACTTAGTATTTCTATACTATTACTTATTAAGCGCCTAATATATCCTTATAGGGTGTTACAAACGCTTTAAGTACGATGTTACGACTACTTAGGGAAGAGTCGGAAGAAGCTAGTTGGTTAATATAAGCACGGTCTAGAATAGAGCCGATAGAACCATGTGACGAGGAATAGTAGCCGAGGTCACATAACGTGCTATATATTAAACGAAAGGAACGAGAGGAACTTACGTACCTTATATATAACACGTACATCATATATAAGGAGGATTTCATAGGAGTACGGTTGTGTATTTAAGGACCCTCGGTCCCTACCTAGATAGTTCCTTTCCTTATAGTAATTCTTAGAATACAATTAGAGTTAATCTGTTAGGCAACTACTCCACTAGTTATTATTACGTTATTAACTTTACAATACCTATATACCTAGCCTATTAACAAATCCACCGTAGTTCCTGCTATAAGGTTCCGTTATATAATTACTACTATAGTTATAGTCTTAGAAGTTAAACAACATACCACTAAAAGCAGCCACCACAACGCCGTTAACGGCAGCAACCACTTTAAGGTTAAGTGGAGATATAAATATACAAGATACTAACTCATAACTAGTTACAGTTGGACAGTTACAGGAAATTATTAATAGGTTAAACAAAAACAACTAAATACTTAAAGAAAGACTTAATGGAATCGGAGCAGCAAAGGTTAAGTTACCTTTAATTAAATAATTCTTAGGTAAGAGATCAAAGCTTAAAGGATTTCTAACGCAAATGCATTTTAAAGTTATGCAAGAAGGGGCTAAGTTAGCTACGACAATAGATTAAATAGCCTACGCAGGACTATTTCTATTAGGAAGGGCACTTAAATAGTTTAAACCCTACTTAACGGAAATACAAACTAACGGAATGACTACTACTAATTAAGAGGTACGATTTGTGTTTTCTAGCTAGGCAGGATTCGCGGAATAATTAATATAGATATTTAGGGACCTAGAAGCAATAACTATAGTAAAGAAAAAGCTTTAGGACCTAATACAGTGAACTTTAGTAATTAAGTACACGATATAGTTTTAAACACTTACTATATAGGTTAAATGGAATAATAAGGCGCTTATAGCATAGTATAAACAGGGACTTAAGGCTAAAGTCTAGGACGTAATTATTCTAATAGAAGATGCAGATATCCTAAGGGAATTAATAGATTAAGCAATTAAGATTAACAATAGGATCTTCTAAAGGGAATAGGCTAAGAGAGGCTAGGACAGAGTTCCATAGTTATATAAGACGTAGAGTACGTAATAACTAAAGCTAAATTAGAAACTATAGTATAGCGCAGAGCTAATAAACCTAAGTAGTACTAAAGAAACCTATAAGAGATAAGGAAAGTAATTATAGAAACCTAGAAGTTAAGGATTAAGTAATTACAGGACTAAGGAGTATAGGCTAAACTAAGGATCTTAAGTACAGAAGACGTTTGAGCGGACTCTATAGTAAAAGTAATAGTTTAAAGATAGAGCTTGCATAAATTACGGAAAACAGGGTTATTTCGCCAGAAACTATAAGAGTAGTTAGAGTTATTATATAGTAAAGGAAATTAGACTAATAGTACGTAACATATATATATAGAGGGATAATAGTGCACTATAAGGAACAAAAGAATGTTTAATTAGAAGTTTTACGTTTTATTATAATAACATATACCAAATTTATAAAGACGCCAAGTACGGTGCAAGCTATTAGCTATAAGAGCTAAAGTTAAAAGGACTTAAAGGAACTAAAGAGTTAGATAAAGAATAAGATTAACTCTACGAGCTAAATTAAGATATTATAGCAACGTGCGGATAAAGATTAGTAACAATAATAATGGAGTCGGAGTACTTATTAATTAATAGCGACAAGAAAGAAAAAGGAACTAACTGGGGGTATCTAAACCTTGATAATGTAATAAAAGTAGAGACTAAAACCGCTATAGAGCAAGGTTTAGTAACGGGCATTATAATACCGTTAGATACGGCATCTATCACTTTATAAGACGGAAGGAGTAATATCTAGAAACGATTAAGCAAGTAGATAACTATTAGTGCTAGCTTACTACTTAATAAAGGCAAAAGGCTAAAGGCTTAAGATTCTTAAGACGAGATAAGAAACAACTAAGATTTTTAAGATGAAATGAGGCATACTTAGGGACCTATAATAGATGATAACCGATAGAGCAGAGTAACGGCTTAGTTTAGTAATATACAAATAAGCTTAGGATAAAGTTTTCTAAAGGCATAAGACTCTTAAGATAAAATAAGTGAGATTTAAGACTCTTAAGATAAGATGAGAACACCAGTTAAGCCTAGTTAGACTAAGGCTAGAGTATAGCTTAAGAAAGAAGCAAGCTTAGGATTAAAGAATCTAAGGGGTTAAGAATTTGGGGTATAAATTAGGATACCTACAGGTAAGAAGTAAATAGCTTCTTTATAGATTAGAGAATCTGCAATATAAATAGCAGTTAGACTAGGAGACAGATACATAAACCTAGAGGACTTATTAGTTAAATATGGTGTTTAGACTGAAGATTAAAAAGTTAATAGTGCGATTAAGAAGTAAGAAGACTTTAAGGATCTAGTTATAAGACGTAAACCATAAGAAACTATAGAGGAATTTAAAGCAAGAATCCTTATATAGTAAAGGAAAGGACTAGATATAAGATCTAGTATATTTAGTTGTATACGAGACAAAGTACTGGTATAAAGAATTACTAATAGGCTAAGAGTAGGCATACTAAGAGCTAAGTAGCTTACTGAACTAGAAAATAAAGAGGATCTAGGGATTCTAACTAGGTTTAAGGAACGGCATATAAAGGGCTATCACGATACAGTAATAAGAAGATACTTCTTTATGGATAAGCCGTATACACTTTAGTAGCTGTACTAAAGATAGCATAGGCAAAGACATAATAACGAGTAGGAAGATTTCTATATATAGTTAAACGAGAGAGTTATCTAGGACTACCTAATTACGGAAAAAGCAATAAATTATATTAAGGGAGCCTTAATTATAATATTAAAGGATCTAAAGGAATAATTAGAGGATTAGAGAAGCAAGAGATGTATATTAGTACCTATAAATAAAATCGCGACGTTTAGATTAATATAATAAAGGTTTAAACTTAAAGATAAAGACGAGTTAAGAGTTAACCTAAAGAACCTAGCATACTATACGCTATTATAGATTGTATATATGGATAATATATACAAAATATATAAAAATCCAAAAGAAAAGAACCGGAAATACCCTATAAGGATGTATTAGGCGCCAGATAAGCGATAGTATAGAAATACTAAGTATATACATAGCTGGCATCTAGTAAAAGTTTAGGAGTTAGGAGACTTAATACTTTAACTAGGAAGATTCCTTATGGAAGAATGCTTAGAAGGATAATAGTAGTAGGAATGCCTAAAGAATATATATCTATAGCATATTAAGGACAAGAAACAAATAAAGCATTAGCTAAAAGATAAGTTAAGTACATAAGGATCTAATAGCTAACAGTTAGGAAAAGTAGAGGCCTATAGGACTAGAGGGAGCTAGTAATAGAGCCTTAGACCTTTAAAGAAATTTAAGGACAATACCTAAATTTACAAATTAAATAGCAAGATTAGCAGTTTAAAGTGTTAATAGATAGTAGGGCAATAAGGAACCATATATTACTAACAGCAGTTAAAAAAATAGGGCTACTATATAGACAGAAGGAGCACCCGTATCTATTAGTTACAATTTTAGGAGATCTAATAGCCTATAAAGGAGGCATTATTAATCTTAAAACAGGACCAATTTAAATAACTATTAAAGGGAGACAAGTTAAAATGTCTTTTAATATATTACTATTAGGGAATAATAAGGCAGTATTAGGAATGCCTTAGTTATAGGAATACAATCTAAAGATTAATTAGGTTATAGGTTAGGTTAATATTAGGGATACACAATACCGCAAGATATAATAACAAGCTAAGATGGTATAGTACTAAGTAGGGGCGACCTATAAAGAAACAGAAAAAGGACTAAGTTATATACTAAAGAGATACCATAAGTACGGCAAGAAACTATAGTCACCGGAAAGTAAAAAGCTATTAGAGTATACAGCATAGGACTATAAGATAGAATTAGAACCAGGAATAAGTCTAAGGTTCTTTCCAATCTATAAGCTTATTAAAGAAGAAGGGAAAGCACTAAAAGAGTTTATCTAAGAGAACTTATAAAAGGGATACATTAGACCATCGTAGTTATTAGCAGGATATCCAGTACTATTCGTACTAAAGAAAAACAGGAAACTTAGGCTATGCATCAACTATAGATAGTTAAATAGTATCACTAGGAAGAATAGGTATCCTTTACCCTTAATTAGCGAAATCTAAGATAGGATTAGTAATGCGCAAATCTTTACAAAGATAGATTTAAGATAGGCGTACTATTAGATTAAAATTAAGGAAGGCGACGAATAAAAGGCAGCCTTTAGGTCAAAGGAAGGACTATATAAGCCATTAGTAATACAGTTCGGGCTTATAAATATACCAGCAACGTTTTAGAAACGTATTAACAATGTATTAAGAGAACATTTGGATAAATTTATTATAGTATACCTTAACGACATCATTATCTACTTAATAAGTAAGGAAGAACACGGAGAATATATTAAATAGGTTTTAAAGAGACTATATAAAGAACAGATGCTAGTAGCAATTAAGAAATGCAAGTTCTTTATAAGGAAGACAGATTTCGTCGGATTTATTATTAAACTAGGCCAACTTAGCATAGATCTAAAGAAGATTAAGGCTATAGTAAATTGGTAAGAACCAGAGAACGTTATATAGCTAAGGTCGTTTCTAGGGTTTTACAACTACTATAGAAGGTTTATAGCTTAATAGTTAAAGAACATTAAGCCATTTATAAGGTTAATAAAGAAAGAAGAACCTTAGGTATAGGGAGAAAAACAGAGGAAACTATTTAAGGAGGTTAAGGAGTTGTTTACTTAAGACCTAGTCCTTAAAATCTACCAACTAAAGTTAGAGACAGTGGTTAAAATAAATGTATTAAACTTTATACTAGAAGCGTGCTTCCTATAGAAATATAAAGATAGATAGCACCTAGTGGCATACTATAGTTAGAAGATAACACTACTGGAACTAAACTATAACATCTACAATAAGGAGTTGTTAGGTATAGTTACAGTACTTTAGAAATAGAGAGTATTCTTATAAGGCATAGAGAAACTATTTATAGTTAAAATAGATTATAAGAACCTAACAGGGTTCCTAACGATAAAAGAACTTAATTAGAGATAAGTTAAATGGGCGGAGATGCTTATAAAATACCATTTTAAGATTTAGTATACTAAGGGTACAGATAATGCACGAGCAGACGCTCTAAGTAGAAAGGCTAAACTACAGAATAATAAAAAGCCATTTGGGGCTTTACTGCGAAAAGATATAAACAGATTAATTAGGTACAATTATCCGAAAATTACAGTAATAAGAGAAATTAGTTAGACCTATAAGTTACTAAAGAGTAAATAGTTATAAAAGATCTAAGACATACAGGCAAAGGATCTAAACTTAGAGTAGTATAAGAACTAAGAAGCAACGTACGTGCTAAGAAATATTATAAGAGAGTTTATTAAATCATTTTATAAGGGACTAACTTAAGGATATAACGGAGCTATAGGCTTAGTATTAAGACTCTAAGAGGAGTATATTATTAATAGAATTTAGGGACTAGTAAGGTAAGTTATAAAGGAATGTTCAGATTGCTAAAGAAACAAACTAATAAGGCATAAGCCATATGGAGGGCTATAACCTATTAAAATACTAGAAAGACCATGGGAGGTTATATTATAGGACTTTATTATTAAGTTACCAAAATTAAGAGATCCTATTACCGGATAAGATTATAACGCGATCTTAGTAATAGTAGATAAGCTAACAAAGTAGGGATACTTTATAGCGTATACGGAAGAAATCTCAGCGAAAGATATTACTAAAATCTATATTAAAGAAGTGTTTATAAGACATAGAGTACTAAGCAAAATTATATCGGATAGAGATTTAAGATTCGTAGTAGCATTCTAGAAGGTATTTTTGGCGGAACAAGGAGTTTAAGCAGCAACTTCCACCACATATTATCCGCAAACAGACGGTTAAATAGAAAGACTAAATTAGACACTAGAATAGTATCTATAACACTATATTAATTACGCACAGAATAATTAGGTATTATTATTACTAGTTATATAGTTCGCATACAATACAACACTATAAGAAGGAATAGGAACATTACCATTTAAGGCGAATTACGGATACGAACTAAGAATATTATTATCACCATATTAAGTAAAGAATAGAGATATTAATAAATCTTTATATAAACCTTACAGAAACAGCATAGGTGGTATAGCAGAGAATAAAAAAGTACTATAACGCTAAGAGATCTAAGGGACCAGATCTTAAGGAGGGGGATAAAGTATAACTACTATACAAAAATTTTAAGAGTTAATAACTAAGTAAGAAATTGGACCACGTTAGACTAGGACCTTTTAAAATTATAAAGAAAATTTCACTGGTCACGTTTAAGTTAAACCTACCAGCTAAAATAAAGATCTACCCTATACAGTATATTATAATGCTAGAGCCAGTATATAGAGATATTAAGCCACTAGTCTATAAAGCAGACACGTATAGAGGATAAGAAGAAGATAAATGGCAAGTTTTAAAGATTATTAGTTACGAGGATATAGATAATAAAATATAGTATAAAGTTAAGTAGATAGGCTATAATAAAACTACCTAGGAGCCACTAGAAAATTTAAAGAATGCTATAGAAAAGGTATAGGAGTATTAGAAGAAAAAAGATCAGGCAGTATTAATAAAAAAGAATTACTAAAAAACGAGCCACCTAAGGGGGACTTAGGAGGACCAGTTACCAAGGTACTTAGAAGTATTTCCTTCTCTATTAGAAGAGAATCCGTTCTTTTATCGCTAAGTTCCTATAAACCTTATTCCATAAGTTTCCACTCCTTAGAACAAACCTTCTTACGGACCTTCTTAAGACAAAGCAGCTAGGTAGACGCCATAATGCGAGCATCTAGGGCCTTCTATTCCGTATCTTAAGATCACTTAAGCTTAGTAAGGGCCTACGCTAGATTACCATTAAGCTTTATAGCAGCAGATTAAACATAAGACCCTATAACAAATTACTTAGGGAACTTAAAGACTACTAAGAGTTATAGGACGCGTATACTTAGCGTTAGAAGTAGAATAAACATCGCAAGATAATTAAATATTTACTTTAGTACACTCTAAGTAAGAGGACGGTTGTTAAGACAAAGGACTTGCTAGCGCGATATAAACTAACCCCTCTTTTATATAACGAGAATACGGAGATAGTATAATCTCACCTAGCGATAATATGGCAGCTATAGTGCGAGCACGTTATTACGCGTGTAAAGAAGAAGATGCTTTAGGCATAATAAGTAATAATATTAACTAAATTAATTAGATAGATATTACACCTCTAGTAAACAACCTAGGGATATTAGGAATCTTTAAGAACAAAGATAAGGAGGAGGGAGATAGTATTACGAACACTTTAAGTACAATATTATAACTACTTAGGGAAGAGTTAGAAGAAGCTAGTTAGTTAATATAAGCACAGTCTAGGATAGAGCCAATAGAACTATGTAATAAGGAATAGTAGCTAAGGTTATATAATATGCTATATATTAAATAAGAGGAATAAGAGGAACTTATATACCTTATATATAACACGTATATTATATATAAGGAGGATTTTATAGGAGTACGGTTGTGTATTTAAGGACCCTTGGTCCCTACCTAGATAGTTCCTTTCCTTATAGTAATTCTTAGAATATAATTAGAGTTAATCTGTTAGGCAACTACTCCACTAGTTGTTATTACGTTGTTGACTTCGCGATACCTATACACCTAGCCCATTAACGAATTCACCGTAGTTCCTGCTATAAGATTCCGTTACATAGGGTACTTCTAATTCTTTTTCTTTAGATTTTTATATATATTATATATATTATCTATACTAATATATAATACGCTAGGTACTTTAGGTTAACTCTTAGCTTATTTTTACTTATAAATTTAAACCTCTATCTAGCTAATCTAAACGCTAACCTTTTATTTATAGGTACTATAATTTACCTCTCGCTTCTTTAGTTTTCTAATCTCTTTTCTAGATTTCTTAATATTATAATTAATGGTCCTTTAATATAACTTATATATTTCTTTATAATCGCTTAATCTTAAATAACTTTCTTATTTAGCTATATGTAAAAGTCTTTTTATTTATTATTATATCGCTACCTATACTACTTTTAGTATAGCTCTATAAGCGTATATAATCTATTTATAAGGAAATATTTTATTATTACTATATTATTATAACCTTTAGTATACCATTCTTTAAATCTAGTTAAAAAACCCTAGATTCTCTTCTTATTCTAGTTCTTTAAGCTATTTTACTCTTAGCCTATTAGTAATTCTTTATATTGATACTCTAACCCTTAGTCTACCTAGTATTCTTAACCCTTAGTAGCCTCTTTGTTCTTACCACGCTTTAATTTAATTCTTAAATTTATTTTAGTCTTTTCCTAATTTGCGTCTAGCTGTAAAATCCTCTAAATTTATAAACTCTATAATTCTAGTATTAATAGTTTAACTCTAAGGCTAAATACTTTATTTACCTATTATAGGATTTCTTTCCTTTATTACGGAAGTCTTACCTTTTTAATCTTCTACTTTAATCTATCCTTATAGATAACTAGCTTATACTCTTATTTTTTCTTTAGAGTCTTAAGCCTTAGGCCTTATGCCTTTATTAAGTACTAAAGTAGTTTACTATTCTACGTCTCTTATATCTTATAAAGTAATAAATATTATATCTAATAGAGTCTTAATCCCTATTGTTAATCCGTCCTCTATAGTAGATTTAACGTTTACCTCCATTATAACTTCTTTAAGGTCTATATACTTCTAGTAAGCTACCTTTATTACCTTATTATCGCAAAATATTTTACCTATATTAAATTTATCGTCTTTAATATCCAATCTACGTAGTAGTTTATTAGTTCCTTTAAACTTTAATAATTTTAGCTCCTATAGCTAATAGCTTATACTATACTTAGCGTCTTTATAAATTTAGTATATATTATTATAATAAAATATAAAACTTCTAATTAAATACTCTTTAGTTCCTTATAGTATACTATTATCCCTTTATATATATATATTGTTTACTAGCCTAGTTCCCTTTAATATATAATTACTCTAACCATCTTTATAGTTTCTAGCAAAATAACCCTATTTTCCGTAATTTATATAAACTCCTTCTTTAAACCATTTTTCTTATTATAGAGTTTACCTAAACGCCTTCTACTACTAAGATCCCTAGTTTAGCCTTTACTCCTTAGAACTTTAATTACTTAATTCTTATCCTCTAGGTTTCTATAGTTGTTTACTTCTATACTCTTTAGTACCGCTTAGGTTTATTAGCTCTAGTCTATTATTTTATAGTTTTTAACTTAGTTAATATATGCTCTACGCCTTATATAACTATAAAACTCTATCTTAACCCTTTTTAGTTTATTCTCGTTAATAGATCCTATTATTAATCTTAATTACTTAATCTATTAGTTGCCTAAGTATATCCACATTTTTTATTAAGATAATTATATCCTAGACTTTTACCTTAAGTCCCTATTTATACTATACTATAAGCGCCTTATTATTTTATTTAACCTATATAACTAGCGTTTAGAACTATATTATATACTTAATTACTAAAGTTCGTTATACTAGGTTTTAAAGCTTTTATTTTACTATAGTTATTACTTTTAGGTCTTTAAATATTTATATTAGTTAGCTTATAAACCTATTTTAGCTTAAAAACATATATTTAACCTCTAGGTTAGTAGTTATATCCCTATACGCCTATACCTTAGTAAAGTAAGATTTAAACTATTTAAGTACTCTTCCTAATAAGAATAATCCTGCGTAGACTATTTAGTCTATAAGTATAGCAAGCTTTACGCCTTCTTATATTACCTTAAAGCGTATTTATATAAAAAACCCTTTAAGCTTTAACTTTTCTCCTAAGAATTGCTTAACTAATAGTAACTTAACCTTTACTACTCCGATTCCGTTAATTCGTTCTTTAAATATTTGGTTATTATCTATTAACTAATTAACTATTTCCTATAGTTAACCTACCGTAACTAGCTGCGAATCTATATCCTATATACTAGTGTCCCTACTATTCCTAAAGTAGTTACTGCTGTTAATAGCGTTATAACTAGTGCTTTTAGTAGCATATTATTTAACTTTATTAATACCGTAACTAGGTAGTAAATATATAACGAAGCCTTATAATAGGAACTATAGTAGACTTATTATATAAGAGTATATATATTAGATCCCGCCGTGCTTACGAACAAGTTCGCAAGCACTCTCCGTATCTTTTTGGCCATATGGCGACGTTGGGGCGGGAAACGTTATAATTGTGCTTGCGAACTTACTGGAGCCAGGTGTGGGTCCGTCGGCTAGGTGGGTCGTAGGTCCGACTCCCGATGGTCGCACTTCGCTCTGGTATAGTCTAACGCGCATCCGTGCGATAAGGCGTCGGTGGAGATTCCAATCGCTTACGTTACTGGGGACTCCTAATATGGTGCGACTCTTGGTGTGCGGACCCCCTGCGGCTTGGCGTTCGAGGGCGAACGCGCGGAGGGGAGGGCAATTGTAAGAGTACATATATTAGATCCCGCCGCGCTTGCGAACGAGTTCGCAAGCACTCCGTGTCTTTTTGGCGAATGGCGACGTAGGGGCGGGACACGTTATATATTAATAGGCTAGGTGTATAGGTAAATAAGAAGTTAACAATATAATTATAACTAGTGGAGTAGTTGCCTAATAGATTAACTCTGGTTATATTCTAAGATTTACTATAAAGAAGAGAACTATCTAAGTAGGGACTATAGTCCTTTAAATATATAATACTGCGCCTAAGAAATGTACTAAGTATGTTAGTATATTAGTATGTCGGTATATCCTATATTTTTATATTTCCACATTTCTACGTTCTAAACTTATAATATAACTAGCTATATAACTTGGTCACCCCTTATTCTATAGCTGGATCGGTTTTAGCGCCTTTTATACTATCTTAATTAACCCATTTATATCTCTTCTTAGTAGTTATACTACTGCTAATATTAGGTCCATAATATTTAGGGAATAGTAGTTTACGCAATTTAAGCTATAATAGGTAGCTAATATACTACGCCGCGTTTAATAGAGTTTTTAAACCTTTATACTTACTTAGGCTAGGGTAAAAAAGAGTAAAAAGGTTATAATTTAGAACTTTTAATATACCTATCTATAAGAGTAACGGCGTATACTAATATGTGCTGTGGATAATCCACGTATAAGGGGCATCTGCTAGCGTCCTTCTCTAGCAGATTCTTTTACTATAGAGCTTAATAATCTTATCTATTAGCCCTACTTTACTTAATTTAATTATACTATAGACCTAGAAACACTAGACTTAAAGCTAGCTTTTAGGACTATTAAGGAGGTTGCCCTAATATAGTATGCTATTCTTTTAAGACTTATAAGCAATTAGCGCGCCCATTAAGCCAGTTATAACGCTACGCTTTAGTCTAATATATTATCTAGGCGATTATTTACTATTACTAGTATAGTATATTATTCTCGGGCCAAAAAGCGATCTAGCTTCCTCTCTTTAATACTAAATATCTATTTAATAGGCTTTAGTATAAAGCGGCGAGTAATTAAGACCTTATTAGGGTTTAGGGTATATTATAGTTATTATTAGGCTAATCGGTTAATAGGCAAGATTATTAAGGAGGTAAAGGTATAGTATCTAACTCTAAACTCCTAGGCTAATTAGCTAACGTCTTTAAAAACAGCTTAAGCTTTAGGCGTCGAATAAGTAGGCAGTAATTATCTATAATAACGTTAACTTTAAGGATAAGAAGCGTAACTAGGTTGTAGGCTATATAGATACTATACGGTTAATAATAACGGCGGCTATTATTCTTTGCCCCAGACTACTACTTTTAGGTCTATAATAATCTATATATAATCTAATAATACTACTTAGGCTTAAAGATATATTGGCTGCCCCTAATATATCTAGTAAAGACAGTGGGATTAAGTTAAATATTACGTGAAGCCTTATATTAGATATAATTAAGAGACTTTATATAGCTAGCATTAACTCTATATTTAGAGATAGTAATCGCTATTCTAAAATGCTAAGTATGCATTATCTTAATATAAATTAGACTAAGTTCTAGTAATTTAGGACTATATTTAAGGATAAGGGTACTATTAAAGGTACTTATAGCGTCTATAAAAGTATATTTCTAAACTATCTTAGTTTATATATACTAAAAGACCCTAAAGCTGGACCTATCTATAATAATTTCCGTAATTAACTCTGGCTTATCTATAAAGACTAACTTACAGCAATCTATATTAGGGCTGTTAAAAATAAGTAAACCTAGGTTTACCAACTATATAACCAACAGGATTAGCTTCTTAGTATACCTATATAGTTTTATATCTAAATAAACCTACTAAATACTATTATCTATACGTATTAAGCACCTATTATTTCTAAAGAGGAGGCTTATTATTACTTGCGAGCTAATACTACTATATAGGATCGCAGTTAGTATAGTTAGGAGAACGCTAAATATTACCTAATAGAACTAATTATTGCGCAGGGCTTTACGGCACGCGTAGTTGCATTATTCTATAGTAATCCAATATAAGGGCTACCTTATTACCTTTAGCAGAGACTTCTTTAAGCAAATAGACCACGTTACTAACGCTATTGGTTCTCTTATACTAGATTAATTTTTAGAACTTATTAAAGACGTCTATTTAGCCGCCTTTAGATTAGATATATAGAATGGCAATAGCTCTAATAAGCAACCGTGTAATGGTGCTAGAGCGCGTTACTTGCAAAATTCTGCCACCTATTATATTATCTTATATTGTCGCATACTATCTAGTACTATTTTCTACTGTTAGCTCGCCTACTACTAGCGCCTTAGCAACTTACACTACTTATTTATTTACACTAGCCCTAGCGACCCCCTTTTCTTCTCCTTAGCTTAGTATCTTTATAAGATAGTATTCCATAAGCCTTAGTTTAGAGGCATTTATATAAGCCGTTATATTATACTAAGCTCTTTACATATTACCTAGGAAGGCCTTAATAATATCCTACCCTAAAAAAAAAAGAAACTTTGTCTATAACAACGCGTTAACGCGCTATACTTAAATACTAAACAACTCTATACTACCTGGGAAGGCCTTAATAATATCCCACTTTATAAGCTAGATAGGACTAGACCTATACCCTTAGAATTAAAACTAAAGTATATAATACCAACAAACCCTAAAAAGCCAACAATGGTACCTAAAGCTAGCTTATTTAAGAGAGCTGCCTCTACCTAAGAGGAACCTAAGATTTAAATAGGATTAGAAATTAAAGATAATAATAACGTTATAGATATACGCAAGTAGATTTGCGCCCTTATAGCCAGCTAAAAAGCTAATTATCTTAAGGTAAGAAATATATAAGAGACCTTATAAGAGATTCTAAAAAGCCTTACAGCCCTATAAAATAGCCTAGCTTCCCCTTTTTAAAGCCCTAGCTAACCTATTTACTTTACCAAATATAATATACTAGGGAGTATAGATATAATAATAAAGTAATTAAAGTTCGTTAAGCTCTTTAGCCCTTAACCACTATCTAATAGAATAGATCCTACCTTTAAAAATTAGAGGATTTAAGTATAAGGAAAGCTCTGTGTTAACTATAACTATTTCCTTTCTAAAGAAGCTAAAATACTTTACCTCTTTAGTTGAACTACTAAAGACGCCTAATAGTACCTTTAAGCCAAGTTTAAGGACAAGTCCCCTATTTAATTTATATTTATTAATAAGATAATATAGTACCTAGTAGCTATTTATATTAACCTAAATAAAGTACGGGATGCCTAGTATAATTACAATTGCCTAATAATAAAACTAAACTAACCCTTTACTAAATTCTAGACTTAATTCCTATATCTTATAGGAGAGGGCTAGGTCCCCCTTAAAAACTACTAATTAGACCTATCTAATAAGCTAATAATCCAGCTATAAGAGAAGATTGCTATAACCTTAAATAACCTACTAACCTATAATAGACTTATAGCTTATTACCTATTATTAAACTTAGAACTAAAGCGGATTAACGCCTGCCCTAATTAGTAAAAGCAACTCTATAGTAATTAGAACTTATTAGCTATACCTATAGAAGCTAAAGTAGGAAGATAAGCTATAACTACTTTTATACTAAAGGCGGTTATATTTATACACTAGCGAGCCTTACCTAACTAGCCGCGTACTATACCCCTAATAAGTACTTATTACAATACCTTAATTAACCCTATCTTGGCTACGTACTATAACTATAATAAGAAGAGTTACTTTACCTCGTTGTGCCTAGAGCTAAAGGATATAGGCAATATTAAGGAGATAGAGGAAGGAAAACGTCCGATAAGTTGGGAAAAGAAGAACTCTAGGGAAAAACTTCCCCCTAGGGTACCTTATTAATCTTAAAGAAATTAATTTAAGTTAGTTAATAGGTAGAAAATACTTTACGGTTTTATATATAGTATCTTAAAATAGATATAAAGTTAATATAACCGCCCTTTTTAATACTAGAGTAAATAGCTTTACCTTTATAAATACTGCCTATATAATTAATATTGCTAAGTTTCTAAATATAAAAGCTACCCTACTAGAGAAGCCTATCTAGGTAAAAGGCTATAACGGCTAAATAGGTTAACCGGTTACCTATGCCTTAAAGTTATATATTTCTCTTAATAGACGACGCTAATATAGTATCTTGTTTTATACCCTAGACCTAGGGTCCTATAATATAATCCTTAGCCAAAAATAGATATCCTACTTTAATATTTAGCTAAATATACGGTAAAGACAGTTTATTTAGCTAGAGGATAGACTAAAAATACCCTCCTTTATTAGAGAAATCTAAACTAACCGTAAAATACTAGCTGTAAAGGCTAACCCTACCTACTAGTAAGATATCTAGGCCTATAACCTAGCCTTTATCTAAAAAGACGTACGCCGCAAAGCTAGAAAGAACTCTATACTAATATAGATACTCTCCTAAAACGCTATATTTAAAGAGGACTCTATATATAAAAGTAGGACAGATAGTAATATAGACGACATTTAAATCGCGTAGGCCTAACTGGTATAGAAAAGAGCGCATTAATAGGATATAAGGAATAACCTCTAAAAGATATAATAGGAGCTAAAAGGAGTAATAATAACGCTAGTATCCTAGAAGTCCCTAAAGTTACGTACGCCCCTATTATTATATAGCCCCCCTACCGTAAATATTACTATAATTAGCGCTATAGTATTCTACTTTAATATATACCGGAAGGATAGTAAAGTCTTTATAATAAGCCTATATAAGATTAACCGAATTATTAATAATAGGGAGGAAGAGCTAGCTAAGGAAACTAATAAAAAAAACTAGTTAAACGCTTTCTCCCTACTATCTATATAAATTATAAGGATATATTCTTAAAGGCGGCTTTAGATAAGTTACCCCCTTACTATATATACAATTATAAGATTTAATTAGAAGCTAATAATTTGCTAGGTTATAGCCCCCTCTACTAATAATTAATGGATAAGCTAAAAGTAATAAAGCAGTACCTAATTAATAACTTAGATAAAGGGTTTATCGAGCTAAGTTAAGCCCTTTTTACTTCTCTTATCCTATTAATAAAGAAGCCTAATAAAGGCCTTTACTTTTATATTAACTATTAAAAGCTAAACATTATTACTTAAGAGGATTAGTATTCTATTCCTTTAATTAATAAAACCCTCGCATATCTAAGCTAGGTAAAGATCTTTACTAAACTTAATATCTATTAAGCTTTCTACTAAATTAGGATAAACCCCGTATTTAAAGATTTAACAATATTCTATACCCGTTATAGTTCCTATAAATATAAAGTTCTTTCTTTTAAACTAATAAACGGACTAGCTACGTACTAAAGGTATATAAATAATATTCTTTTTAATTATATTACGGCGCTAGTAGAAACTAGTAGATATTAGTAGATTATAGCGGACAATCGCAGATAGTTTTAAATAGTTTTAGATAATTGCTATTACGTAACTAAAGGATTATATATAACGTTAAGTATCGCTACCCTCTGTCTCCTTTCCTTGCTCTAGCTTTAGATTCTTGTTTATAGACTACTAACTATATAGGCTTGCGCGTCCCTCTTACTGTGCTTATACCTTAATTAACTAAGTCGCTAATATTATCTAAAGCTTATCTACTTTTCTTCTTAAGAAGGAACTTAAATATATTTATAGGACTATAAATAAGAATAGAACATAGAAATAAACCTAAAGACTACTACTAGAACTTAAAGAATAGAATAGAACTAGAATAATAGAAAAGAATAATAAGACCTATAGAACACGCATAGACTAAAACCCTTATAGAATCTTACTGAAAGTTGCCCTAATAATTATACCACTGGGCTAAAAAATATAACGGCCGGTAAAGCAGCTATAGGACCCTTAAATACCTCTAATAGTAAAACAGTAACTAACTTAAACTCTTAGGTAGAGCTTATAGCAGCTAATACCGAAATTAAATAACTTTAAGAGCTACTTAAAGCTAAAGAACCCCCTATACCTAGTAAAAAGTTATTAGGCACCTAGAGACTTACTATAGTCCTTAAAACCCTAGCCTAATATATAGTATTAGCATTATCGCGGTCTGTAAAGGTTGTGAACCCCCTATTACTTATAGATAGAACTAACCCTATATTTAATAATTAGAAGCTTTAATTATAGAATAAGCTTAAAGTTAATTATAAGGGATATTATTGCGGATACCTTAGGTTGCCCTTAGGACAACCCCCGGACGCCCCTTAAATGGTCGCCGGTTACGTACTAAAGGCATATACCTATAGTATATAGTCTCTACAATCCTAGAGGCCTTACCTCTTTAAGGATTTATCTCTCTTACCAATCTATCCTATTCTACAATCGTGTCCTTATAGCCCCCTATTTATAAGATCCCCTTATATTTAAATCCTTCCTACTCTTTTTTAAAAGGGTAGTTAGCTTTAAGGACTAGATTATTTGTTTATATCTTTTATTTATAACTACTATCTTTCCTTAAAAATCTCGCGATAACCTAAACGGAAACTCTATAGATACTTTATAGAAAGCCGTCGCGTAAAGGTAGGAAGGTCCCTCTAATAGCGAGAGATTGCGACAATATAACCCTTTAGGTAAGACGGCTAAACGAGCCCTAATACCTAGATGCTCTAGGAGCTTAAAAACTCTCGTATACCTACAATCACCGCTAAGGAAAATGTAGACACCCTCTATAACGGTTATAATGCTACTAAAAAGTAGCTGGAACCCCTTTAGCTCTACCTAGGCTAATTAAAAGATTAAGCGCCAGAGGCGACTTTAAGATCTTCCCCTAAGCTAGAAATACTAGAGGAATATACTAACGTATTTAACTAGGAAACTAACTAAAACCCTCCTAAAAGACCATTGGCCTATAATTAGTATAGTAGTAGTGCATAAACTGCTTATAAGCTAAGTAGGCCTACCTCTTTAAGTAATCTAAACTAACTACTAACTTAAGACTTAAGCCTTGTAGGGAAATCTATACTAGCTACTGGTACTAATACTACCTCTATAGCTGGAGCTTCCCTAAGGCTAAGGTTGGAAAGTTAAGAGCCCTAAACTAATGTTCTTTAAGATAGATATTAGGAAGCTGCTATAAGGCTCTTAGAAGCTATATAGGAAGAAGCCACTAATAAATATATTAGAAACCTTTAGGGGTAGGTTTAGATTTAGTAGAGCTTAATCTAGGCTAGATAAAATCTTTTATAACCTAGCTAAGGCTAAGGGCTTCTTAAGAGCTACCTAGTACCTACCTAAGGTATAGAAGATTTAGAGAATTATCTACGCTATAAACGGAAAAAGGATATAGACTAACTGGCTAAGGCCTTTAGTAGTTTAGAACTCCGCTATAGACCTAACGCCTAGTAGTTAGATAATTAGGTTTATAAGGTAAACAACTTCTTTAAGATACTAATAATATAAGATAATACCAAAGAGCGTATATACTGGATTATTAGCAAGATTAAAGACCGATCGCTAAACCAGATCGTACTTAATTAGCTTAATAAAGAGCAAATTACTATATAGCTATAGCTGTAAACCTTTCTAAAGAAATAGACTTAAGATCTGTATATTGTATAATATAATAATATAGAGCTATTTTAAAATAGAATATAGCTTAACTGCTATAACTTCTACTAGTTTATAAACTTTATGGAAACTTATACTTAATAGATAGATCTAGAGCCCTTTAAAAATAAGGACAGTAGTATCTAAAAGAAGAAGAAAATTAGGTTTATCTAGGCTAGAATTAAGCTAGTAATTTATAATAAAATAAAACGCGTAGGAGTCCTATTGCGGATTACTATATATACGGATTTTAAACAAGCGGTCCTAAATGCTAAAGATATGGTAAGGAACTAGACCTCTTTTAGTAGAAAGCTAGGGGGTTACTAAAAGCGTAGGCACTTTAGTAGTAATATAGGGCAGATCTAACCTTTAAAGAAGCCGTTCTTAAAAAGAACTTTAAAAGGGTTAAAGTTAGGGGCCTTAAATAATAGGAAAGACTCCTAGGGCCAATCTAATACCTATTTAGCACCTTTATAGGAACACTCTAAGAAGTTAAAAGAAAACTCTAAAGGTAGATCCTATTAAAAAAATAAGTAGGGCGACAACCGTACTAATAACCTAAAAAAAGAAAAGCCTTAGTTATAGACTTCTCTTAGCTATAACTAGGGTAAGATATAGAAGGAAAGACTCTCCATATTACTATTAAGCTAGAAATAATACTCCCTATAGGTGAGGTATAATAGTTCTAAGCACTATATAATAGCGGCGCCGAAATTAATCTTATATAATATAATTTGGTAAAAGAGTATAAACTTATCCTATTGTAAAGGTGGCGGAAACCTATTATAGGCTTCTTAAATAAGCATTGGATTAAACTATATAGTGCCTATAAGCTTATAGTATTAGTAGCTAACTTTATAGGTTATATCCTTATCCTTAGATACCCTTAGCTTGCGGAAGTAGATCCTAAGATATACTTTAGAACTAGAGCCTTTAAATAATAGAATAATAAAGATTTAAAAGGGCGTATATTATTAATAAGCCTAAAGGATATCCTAAAGAATATAGCCCTAGGTAAAATAGTATACGCTTTATATCTAAAGGAGTATTAGATCTAACCCCTATTTAATAATAAGATAGGCATAGAGCCTAGTATAGGTAATAACCCCTCTATAATAGAGACCCTATAGGGAACTACTAGATAGGTCGCGGAGACATTATAGGGAGGCAGCGATCTTAAGGATCTTATAAGATACTTTAACCGTTATAGGTTACTCTAGCTTAAGTAATATACGGAGAGTATACTATAGTATCTTAAGTGCTGCGTTAAGGATTTCTCTACCCTTTACTAGCTACTATATAAAACGGTATAATATATAGTGGCAACTATATATAAACAACTACTATAGCGTATAACGCTGCCCGCGAGTATCTTACGGGAGCTTTAGGACCTACCTAATAATAACGTAGAGGATAAACGCGATCCTAATTTATTAAATATTCTAGCAGGCCTAAGGGATTTACTAAGGGTATTTTTAGGTAAGAGAGCTAAAGTTCTACCATAAAACTCGGAGTATAATTATATAATTAATCTAGAAGAAGGTAAACAACCGCTAAACCTTTCTATCTATAACCTCTTACGTAAAGAGCTTAAGATCCTATAAGAGTACCTTAATAGGTTACTAGAAAAGGGGTAGATCTAGCCTAATAAGTTACTAGCAGGCGTACTAATTCCCTTTATCCTAAAACTAGATAGAACTATAAGGCTATATATAAACTATTACGGTCTTAATAAGATTATAATTAAGAACCGTTACCTACTACCACTAGTTAGTAAAATGCTGGATTAACTATTTAGGGCGAAGATCTTTATAAAGCTAGACCTATAAGACGCCTATTATAGGCTCCGTATTAAAGAAGGGGATAAGTAAAAGACTGCTTTTAAGACCTAATATAGCTACTATAAGTATCTAGTAATGCCTTTTAGGCTAGCCAACGCGCCTATAATATTCCAATTATATATTTATAGAGCCTTAGGGGGACTAGTTAACCGTATATATATTATCTATTTAAATAATATCTTAATCTATTTAGAAAATAAGAATTAATATAAGTAATATATCCGCGAAGTACTGGAACATTTAGATAATTAGGGCCTTTACGCTAAGGCGTTAAAGTATATCTTTAATACTAAGTAGGTTAAGTTCCTAGGTTATATTATAATGCCTATAGGTATAGTTATAGACCTAATATAGGTATAAATAATTTAGAAGTGGCTAGAGCTAGAGAGCTACTAGGATATTTAAGTATTCCTAGGCTTTGCCAATTTCTATAGGCGCTTTGTCACGGCACTAACCTAACGCATACTGTTTCATACTATCTCGTACTATTTCCTACTATTGGCTGGCCCACCACTAGCGACTTAGCGGCCGGCCCTACTATTTGTATATAATACCCCCTTTCCACCTTCTTCCCCTCTTTATACCACAACGTAGTTATTTAGTCTACTTTATTGCAGCACTATGACATTTTGTGGTATCTTTAATTTACGCCCTGTCGCGATTACTAACTCCTTATACCCCAGCTAATTAACCTTCGCCCTAGAGCAATCGCAACCTACGCGCGCCTCTGCTAAAACCAATACGTCCCTAGCACAGTCCTAAAACAATCCTTAGTTTTTACTTAGCGCCTAAATAGGCGACACTAATAACGCCAAAATAACCAAAACCTAAAACCCCCGTAATGTCTTTGTAGACCTCTTTATAGAGATATACCCCAATATC
The DNA here is from genome assembly GCF_001692895.1 of Cenococcum geophilum 1.58. Classification (NCBI taxonomy): domain Eukaryota; kingdom Fungi; phylum Ascomycota; class Dothideomycetes; order Gloniales; family Gloniaceae; genus Cenococcum; species Cenococcum geophilum. The sequence continues at coordinate 2,000,098 of NW_027137589.1, read as the reverse complement.
GCATAGATAATCCACCGCTCCCTACTGTACCCTAAGACCTTTAAGCCTAGCAAAGCTTACCTTACCCTTGTTAACTATACTAACGAGTTCCTTAATAACATTAAAGTAGGACTATAGTATATATATAACATAAACACTACTAATAAGAAAGCTAATAAAAACCTTAGTGCCCTTATTGCTTCCTAGATAGGAACTATTAACTCCTAAATAGAGACTATTACCGTTCTAAAATAATTAACCCCTATAATAATAGTAGCAACCTAGCAGAAAAAACGGAGATCTAAAAACCCGCCAATATTTAGCGGAAAAGGCACCCTACTAAAATAATAAGCTAATTTTAAGACCTAGCATATTAAGATTAAGGGAGTCTTCAACTGGGACTAGGATTACTTTAATACAGTTTAGTCCTAAATCCTTTATATCTTGGATATACTAAAGGACAAGGCCTATAAGTTTATTAAGTAGGGCCTAGAGCTTATATATAAGAACCTAAATAACATATCTGCGTAGAAATGGCCTACTAAGGAAGATATGCTTAAAGACCTTACTGCCTACTATAAGGTCTTTAATATGACCTAGGTCGCAAAAAATAAGCTTAACTATTTCCCCTAGGGCAAACGTAATTACTAGTCCTAGAAGGGAGAGCCTAATAAGCTAATAGTCTGCGCTAAGAAGATAGACGAATAGAAGGTGGACCTACTCTAAAAGTTTATCTCTCCGAAGATAGAAGAGCTAGTACTTAGACTTACCTATAAAATTAACGATAGCAACTATATAGGTTAGAGTAAGTAGATAGACGTATTTACTAAGAACCTTGCGAACTATATACACTAAGCCAACCTTAAGAAGAACGCTAACCACCGCCTACCTACCTAAGCCCCTGCCCCTATGTTAACCCCGACCCTAATAGTAACTAGAGAACCTATAAACCTTAATAGAATCTTAGATACGGAGCGTAAGCGCCGCGTTAATAATAGACTATACCTTGCCTATGGCCTGCCTAGCCACTAGAAGGATACCTATAACCCCACTAAGATAGCAAACCCAGTCCTAATACTACCCCGTTAAATAATGTAAACTAATAACTATAGACGCGGCAACTATAGAGTCTATTATAGATGTAGCGACCGCGGAGCCTATTATAGCCGCGGCGGACGACCCCCCCCCCTTTAACCCTATGGCTTAGTTACTCTAAACTATACCCTATATAGGAGCCTAACCCGTTAATAATGCTTAGTATTAGCGACTTCGCGCTAGCGAATACAAACACGGCTATATCGTTAGCGAGGTATTATCTTCCTATACCCTGACCAAAACTAAGACTAACACCGCCAGTTAGACGGACACTAGACCGCCCCGCCAAAACAGCCTTATACCCTAGTCGTTAAAAGGTAAACCCTTAAACTAAGTTATATCTAAAGGTCTAAACCATATAAGGAGGAAGATAAGAAGATTAGGTCCCTATTACTAGATTAATTAGTCCTTTCTATTAGTAAACTGCTATTTAATCTTAGATTAGTAAATAGTAATAAGAAATTAATCCTTATTTAAACCTAACTCTCCTTATTATATAACCTATACCCCTAAGTTTATATTAATATAGTAAGCCTAGTGGACTCTAGTAGTACTATAATAGCATTTACTAATATAGAGTCTATTATAAGAAAGTATAACGTTATAACTAAGAAGCTGCTAGTACCTAGGCCACTGCGCCTTATAGACGGTATTCTAACTTTGCTTATTATAGACTACTTTACCACCTAAATATTAATTGGCTTCTATACTAAAGCCATACTCTTTTTCGTTACTAAACTCTCGCCCACTACCCTAATTATTCTAGGCATGCCCTAGCTTTAGAAGTATAAGCCCCGTCCCAGCTTTAGGAAACTTAAGATCCGCTTTAACTTAGACTACTACTCTAGGCACTACCTCCCGTAGGGGATAGCCGACGTTAGTAGGGACGCCCCACGTAGATACTTAGCACTATTAAGCCTAGTGCCTAGGACTATATATAAAGCCCTAATAGTAGAAGACGTTCCTAATAAAGGAGAGCCTGTATAACTATAAAGAAATAAGATAGTAGAAGACTAGACTACCCTAGCACTTAAAACCAAAATAACGGGCCAGCCAGCCCTACTAAGACTAAGGAAGAAGGTCCGCTTTGTGCCGCTACTACTAAGAATCCAACCCTAACCTAGGCACCATTTAAACCCCAGCCGCCTAGCCTAACACCTAGAACTAAGCTATATACCATATACGCATACTATAGCTCGCGTTATAGTAAGGACTGGCTATAGAACTACTAAAACCCGGATAATAGAAACCGTGCCACTATAACGCCTAACCTTACACCCGTCTCCCACGCGTACTATATAGGGCCGCCGCCTTATTTCCGCCCCCCTAGGCTAATTAAGCTGTGCTAGCTTAGCCGTAACACTAGAGAACTAAATACGCCCTAACCTAGACGATATTAAATATACTTATACTATTAATTTCACCTAGTTCTATAAATAAAAAGACGTAAAGGTAATAAGGATCTATATAGCGGAGCTAGTAGAACTAGTTAAATAAGATAAGCACCAATAGCTGTTTAAAGAGCTGCCTATAGGCCTAATAGAAGTACCGAACCTATTAAAAAGGTCTTTCCGCCGACTAGTAGAAGGTAACTATACAATAAAGGAAGCCCGTAAAGTGTTCCCCCCCCTATTTCTATAACTTCCTTAAAATAAATCTAAAAACTAAACCTAAGCTTTTATGTCGGAAGATAGTTAACACTAATATTAAAAAATTCCTAAAAGGCAAACCGGGATTAACCTATAAAGATATTCTATAACGCCTACTAAAGGAGTTTAGTAAATATATTAAGTACTTCCTCCCTAAAAACGTAAATAAGCTGCCCCCTTACTAACCATAGGACTATAAAATTAAGATTACCCCCGGAAACTAGGCCCCGTACTATAAAAATAGACCACTTTTACCTACTAAACTTAGGTATATAAAGAAGTGGATTAATAAAATACTGGATAAGGGTTTTATCCGCAAATTAACCTTACTAGCTACCGTACTACTCCTCCTCGCTACTAAGCCTAGCGGTAGTATACAAATCTGCTATAACTACTAAGGCCTAAACATAGTTACTATTAAGAATTAATACCTACTACTACTAATCTATAAGACACTTAACGCACTTTATAGTACTAAGTACTTTACTAAACTTAATATAATTACTATATTTAACCGGATCCGGATTATAGAGGGCCATAAATAGCTTATAGCATTTATTACCCGGTTCAGACTCTATAAAATACTAGTTATACTATTTAGCCTCTATAACGCACCTACTACGTTCTAAAACTATATTAACTATATTTTATATAATGCCCTTAACAACTACTACACTGCCTACCTTAACAACGTCCTTGTCTTTTCTAAAACACGCGCTAAGCATACTAAGTATGTAAATAAAGTTATCTAAAGACTCGGCAATGCTAGACTTTAGATTAATATTAATAAGTTTAAGTTCTACTCTACTAAAATAAAATACCTTAGCTTAATTATCTCGATTAATAGTATAACTATAGACCCTAAGAAGGTACAGGCCTTATAGGAATAAAAGGACCCAATATTAATTAAAGAACTATAATAATTTCTCGGCTTCGCAAACTTCTACTAACAATTTATCTAAGGCTACTCTACTATTACTACACCTATAATAAAACTCCTAAAGAAGGATATCGGATAGCTATAGGGACTAGAACAAGCCAAATCATTTAAGGCCCTTAAGGGAGCCTTTACTTTAGTACTAGTACTAGTATACTATAACTATATAAAGAAAACAGTGGTAGAGATAGATATATTAAATTAGGCTTTTGGCGGAGTTCTTTCCCAATATAATAATAACGGAAAATTAAAACTAGTCACATTCTTCTCCGTAAAGCACTCTACGCTAAAGTATAACTACAAGATCTATAATAAAGAACTCTTAGCTATTATTAAGGCTTTAAAGAAATAGTGTCCTAAGCTATAAGGGACTAAGGAGCTATTTAAAATTATTACCAACTATAAGAACCTATAGATGTTTATAACTACTAAGCAGCTAAACTAGCGCTAAGTTTAGTAGGCAGAGTTCCTTTTATAGTTTAACTTTATAATTATATATAGACCCAGCAGTAAAGCCACGCTCCCTAACGCCCTAAGCTAGCTACTAGGAATAAGGCCTAAGGACGCCAATAATAAATGCCTCCGCTACCAAGCCTAAGTCATTATACCGCCCTAGAAAGTTAACCCTATAATCTTAGAAAAATTACTATATAAGTCCCGTAACTCTAATAACGCGGAGTTTATAGCCACTCTAGACCCTAAAATAGCTAAAAAGTTACTAAATAAGTTAATCTAGCTAGGATACTAGGAGAACAAACTCGTAAGAGATATAGTGGCAGCCCTACGTAATTAGAAAGCTCGCTATTAGCTAAAGAAGATTAGGAAACTACTCCGTTGCAATAAGTTAGAATGTAGTATCGTTAACAAATAGATCTACTTCCGCTAACGTCTCTTTATCCCTAACGCCCTAGACCTTTACCTAAAAGTTACCCATTACTCTTATAGCAGCGGCCCCACTAGTTACCCTAGCCGGGTTAAGACTCTTAATCTCTTAAACCAAACATATTAGTAGCTAGGAATCTCCTAGTTTATAGCTACCTTTATTAAAGACTATACCCTATACTTTCGCACTAAGACCCCCTATTTTACCCCGCCCGGTTTCCTAAAGCCACTAGAATTACCTACCCGCCTATAGACCAATATCTTAATTAACTATATTATAACGCTGCTAGTATACTAATATTATGGCAAGGTATATAAACATATCCTTATTATTATAGACCGCCTAACTAAAATATAATACCTTGTCCTAGTAATAGAACTCTTAATAGAGGAGCTAGTTAATGGCTTTATTAATAATGTATATAAGCTCTACGGTATACTAAGTATAATTATCTCTAATTATAGCACACAATTTATTAGCGACTTCTAGCAATAACTAAGTAAACGCCTTAAGATAACCTTATAACTAAGCTTAGCCTAGTACCTAAAAACGGACGGCTAAACTAAAATTATTAACGCTACTATAAATAAATACCTCTATGCTTTTATTAGCTTTATATAGAATAACTAGGTTAACTACCTACCGCTTACTAAGTTTACTATAAATAACTAAGTTAATAAGAGCATAGGCATCTCCCTATTTTTTATAAACTATAGCTTTAACCCTTGCCTTGGAATTAAGCCTACTAGCCCCTACCTACTAACACTATCAGTATAAGTAAAGAAGGAGTTCTTCTGCGCAAACTCTATAGCTAACCGCTTTAAGCGGATATTAATATAGCTTAAGGCCCTAGCCTAGATTTTATAGTAACGCTATAAAGATAATGCTAATACCTATAGGGACAAGAGCGCGTTATTCTACGAAGGCGATATAGTTATAGTTAGCTTAGAAAATATAAAGATAAATAGACCTAAGAAGAAATGGGACGATAAATAGGACGGCCTATACCCCATACTTATAGTATACTAAGGGGCAGTTATAGTAGACCTCCCGGACTATATCCGAGTAAATAAATCCTTTTATATATTTAAGGTCCGCCTTTAGGCTGCTAAAGAAATCCCTAGCTAAGCAAATATTAATACTATAGAGCGTTATAATGTATAAGGATAAGTAGTAGAGAGAGATAATAATGGTAACATAGAAGACAAATGGGAGTTTAAGAAAATCCTTAATGTATATAACGAAGACCCCTAGGGCCTAACTTATAAGATTAAATGGAAATATTATAAGGATATAACCTGGCAGCTAGAGGAAGACCTAAAGGGTTATAAATAAGCTATATAGCGCTTTTATAAGTAACACCCTAAGAAGCCAGGACCCCTAGACTAGGCATAAAATAAGGAAAAGTTACGCCGAGGTTGCGGTCGACTACTGTATTAAAATTTATAGTGGTTAAGATGTTATAGAACTTTAACCGGCAGTTAAAGTTATTTAATTAGCTAAATTCTTACTAAGAAACGCCACGCGGATTAATTTGGGTGGCGGTATAGAGTTCTGCCAACCTTACTTACTAAACTAACTAATTAGGATTTTCTATGCCCGGTATAGAAAATTACCATTAGCTCGGTTAAGGGCGGTAAGCGGAACTAATATCTTTGTAGTAAAAAAATAGGCAACCCTATACACTGCCTATTTTTAAGTTATCTATTTAGTTTAGGGACCAAACTATTTAGGGGAGAGGAGTACTGTTATAGCACTAACCTAATGTATACTGTTTTATACTGTCTCGTACTATTTCCTACTATTAGCTAGCCCACCACTAGCGACTTAGCGGCCGGCCCTACTATTTATATACAATACCCCCTTTCCACCTTCTTCCCCTCTTTATACCACAACGTAGTTATTCAGTCTACTTTATTGCAGCACTGTGACACGCTTTATTTATAACTATTTAGATATTACCTAATACCTATCTAACTATATTGCGGAAGCTTTTTAAGACCTAACCTAAGAAGTAAAAAGCTTAAAGGCGGTATGGAAGAAAACTAAAAAGGGATTAACTAAATGGTATAAGCTATAGTTATAGCCTAGAAAGATCTAGAAGGCCTTTTAAAAACTTTATATAAAGTTTATAGAAGCTTTATTGCTACAGCATTTTAACCTAGATTAGTTATTAATAATAATCACTAATATATTAAATTTTGCCTTTATTAGTATTCTACTATAACCTAATAGGTATCTAGACGCTACCTAGCTCTATTAGAGACCAGTAATATTTTATAATAGAAAATTCTAGGAACCTAAAGTTAGGTATTATACCTATAATAAGAAACTGCTAGCTATAGTTAACTGCTTTAAATAGTGGTAATACTACCTTAAGCACGCGAGCTATACCACTCGTGTACTCTTAAATCACTATAATTTACGCTACTTTATAATTATAAAGGAGCTTATACCTTAATAAGCTAGATAGGCAGAGGAGCTTATATAATTTAATTTTAAAATTAAATATAAGCTAGGGGAAAACAACCCTATTAATAGACTGTTACGACGGCCAGACTATACTAAAGGCTTTAAAACGGGAGAAGGAAAATAGATAATAAATATCTTACTCCCTATATTATAGAACAAGCTTTAGGTGTGGGATGCTTAAGTACCTACAGCTCCATATACTAAGTCTTAGGCGGTATAAGCCCTATTAGTTTCTACTAACGTTTTAGCTAGTACCCAGTTTATTACTAATAAGGGTCCGAATATACCTAGACAGGACATCCTTAATACATTCTTAGAACCTAGTAATACACTATCCCTAATTACTAAGCTATTCCCTTAAACTAATAGCAAAGCTATAGAGTAATTAGAACTCGGAGCCCTATAATAACTAAAGGACTTTAACCTTATAGCGGCCTTCCTAATATACGCGTATTAAAGAGTTATAAGATCTATAGTACCATCTAGTCTTATACTTAGAGTAGTATGGGATAAAATAGCTTTTACCTAGGAACTATCTAAAAGGTTAATAGATCTTATCTATAAGGTATAATAGAGGGACGCTTTTTATATTATCCTTAATATAGAAGTAGACCGGAAACGTAATAGAAAGGAAGCTGCTAGGTACTATTATTGGGAACTAAACCTAATAGGCCTACTACGTAAAAGTGGTAAGGTTTGGGTGCTATAAGAAGCAAATCTATAATAGAAGATTCTTATAAAGAATTACGATAATCCTTTAGGCGGCTACTATAGTTAAGTAAAGATAGTAGAATTACTTTAACGTAAATACTATTAGCTAAGGCTTAATTAGGAAGCAAAGGAGTATATCAGCTATTATAAAAAGTGTTAAGTATACAAGATCCGTAGGTATAAGCTATAGGGTCTACTTAAATTAATTCCCCCCACTAGTAAGCTATAGTAATATTACGCCATAAACTTTATTACGGATCTCCTACTATTTAAAGATAGCTAAGAACAAACATACGATTCGGTCCTTATACTTATTAATAGGTTTTTAAAGTACGTCTAATACCTTCCCGTTAATAAGACGATTAACGTATAAGAGCTCGCCAACCTAATTAAGGAGAAATGCTTTCTTAAAGTAGATTAGCTACACTCCATTATTACTAATAGGGGCAGCGTCTTTATAAGCCAATACTAGTTGGACCTATGCTTCTATTTAAAGATAGACCACTAGTATAGTACGGCTTTTTATCTATAGATGGATGGATAAACAGAACGCTAGAACTAGAAATTAGAGTCTTACCTACAAATATATTTAAACTACTAGTAAGATAACTAGTATAAGCTACTTCCGTATGCGGAGTACGCTTATAATTTAAAGTAATATGCATTGTATAAGTATGCACTAATCTAGATTACCTATAGCGTTTAACTATTTAGGTTTAATAGTATACCTAATAATTACTAGCTAAGGCCGTATAATTAGTTATAGGATCCTACTAGGAAGTCTAAAAATATCTACCGAAGAGTATAAGGATACCTCTAGGAATAAAAGGAGTAATAGAAGTATGTAAAGTAGAGCCTATAAGATACCTAAGAGCAGTAGAGACTTTGGTATAACTATAAGCACTAAGATAAGCATTTCGGAGTAGGCGATAAGGTTCTATTACGTTTAATAAATATTAAGACCCGTTAACTATTAAAGAAGCTTAATATAAGATACCTAAGTCCCTTCTAAGTTAAGAAACGAATTAGTAAGCTAGCCTATTGTCTCTAGCTACCCCTATTTATAGCCTATATATATCTAGTGTTTTATATAAACCTATTAGAGCTATAGCATAGACTACTACTAGAAAAGAACTTCCGTCTAGGCTTAATTAAACACCCTAAGGTAATAGGTAAGCGGTATAAGGTTAAAGCTATACTATATTATAAATCTATTAAGAACAAGCTTTAATATAAAGTTAAATAGCTAGGCTAGCCCGCTAAAGACTCTATATAGAAACCAGAGGATTACCTTAATTATTGCGAAGATATTTTAAAAGAATATTAGGACTAAGGCCCATAATCTGCAAATTATAGAAAGCGCTCTAATACTATAGTGTTATCGCGACCTATAAAGAAAGCTCGCGAAAAGAGTAAATAGGTTAAATTGGATATAGAACAGAAAAGCTCTAAAAACTATAAAAATTAGGGCTATAGCCTAAGGCAGAACTGGTCCTCAGCCTTTTTATATATATAGTATAGAGTTAATAGGGCATTTTACTAGAATTGTATTCCTATTTATTAATTTATACTAGGAATATTATTCCTAAGGCTCCTAAGCCCTTTCTAAAAGCCTTTTAAGGCCTTCCTAAGCACCTAATTAAGGTCCTTACTTGCTACTATATATAAGAATAAATCCTAAATACCTAATTTGAAAAGCCACTATACCTTATCCTTAGGAGTAGAATTAGTATCTATTAGCCCTCTAAGAGATAGCTAACAAGAATAAGATCCAAAACCCTTAGTAGGGGTATAGGTAGGCATAAAAATAGGGGTAGGATAATAAGGTGTAGCTAGAGCAAAGACTCTTAAACACTTAATACTAATATTAGGTCTAAACTAATACTAATAAAGCTCTTAGGGAGTAAGCTTATAGTTAATAAAGATACGCTTAAGCCTAGAATAAATAGAGACGTTAGCTAGCTAGTATAGTCTAGAACCACCAAGACCTTACTACAGCAACTATTAGTTACCTATCTGCTAGGTACCTAAAGGGTAACCTACCTAATACCGTATTATATTATACTCTTTTAAAACTTAATATATATACGCGAACTCCTTCCTATAATAAACAGCGACCTTCTTTTTATTACCCCCATCCTACACCCTATTCTTAGTATACTAACCTTACTCTTATATTAAATATTGCTAGCTAGCTTACTAGGAATTATAGGCGGTGTAGATAGCTATAGTATAGTCTTAAATTTAACTAAGATATTTAGTATTAGCGCTGGAATAAGACAAAGCCTAGGTGATATAGTAGTTAAGAATATTAAAGGATCGTCGCTACTTAGGCCCAGGCTATTAAAGCCTAAAGTTAGCAATAAAAATCTATTAAGGATAGAAAAGCTTACCTTAATATAACTGCCGCTCTTAGTACGTATGTATCGATTATAAGAACTAAAGGTATTAGATCTAACGCAGTGCGTCTTATTATAAGCCTCTAAAATCCTATTATTAGATTTCTAGTCTTTTAAAGACGTATAGGTAAAATTATTTAGGTAGGACCAGCACCAGTTATAAGTTAGCGGTGGTTAGGGTTTTATATATAAAGGTAAGGCTAGAATACGCTATAAAATTTACTTAAAAGAGCAGTTAGTAGGAGAACAAAGAGGTATATTAAATTAATAATAAAAAAGAAGAAAATCTTAATAATATATTAAAGATACGTCTAAATTAGACGAAGGTTAATAATAGGAAGTAAGGTATTAAGGAAAAGGATTAAGCTCGATAAGTAAAGTATCTTTATACTTTACCGTCCAATACCCTTTTAGTAAATAGCCGCAACCTTACTAATATAACTCCGTTATAATAGCGCTATTTAAAAGAAAGGAAATACGCGTATAAGTTATTTAACTATTACTTCCTTATAAAAACTAACTATATAACCAGGGGAAGGCAATTAAGACGTTAAATTAAAGATATATATAGGTTAAATTAGACCTAAAATAATACTATAGTATTAAAGAGTAACGTTATAGACGTTCTTAATAATTATATAATAGCTATAATTGCTATTATAAAATGTCCCTATTTACTAGGTAGTAGAGCTACGCTAAATATACGGTATAGGACTACTAGATTTAAAAGTATATATACTAAATCTTAAGAGATAAGCCTCTTTAACTAACTAATTAATACCTTAACCGCATCTAATAGCCTAAGGGTAAATGTAGGAGTAATATATTAGTAATATAGAGGATTATAAGAAAAGGATTATAAGAAAGAATTATAGACTATATTTTAATAGTTAAAGATAACAGTAAGATAAGGCTCTGTATATTAAATCCTATATTAAAAGGTTTTACGGAACTATACTAGAACACTAAATTGCCTATAATACTTATAATAATTACAGACTAGTATAAAGACTTAGAAGTAGAGTTACATAAAAATCCCTATATTAGCCTAAGTAGTTACTAGTATACTTTTAATAGGCTTCCAATAGGTCTCCTAGTAATCCTCACATCTTTTCTCTAGTTATATATTTTTCTTATTAAGGTTTTTCAGGAGTTTAAAGCAGGGGTTAGATAAATAGATAATATATAGCGGTATACTAATATTTCTTTAAACCCCTTCTAGGATAAGCCCTTATAATCTCCCTACTGTAAAGTAATAGCAATTAGGGGCTGACCGTAAGAAGGGGGGGGGGGGTAATATAAGGGATATTATTGCGGATACCTCGGGTTGCCCTTAAAACAACCCCTAGATGCCCCTTAAATAGTTACTAGTTACGTACCGGAGGCACGTACCCGTAGTATATAGTCTCTACAATCTTAGAGGCCTTACCTCCTTAAGGATTCGTCTCTCTTACTAATCTATTCTATTCCACAATCGTGTCCTTATAGCCCCCTATCTATAAAATCCCCTCACATTAATACAGACCACTTTTCTACTACTTAGGCTAAAATGGCCTATATCTTCAGCCGTACTAGTAGGGATGTATAGGACTTAGCAGATTTCTTCCTCTCTAAAAAAGAAATAATTATTTACCTATCTTCTATTTATAAGGACCCTTTTAAAGTATAAAACGCCTAACTTAATTATAAAAGCCTAAATACAAAAATGATAGAGACCTTTTTAGCCTTTTAGACCCACTTTTATACCTAGCTGGCTAGGCTTAAATTCCTTAGAAAAGATCTAATACTAAACCTATTTAATAAGCTTACCCTAGACCTATAGTAAGCCGTATTATTAGTTTTTACTATTATATAGACGCTAAAGGAACTTATAGACTAGTGCTTAGCTATTAGCTAAGGTCTCTGCTAAATTAAGATATATGCTAAATAGTATAAAGCTAAAAACCCTTTAAATTAGACTATAAGCAATATAAGAACGGCCTATAATACCCTAGTACGATTAGCAACTCCTATAGCACTACCTATATAGCCCGCCGCCAATTTAGTAGCTAGCCGTATAGCTAGTCCTGCTATAGGTCTAGTAAATGCTCGGCCTATATATAGCAACCCCTATATATATACTCTTAGTAATTAAGGAGCTTGCTTCTCTTATAGTTAAAAAGGCTATTATATAAAGGATTACCTAATAAATATAAAAGCGGACGAAGTCCTATTAATTTAGAAGGATAGCGTAGAGTTAGAAAAAAAGGAACCTTAGAGGAAGACTCCTCTTTAGGGTTAAAAGAAATTTATATATTATATATTAATCTAGGTTAGCTAGTTAGTAAAAGAAGCTATATTATCCCTTATACTTTATTCCGTAATATATATTAAGTTTTAACCTCTGCTTTAGCTAACTTTAGAGTAAATGCCTTTACCTTAATAGATATTTAATATACTATAAAGCTGGCTAACTTTTTAAATATACCTATTAAAGAACTGCCTAAACTAATTCTTATTTATGGGTATAACGGGCGAATAGGGCTACTTATTATAACTATTTTGCGGATTTACCTCCGTGTTAACGGATAAAGGTAATATAATATTCCCTTCCTTATTATGGACCTAGGAAGCTATAATATAATCTTAAAAAGAAAATAGCTAGCCTATTTAGGCTTATAGTTTAATATATAAAGTAGGCGGCTTATCTAGCCTAAAACCCTACCCCTAACCCCTTCTTTTATAAAAGAAATTAGCATTATAATAGAAAACCTTATACAGCCCTAAATTAATACTATTTATTAGGTAGATGCTATATATAGAGATTAGGCCTTTAAGAAAGATATACAGCTTAACCCGTAATAGATCTATATACTATACTACCCCTAAACTAGCTATATTACACTACTTATACTAAAGACTTAGGAAGCTAGTAGTAACCTAGTTAAGTTAATTATTGAGGACCTAGGCCCTATATAGCTATAAAGGAAAGCTAGGAATATTAGATACTATACTAAACTAATAAATAGAAAAGATAACTTATAGAAAATAAAATGTAAGCTAAGGAAGACTATAAACTCTATACCGTAAAATATAACCTACTAGATATCCGTAAAGAAACTAGCGGACCTTTTACTAGTTAATATCTACTATATTAGTGCCGTAGGATTTTACTAAAACTTAGTTTAGCCTAATACTATTACTTTTATAACTAGCTTATATAAAATTAATTAAATAATTAAGGAAAAAAAAGTAAGTTTAGTAGATAAGAAAGCGAGCTTATAAATAAAGAACTAGTAGAATAAAAGCTACCCTATTAACACCAGAAATTTAAGAATATATTCTCTAAAGTAGTGTCTAATATACTTTTACCTTACTAACCATATAACTATAAAATTAAGATTAAGTAGGGTAAGAAAAATATTCTTAGCTTTAGCCCCCTTTATAAGCAGTTTATTGCCGAATTATAGGCTATAAAGTAATATTTTATTAATAACCTAAATAAGGGCTTTATTAAGCCTAGCTAAGCCCCTTTTATCTTACCTATTTTCTTTATTAAAAAGCTGAATAGGGGACTCCGCTTCTATATTAACTACTATAAGCTAAATATTATAACCTATAAGGACCGCTATTCGCTACCCATACTTAATAAGACTTTAGCCTAAATAAGTAGAGCTAAGGTCTTTATAAAGCTTAATATCCACTAGGCCTTTTACTAAATTAGAATAAATCCTAGGTCTAAATATTTTATTATATTTTAGACCTATTACGGAATGTATAAATATAAGGTACTTTTTTTTAGACTAACTAACAGACTAGTTACATACTAGTGGTATATAAATAATATACTCTTTAACTACCTTAACGACTTTTATACGGCCTATTTAGATAATATTATAATCTACTTTAAAAATAAGCTAGAATATAAGGAGCACGTCTATAAAGTCCTATAATAGCTCTATAAGGCTAGCTTCTAGATTAATATTAAACAGTTAAAGTTTAGTGTTAAGCGTATAAAGTACCTAGGTTTTATTATTAGTATAGATGGAATTAAAGCTAACCTAGAGAAAATGGCCGTAATTAACTAGTGGGCACCCCCACGGACCGTAAAGGGGGTATAATTATTTTTAGGTTTTTGTAACTTCTACTAACGCTTTATTAAGAACTATAGTAGAATTACCTAGCCTTTTAACCGTCTTACTAAAAAAGACCTACCCCTTTACTTTAATGCTATATATAGGCAGGCCTTTAATAGGCTTAAAAAACGGCTAGTATTGGCTCCCTTACTTGCCCATTTTAACCCAGAATAGCCCTTAATACTAGAAACTAATACCTTAGATAGCGTAATAGCTGGTATTTTTTTTCTAGAAGTAACTAGATGGAGAATAGCACCCTATTATATACTATTTAAAGACTATAATAAATGCTAAACTAAACTACTATATCTATAATAAAGAAATGCTAGCTATTATCTTTAGCTTTTAGCACTGGCGTATATAGCTAGAGGGGATCCCTAAGCCAATTAAGGTAGTTTTAGATTATAAGGCCCTAGAATACTTTATAATAACTAAGGCCCTTATAGCCTAGTAGGCACGCTAAGCAGATATCCTATTTTAGTTTAACTTCTTAATTATATATAGATTAGGCGCTATAAACCGTATAGACGCTCTTATAAGGTATAAACAAGACCTAAATAACTAGATAGCTGTAAAGATCTTATTATAGGCCTAAACGCTACTATAACTATTACGGACCTTATATCGGCAGTAATACGACTACTAAAAAGAGATATAAACGGGTTAGTTAAGATAGTATAGGAGGCGCTAGAACCGATCGAGCTATAGAATAAGCGGTAGCTAAATTATATGGCTAGTTACGTTATAAGTTTGGAACGTAGAAACGTAGAAACGTAGGAACGCGATATACTGACGTACTAACGTACCGATATACTTAGTATATTTCTTAGGCGCAATATTATATATTTAAAGGACTACAGTCCCTACTTAGATAGTTCTCTTCTTTATAGTAAATCTTAGAATATACTTAGAGTTAATCCATTAGGCAACTACTCTATTAGTTATTATTATATTATTAACTTCTTATTTACCTATATACCTAGCCTATTAATAAATCTACCGTAGTATTTCCTATAAGGCTTTATTACATATTTACTACCTAGTTATAATATTAATAAAGTTAAATAATATGCTACTAAAAGCACCAGTTATAATGCTATTAACGGCAGTAACCACTTTAGGGATAAGTAGGGACACTAATATATAAGATATAGATTCGCAGCTAGTTACGGTAGGTTAACTATAGGAGATAGTTAATTGATTAATAGATAATAACTAGATACTTAAGGAACGAATTAATAGCATTAGAGTAGTAAAGGTTAAGTTACTATTAGTTAAGCGATTCTTAGGAGAGAAGTTAAAGCTTAAAGGGTTTTTAGTATAAATACGTTTTAAAGTATTATAAGAAGGTATAAAGCTTACTATATTAATGGACCAAGTAGTTTATATAGGATTATTTTTAACGGGAAGAGTACTTAAGTGGTTTAAACCTTATTTTATTAAGATATAAGAAAACGGAAGCATAACTATAAACTTAAAAGTTAAATTTATATTCTTAAGTTAGGGAGAATTCGCGGAATAACTTATATAGATATTTAGGGACCTATAAGTAACTACTATAGTAAAAAGAAAGCTTTAAAACCTAGTATAACGGACCTTAGTAATTAAGTATATAATATAGTTTTAAACGCTAGCTATATAGGTTAAATAGAATAATAAGGCGCTTATAGTATATTATAAATAGGGACTTAAAGTAAAAGTCTAGGACGTAATTATTCTAATAGAAGATATGGATATACTTAGGGAACTAATAGATTAAGTAATTAAGATTAATAATAGAATTTATTAATAAAAATAGGCTAAGAAAGGTTAAAATAGAGTTCTATAGTTATATAAGGCGTAAAGTACGCATTAACTACATTAGAAACTATAAAATAGTAGATAAGACCTAATAGACCTAAGTAATACTAAAGAGTATAAAAGTAAATAACTATAGAAACCTAGAGAATAAGGATTAAGTAATTAAAGGTCTAAGGAGTAGAGGCTAAACTAGGGATTTTAGTAGTAGAAGACGTTTAGGCGGACTCTATTATAAGAAAAATGGTTTAAAGAAGAAGCTTATATAAATTACGAAAAATAGGGTTATTTCGCTAGAAACTATAAAAATAGTTAAAATAACTATATAGTAAATGGAACTAGATTAGTAGATAATATATATATATATAAAGGGATAATAGTATACTATAAGGAACTAAAAAGTATTTAATTAGAAGTTTTGCGTTTTATTATAATAATACATACCAAATTTATAAGGACGCTAAGTATAGCGTAAGCTATTAGCTATAAAAGCTAAAATTATTAAAGTTTAGAGGAACTAACAAACTATTTTATAGATTAGATATTAAGGATAATAAGTTTAATATAGGTAAAATATTTAGTAATAATAAGGTAATAAAGGCAGCTTATTAGGAGTATATAGACTTTAGAGATATTATAATAGAGGTAGAAGTTAAATCCATTATAAAGGATAGATTAGTAATGGGAACTAAGACTCTATTAGATATAATATCTATCGCTTTATAAGACGTAAGAGAAGTAGGATAGTGAACTACTTTGGCACTTAATAAAGGTAAAAGGCCAAAGGCTTAAGATTCTTAAGACGAGATAAGAGATAAGACTTAAGATTTTAAAGAAAGGATAAGAGTATAAGCTAGTTATCTATAAGGATAGATTAAAGTAGAAGATTAGAAAGATAGAGCTTCTATAATAAAGGGGAAGAGTTATATAATAGGTAAATAAAGTATTTAGCCGTAGGATTGGACAATTAACACTAAAATTATAAAGTTTACAGATTTAGAAGATCTTATAGCTAGATATAAACAAGGAGAAGACTAGAAAGGATTTAAGAACTAAATTAAAGTATAGTAGGAATAAAGAGGCTACTAAGGGTTAAGAATACTAGGTAGACTTAGGGTTAAAGTACTTATATAAAAAATTACTAATAGGCCTAGAACGGGCACGCTAAGAGTAAAGTAGCTTAAAGAATTAGAATAAGAAGAGGACCTAGGGGTTCTAACTAGATTTAAAGAACGGTATACTAAAGGTTATAATAATGCAGTAATAACGAGATATTTCCTTATAAATAGATTATATACACTTACGGAACTATATTAAAAGTAGTATAGATAGTAATATAATAATAAGTAGGAAGACTTTTATATATAGCTAGATAAGAGAGTTATTTAAGACTAAGTAATTATAGAGAAACGTATAAGTTATATTAATAATAATAATTCATTACTTAACGTCCAATTCGGATCCCTATTAGGCCTACGCGGACTACTCCTTATATACATATAGGGAGAAAACTCCATTTAAGAAAACCCCGTAATCCATCTCCCTGCCTTTTAGGACTCGCCTATAAGGCGCCTGCAAGGCGCTAGCGAGTTACCTATAGTGCTCCTACTACCTTACTTTTTAACCTCCTTAGGAACCACTGCTGCCGTAATAAGCCTACGGACGCGCTAGTATTGTAAACTTTACTCTACTACTATAGAGTCATTAGGGGGCGCCTATTACTCGCCCCCCTACCCTCTATTACTATTTCCCTTATAACCTAGAACTGGTTTAGTATATTTTAGCTAATAAGCTACTAGGTAACCGCCTTAAGGCCTTTTTATATTAAAAGTAGTGTATTATAGTTCTTTGTGCTAGCTACTAAAAGTATTATTTCTTAGTTAGTACGTAAAGGGCATAACAGTATTACGTGTTTTAGCGTCTGTCTTAGCTAGCCACATTTATATCTTAGGCTACTTACTAGGACACCTACCCAGTAGAGCCAGTCTTTTAGTCCTATTATTCCTATTTTTAAAAGTGTCACTATTATATTTTCTGCCTTTATTAGGCCTTCTTGGAGCCCTAGAGTATTTACCCCCTATAGCGTTAATTATGCTACGGCTTAGGTTCCTCTTACCTTAGTTAGTCTCTATACCTTTAACTCCTATATACCTCTCTAGCGTTAGTTTAACCAGTATTACATTATAGTAGATGGTTTCCTAGCGTTTTTTTATGCTCTGCTTTAGCTCCTTTCTCTTTCTTACTATTATCTTTACTAGCCTCTTACACGTCTCCCTTCCTCCTCTATATAGGCCTGGGCCCTAAAGCAGCACTATTTTTCTTCTACTTTCTTTACCTGTTTCTTTAATATATCTTCCCTACTTTAGGGTTATTAGTTTATTCTCCTATAGGGCGCCCTAGGGTCCCTCCATAGTTTGTTTAGGCGTATCTTAATATACTTTATAACATTAGAATTGCGTTTATTTTAGGCCCTTTATATTATAGCGGCTTTAATATATAGTTATAGGGGGGGAATATTGGCTTCCTTTTCAAGCAGTGCTGTGGCCGTTTACTTATATCCGCCTATTATACTCTAAAGGCAGGCTGTTTGGACCTTTTAAAGTAGTTTAAGGAGCGACTTAGGGGGGCCTTTCTTAGATTCTCTAGTGGCCCAAATACTAGACCTATACGTTATGGTTAGCCAGACAACTGCTATATATAGTAGGCGTAACCTCTAAAAGCATAGGCCCTATATAGAATTGACAATCCTAAATAATGCGATGTACTATACTTAGCCCTTACGGGCCGCTTACGCCGCATATACGCTCTACCGGAGCTTGCTGTCTACCTATACTCCTAATACCCTTAGGCCCTAAACTAGTTAACCCCTAAAGCCTTAGATGCGGATTATATGCTAAAGATTTATAGATTAGTTACGTTTTCTTATAAAATAGATTAGCTAGTATTTCTCTAGTGAGAATTAGACTCTATATTGTCTTGCCTATTCTATATAGGTGTTATAAGCTTTCTCTAGCATTCTGCAATTCTCTACGGCTAATGGCCCGTATATAATTAGGTTTATATTATTAACGAAGCCTATTCCCTAGGTCGCCTCTTTCTTAAAGGAGTTAAGCAGGTTACTTATAAAGAAAAGGAAAAGTATAGGCGAAAGGGGTAATCCTTATAGTATTCCTATTGCAACTATAATAGGGGGGCTTTAGTATCCGCTAAAGACTAGTAATGTTTCTTTCTAACCTATAAACCCTTAAATAAATTATACAATCTATTCTAGAAAGCCTTTTGCCCTAAGGATATATAAAAGACGCTTATAGGGTACGTTATTATAGGCGCCACTAATATCTAGGCTAAGCATTGATACTATAAAGTCCCTTCACATCGCCTATATAGATTTGATGGTAGTAGCGAGTAGCGTAAGTGCTAATAGTGTTAAGCGGTTCTTTCTTGCCCCTATTTAGCTTTATAGTAGTAAAGCGTGTTCCTTAGCCGTATCTACTATATAGTCCGCTATTACCTTTTCTAAGATCTTACTAAGGGTGTTTTTTAAGGCAATAGGGCGGTAGCTTCCTGGGATTAAGTAATCTGCTTTACCTTCTTTTTATAAAACAACCGTTATTATAGATCTTCCGAGTTATAAGTAATAGCCTATAGTAAAGCATGCTCTGGCTATATCTATAAGCTAGGGTGCTATAAGTGGTCCATAGGTCTTTAAGGCCTTATTTAAAATCCTATCTAGACCTAATACTATATTATTTAAAAAACAGCTAATAGTTCTGGCTATTTCCTCTATTATTATATCGCTATTAACCCGCAGGCAAGTTACTGGTACTTTACCTATAATATTACTAAGGTCTACTAGAGCCAGTTAGGGGAAGAACCTTTCTATAAGAATCTTTACCTTTTTATTATTATTATTAGTGGCCTGTAATTCCCCTGCTCTTTATAGGGGTAATAGGTATAAGTCTTCTACTAGTTGCCCTACCTTTTTCTTTGCCTATTTTACTATAGCCCACAGGCCCTTATTATAGGGGAGGCTCGGGTTAAAAGTATACTCGTTTATAAATCGTCTCCAGTTATTCCTTTTTTTTTTAGGGTATTCTTTAACTGGTTTCTTATGTCTTTATATTATCTCTTATCTTTAGGGTTATAGCTACTTAAGTATTTCCTTCTTACTTATTATTGGCTAGCTATAAAAACTACGCATTATATGGACCATATATATCGCGTGTAGGGGCCCGGTCTTAAGACCGGGCAGTACTCTTTTAGCCTATTTTTAATCGCTGCCTAGATCCTTTCTAGTCTTTAGTTAATTTCCTTAGGGGTAGCTAATAAGCCTCGCTTATTTGGTATTAGGTGGATTTCTTCTAGGTCTTAGAGTTATTATTCTACTATATTAAGGAAACTGTCTACCTTAAGCATCCTTATTACATATCTTTTACTATTTAGTTACGCCTTAATGTCTAAATCTAGCTATATTTGGATAGGGATATGGTCTAAGGTAAGTGCCTATTCTTCTTTAGGGTTATACCTTTTAAGTCTCTAGTATAGACCTTTGTCTATAAATATAAGGTTAATTATACTTCTAGCGGGTCCTTATTGCCATATAATTGCTCTAGGGGGGGTAGTTAGCTTAAGGCCCCAGGTATTTATAGCTTTTAGTAGGCACTCTACCTATCATTTAGTAGCGACGTAGATACCCCCCTACCGCGGGTGGTAGAGGTTTATATCTCCTAATAGAATAGACTCTATACCTTCGGTTTTAAGTAGGCTTATTACTAATATAATATTCTCTATTTATGGGACCCCTTTAACCCTGGGTTATATACATTAATAATTTATACCGGTCCTCTATATATCTAGATTATTACAACTATAATATCTAGATTAACTGCCTACTATAACTATAAGGATAGGCTAATAGTCTTACTAATTATAAAGCATACGCGTATAGCTGCTTTTGGTTTATATAGGAGCTGAAATCCTTAGGGGCAGTATATTAATTATATATAGGTATTATAGTACGGCTCTTATATAGCAAGGATATAGTGTTTCTCTAGGTCTAGACTGTCTAGTAAGGGCCTTATAAGACGGTGGTTTGTGTTGCTATAGTTATACTGTATAATAGATAGGTAGCGGACCCCTAGGAAGGGTCCTTCGCCTCTCTATTATTCCTCGCTTCTTCTATTTCCACTTTCTTTAGGATATTTAAAACTTCTATCTCTTATATCTATACCCTAGTTACTACTTATTTTATATAGAGCTTTCCATTCCTATATCTTGTGTTCCTACTAGCGCTTCTATATCTAAATCTATTATTATCTCTAGTTCTTCCCCTGTTCTTACTAATTAGCTATATACCCTTTAAGAGTCGGCTATAAATATTATATTTACCGCGTTAAGTCTAATTCTTAATTATCCCGGTCTTAAGCTTACTATAGCTATCTATAAGGGTCTTTCTATAGGGGCGTCCTCTCCCTTATATCCCCTATGACCCTTATATCCCTATACAGTCTAGTAATATTACGCGGCGTCGCTTCTGGCCCGTTAAGGCTTGGGATAGCTAGCCTAGCCCCCTAGTATTAAAGGTAGGAAACGCTAGAAAGGCACCTACGCCCCCTAGCTTATCGCCTGTTGTTTCCATTTATATAACTTAGCGTACAGTTATTCCCGTAGCTATTAAGCCCTTACCTTCCGTCTCCTATATTTAATGTAGTCTTCTCTCTCCTATACCTTATATATGCTTTAGTAGCAGTTTACGCATTTTATTTAGTTTTAATTTAAGTAGTGTCTTATATTATAGGGGCCTGCATAATGGCCGCAGCATACCTATACTGCGCATGTAGATTAGGTGTGCCCCTATTATACACAGCGATAATATTATTTTAGGTAAAGTCTGTGGTTATAGAGCCTTACGTTATATATAAGGCCATTTATAATAATACCTTTTTAAATAAGGAGTTTTTACATTCCTAGTATATATGTACTAATAATAAGGGAGCTATATATTCGACTGGCGTTTCCCTAGCAAGTCTCTGGCGACCCTTATATTCTTTTATTATTCTTATTATATACTTAGTTTATATTTTTCTATTAAAGCTATTAAATTTAGGTAATCTTAAATCCTAATATAAAGCGTTTCGTTTGTTTTACTATCTTATATATAGTTGCTGTATTATCCGCCTAGCGTCCCTTTTCTACCCTAAGGCTTAGGGGAACCACTAGGACTTTAACTAGGTAATCTTTATAGAGTACTTTTATACTAATACATTCTTTTAGCTTATCCCCTACCTTAACGGCTTATTCCTTTACCTATTAGTCCCTTAGGGTAACTCTAATATCTCCGCTCCTAAGGTGTTGGACTATAACAGCGTTATAGACCTCTTTGCGAATCTTTATAAGGACTTCTATTTCTAATTATCCCCTAAGCCCCTCTGCTTTTTCTATATTTGGTTATATTATAATTATATACCTAAATATTATCTTTAGGGGGGTAGGTTCCCTATACTGTAGATATACAGCTATGGCGGCCCAAGTGCGGTTCGCCGGTAAAGAGGGGTTTTATTTATTTTTAATTTTATTTAGCCGTTAGAGAATTTAATTAAGGGTTTACTAGAGGGGCGCCTAAGGTTCGCTAGGCTAGCGGAGCCATTCTACTAGCTGCATTAGTTCGTTATAGCTAACGGTTACTCCCCTATAACTGCGGATATTAGACGCGTCTAATAGGCTTTATATTTTGTTAGATACCTTCTTAATAGAGGTCTTTTCGCTTTATAGTGTGGTATTCGCCTATTCTTGTTATGGAGGGCCATTGCTAGGCGTAGTTCTGGTGGACGCGCGCGAGTGCGAACCACCGTCGTTTAATATGTGCCTCCCCTGTAATGCATGCATCTTAAGGGGATTCTCTAGGTGTTTTTCAGGGTTCTTTTAGTTGGTTTTAGTCTTTTGGGCCGGGTGTAGCAAGAGCTCCAAATCTTTGTCCTATTTGGAAGTAAAATGTATAAGTTATATTAAAGGAGTATTAATTATAACGTTAAGAAATCTAAAAGAAAGATTAGAGGACTAGAGAAGTAAAAGGTAAATTATAGTACCTATAAATAAGAAATTAACGTTTAGATTAAAAATAAAAATAAGCTAAGAGTTAATCTAAGACACCTAGCGTATTATATATTAGTATAGATTGCATATATAGATAATATATACAATATACATAAGAATCTAAAAGAAAGAAATTAGAAGTACCCTATAAGAATATATTAGGTACTAAATAAGTAATAGTATAAAAATACTAAATATATATATAGATAGTATCTAGTAGAAGTTTAGGGGTTAGAAGACTTAATACTTTAACTAAAAAGATTCCTTATAGAAGAATACTTAAATAAATAATAGTAGTAGGAATACCTAGAGAATATATATTTATAGTATATTAAGGATAAAAAGCGAACTAGGTATTAGTTAAAGAATAAGCTAAGTATATAAGAATTAAGCAGCTAGTAGTTAGGAAAAGTAAAGGCCTATAGGACTAGAGAAAGCTAATAGTAAAGCCTTAAACCCTTAAAGGAATTTAAGGACAATACCTAAATTTATAAGTTAATTAGTAAAATTAACAGTTTAAAGCATTAATAGATAGTGAAGTAATAAGAAACTATACCTTACTAATAGCAGTTAAGCGGATAGGATTGCCTTATAGATAGAAAAAGGACCCTTATCTATTAGTTATTATTTTAGGAGATTTAATAGCCTATAGAGGAGGTATTGTTAATCTTAAAATAAAACCTATTTAGATAACTACTAAAGGGAAATAAATTAAGATGTCTTTTAATATTCTACTATTAGGACGGGATAAGGCAGTATTAGAAATGCCGTAGTTATAAGAGTATAATCTAAAGATTAATTAGATTATAGGTTAAGTTAATATTATAGATATTTAATAACGTAAAATATATATAGTAACTAAAATAGTATAGAACTAAGTTAGAGTAATATATAAGGAAACTAAGAAAGGGTTATCTTATATACTAAAGAGATACTATAAGTATAGTAAAAAACTATAAAGCCTAGAAAGTAAAAAGCTATTAGAGTATATAGTATAGAACTATAAAATTGAATTAGAACTAGAAATAAGTCTAAAGTTTTTCCTAATCTATAAGCTAACTAAAGAAGAGTTAAGAGCACTTAAGGAGTTTATTTAGGAAAATTTATAAAAAGAATATATTAGACTATCGCAGTTATTAGCGGGATATTTAGTACTATTTATACTAAAGAAGAACGGAAAGCTTAGTCTATATATTAATTATAAACAGTTAAATAGCATTACTAAGAAGAATAAGTATCCTTTGCCCTTAATTAGCAAAATTTAGGATTAAATAGGTAATGCGTAAATCTTTATAAAGATAAATCTAAGACAGGTATACTACTAGACCAGAATTAAAAAAGGCAATAAATAAAAGGCAGCCTTTAGGTTAAAGGAAGAACTATATAAACTATTAGTTATATAATTTAGACTTATAAATATATTAGTAACGTTCTAAAAGCAAATTAATAGTGTATTAGAAGAATATCTTAATAAGTTTATTATAGTATACCTTGACAATATTATTATCTATTTAATAACTAAGGAAAAACACGGAGAGTATATTAAATAGGTCTTAAAGAAACTATAAAAAAAATAGATACTAGTAGCAATTAAAAAATATAAGTTCTTTATAAGGAAGATGGATTTTATTAGATTTATTATTAAACTAAGTTATATTAGTATAGACCTAAAGAAGATTAAAGCTATAGTAAATTAGTAAGAACTAAAGAACGTAATATAATTAAGGTTATTTTTAGGATTTTGTAACTACTATAGAAGGTTTATAGCATAATAGTTAAAAAATATTAAACCCTATTAGTCACACAGGGTGACTTACTAATAACGACTACTTGAGTAGGTTACAGTAATGTGTATTAATAATGCTTGTTTTTAGAATAAGGAAGGACGAGGAGCTTAAGACTCCTCGCTACGCTAGTGCCGCGGCGATATATAACCGCTTGCCTTATTCCCGACACTAGCAACTCTTCTTTTATAGTTGCCATCTATATATATAGATACCACTTAACTTATATAGCGTTATAGGACTACCCTATAATACCTTATATACGCCTACTAATTAGGCCTAGTTATAAGACTATACTTTACCGCAATCTGCCGCAACCTACTACAATCTACTATATTCTACTACACTATAGAATTCTACCAAATTCTACTAAGCTATAGACTTCTACTAAATTCTACTAAGCTGTAAACTTCTGCTAAATTCTACTAAGCTATAGACTTCTACTAAATTTTACTAAGCTATAGACTTTTACTAAATTCTGCTAAGCTATAGACTTCTACTAAATTCTGCTAAGCTATAAACTTCTACGAAATTTTACTAAGCTATAAACTTCTACTAAATTCTACTAAGCTATAAACTTTTACTAAATTCTGCTAAGCTATAGACTTCTACCAAATTCTACTAAGCTATAATAGCGCATAGTACGTACCTATTAATTATTGCCATTATAATATATATCTTACTCCTACTCCCTTTTAACCTAACCTTTAACTTATATATATAGAGTATTTATATTAATAAATATCTCTAGAGCCTTGTTTAGGTTTACCTTTATTATTATATCTACTAGGTTATTTTAGCCGTTAATTTATTAAATTTTAAAGAGTTCTTACTGTTTATAGAATTGCTAAAGTGCTATAATATTAATTATAAGGCGCTTCTTCTTTATGGTATTAAGCTTAACTAAATACTTATAGAGGGAGTATAAGTTAGTGTATACAATTATAGAAATAACGGGAAGTTCGAGTTAATATATAATTATCTTTAGGGTAATTCTAATTATAATTGCTATATTAACTCCGCTAACTATTTTATATATCTCTAATGCTAGAACGCTTTAAGTAACGCGCTTACATTTAGTTAAGCTCTAATAGATAAGATTACTATAAATTATAAAGTTATTTTCTCTAGTAGATTTGTTTACGATAATAATTTTATATTCTAACTAGGAGCTAAAGTCTTTATTATTTATAAACGATCTATTAATAAACACAAAGAGCTTAGTAGTAGGAAGATTAATAGGTATATAAAGTAGTCCCTAATCTAGATAGTTTATTTACTAAAAAAGACGTTTATTTAAGATAAGAACGTTATCCTTAGTTAGTTTCTAGTATTAGGTGGTAATAGAGAGATTAAATAAAGCCTTAGGTTAATAGATAGAAGNAANATAAGCNCNGNNANCGCGTTGNTCNANATATNCTTANTTTAGAGAATTAACGTTAATAACGTTAATCTTCTTACCTTAACCCTTCTAGCGTAAAGCAATAGAATCCTTATTTAAGGAGAGGATACATTTATTAAAAAATAATAGTATTATTAAATTAAGCTTTTCCCTTAGCTTTATTATAAGATTTACCTTTACTAGCTTATTTTCTTTAAGAGCTAAGAATTGGTCGTCTCCTAAGATAATTATATTATTAGTTTATATGCCAATAATTCTAAATAGGGTTCCTATAGTTATAATAAAGAAGCATAGATTAAATATAGAAGTAGTTATTAAAAGTTTCTCTTTATAGTACTTACTATAGGTAGCCCACTAATAAGTTCCTACCTCTATAATTCTATATAATAGCTTAAGTACAACCATAATTATATCTTTAGGATATTAGTGGCGAATTTACTCTAAAAGGTATGCCAATATTAAGTGCTAAAGGTGCGTCTCTAATTAGGCATAGGCCTAGGTAATATCTTATAAATAAACCGCTATTCTATTCTTTATTAAGGGGGAAGCTAGCGCAATAATAACTTACTAACTAGCTCGTTAAATTATAGAAGATTGTATAAGAATTACCCCCCTACCATTATTATTATAACCTTAGATAATAAGCCTTAATTTCTTAAATAGGGCGTTAGTGTAAGAGGCCAGCTTAACCGGAACGTATGATTATCTAATTAACAGTATTACCGGTAAGTAGAAGGTAAGTTAAAGGTAAGTTAAAGGTAAGTTAAAGGTAGAATAAGTTTTACGTATTAAAGGACAAATACTTCTAACCACTTCTATTTAGAGACTAATTACTAGTTCTTCTCTAGAGGGGAACTAGCTTCCTATATATTTCTTTTAAGACGCTAGTAAAACCTTTCGCCCCTAACCTGTTTAACTATGTCTTTTAGAACATAGATGGGATATAGATAAAACCTCCTACCGTCTTATTGGATATATACCTCTTAGGGGATTCCGTTATAATTGCCTCCCCTTTTAGGGTCTTAGTCCTCTAAGACTTCGCCTCTACTAAGCTTTTATAGAGTTCCGGCTAAAACTACTAGGGAAACCCTTAGTAGAAAGGTACTCTATAATATGACTTATCGCCGGCTCTTTACTAGCGCGGAACTTTACTTTATCTTTTATTCCTCTACTCTTCTCTTACCCTAGCTCCTTATAGTGTTTTCGTAATAGGATTTTAATAATAGTAATAAAAATTTAGTGGGATTTACCTCTTTAATTTTAGAAATTTATTATAAATGGATCTAGAGGTTATCTAGTATAACGCGTTAACTAACTACTATTCCCATTTACCTAAATGGGCCTTAATAATAACGTCTTTTATTTTAATTTCTTTTTGTTTATAAGTCGTTGTCTCTCCCTTGTCCTTTTATTAATAATACTATTTGTCTCGTTCTTAAACAGGCTGTTTTTATTATATCTTGCCTTTTAGCTTCTATATCTCTAGCCATACTTCCATTACTACCTCGTTATCTTTTCTTAACGCGTTTATAAGCAACAGGATCCCTACCTTATCTCTTATAATAATGCTAACTTCTTAAAGTATTCTCTTATAATGGCTCATAGTCCTTCTACGCGTCCCTAAACCGGCGGCAGTATTATTAATCTCCCGGTGACGCCCTAGACAGCGTCTATTACTCTTATAGCAGTTTTCCTAAAATACTATCGTTGCTACGTTTATACTCTTATATAGGATCCTTCCTACATCTATAAGATGCCTCGCTCTAGCAAAAACAAATCTAAGTGCTCCTATTATTGTAGTAGGAGAAAGACCTACGTCCTAGTATTTCCTATTCCGTTCTATTCTAGATTTTACTAATTATACTAAATCCCTACTATCTATACGTATAAGACTTATAGGCTCCAACGCGCTATTTAAGATTTCCGCTAATATCCTAATAGTAATAGGTGGGGATAGAAGGTATCTTCCCTTACTTACAAACTCTTTAATTCTATAAGGGTTTCTACTACTATAGAGATATAATATTCTCGGATATATAGTGTCTAGAAGCGTATATATAAACAGCTTATTCTTATTAATAATAACATTTATACTCTTATGCGGGCTACTTTAGCTAGGTAAGTTTCTTTAGTAACTTACTTAGGAACTGTGCTAACTTCTTTAGCTAACATCTCTCTAATCCCTACTTAGACGCTGATTTAGAACTTAGGGATACTAAGGATAGTAATAAAGGTTAAGATAAACGTTCTCCTTACTAGTCTCCCGCCTATACTAGTCCTTCTAGTACCTATTATTCTAAGAAGAATATTAGTAGAAGTGCTAATGCTTCTAGGGATAAAGGAGCCGATAATACCATTAATAATAACATTAAGATGGAAGAGGAGGCTCCTATT
Source organism: Cenococcum geophilum 1.58 (assembly GCF_001692895.1). Classification (NCBI taxonomy): domain Eukaryota; kingdom Fungi; phylum Ascomycota; class Dothideomycetes; order Gloniales; family Gloniaceae; genus Cenococcum; species Cenococcum geophilum. The sequence continues at coordinate 1,971,389 of NW_027137589.1, read as the reverse complement.
ACTGCTGCTAGTATTTAAGTTATTACCTAGCTCTTTCCTTTTTCTTATAAAATAGCTTTATATAGTGCCTCTCGGGTGCCTTTAGGATGCCCTATTATTAAGAATTAACTTTATACTTTAGGGATACCTTTATTCTAAGCTTTAGTAATAATCTATATAAACGCAGTGCACTACTATAATCCCTATATATAATAAACGGGTGGTATTCCTATAGGTGCCTTATAATTCCTTAAAATTTCTAATTCTTTATAGGCTATCCTTTTGCTCCTCTTCGTACTATTAACTCTACTGCGTATCTTTGGTGCTAGGCTAGATACTCTTCTTTTATCCCTAGGGGATCTTTCTAAATCCCTAAGGCCACTTCTTATAGTGCTACTGCTCCTTCTTATATAGCGTCTTCTTTAAATAGTATCCCTAGTAGTTCTCCTATAGATTCTTATAGGCTTCCTCTTATAGGATTCTAAGATCCCTATTATAATAGTAAAACATTTCCGTTCTTAATGCCTATGCTTAATCCTATAGTTTTAATTTATAGGGTCTTCCCTGTTACTTTACCTATAGTATATCTAGAACCATTTCTAAGTCTTTACCTTTAGTTCTTAGGAAGGTTTTAATTACGGTGTTATATCCTAGCTAAAGGTACTCCTTAGGTTCCTAACTGTTATGCGCCTAAGAGTATCCTTCCTAATAAACTAAAAATTTGCGCTTCTTTTGGCGCTATCTTTAGTCTAGAATGTCTTCTATATTCTATTCTAGTTCCCTATTAATTTCGCTAGGTAGGGGCGGTTCCGCACTATCTCTTCTCTAATATAGCTCTAGTAAGGAAATATAAAATATAGGATATATTAGATAAGATTTCGGTAATTCTAATTTATAGGCTTGGTTTCCTTTAGTTTTCTTAACTATCTTAAAGGGTCCGAGCTACCGGTGATCTAGCTTCTTCTTAATGCGTTTTATTCGGATATTTTTTATAAATAGTAAGACTTCGTCTCCTATTTCGAATTCTTTTAGCATATGTTTTTCGTTATAGTACCTTTTTTATACAGCTTGGGCGTCTAGTAAGTGCTTTTTAAGTTCCTCTCTGCGAATTCTTATTTACTTAATTCTTTCGGATACTGCTAGTGCCTTTCTTTTAGAAACGATATCCTTAACGTTCTAGGGGTTATTTACTTTTACCCCAAACAATGCTTTATAAGGGGTCATTTTTATACTACTATAGATGCTTATATTATATACATGCTGCGCTAGAGCTAACTATAATATCTAATTATCCTGTTAATAATTAATATAGCAGCGGAGGTAGTGTTCTAATAACGCATTTAGACGCTTTGTTTGCCCATCTGTTTACGGGTAAAAGGTAGTACTTATCCTTCGCCGTATTTTTAATAAGAGATAGAATAAAGACTAGAATACACTGTTAAATACGGTACCTCTATTAGATACGATTCCCCTTAGTATACTAAACAAGAGCTACTGTTTTAAAAATAGGTCTGCTAGTTCTGCTACCGTGATCGTTATTATAATAGTAAAGTATTTTGAAAACTTTATATACCTGTTAACGATTACTAGGATAGCGTTAGCAACCTCTCTAGTTCTTATTTTAGTAGGGGGTAAGCCTATAATAAAATCTATTGTTAATTCTAATATAGGTCCCTGCGGAATAGAAAGCACTAATAACTCGCTATATAGGCGATACCTGGATATCTATATCCTTTGGCACGTATTATACCTTAATATATAGTCCTTAACCTCTTTAGACATTCCGTCCTAAAAGTATTTCCTTTAAACGGCCTTAAGGGTTCTATTGGCACCATAGTAACCCCTAAGAGGGTTATTGTAGAAGACCTTTAGAATTTCGTCTTAAATTACTTAGTCCTTTAGGATATATATAGCACCCTTAAAGCGTAACAGACCCTTTTAGTCTTGCTACTATAGCTTCTTAGTAACTTTAGCTAAGTTAGTCTCTACTATATCTTTTTACCTTTCCCTAGAGGCGAAGGCGTTCCTTTATTAAGCTTAAAGAAGAAGATCTGGAAAGGTTTTATGCAGATTACTTACTTTTATTTTACCTACCGCCATTATAGACTTAAGGCGTGGCACGAGATATTTTAAACTATTAGTGCTAGTAAATTCTCCTACCGTTATATAGTGTGCTATGCTACGGATAGGTATTTTACCTATCCCCCTTAGATCCGAAAACTCGTAGCTAATACGCTGTTAAGTTAAAGGTGCCACGATATCTCTAGCATATCCTATAGAATTCTCGCTAATTCTGGGGTATGCTAACTTTATAACGTCTGCTTAGTCTATAACCTAGTCTATAACTATATCCTACAGCTCCATAATTATATTACTTTATAGCTGTATTGCTAGGACCTCTGCCCTACCGCGAAATTCTATAGTTCTAGGGAAAGAGTCTTCTTTTTTTCTAAGTAAATTTTATAATGTGGGGATTATTTCCCCTATACTATCCTAGATTCTCCCTATTTTGTAATCCGGACGTCTTAATAACCTATTAATAGGATTTATCTTCCCTAGGCGGTACGTAATTTTAAAGTTATACTATAATAGTGCCTCTACCTATCTCGCTTATCGACCGCTTAATACCTTTATAGTTATAAAGTATTTTAGGTTGTTATAGTCTGTAAGGACTTTAATGGGATAATTGCTTCCTATATAATAATGTCGCTAGTACTTTATTACTGCGATTATTGCGAGTAGCTCTTAGTTATACGTTATATAACGCTGCTTTATAGGGGTTATTTTTCTTAACCAAAACGCTATAGGATACTATTTTCCGTCTTTTAATTAAGATATAATTGCCCCTAGGGTAAAGCCGGATGTATCTGTTTTAAGGTATATATATAGCTCCTAGCAGAAGTATATTAGGATAGGCGCCGATATAAATAAATTCTTTAACCAGTCTATAGCCTACTTAATAGCTTCCCTAAATATAAAGGGTCCTAACTTCTTGCCATTCTTAGATCCTTTTAGTAGATTGGTAATTAGGAGTATTACTTATAAGTAGTAAACAATAAACGTTTGGTAAAAGTTCGCCGTGCCTAAGAAAACCTATACTTCTCTAAATGTTATAGGGTAGGGCTATTCCCTAATAGCGTTTACCCGACTTTTCTCTATTAACACTCTATTAACGCTAACAATAAAGCCTAAAAAATTAATACTAGTAGTATAGAACGTGCACTTTTTTAGGTTTATATAGAGCTTATATTCCTGTAGTCTTTTTAGTACTATTTACATGTGGTGCGTATATGCTTTGTAGTTATTAGAGTAGACTATAATATTATTAAGGTAGACTATATATATCGTGTCTAATAGGCCTAATAATGCCTTATTAATATAGGCCTAAAATATCGCTGGTGCGTTAATGAGCCCGAATGGCATTACTAGGTACTTAAAGTGGCCGTACTATATTTAGAACGCCGTTTTTTACTTATCGCCGGCTTTAATCTGGATTTGATAGTATATATCTTTTAGATTTAATTTTATAAATATCTTTACGCCCAATAGCCTATTAATAAGCTCCCCTATTAAGGGTAACGGGTAGCAATTCTTTATAGTAATCTTATTTAGCGCCTAATAGTTAATACAGAGGCGAAGGGTCCCGTCCTTCTTAGGTATAAATATAATTGGTGCCCCTGCCGGGCTTATAGAGGGCTAAATTTATCCTCTCTAAAGATTGTCTACTATATATTAACGTAGTACCACTAGCTTATTTTTTAATAGGTTATATAGTAGTCTAAAAGGAGGTTATTTATCCCCTATATTTATTTTATGCTTAACCAATATGGGGTCAGGTAAGGTTTGTGCAGCCTCTTTACTAAAAACTTCCTTTAAGTCCGTATATTCCTGTGGAATCTCTAGTTCCTTAACTGCGTATAGCCAGATATCCGAAAATGAATATCCTATGTCCCCGTTCTTGGTGTTAAGAGTAGTATATATAGCATATACCCACCCTTCTTCTTATATATAGTTTAAGAAAGTCTTTTAATTTTTAACTATAATGCGCGGTTAAGACTTTTAATGTTAATACAAGGCCGAAGGCCAATTAATATCTAGATTAACTTGGCGAAGCTATAGGTATCCCAAAACAAGGTTATACCCCTTAATTTCTATAGTATAGAAGCGCATCTCCTATATATCCTATAGACTATCGCGGTCCTAGCTAGCCACGGAAAAAGCCTATTCCCTATAGTATGGAATCTAGTAGCCTCTAATACTTTAAACGGTGCGCACCTACGAGCCGCTAAGGTCTAAATCTAATTCTTTTACTAGTAATTAAGAAATGAACCCTATACTTACGCCGCTGTTTATAAGGTAGTCTTATATTACCTATTTATTATTAACTTAAATAAAGACAGGAATAACTATACGGTAGTTTACTCCCTCCTTCTCTTACTAGCCTAGTATAAGGGAGTAAAGATCTACTAGGCTATCTCTTTTCCTAATTGGGCCGACTTTTACTTCTTTTGCTAGTAGAAGCGGCTTATATAGCCCTTCTTGCTATAGTTATAATAGGTGCGTGTCTCCCGGTTCCCCTTTTACGGATTAGGTCTCTGCCTATTATTATTTTAGGGTTAACCAGCGTTGCTTTAGGGCTACGAGGCCTACTCGCGTTGTCCTTCTATAGAGCGGTTAGGTCGGAATCTGCCCCTATTGTTAAAGCTAGGTCTAGTCCTATGCTCTTTATCGTTAGCGTCTTATTCCTTTTACTTGCCTAGATAGTCTCTTTTAGCACTCTTAATCCAAGTAGCTTTAGAGATAAGCTTTTCTTAAGAGGTAGGAATTTCGCCCTTCTCTTATATGGCCTGTTAAATCTTAGGTTGTAGCTTAGCGAGTAGCTAGTGAAGTTATATAGCGTTATCCTATAGATCCGAGTAGGGTATATTGTCTTCTAGTTTTTCTAAGTAGTTTATAAACTGGACCACAGTCTAACTATCTCGCTGTTTGGCGTTGTAGTATCGCTAGTTATAGTCTATCCCTTAATTAGTAGGGTCTTAGACCTAATTAACTAACTAGGTCCTAAGTTCGCTAAATTTAAGGGGTATAGTAAGTTTCTTCTTATAGCATGTCTATAAACTCTTAACAGTGCTATATAGGAAGGTAGAAGCAATTAGTGTTTAATTATACTTATTAGAGTAATATTTTAGATCTAGCTGAAACTTAGTTTCGCATTATCGGATAAAACGATTATAGTTCCGAAGACTATTACTATAGTACTTATTAGGTTCCTTTATGCGGAATTTAGATTTTTCTAACGTTATAGCATAGTATGGCGTTACCCCTTTAAGTCCGCTTTGTGTCTAGGGTGTCTATACTTCCCCTAATTGTCCTTATAATTGTTCTTAGTAGTCTTAATATACTTATCTTAATCGTATCTCTAACTCCTTTGTTTTTTATAGGGTCTTATATAGCGACCGCTCTAATAACTTTCTAGCGGTAATCGTTCCTAAGGGTCTCGCAAGGTTAGACGGACTAGCCGTAGCTTCTTTATAGGAAGAGGGAATGCGCTCCTCTAGGGAGACTCTTTAAGCCTCTTACGGTAAGGGCGTTGCTTTATAGGGTACAGGAGTATAGTCCGTTATCGTTAATTAATAGCCGTACGTTCCTAACGGATTGTAAGCGATTAGAATTATAAGAGGCTAGCCTAACTAGAACGTATAATTATCTAATTAATAGTGTTACTGGTAAGTAGAAGGTAAGTTAAAGGTAAGTTAAAGGTAGAATAAGTTTCATATATTAAAGGACAAATGCTTCTAACCACTTCTATTTAGAGACTAATCGCTAGTTCTTCTCTAGAGGGGAACTAGCTTCCTATATATTTCTTCTAAGACGCTAATAAAACCTTTCGCCTTTAACCTGTCTGACTATGTCTTCTGGAACATAGATAGGACATAGATAAAACCTCCTACCGTCTTATTGGATATATACCTCTCGGGGGATTCCGTTACAGTTAGTAGCTTTGCCTTTAATCTTATTAACTATTCTTAACTTAAAAACGCGAACTTTATTAAACTTAGTAGGGTTATACTTCTTAAATTTAAAGACTTTTCTTATAATAAGACTATCGATCTCCTACCTATTAGATACTTAGAAAGGAGCTCTAAGGGTTATAATATAACCTTCCTTTTAGAGCTATTTTGCGAACTTAAAGTTAGCCTTCTCCTTAGCTGTTATAAAGGCCATTAATAACTTAACTCTATTCTTAATAGCGGCAATAAATTACTCTTTAAAATTAATAAGGTGTTAGCGATTTTATAATCCCTTTAAGTGACCTTTACCGCGTTATAGTTACGGCACATCTACTACAATTATATTAGATTTTTTTATAATTTTTTTTTATATCCGATTGTATTATACTACGTATAATACTACGTATGTAGCCTCTAGGCTATAGCGCTATAGTTCTATATATATAAATCCTTTCTAGGCAGCTTAATATATACTAGTAGCTATATCCTAATAGTTTATAAACACCTAAGGGTTTATAGCTCCTTAGTAAGATACTAAGTTACTATAACTACTAGGGAATAAGAAAACGGTAGGAAAAACTATAGGAAATCCTAATACCTATCCCTATCCTTTTATAATTTGCTTCTATCCCTTTACTCTCTAATATTGTTTTATTAAAGGCCTAATAGGCTTCTAGGATCTTGTTTTTATTCTTTTATAAAATCTTCTAAGCTAGTATTTACTAGTTTAGCTACTTTAAGAGTCTTGCAGTCTTTACTATTAACAAAGTATTTTCCCTTACAATTAATACAATAAGGGGTAGTGTGCTTATAAGCCTTGCCTATTATTAAATAGGTAGGATAGTAGTGGTCTTTAAATAAATATGCAGCCGTACAAAATCTATAGGCCCTAGTAGAGCATCTGTCTCCTATATAGCCAAATTTTTAGCAGCTAGTACACTACGTAGTAGGAGAGACATCTAGGTATTTTACTACCTTAGTAGCTGTACCCGCAATTAGAATCTCTTTTTATTTAAGGATTTCTTACCTTTTCTCCTTATTCTCTATAGTAAAGACTATAGAGCTAAATCTGGTCCATAGATTGTGTCTTTTTTTACTAGATAAGATCCACCTAGGTAGTCCTTATATCCCTATAGGATTAAAGGTCTTAATTTCTTCTTTTAGAAGCTTAGAGCCTCCTTCTTCTAGGAAAGGTAGGGTAGGAACCCTATAGGCTATAATTTAAACCCAAGGTTCTAGTTTTTATTCTCTTTAAAAGGTAAAGTAGTTATGCTATATTTCTTTATATTTAACTAGGAAATCTACATTATACTCTTCTATAGTTATAAGAAGGATATTTTGTTTTCCTTTAGTTCTATCTATAGACCCTAAAACTGGCTTTTCTACTTATAGTTTTAATGCAAATAGTTAATTGACTTTATTTCGTATAGAGAAGGTATCTAAGGGTTAGTCCTTTTGGTCTGTAATACGGACTAGCTTCCTTTCTTATAGCTGCTTTTTCTTACTTCTAATAGAAGTAGAAGGGGTAGGAGATAGTATTGGTAAGGAGGGCAGGGGGGACAAGGAAGGGAGGCTCTTCTTTAGTCTAGCGCGTCTTGTAAGCGTTAGGTTAAGGTATTAAGCTTCTAGCCTTAAACGCCTAGGCGGTATATAATTAAGAATTGGAAATAAGACAGGTATTCTAACTAGCGGGCCTAACAGTAGCTTAGCTGTTTCGTAGTTATAAAGTACTATAGGTTCTTATAATCGCTAAAGACCTTAATTAGGAATCTAGCGCCTTCTAATTCGGGTCGCCATTGCTTAAAGCATCTAATAATAGCCAGCAATTCCTTATCGTAGATTTTGTAGTTATATTCGGCTAGGCTTAGTCGTTTTAAGTAGTATACTATAGGGTATAATACTCCCTCTTTATTATATTAAGATAGGATACCTTTAGTAACGTAGTTAGATAAGCCAGCTTCTATAACACTTATTTAGTTTAGGTTGAAGTATTATAGTATAGGCGCGGTAGTAAATATAACCTTTAGATAAGTAAAGGCCTTCTTATATTCCTTATTAAAGATAAAGGCTTTATCCTTTTAGGTTAGAGCTATAAGGGGTAAAACTAAGGTAAAGAAGTTGTTAATAAACTATTAGTAGAAATTGGCAAATCCTATAAAGGCTCTTACGTCCTTAACATTCTCGGGTTCTTACCAGTTTACGATTGCTTTAATTTTCTTTAGGTCTATTTATATACCATCTATAGAAATAAGAAGCCTAAGGTATAGGACTTCCGTCTTATAAAACTCGTATTTATCTATATTTAATTATAGACCAGCTCTATATAGGGCTTATAAAATAAGGTTAACGTATTCCCGATACCCAGTTAGGTTATTACTATATATTAAAATGTCGTTAATATAAGCAGTACAGAAGATGTCTAGGTAGGGGCGTAGGGTATTATTTATATAATATTAAAACGAGCTTAGAGTATTTATAAGGCTAAATAGCGTTACTAAGTATTTAAATAATCCGTACCAAGCACGAAATATAGTAAGCTATTTATCTCTCTTTACTATATAGAGGCGGTTAAATGCAGAGATAATATTAAGCTTTGTATAGTAGCGAGCCTTACTTAATTAGTTTAGTATCTCCTATATTAACGGGATTAGGTATTAGTTCTTAACGGTAACAGCGTTAAAAGCTTAGTAGTCTATATAGAAGCGTAGTCCGCCGCCTAGTTTCTTAACAAAGATTATTAATACGGCTATAGATAAAGAGCTTACTCTAATAAATCCTTTACTTAGGTTCTCATCTAGATACTTCTATAGCACTTAGAGTTTATTTTAGGACATCCTATATAGGGGCCTAAATCCAAGCTGTTTTCCTTCTTTTAGTTTAATCTTATAGTCGTATAATCGGTATTCCAGTAGCTTATCGGCTTCTTTCCGTAAGAATACCTCTAGGCGGTTATAGTATTCTACTAGTACCTTTATAGCAGGGTTAGTATACTTCTTCAGTACTAAGGCCTTTTTAATATTAGCTATAGTAATAGTAAAGATTATATATTTGGGTTTCTTAGCAAGTCGCGCTAGTGGGGTAGCTCTAATTATATAGATATCTAGGGCGTTAAGCGGGCTCTAGTTGTCTATAGTTTCTTATATAGTTCCTTGCTTAATTCTAGGTTCAGTATTAGGTATAAAATTGGTATTAGGTTTAGGTTTAGGTTCTTTAAATATACTCTTTATAGTAGAGTACTAGTCCTTCTAGTATTTTCGTATAGTAAGCTTAAGCTTTTATTTAGCGCGGAGTGGTATAGTACTTAGGGTCTATTCGTGGGGTTTAGTGGAATTTTTAGACCCTCAATAGATATTGGTAGAATTTTTAGGTTAGTAGAATCTGGTAGATTCCTTAGGCGTAGGGTAGACATTAGTAGAAGTATTAGGCTAATAGATTTTAGTAAATTTCCTAAATTTTAGTTTAGGGTTAGAGCGGCAAGTTATAAGGCACTTCTATTTATAACGGGGGGCAGTAAATAGAAGCTTAAGGTTATCCTAATTAATAATTACCTTATATAGCTTTATCTAGGGTTATTTAAGGATTACTAGGTAATCTAGGGTGGTAATAAAAAGCCTAATTAGTTCTTTGTGGTTTAGGTATTAGAGTTTTAGGTATACTACATAGGTAATTTAGCCTAAAAATATGCGTTTACCATTAAATCTAAATATATTAATATACCGGTTAAGGGGGGTTAGGGTAAAACCATTATCTTATATAAAGATCTTATTAATAAATCCTATACTACTAGCTCCTATATTAATTAGGACTTAAATATTAGCCTATTAATTATTCTGCTAAAGACGATAGTTAATAATTATGCTATAATCCTAAGAGTTAGAGTTCGTAATATCTAAAGCATTTAATAAAATCCTAAGGTAGAGCCGTCCTGGAAAGCGACTTAACTCTAAGACGTACCTTTTAGTAGTAAGCGGGAAGGGGTTCCTATAGAACGTCGGTTATAGCTTTACCCTTATAAGTAGTGCTTATTAGACACGGGGCTGGAACTAGGTAAAGATTAGGGACGGTAACTGGAAGATTAATATAGTAAACGGCTGCTAGTATTAGCCGTTCGTAAATTATTTTAGGACGTAGGTAAGGGGATAAGATAGTATTTTAAGATATAGTCCTTACTTCCGCACTTAAAGCAGAGGCCTAGCTTAATACGTCTTTCTTATTTAAAGGACCCTAATAGGGCGTACTCTAGGGTTTTAGTGTTAATATCCATGGCGTTAGGGTGCTTAGGCTAAAATAATAACTTAGTAAACATTTATAGGGTTGCCGTATTATATTAGGGGGCGGGCTTTAGTATTAGGCGTAGTATATTATTATACCGTTTATTAATAACGTTTATATAGGCATTAAGGGCTCCTAGTAGGTCTATACCTATTAAGGAGGTTTTTAGTTTAGGGCTTAGGGATTTAATAAGGCTGTTAACTAGTGCAGAGTTATTCTAGCCAGTCTCCTTTACGTAACGGTTAAATTCGGAGAAGTATACTAGGAAACTTTTTGTTCCTTAAGCTATATAGTTTATCTTTCTCTAAGTAGTAGCTTAGTGGTTTAGGTCACTATATATAGCTTTAAGAAGTACAACTAGGCTTTATACTAAGTTCGGTTAAAGGGGTTTAATAAGGTTAGCTACCTCTTCTCCTAGTTAACTTAGGGCGTAACACAGTTAGTTAGCTTTAGTTAGGTAATAGTTAGCGTTGCTAGTTAGCTTATTCTTAAGCTAGCTTAGAAATAATTAGAGCTTTTAATATTTACCAGTAAATACCAGAGGGTTAGATAGCTGTTTAGATTATTATAGTATAATAGTCGGTTTGGGGTGGATAGCTACTATAGGTTTAGGGCTTACGTTCCGCGTATTTATCTCTAAAAATGGTATCTGGTCTTAAGGCCTTAATATAGGCATCTTAAGTATACGGGTTTCTTCTTAGAGGTCCTTAATTAATCGCTAATATCGTGCTTCTTATTTAGCTTATTATTAGTTTAAAGTGGCTTAGTTTTATATAAGGGCGTTTATAAAAGACTTCTATATCTTTACTAGTTATTCTTAAAATACGGATATAATACTAGCGGCCGTTATAGGGGCTTTAGGGTCGTTCTGTATTTCGGAGGTAGTATATAAGGTTAACGCAATATAGTATTACAGAGTAAGTATAAGCGGCGATAATATATAGCAAGGTAGATATTATTAAGCTATATATATAAACTATGTAAGAAGTTAAGACGTTATATAAGGAGAGAAGGTAGGAAAACGAGAAGAAAGGGTATATATCGTTAGCTTAGTTGCTTAGTTAACACGTATATAAAGTAGAATAGGATTTAGGTAGTAGTCCTAGTAAAACTTAGCAGGATTTGGTAGAACTTAGCGGAACTTAGCAGAATATAGCAGATTGCCGTCAAATTGCCGCAAATTACCATCTCGTGGTTAGTCTTTAGTTGCTAAGTTAGTAAAAATAAGTGGACGTATATAAGGTATTACGGGGGTGTCCCGTAATAAGAGTGTTTAATTAAAAGTTTTGCGTTTTATTATAATAACGCATACTAAATTTATAAAGATACTAAGTATAGCGTAAGCTATTAACTATAGGAGCTAAAAATACTAAAGTTTAGAGGAATTAATAAACTATCTCGCAGATTGGATATTAAAGATAATGAATTTAATATAGGCGAAATATTTAGTAATGATAAGGTAATAAAGGTAGCTTACTAGAAGTATATAGACCTTAAAGATATTATAATAAAGGTAGAGGATAATTCTACTATAGAATAGGGAATATTAGTAGGGATTAAAACCCTACTAGATATAATGTCTATCGCTTTATAAGATATAAAAGAAGAAGGATAGTAAACCACTTTAGTACTTAATAAAGGTAAAAGGCCATAGGCTTAAAATTCTTAAAAAGAGATAAAAACGCTTAAGATTCCTAAGATGGGATTAGATATGTTTAAGGACCTATAATAGATAACAACCAATAGGGTAAAGCAACGGCTTAGTTTAGTAATATATAGTAAAATCTCTTTAGTACGATACGGTTTGCTTGGCCGAGCGTATTGTAATACTAAGAGTATCGTTGTATTATATACTTGTATATAAAATGCACCCAAAATTAAAATTAGGTAATAATATTATGTATCTATATACGTAAAGTCATAACTAAGCGATCGGCTATACTAAAATATATCGCGATTAATTGCTGCTTAGTGTTTTAAGGTCGTCAGCTTTAAATTTAATACTCGTACCTTAATAGAGTCGTAATTACGTCTCTATTAGAATTGCTTTGCTACTCCTTATAAAGATAAAGCTTTTATAAGGCTATGAGCGCCTTATTAAGCTTAATTTAAGGTTACTTAATAACCTCCTTATCTATTTCTATATTGTAATTAGGCCCTATATAGAGCTCTACTATATACTTAATAAGATCCTTTAATAAATCCTCTACTTCCTTACCTAGTAGCTTAATAAAATTCTAAATATTTATTATAGCGCGAATTCTTCCTGCTATAAGCAGTTGTTCTGCTATTTACTATATCTTATTAACTATAGGAAGATCTAAATAATTTTAAGGGTGAGGCTATAGGCCTATATAAGAGCCAAATAACGTAGATTTAATAAAGCAATTCTTAATTGTTTATAGTATAACTTCCCTTTAAGCTTTAATTAACTATTAAATTACCTATAAGACGTGTATCTACTTAATTAAATCCTTATCTTAAAGTAAAAGCTCCACTATAAATTATAGCTAGTATCGCCGGTAAAGCAGCTTAAAGTTTATAATTATCCCTTAACTAAGAGGTTAATATAATAAGGTATAATTAGCAGGAAGGAACTCTACGCGTATATTTTTAAGAAAGCCATTTTTAATAAGCGTTTAAATAGCTGCTTTATAGGCGCTAAAGCCGTTAATTAAAAGTAGTATCTTCCTGTTATATATCCTTTTATTAAACTAGGTAAGCTACTTAAGTATAATTACCGTTATTATCTAGGCCTTCTTATTATACCTCTATATAATATTTATAGAGGCAATATTAATCTAATTACTTATAAAGTAATATGGCTTTAGTAATAAGCTAATTATAAGAAGAGAAAGCTTATCTAAGCTATCTATATTAGAGTAATTGCCTAAAAAGATTTATACCTTTTACTTCTTTATTCCTAATAAAGCCTTAGTAGCTAATATAGTATCTAGTATAGCCTTTTAAAATAGCCCTGTCTTATCTATATTATAGATATCCTTTAATAAATAAGGCGTAATAATTGCTTAAAGCTCTACCATACGATCTTCTGCTCCCTCTATATTGGCTAAGGTAGCCTTACTATATTACTTTCTCTTATAAATACTGTTATAAGATTTAAAGCCTTCTAACTAGCTAAGTAACTACTTTAGCTTAATTATTATTGCTAGTATAGGTATTTATTGCTATAATTAAGTAGCGGCAGTATATATAAGGTCGCTAGTAATAGAAATGCGAGAGTTCTATAGGCGCTAGTGCTACTTAAAGAGAGCTTCCTCTAGAAGAGGATATTCGGCAGCTTTCTTTGCTCTTATATACTTTACCTATATTATAATTTAGCTTAATTAAGCTATTAGAATTTATTACTTAGTATTTCTGTTCGTACTAACTTAATAGCATGAGTGAGTCGTATCCACGGGCACGAAATACATGTAGTATCGTATGCTTGTTTAGATGGTGACTGTCGATTGTATAAAGCAGACTACGTGGTCTATATACTGATGCACCTCCCCCCTAATTAGTTAGTGCTTTATAAGTGCACCAGACGCGTAAGCGAGTGGTTGGTGCACTGAACGCGTAAACGCGTACCTGGTGTACCGAACGCGTAAGCACGTGTTTAGTACAACAGGTGCTGTAATTATACACTGGCAGTACTTGAAAAATGAAACCACCTATATACAGCCTCCGTAATTGCTTTAATAAAACCATAAAACATAAAGGAAAATATATAAGAAATCTCCCTAAGGTGCTGTCTAGGCTGCCTTCTAAATGGTGCCCTAAGCTAGCCGTAAGTTCTGCGTATGGTCCGTAAAATGAACCGTACGGCCTTTTGACGGGCAGTAGACGAGTTGTAAGTTAGATTTTAAGGGCCGCTAAGGCGCTAGTGCTAAGCGAACTAATGGCGATTTTCTATCCCGGGGATGGAAAATTGTGATTGGTTAATTTAACTACCCTATAAAATTCGGTAGGTTATGTAAGTCTACTAAGTTCCACCGTAGCTTTCCACCGTTTTCTACCTATACCGTACTGTACCGTATAATGAGCCATACGGCCTTCTAACGGGCCGTAGACATACCATAGGTGCTCCGTTAGTCCTGTTCTACCCATTCTATAACTTTTAGGTTAAGCTTATTTGTGTTAATTAGGGTTTTAAGGGCTTAATACGGCTTTGCCTTAGTTATGGCGTCCGCTAGGTTGTTTCCGCTGCTAATCTATTTGACCTCCGTAATCTCACGTCGTTTATAGGCCTAATGTAAGCATATTAGGTTAACTATAAGCCTCTTCTCTTATATCGTACCTAGTTTAACTAGGCAGTCGTAAAGGGACTTTAAATTAGTGTATAAAACTAGGGGTAACTGCTCTAGTTATAGAATCTTCTAGACCGTTAATTTGATTGCAGCTGCTATATTAAATCTATAAGCTAGTATATATAGTTTAGAAGCTAGTACACTACGGGTTACTTATTTGCATTTAATTAAAGACTAATATAGTATATTTGCGTCCTAATTACGGTCCGTAAGTACAATTATAAAGCTAATTTGTGATAATAGGTCTTTGTTATTAGTAAAGGAGGCGTCCGTAAATGCCAGTAGGCTAAGGGAATTTAGGTCTAGTGGTATAAAAGTAAGTCCCCTTGCTGTATTGTTAATTTGCCACTAAATGCGCTTATTAAGCTGCTTGATATTTTCTTTTTACGGATTTACTGCCTAGGCCGCAAAGGATAAGTCGTAGGTAGATTTAGGTTAGTAGACTGTGGCAATATAGGCGCCTCTTACACACTATGCAGCGTATTAGTTCTTTATATTTATAGTCTTATGGGTTTCTCCGTGGGAACTAGTGAGGTCCATAGGCTTTACTATAATGAGCTTTAGGTTTTAAGCTTGGCGTTCCTAAGTTAGCTTAATTAGGTTGCCCTTTTATGTAATTAGGCCTTTATTAAACTTAATTAGATTCTGCTTAGTTAACTGCTCTTATAGCTTTACTAAGAACTTAGCCTTTTATAGTTTAGTTTCTTTAGCGTCCGTAAAGGTCTGGTCTACTAGAAGTAGGGTATTATCTATTTAAAGTCTAATAATACTAAGGCCGTTTAATGGGCTGTATAGGAGGTAGGGGTTATAGGTTAACTATTCTATTTTAAGCTTACTAATGTAATACTGGTGGTATGTTTTAAACCAGTGGTTTCTAGCTTCTAGTACTCCGTAAAAAGGTTTTATAACCCGTAAAATTATTCCTGGTTATAGGTTAAGCTTATAGGGTGGTCGTATAAAGATGTCCCTACTTAGGTAGGTGTTAGACTATACGTAGGCTTATAAGATATCCCGTAAGTATAGGGCTATAGGTTTAGTTTGCTGTAGTCCTAACATAAGTATAAGTATAATTTATTAGCTAACTTGTTAAATTATAGGCAATTGCGTAAGAATTAAGTTCTTTCCCTTATCGTTATAAGCTTGTATAACAAGCCTTAATTTCTTAAAGGCTTTATTAGTACTAGGGTGCTTAATCTTNTTAATAAAGCNTAAGTTAAATATANNGANNCCTTNCNGGANNTCTTTCTCTATTATAACCGCAAAGATACCCTTTTTAAGTAGTCCGTTAATCTCTTTATGTTATAAGTCCGTAAACGGGGTTTCTTATACTAGAACTGATATATTTGTAGGCGGAAATTGCCTTACGGATATTCCTATGGAGGTTAGGTAATTTTCTATTATGGTGTTCTTAGTTATAGGGTGCTTTTAGGGGCGTCCTTAACTACGCTTTATGGTAGGTTTAGTAGGTTTAGTGGGTTTTTAGGGGACTTTTAGGGTAGGTAAGGGTGCTTCTAGTTTATCTAATTTAGCGGGTGCTTTTAGTTTGTCTAGTTTAACGGGTGCTTCCAGTTCGTCTGGTTTGACGTTATAGGTGTTTTTGGGCCAAAAGTAGGGTTTTACGGACGTGCTTCTAAAGCTGGTTAGCCTACTAGGAAGCTATATATAGTACGTCTCGTTTTCTACGGCTAGTAGATAATAAGGTCTATTCTAACTGCCGCTTTTACGCTATATAAGGACTTTAGAGTTAAGCGGGAGGTTGTATACTAAGGTCGTGTTAGGTCCGTTACGGTAGTATAGGGTATTATTAATAGCTTGCTTGGCCCGTAGCTTGACTATTTTAGTTATTGCCTTTTATATTATAGCTGCTTGTTCCGTAATAGATGGGGTAGGAGGGCCTAGGTTGCTTATCCTTAGGTAGGCTCCGTAAACTAAAAGGGTAGGTACTAGTCCGTTAGGGCCAGTAGTATTATTAATAGCTTTTACGGCCATCTATAAAGCCAGTTCCTTTTAGATATCCTTATACTCGTCTATAATGATCTAGTAAGCTCTCTATAAGGCTAGGTAAGCTCGCTTAATAAGCCTAACGGACCAGTACGCCTTAACTGGAACAGCTTTTATTAATATAGCTATAGCTATAGTATATTACTAGAATTCCTTACTAATAAAGTTCCTACTGGCGTCGTAGGTGATATACTGCGGAGGTCCGACGTATATGTTGATCCAGCAGGTCCGTAAAATATCCTAAGTATATTTTGCGGATATATTTTGCAACTAATAGGCGGCTTAATAGCGGGTTGCCTTGTTGATTATATATAATACTAAACTGCCGTTAATATATATAATGTCTACGTATACTAAGTGGTTAAAGTTAAGGTCCTTATAAAGGGTGAACTTAAATCGGCCTAGGGAACGTCTGTATTTCTAGTAGAAGGAGCAGTATTTAGTTAGGTGGTTAATTACCTTTTTATTAACGTTATTATATCCAGAGCGTTTAAGGACTCTATATAGCTTTTCGGTTAACGGGTAGCCGAAACAGCGGTATAGGCGGTGGATCTCCGTACTGGTAAGGTAGCACGGGTTATAGTTAAAAGATTCCTAAATATAGGTCTATAAAGTCTCTCCCTATATAAGAAATAGGTGTCTAAATTGTTATATAATTGGTAGGGTAATATATTTACTTCCTAGGGCAGTTGCGGGGCCAATTAGGGTGTCCGTAATATTATTATAGTATACCTATAACCTGTCTATGTCTGTAAGATAGAGTAGGAAGGGGGTGTCCGCTTTTACTATGTGGAAGTTAACTAGGCTAATTAGAGTCTTAACTTTAACTAATCTAATTAATGCGGTTGAGCCGATGCTGAATTAGACGTTTATGGCCCTAGTTTACGTAATATTAATGTCCGTATTGTTATTTGTGGTGGTCCTATATATAAGGTATTGTCCGTAGCCTACAGTAGACTTCTTAGAGGCACCTATATTGATTATAACACCGTAGAATTTCTTAGGGGTATAGCGTTCTATGGTGATATATGTAAATAGGTCCTGCTTATAATCTATAATATTTATAATAGGGGTACTTATAGAATGGTTTTTGGGCGTAACTAAGTGTATAAAGGAACGGTCGGCTAATATAGTCGTAATATTAAAGGCTTAGCTGTTTATAAAAGGTCTAAAAGTAATTAGGAATATCTCTAAGGTCTCTTATTTCTAAGTGTTTAAGTTAAAGTTAATTATAAGGGCTTCTATTAACTTATTAGGGGGCTCTTCTACTTCCTCTCCTTTATATTCTAAAATGAACTAGTTAATACGGCTATTAAGTCTCTTCCTAGACTTATTATATTCTTCCTAGGTATGCCTTATAGACTAATATCCTTCCTTACCGCACACGAAGCACTTCTGGCTAATTTGTCTGTGGGGGTATATTTTTGTATGGGGGTTGCTATAGGGGTTACGGGTAGGACTTGGTTGGTATAGGTGCTACTGGCGGTAGCGGCGGTCCGTAAAGTAGACGTCTAAGTCTATTTACGGATATTAAATATCCGCAATAAAGGCTTAAGTGCTGCCTAGTGGGTTTAAGACTTTATACATTATAATAGAGGAGCGTAGGTTATTAATAAGGCCAGCTAAGGTATCTGCAGGCTTATAGTAGGCGTACTTATAGGGCTCTACTTCCTAGTAGGCTGTAATAAGTTTATTATACAGGAAGTCGTCTATTCGAAGCTTAGTATTAAGGCCGTGCTATAGGTGCCAAAGGTCTTTAATAAGAATTTACAGGCACTCTATAGTTGATTTTTTAGTGTTCTTGTCAATTACGGTCCGTAGCTTAGTTGTATTCTATTAGGTAAGAATATCACGCTTATATTCTGGTCCTTTAAAGTAGTTACGCATAGCTTTATATAGCTTATTAAAGGGAACACTAAGGGGGTTGCTCTTAAGGTTAGTGTAGTAGTGGTTAAGTGCTAGGCCGCGCAGCATAGTGGAGTAGGCTTGGCTAAATTCCTGTTTAGGAATATTAGCCTTCCGATAGAGGTCTGTAAAGATAGTAAGTTTAAAGTCAAAGTTATCGTTTTTACCGCTATACTTAGATTTGTTGGTATAGAGCTTAGCCAGGTTAGCTAGCTCCTTACCGTAGGTCTTTACTTAGGTGGGTTGCGGATCTATAACTTACGAATTTATAGCTTGCGGATATATGGCTTATAGATCTATAACTTAAACAACGGGGGTAATTTAGTCCGTATTTTGGTTTATAGGGGTATTATAGTCTATAATTTGGGTTACGGGGGTATTATAGTCCGTAACTTAAGTATTGGGTATACTTTAGCCAGTAAGATTAATTCTAATACTACTTAGGTTTGTAGAACGAATTTAGTTAAATAGATTAGCTATAAGGCTAGAGATTCTATTAAGTTTAAAGGAGGTAAAGAGGTTGCTGGTTTTAATGTGATCTAAGATCTACTCTTTAGTTTATTCTGTTTGGTCCTCTTTATATAGTATATCGTATAGAGACTATATAACAGTAACTCGTTTGTCCCTTTTAACCCATACGCCTTAGTGATATAAAAGGGTTTATAGGTTACGAATGGCAGTAGGGTTGTAAGCCTTAAAAATAGCTTTTATAAAGTCCGCAAAGTCTTCCTTATATTACTCCTATAGGTCGTTATTTATAAGCTTAAAGTGTTTATATTTAAGGATTTTAAAGCTAATATAGTCGTTAACGTCGTTTATAGACGTAACGTTAACGCCTTATCTCCACTTCTTTTAACCTTCGCTAACTTGCTTGCTAATATCTGCTATACTATAGTGTAGTATAGTACGTAGCGGGTGGTAGCAGCTTATAATAGGTAGGGGAGGTCTTATAACGGTCCGTAAAATCAATTAACGGGTCTATAATAGTTTATAGGAGGGTAAGGGGTTTCCGTAAAAGGTCTAAAGAGGTTTAAGGTTTAAGGGGGTTAAGGATAGGGGTTCCGTATAGGTCTGTATTTGCATCTATAACTTTTAGTAAACCGTACTAAGACTTAAATAAGTATATAGAGTTGGAGATAAGTCCATAATCCCCGACTTCCAACCTTTTAGTAGGTCGTACTAGGAGTTTAAACGGGTGGTTGCTGTCGTGTATATCGCTTAGGGGGAGGTGTTAAGTGATTGCTAATCTGTGCGCGCTTACTAATTAGTGTTTGTACTAACTTAATAGCATAAGTAAGTTGTATCCACGGGCACGAAATATATATAGTATCGTATGCTTGTTTAGATAGTGACTGTCGATTATATAAAGCAGACTACGTGGTCTATATACTGATGCACCTCCCCCCTAATTAGTTAGTGCTTCATAAGTGCACCAGACGCGTAAGCAAGTGGTTGGTACACTGAACGCGTAAACGCGTACCTGGTGTACCGAACGCGTAAGCACGCGTTTAGTACAACAGGTGCTGTAATTATACAATTTCTAATATTAAGGATTAATTAATATTATAATAGAGAAAGTTGCTTACCTAGTAAGCAACCTCCAATTATAGTAGACTAGGGTATTTTTAATAGTGGGTACGTATTTTCTAGTACTTATAATTAGTAAAGCCGTAACGGCGTTACCTTATAGGATTTTAATATTTTACTATAATAAATAAGATAGAATTAGGTATAGAGAGTAAGATCTAAGGGTAATTTTAATAGATTTTAATTGTTATATAATAGATTTAATAGCTAAACTTATAGTAAGCAAAGGCTAAATCCAATGAATTAAAATCTGCTTATACCGATATTGGTAGTAGGTGCTAACGATATCATTAAAAGTTAGATTATTGTAATATTACACCAAAAAAGGCTTAATTAAGGGGTGTATATTGTAATATAGATGATATCGTTATATACCCTATATCGTACTAAGGAGGTTTTACTGTACCCTGTTCACTAGCGTCAGCACTACCCTCGTATACCTCGTATATCTTATATTACCCTGTTTCGACTACATATTAGTCTCCCCTTTTATCTTATTCCTTATACCTTCCTCGTGTATATATAGACGCTTTAGAGCTATATTTATAATTAAGTCGCTCGCTTAATTCCCATACTGCAAAAGCTTACTGTCAGATAATCTGTATTCTCGGTGGCGTAGGACGTGCACGGGTTACGTATATTGTAAATATCTTCGTCTAAGCCTAGGGGCCCTAGGTTAAGCAACGAACAAGACACGATTAAGATTATTAATTAATTAACCCATTTTATTAATAAATAGCTCTATATGAGTTATCTAACAGTTATAAGCCCGGTCCGCTAACATAAGAAGCTATTTAGCTATTACTTAATTATTTAAAGAAATTTTACCTTATCGTCAGACTCTGACACCTTATCGTCACAAGACGACCCTGATTGAAATCCTACCTTAATTGTTACAGGACGAGATTCTATGAGATTCTACGAGATTCTACGAGATTCCACCTTAATCGTTAAAGGATGATCCTGATGATAAGGACGATCCTGACAATAAGGATGACCCTGATGATAAGGACGATCTTAACGATAAAATACCATCTTAATTCCTCCTTTGCCTATTAGTTAAATAACTTTACTAACTACCTTATTGAATATAATCATCCTTAATAAGCTAGAAGACTGGGAATAATGGCTATGGCAACTCCGAGCCCTTGTGGATTAGCGAATTTGGGCCTATGTTGACCTAGATAAGGAAGCACCTTAACGAGGTTTACTATAAGAACTAGCCTATCTAGAAGTTATAGATTTTAATGAGAATGTAACCTTATATATATAGCTCTCGACGAATCAACAGAGGGCGTATAAGAATAGTAGATAACACTACGACTAGGATATAAAGTACTTCCTAAAATAGGAAGAGTATCTATAACAGATACGCACCTAGATTACGACTATAGTATTAATTTAAAAGAAGCTACTACTTAACCCTTCCTTAATAGTTAAAGAATGGCTATCCCGATTAAAGGAGAACACAGAACCTACCTTGTCGTTTATTAGGAAGAAGGTATAACACTAGTATATAGAAGCCCTTAAGGGGTTTAAATACTTGTTAAAATTAAACTAGTGGTTAGATTAATGGGAACACGCGATAGTACTAGGAGAGAAGTATAAGATCCCTTAAATGTCCAATGGAATCTAGCTTTAAGATTTAGCAGAAGTTATATATTATACCGCCTTTAAGCTTTATAGGCGCGCCTTTAACACCTCCTAACTAATAAGAAAGCCTTTACCTAAGCTCCTTAAGTTATCGCGCTTCTTAAAGACAGCAATTAAAATCTATAGATATACTTTTAGCTTATATAAGAGAAATTGTAAGAGGCCAGCCTAATTAGAACGTATAATTATCTAATTAATAGTGTTACCGGTAAGTAGAAGGTAAGTTAAAGGTAAGTAAAAGGTAAGTTAAAGGTAGAATGAGTTTTATATATTAAAGAACAAATGCTTCTAACCACTTCTATTTAGAGACTAATTGCTAGTCCTTCTCTAGAGGAGAACCAGCTCCCTATATAATTTTTCTAAGACGCTAGTAAAACCCTTTACCCCTTATCTGTCTAACTGTGTCTTCTGGGACGTAAATAGAATATAAATAAGACCTCCTTCTGTCTTATCTAATATATACCTTCTAGGGAATTCCATTACAATTACCTCCTCTTTAAGGGTTTTAGTCCTCTAAGACTTCGCCTCTACTAAGCTTTTATAGAGTTCCGGCTAAAACCACTAGGGAAAATTCTTAGTAGAAAGGTACTCTATAATGCGGCTTATAGCTAGTTCTTTACTAGCGTAGAACCTTACTTTATCCTTAGTTCCTCTACTCTTCTCCCACTATAGTTTCTTATAATGCCTTTATAATGGAACTAAAATAATAATAATAAAAATTAGATAGGATTTACCTTTCTTATTATAAGAGTTTGTTATAAGTTAATCTAGAGGTTATCCTATATAACGCGTCTATAAGCTACTATCCCTATTTACCTAAAATAGGTTCTAATAATAACGTCCTTATTTTAATTTTCTTCCAGTTTATAAGCTGTCGCCTCTTACGCGTTTTTTTTATTAATAACACTATTTATCTCGTCTTTTAGCAGACTGCTTCCTCTATATCTCCACTTTTAGCTTCTATATCTCTAGCTATTCTTTTATAGCTACTTTATTCTCTTTTTATAACACGTTTATAAGCAATAAAATCTCCACCTTATCTCTTATAACAATACTAACTTCTTAAAGTATTCTCTTATAATGGCTTATAGTCCTTCTACGCGTCCCTAAACTAGCGGCAGTATTATTTCTCTCCTAGTAACGCCCCAGACAGCGTCTGTTGCTCCTATAGCAGTTTCCCTAAAATACTATCGTCGCTACGTTTATACTCTTACGCAGGATCCTTCCCATGTCTATAAGATGCCTTACTTCGGTAAAAACAAATCCAAATACTCCTATTACCGCAGTAGGAGAAAGACCTACGTCCTAGTATTACCCATTCCGTCTTATTTTAAATTTCGCTAATTATACTAGATCCCTACTATCTATATATATAAGACTTATAAGCTCTAACACGCTATCTAAGATTTCCGCTAATATCCTAATAGTAATAGGCGGGGATAGAAGGTATCTTCCCTCGATTATAGACTCTTTAATTTAATAAGGGTTTCTACTACTGTAAAGACGTAATAATTTTAGATATATAGTGTTTAGGAGCGTATATACAAACAGCTCGTCCTTATTAATAATAATATTTATACTCTTACGCGGGCTATTTTAGCTAGGTAAGTTTCTCTAGTAACTTACTTAGGAACTATACTAACTTCTTTAGCTAACGTCTCTCTAATCCCTATTTAGACGCCAATTTAGAACCTAGGGATACTAAAAATAGTAATAAACGTTAAAATAAACGTTCTCCTCGCCAGTCTCCTACCTATACTAGTCCTTCTAGTACCCGTCGTTCTAAGAAGAATATTAGTAGAAGTACTAATAATTCTAGGGATAAAGGAGCCGATAATACCGTTAATAATAATATTAAGATGGAAAAGGAGGCTCCTGTTACTACTATTAGTATTTAAGTTATTACCTAGCTCTTTTCTTCTTCTTATAAAATAGCTTTATATAGTGCTTCTTAGATACCTCTAAGATGCCCTATTATTAGGAATTAACTTTATACTTTAGGGATGCCTTTATTCTAAGCTTCGGTAATAATTCTTATAAAGGCAGTATATTACTATAATCCCTATATATAATAAACGGGTAGTATTTCTATAGGTGCTTTTTAATTTTTTAAAAAATTTAATTCTTTATAGGCTGTCCTTTTGCTCCTCTTTATATTATTAACTCTACTGCGTATCTCCGGTGCTAGACCAAATACTCTTCTTTTATCCTTAGGGGTCCTTTTAGATCCCTAAGGCCTCTTCTTATATTGCTACTACTTATTCTTAAACAGCGTCTTCTTTAGACAGTATCCCTAGTGGTTCTCCTATAGGTCTTATAGGCTTCCCCTTATAGGGTTCTAGGATCCCTATTATAATAGTAAAACGTTTCCGTTCTTAATACCTATGCTTAACCTTATAGTTTTAATTTATAGGGTCTTTCCTATTATCTTATCTATAGCATATCCGGAACCGTTACTAAATCTTTACCTTTAGTCCTTAGGAAGGTTTTAATTACCATATTATATCCCGGTTAAAGGTGCTTCTTAAATTCCCAACTATTATACACCTAAGAGTATCCTTCTTAGTAAACTAAAAATTCGCGCTTTTTTTAGCGCCATCTTTAATCTAGAATGTCTTTTATATTCTATTCTAGTTCCCTATTAATTTTACTAGGTAGTAGTAGTTCCGCACTATCTCTTTTCCAGTATAGCTTTAGTAAGGAAATATAAAATATAGGATATATTAGGTATAATTTCGGCAATTCTAATTTATAGGCTTAATTTCCTTTAGTTTTCCTAACTATTTTAAAGGGTCCGAGCTACTAGTAATCCAGCTTCTTCTTAATACGTTTTATTTAGATATTTTTTATAAATAGTAAGACTTCGTCTCCTATCTTAAATTCTTTTAGTATATATTTTTTATTATAGTACCTTTTTTATACGGCCTAGGCGTCTAATAAGTGCTTTTTAAGTTCTTCTTTGCGAATTCTTATTTACTTAATTCTCTTAGACGCTACTAGTGCCTCTCTTTTAGGAATAATATCCTTAACGTTTTAGGGGTTATTTGCTTTTACCCTAAACAATACTTTATAAGGGGTCATTTTTATACTACTATAGATGCTTATATTATATATATATTGCGCTAGAGCTAACCACAATATCTAATTATCCTATTAATAATTAATATAGTAGCGAAGGTAGTGTTCTAATAACGCATTTAGACGCTCTGTTAGCCCGTCTATTTATAGGTAAAAGGTAGTGCTTATTCTTTACTATATTTTTAATAAGAGACAGAATAAAGACTAAAATGCACTATTAAATACGGTACCTCTATTAGACATAATTCCCCTTAGCGTACTAAATAAGAGCTACTATGCTAAAAATAGGTCTACCAGTTCTGCTATTATAATTATTATTATAATAGCAAAGTATCCTAAAAACTTTGTATACCTATTAACGATTACTAAAATAGCGTTAGCAACCTCTCTAGTTTTTATCTTAGTAGGGGGTAAGCCTATAATAAAATTTATTGTTAATTTTAATATAGGTCCCTACGGAATAGGAAGCACTAATAACTCGCCGTATAGATAATGCCTAGATATCTATATCCTTTAGCACGTATTATACCTTAATATATAGTCCTTAACCTCTTTAGACATTTTATCCTAAAAGTATTTCCTTTAAACGGCCTTAAGGGTTCTATTAGCACCGTAGTAACCCCTAAAAGGGTCGTTATAAAAGACCTTTAGAATTTTATTTTAAATTACTTGGTCCTTTAGGACATATATAACACCCTTAAAGCGTAATAGACCCTTTTAGTCTTGCTACCACAGCTTCTTAGTAACTTTAGCTAAGTTAGTCTCCACTATATCTTTCTACCTCTCCCTAGAGGCGAAGGCGTTCCTTTATTAAGCTTAAAGAAGAAGATCCGGAAAGGTTTTATATAAATTACTTATTTCTATTTCGCCTACCGCTATTATAGACTTAAGGCGTAGTATAAGACATTTTAAACCATTAGTGCTAGTAGATTCTCTTACCGTTATATAGTATACCACGCTATAGATAGGCATCTCGCCTATCCCCCTTAGATTTAAAAACTCGCAGCTAATGTGCTGTTAAGTTAAAGGTGCCGCGACACCTTTAGCATATCCTATAGAATTCTTACTAATTTTAGAGTACGCTAACTTTATAACGTCTGCTTAGTTTATAACCTAGTCTATAACTATATCCTGCGGCTCTATAATTATATCGCTTTGCAGCTGTATTATTAGGACCTTTGCCTTACTATAAAATTCTATAGTTTTAGGGAAAGAGTCTTCTTTCTTCCTAAGCAAATTTTGCAATATAGGGATTATTTCCCCTATACTATCCTGGATTCTCCCTATCTTATAATCCGGACGTCTTAATAACCTATTAGCAGGATTTATCTTTCTTAAGCGGTACGTAATTTTAAAGTTATACTATAATAGTGCCTTTACCTATCTTACTTATTAACCGCTTAATACCTTTATAGTTATAAAGTATTTTAGGTTATTATAGTCTATAAGGACTTTAATAGAATAATTACTTTCTATATAATAATATCGCTAGTGCTTTATTACTGCGATTATTGCGAGCAGCTCCTAGTTATATGTTATATAACGCTACTCTATAAAGGTTATTTTTCTTAACTAAAACGCTATAGGATGCTATTTTCCGTCTTTTAATTAAGATATAATTACCCTTAGGGTAAAGCCAGATATATCTGTTTTAAGATATATATATAGCTTCTAGTAGAAGTATATTAGGATAGGCGCCGATATAAATAAATCCTTTAACTAGTCTATTGCCTACTTAGCAGCTTCCCTAAATATAAAGGGTTCTAACTTCTTGCCATTCTTAGATCCTTTTAGTAGATTGGTAATTAGGAGTATTACTTATAAATAGTAAATAATAAACCTTTAGTAGAAGTTCGCTGTGCCTAAGAAAACCTATACTTCTCTAAACATTATAGGGTATAGCTATTCCCTAATAGCGTCTACCCGGCTTTTCTCTATTAACACTCCATTAACGCTAACAATAAAGCCTAGAAAATTAATGCTAGTAATATAGAAAGAGTATTTTTTTAGGTTTATATAGAGCTCGTATTCCCGCAGTCTTTTTAGTACTATTTGCACGTGGTATGTATATGCTTTATAGTTATTAAAGTAGACTATAATATTATTAAGGTAGACTATATATATCGTATCTAATAGGCCTAATAATGCCTTATTAATATAGGCCTAAAATATCGCTAGTGCGTTAGTGAGCCCAAATAGCATTACTAAGTACTTAAAGTAGCCGTACTATATTCGGAACGCCGTTTTCTACTTATCGCCGGCTTTAATCCGGATTTAATAGTATATATCTTTTAGATCTAGTTTTATAAATATCTTTACGCCCAACAGCCTATTAATAAGCTCCCCTATTAAGGGTAGCGGGTAGTAATTCTTTATAGTAATTCTATTAAGCGCCTAATAGTTAATATAAAGGTAAAAGGTTCTGTCCTTCTTTAGTATAAATATAATTAGTGCCCCTACTGGGCTTATAGAGGGCTAAATCTATCCTTTCTAAAGATTGTCTACTATATACTAACGTAATATAGCTAGCTTATTTTCTAATAAGTTGTATAATAGTCTAAAAGGAGGTTGCTTATCCCCTATATCTATCTTATACTTAACTAATATAGGGTTAGGTAAGATTTATACAGCCTTTTTATTAAAAACCTTTTCTAGGTTTGTATATTCCTGCGGAATCTCTAGTTCCTTAACTACGTATAGCCGGATATCCAAAAATAAATACCCTATATCTTTATTCTTAGGGTTAAGAGTGGTATATATAGTATATACCCACCCTTCTTCTTATATATAGCTTAGGAAAGTCTCTTAATTCTTAACTATAATACGCGATTAAGACTTTTGGTGTTAATATAAGGTTAAAGGCCAATTAATATCTAGGTTAACTTGGTAAAGCTATAGGTATCCTAAAATAAGGTTATACCCCTTAATTTCTGCGGCGTAGAAGTGTATCTCCTACGTATTCTATAGACTATCGCGGTCCTAGCTAGCAACGGGAAATATTTATTCCCTATAGTACGGAATCCGGTGGCCTCTAATACTTTAAATAGTGCGTACCTATGAGCCGCTAAGGTCTAAATCTAATTCTTTTACTAGTAATTAAGAAATAAACCCTATACTTACGCCGCTGTTTATAAGGCAGTCTTACGTTATTTATTTATTATTAACTTAAATAGAGATAGGAATAACTATACGGTGGTTTACTCTCTTCTTCTTTTACTAGCAGAAGCGGCTTATATAGCCCTTCTTGCCGCAGTTATAATAGGTACGTGTCTCCCGGTTCCTTTCCTACGGATTAGGTCTTTGCCTATTATTATTTTAGGGTTAACTAGCATTGCTTTAGGGCTATAAGGCCTACTTATGTTATCCTTCTATAGAGCGGTTAGGTCGGAATCTACCCCTATTATTAAAGCTAGGTCTAGTCCTACGCTCTTTATTATTAGCGTCTTATTCCTTTCGCTTGCTTAAATAGTCTCTCTTAGCATTCTTAATCTAAGTAGCTTTAGAGATAAGCTTTTCTTAAGAAGTAGGAATTTCGCCCTTCTCCTATATAGCCTATTAAATCTTAGGTTATAGCTTAGTAAGTAGCTAGTAAAGTTATATAGCGTTATCCTATAGGTCTAAGTAGGGTATATTATCTTCTAGCTTTTCTAAGTAGTTTATAAACTGGACTATACTCTAGCCTTCTTGCTGTTTAGCGTTATAGTATCGCTGGTTATAATCTATCCCTTAATTAGTAGGGTCTTAGACCTAATTAACCAACCAGGTCTTAAGTTCGCTAAATTTAAAGGGTATAGTAAGTTTCTTCTTATAGCGTGTCCATAAACTCTTAATAGTGCTACGTAGGAAGGTAAAATTAATTAGTGTTTAATTATACTTATTAGAGTAACGTTTTAAATCTAGCTAAAACTTAGTTTCGCATTAATAGATAAAATAATTATAGTTCCAGAGACTATTACTATAGTACTTATTAGGTTTCTTTATACGGAATTTAGGTTTTTTTAATGTTATAGCGTAGTATAGCGTTACCCCTTTAAGTCCGCTTTGTATCTAGGGTGTCTATACTTCCCCTAATTGTCCTTATAATTGTTTTTAGTAGTCTTAATATACTTATCTTAATTATATCTCTAACTCCTTTGTTTTTTATAGGGTCTTGCATAGTAACCGCTCTAATAACTCCCTAGTGGTAATTATTCCTAACGGTCCCGTAAAGTTAGATGGGCTAGCCGTGGCTTTCTAGTCCACTCTTTTATAAGTAAAGGGAATATGCTCCTCTAGGGAGACTCTCTAAGCCTCCTATAGTAAGGGCGTTGCTTTATAGGGTAAAGGAGTATAGTCCATTATTGTTAATTAATAGCCGTACGTCCCTAATAGATTGTAAGCGATTAGAATTATAAGAGGCTAGCTTAACCGGAACGTATAATTATCTAATCAATAGTGTTACTGGTAAGTAAAAGGTAAGTTAAAGGTAGAATAAGTTTTACGTATTAAAGGACAAATGCTTTTAACTACTTCTATTTAGAGACTAATTGCTAGTCCTTCTCTAGAGGAGAACTAGCTCCCTATATAATCCTTCTAAGACGCTAGTAAAACCCTTTACCCCTTATCTGTCTAACTATGTCTTCTGGGACGTAGATAGAATATAGATAAGACCTCTTTCTGTCTTATCTAATATGTACCTTCTAGGGAATTCTATTACAGAAATATAATAAAATAGAGCGTCGGCTTAGGCAAAATAAGTTACTATTTAGGTTTATTAAGGATAAGATATAATACGTAGCCTCTAGTAGGGAAAAGGCACCAGCTAATAATGTGAGTTGGATAAATATAACTATAACGGCAGGAGGAATTAACTTGTTATTTATATACCTACTTAGTTATACTAAAGTAGAGCGCTTTTAAGCTTCTATATAAATAAAGGCTTTATAGTAATAGGTAAAAGAGTTAGATAAAGGGCAGTATCTAAAGCGTATATATTTATTATCTCGCTGCTAAATTAGCAGTTTATGCCATGCGAGCTTGCTTAAAGGTATATTTTAGGCACTATCCTCTTAGCGGAGGCATCTGTAGTGAAAATATCCTCTTAAAATGCCCCTATTAAGCCTATAGTAGAATGGCCTACTTAACGCCCCTGCTTTATTTTATTTATAGGATACTATTACTTTTACTGCGTTTTAGATATTAACTTACAAATAGTATTACTAGATATTAATATCTAAGATATAAAAGAATCTATATTTACTAATTAGTAATACCTATATATTATAAAGTAAGTATAAGCGGCGATAATATATAGCAAGGTAGATATTATTAAGCTATATATATAAACTGTATAAGGAGGTTAAGACGTTATATAAGAAAAGAATATAGAAAAACGGGAAGAAAGGGCATATATTATAGACTTGGTTGCTTAGTTAATATATATATAGAGTAGAATAAGATTTAGGTAGTGGTCCTAGCAGAACTTAGTAGGATTTAGTAAAACTTAATAAAACTTAGTAGAATATAGTAGAATGCGGTAGGTTACTATTAGATTGCCGTAGATTGCTATTAGATTGCCGTCTTATAGTTAGTCTCTAATTGCTAAGTTAGTAGAAATAGGTAGATATGTATAAGGTGTTATAGGGATATCCTATAATAGTACCCCCCTTTTAAACTTAAGCTTCTGCGAGATAGGGCTATAGCAGTTCTAGGTAGAGTTTGTAAAAGTCTTTTACGGCTTATATAAGTCCTATAGAGTTAACGGGTTCCCATAAGGGCTGTAACGGGACTGTCCCGTTACAGTAAGGACGTCTCGGTGAAACACTCGACGATAGTGGAATTCTGTCAAAGCCTCTTGAAGCACGTGCACGTACCACGGCTACCCCTATATCTTGACCACGTTAAACCGAACCTGTTCTGTTCCTTGTCCGAACGTCTCGTTACTTGCAAGGTCTATATAACTTAGCTCTTAATAGAATCTTATTTCCTTTAAAGCTGCCTTAAAGCACCTTGCGCCCTTATAAGGGCTTAGTAAAGCCTCTCTATTTTATAAGATATATATATTAGCGTTTCCGTTTATTATACTTAATATTATAATTTTTTTTTAAATAAAGTACTTGTTCTTACTATTTACTTTAACTAGTAGGGGAGGGTCTTATATCTATTTAGGTAGGGCGTCTAATGTAGGAGTAGTAGGGTAGAGGACTAAGGTATAGAATACGGGGTGGATTTTAACCGTATTAGGGAGCTTTAGTTAGTAGGCGTAGGAGAAAATAACCTTAACCTTATAAGGGCTAGCGTTTTTCTAATTAAGCTTTTTAGTAGGTCGTTTTATGTTTAGATTTCTTATATCTAACTAGATAAAGTTATTAATTTAGTAAGCTAGTACTAGGGTTCGTTTCTTATTCGCTGCGGCTTTATAGACAGATTAAGCCTATATTATTTTATTAGTAAGAAACTATTATAGTTCCTCTATCTTCTTTATAAATTTATTTACTTCTATAACTTATAAGGCGTAATAAGTAGGGCGAGGAATATTACTAAAGGGTTTAAAACCCATTTATAGATACTAGCCGTAGTTAGCTAAGAACGGGAAGACCTTTATAGTTTTTAAGACGGAATTATTTATAGTAAACTTAGGGACCGTTCGGTTGCAAATCGCCTCCATATTCATAATCTGTCAATCCGTACGCCTTTTAGTGTCACCCGTTTTGTAATTAGTGGCGGCTACTACCGTGGCTCATTTGAATATGTAATTGAGTCGATTGTTCGGTGAGGCTCCATATGAGGCTCCATATTTGACTTCGCATAATACGTGATTGCCGTCAGTAAGCGATTTGAATGACCCCCATTCTGCCACCAGGTCTCTATCGCGACTCCCTACTCTAGTGTAGCAATGGAGCCTCCTCCTCGGCCAACGCCCTCTCTGCGATTGACGTTTCCTACATCTTTGCCTACCTCCCGTACGAGCCGTAGTAGAGTTACTGCGACGCCTGCGACGCCCCGAAAACAAGCTTATTACGATCATAAAGATTAAGATAATAACGTTATATAAGGCTTGCAAATGCGACTGCAGTATTATAATTGGGGTGTGTGGAGCTGCCATATCACAGGAAGTCATTACTTTAGCGCGTATATGGGAGCTCCATATTAATATGGAATATGGAACTGGAGCTCGAAGCTCCATATTAAAATGGTGCCAAGAACCTTATTTTAACTACTGTATATAGTATAGCTTGCAAATTTGACGCGCTTACCGATATGGAGGAGCTCCATATTCAAAAGTCGTTAGATTTACCGAACGACAACCTCATATTCAGATTTGAGCTCCATTTCGGTTAAATATGGAGCCTCTATATTGAATATGGAGTTGCAACCGAACGGCCCCTTAGTAAATACAAGCTAGTTAATCTAGTTATCTTATAAGTATAACGTATATATCTAAATATACTATTCTATTATAGCATTTATACGTTCCGTTTAGCTATCCGTTTTTAGGTAGTATACTATAAATAATAGTACTTTAATACGGAGTTATATAGTTAGTTTTTTCCAAAATATAGAGATAAACTGGCTGCCTCTATTAGAGATAATTATTTTAGGGAGTCTATAGAGTTTCTATATATAGTCTAGGAACAGTTAAGCGACAGTAGGTGTTAATATATTAGGGCAGGCGATTAAGTGTCTTATTTTAGACAGTCGGTCTATAACTACTATAATATTTATATAGCCTTTACTTATAAGGAGATTAACAATAAAGTTAATTAAAATATCCTTCTATCTTTAGTCTAGAACAGGTAGTAGCTTTAAAAGGCCGTTATACGTCTTATACAAAGCTTTAGCTTATTAGTAGATGTAGTAGCTAAAGACGTACCTTCGTATTATATTATATATATTTAGCCAGTAGTACTCTCGTTAAAGTAGCTCTAGAGTTTTTCTTTAGCCTAGGTAGCTAGCTACTAGTAGGTTATATACATATTTAAGGAGCTTAAGCTTAAGCTTATTATAATTAGGGATAATTAGATAGTTTTAGTAATATAAGCGGTTTCTATAAGCTTTATATTTACTTAAAGAGATCTTCTTAGAGCGTCTAACGCCATTATAGATTAGCTTAAGCGTCTCTTAGATAAACTCGTTATTTAGGTATTTATTAATTATAATCTATTTAATTAATTAATTAGTTATTTTAAGGACGTATACCGTAAGGTCTTTAATAGGAGAGTTAAATAGTTTAGAATAGAGTAGGGTCTAGTTTTAATAAGAGCACGCTTTTTTTAGTGCTGGCGCGTCTTGCGAACGTTAGGTTAGAGTATTAGGCTTTTAACCTTAAACGCCTAGGCGGTATATAATTAAGAATTAGAAATAGAATAGATATTCTAACTAGCGGGCCTAATAATAGCTTAGCTGTTTTATAGTTATAAAGTACTATAGATTCTTATAGTCGCTAAGAACCTTAATTAGAAATTCGGCGCCTTCTAGTTTAGGTTACTATTATTTAAAACATCTAATAATAGCTAGTAACTCCTTATCGTAGATTTTATAGTTATATTTAGCTAGGCTTAGTTATTTTAAGTAGTATACTATAGGGTGCAATACTCCATCTTTGTTATATTAAGATAGAATACCTTTAATAATATAGTTAGATAAGTCAGCTTCTATAACACTTATTTAATTTAGGTTAAAGTATTAGAGTATAGGCGCGGTAGTAAATATAACCTTTAGATAAGTAAAGGCCTTCTTATATTCCTTATTAAAGATAAAGGCTTTATTCTTTTAGGTTAGAGCTATAAGGGGTAAAACTAGGGCGGAGAAGTTATTAATAAACCATTAGTAGAAATTGGTAAATCCTATAAAGGCTCTTATATCCTTAACGTTCTTAGGTTTTTACTAGTTTATAATTACTTTAACTTTCTTTAGGTCTATTTATATACTATTTATAGAAATAAAAAGCCTAAGATATAGAACTTCTATTTTATAAAATTTATATATATCTATATCTAATTATAGACTAGCTCCTTATAGGGCTTATAGGACAAGATTAATATATTTCCGGTATTCGGTTAAGTTATTACATATATTAGGATATTATTAATATAAACAGTACAGAAGATATCTAGGTAAGGATGTAGGGTATTATTTATATAATATTAAAACGAGCTTAGAGCGTTTATAAGGCTAAAGGGTATTACTAAGTACTTAAATAATCTATATTGGGTATAGAATGCTATAAGCTATTCGTCTCCTTTTATAATAGAGAGGCGGTTAAATATAGAGATAATATTAAGCTTTATGTAAAAGTGAGTCTTACTTAGTTAGTTTAGCGTCTTTTATATTAGCGGGATCGGATATTAGTTCTTAACGGTAACAGTATTAAGAGCTTAATAGTCTACGTAAAAGCGTAATCCGCTGCTTAGTTTCTGTTGGGAATAAAGGCAAGGGGTCACTATATAAGGCATATTGCCGTCACGTGTAGCAAGTTGCCATTACGTACGGCAAGTTGCCGTCACGTGCCGCCGCGGCACTAGCGTGGTGAGGAACCTTAAGTTCCTTACCCCTTTCTTCAGGACAATAAGAATAATAATTATCATACTATCTATAAACCGTAGCTACGTAATATTACCTTATATAACCAACACTAATTAGTGGTTAACTTTACTGTTATACTATAGAGCAGCTAGGTATTCCACTAAGAAGAGACAAGTCACTATACTAGTGCTACTCGTGCTAGAGGAAGCTACCTTTTAAGGTTAGAACTGGTCCTAAACCTTAAATAGAACTCTTCTATAAATCTAAGAATCTAAAGGCTAGAACTGGTCCTAAGCCTTTCTAAGATTATAGATTCTTGCGTCTATTACGTAGAATAACACGCTTTATAAGTCTTCGCGATTTAAGGCTAGAACTAGTCCTAAGCCCTATAACCGCAAATATATGTCACGAACGCGTACTAAACGACAAACGCGTACTAAATAATAAATATATATCACGAACGCGTACTAAACGACAATCCTTACACTAATAACACTTCCCTCCCTCTAAAAACATGGCTATGCCTACTTTAAATAATTAGAAAGACTCCTTACTACTAGGGGTAGCTAAGTATATAAAACTTATTAATAAAGATTAGGACGAATTCGCCTTTAATATAATAACTTATACCGTAAAATAAGTTAATAGCTTTCTTCTATACTATATTATATTCTACCGAAATAGATACTATACCGATTTATAACTATAGGAGTATTTTAGGGAGGATTTTATAGGATGGACTGCCGATACCTAGGCACTTAGCAATATTAATATTGTTTAGGATTTTTAAGACTTCCTCTATAGGAATGGGGTATATATTACTAAGAACGGTAACCTAATTGCTAGTAATATTTAGGCCGTTATTATTAGTATAAAAGAACTAATATAGACGGAAGCTAAGATTATATATTAACTACGGAAACCTAAAAACAACCTATATTCTTTAAAAGGCAACTTTAATTCGTATTAAAACCCCTAGAACGCTAACCCCCCACTTAAAGCTACTCTCCTACCTAGAGGTGCTCTTCTACTTAGAGTTACTCCGCCTCTACCTCCTCTACTCTAGTTAACTAGTAAGCCTTTACTATAAGAAGTTATAAATCTAATAAAGGTATATTTAGATAAAAAAAAGAAGTTTAGAGGAGAACTATATAATATACTTAGAGTAAAACTATAGGTCTTTTATAACTGTTGTAATAAGGTTAGAATTTAACGCCACTAGTACTATTACGCTTTCTTTATTATATTAAAGGGACGGGTAATAATATTCTATTACGATTATATTACGGGTAAAAACTATAACTTTAATATAATACTTTAGCTTACTAAAGCCCACTTTAAGACTAATAAGAATTGCTAACTTTATATATCTAAATAGCGGGAGACTACGTTTTAGAGAGTTATTACTTTTAACCCAATAAAGACTTATTTAGAGTGCCTTTAACTACTCTTTAATAAACTCTAGAAAATCTAACGTGGCCTTACTAAAACTTATTAAAATAAAAACAGCCTAAGGGACTAGGTTATCTTAGTATACTATAGCGTTCCTAAGTATAACTTAGCGTTATATAAACCTATAAATACGTTTAAAAGAGTATATACTAAGCTACGCTCCGCTGTAGGTACTATAATATAAATATAAAAATCTTAATAGTTCTATACTAAAAACCTTACCTAACTAAGTATTCCTAACTAATATAATTATAACTAGACTAATTAAATATATAGTGGCCGTAATAGGGAATATAGAAGAGGGTATAATTAATATTAACTATAAGGTAATTATAGAGGTCCTTATAGAGGTTTATTTTAAAGTAATCGCTAAAAGAAGTGCTACGTTTATAAGAAGCCAAATTACTAGTTAACTAGATACTCTCTTAATAAGCAAAAAGAGGTATATAATAAGTTCCGTTAAAGTATAAAAAATATTAAAAATCGCAAGGTTACTACGGCCTACTTTTAAAGCTTCCTAGTTTAATATAAAGGCGTAAAAGACCTTAAGAGTAAGGTTAATAAGACCGAATAGCTCCTTATAGATATGGAAATTAAGGACTACTTACCTAACCAATACTTTACTAAGTATAGTAAGGTAAATGGTATATAAACTATCGCTATTCTTAATAATTAATCTACGCTACACTCTATTACAAAGTTAGATATCTTTAATAAGCTAAGGGAGAGTTCTACGTTCTCCTTTAATAATAGATACTTAGTAAACGTCTTCTATAGTATTATACCAGACACTAAAGCCGCAGGAGTATCTATAGTAGGAGAACCTTAAGTTCGAGCTCTTTAGTAGCTTAATAGCTCTATTTAGATTAACTAATTAACAGCAGGCTAATATACGATTTGCTTTAGTAAAGGTACTATAATCTCTCTTAGCACAATTAGGGTCTAAACCCCCTTAGGATATATTACTTTCCATATTATTCCTATAAACACTCCATTTCTATTTTGCATTAAAGATATAAATAAATTAGGCGTTAAGCTTAATAACCTTAAGAATATACTTGTGTAGGGAGATAGTTAGGTACCTATTGTACGTAAGTAGGGTTACCCTTAGTTGCTCCTTTATTAACTAGAAAAGAGTATTACTTAAAGCCACTTAACTAAGTCGGAATTACGCCAACTAAACTATCGTTTTGGCCACCTATCCGTTTATTAATTACTTAGGGTTCTTTAGTAAGTAGGCCATAAAGTTAAGGTTAAGGTAATTAAGCATCTTATAAAATACTACTA
Organism: Cenococcum geophilum 1.58; assembly: GCF_001692895.1. Taxonomy (NCBI): domain Eukaryota; kingdom Fungi; phylum Ascomycota; class Dothideomycetes; order Gloniales; family Gloniaceae; genus Cenococcum; species Cenococcum geophilum. Next base: position 1,934,350 of record NW_027137589.1, on the reverse strand, counting down.
TTACTACTAAATAAACTAGAAGTCCCCTAGCCGATTTAAGTTTACCCTTAAAGATAACTATAACTTTAACTTTTATATTATTATTAACGTTATATATCTTAGCGGCAAGCTAGTACTCTAAGTTATTAACTTCTTAACCTCCTTTTAAGCCGCGCGTTTCTTAAAAGATATATTAGCTAGAAACGCATAGGATACCCTCTAGTTATACTAAATTAATGTCTATTTAGAACCCCCTAATTAAATCGTTTATAATATAGGAAAGAACTTCTTATCTATAAAGTTCGATAGTAGATAAAGGCAATGGCATTAAGGTTAAGGAAGTCCCCGTTAAGGCATATAATAGTATTAAAAAAAGTAGAGCGATATTATACGGCTATTACGCCGCGTATATAAGATTATCTCTTTAGAACTAAAGGACGCTAGCGAAGAACCTTACCTTGCCAAATAGCTGTTAAAGCTATTAATAATTCCGCTGGCCCGGATAAGACTTTATACATATATTACTAGCTTTTAGCGCTCTACCCTGTTTTAAATAACAATAATTTCTTACTATCTCCCTCTATTATAAATGAATAAGCTAAGGGCTAATTCGCAAGGAAATAAAGAAATATAAACGTTCTTTTAACGCTAGTGATACTAGTTGAATACGCAATAGAAATTAAGAAATGGCCCTAAATCAACCCTTAACTACACGCCGATTTAATTACTCTAGTCTAAACTACGTATATATAGCGTATAAAAGGGAGAATAGTTAGGCCCCTATACCAACGTTTATTATAAGTTAATAGTAAAGACTAACACTATTTAGATGCTCTATAGACCTACTTTAAATCCGTTAACTGCTTATTAAGGCCTTACTATAAAGAAAATAATTCCGAGCCTTTATTAGGAATGCCCTAAAAGATACCCTAAAGAAAACCACATCATTAACGTGCCCTAAAGAAGGGCGACTATAATCCCTAATATAATATAGTAGATACGCCATAACTATAACGCGCGGTAGAGGTCGCCCAAAGGGATCACAAAATTGCCTAATATTTTATTAAATTTAAAAGAACAATTTATTGCCGCTATTAAAGAATAGAGTTTAGTTATTAATGGCCTTAATAATAGCTAAAGAGAAGGCTAACTTTAAGCTTACAAAACAGCTCTAAAAGGAAGGTCGTATTATAACTTTAGAAGCTCCTTTTTAAGCATCTAACAAGTAGGAGATTAACGGTCTTATTACAAGAGGAGTTTTTAAATTTAAGAAGTATAACCCTACTAAGTTTAATAAAGTTCGCATCTTTAAGTTAAGGATAGTTAATAAGATTAAGGGNAAAGCTANTAANNCCCNATTTAAGAAATTAAGGCTTNTTATNTAAGGTTANAANNATAATAGTAAAGAGATAATTCTTATATAATCTCCTATAATTTAACGAGCTAGTTAGCGAGTTATTGCGGTATTAGCTCTCTCCTTAATAAAGAATAGAATAGCGGTTTATTTACGAGATATTACTTAAGCCTACACCTAATTAGAGACGCACCTTTATCGCTTAATATTAGCATACCTTTTAGAGTAAATTCGCCACCAGTATTCTAAAGATACGATTATAGTTATACTTAAGCTATTATATGGAATTGCAGAGGTAGGAACTTACTAGTAGGCTACCTATAGTAAGCACTATAAAGAGAAGCTTTTAATAACTACTTCTATATTTAATCTCTGCTTCCTTATTATAACCACGGGAACCCTATTTAGAATTATTAGTATATAAACTAATAATACAATTATCTTAGGAGACGACCAATTCTTAGCCCTTAAAGAGGATAAGCTAGTAAAGGTAAATCTTATAGCAAAGCCAAAGGAAAAGCTTAATTTAATAACACTATTACTTTTTAATAGATGCATCCTCTCCCTAAATAAGGATTCTATTGCTTTACGCTAGAAGGGTTAAGATAAGAAGATCAACATTATTAATATTAATTCCCTAAAGTAAGGATACGTGGAGTAATGCGCTTGCGAAGCTTATATTACTTCTATCTATTAACCTAAGGCTTTATTTAATCTCTCCGTTGCCGCCTAACACCAGGAACCAACTAAGGATAACATTCTTGCCCTAAATAAACGTCTTTCCTAGTAAATAAACCATCTTAATTGGGGATTACTCTATATGCCTATTAATCTTCCCACCGCTAAGCTCTTTATATTTATTAATAGATTATTTATAAATAATAAAGATTTTAGCTCCTAGTTAGGATATAAGATTATTATTGCGAATAAATCTACTAGAGAGAATAACTTTATAATCTATAGCAACCTTATCTATTAGAGCTTAACTAAGAGTAAGTATATTACTCGAAGTGTTCTAGCCTTAAAGATATATAGAATAGTTAGTGAAGTTAATATAGCAATTGCAATTGGAACTACCCTAAAGATAATTATAGATTAACTTAAACTTCCTATTATCCCTATAATTATATACACTAACTTATATTCCCTCTATAAGTGTTTAGTTAAGCTTAATACTATAAAGGAGAAGCGCCTTATAATTAATATTATAGTACTTTAGCAATCCTATAAGCGTTAAGAACTCTTTAAGATTTAATAAATTAATGGCTAAGATAACCTAGTAGATATAATAATAAAGGCAAACCCAAATAAGGCACTAGAGACGTTTATTAATATAAATACTCTACATATATAAGTTAAAGGTTAGGTTAAAAGGAAGTCCCTAAAAATTTCTTAGTTACGTAAGGTCTTAAGATATCTAGGAACTTTAACTAGCGGTTAAAGTTATCTAATTGGTTAGATTCTGCAGACCCTAACTTAACCTAGCTAATTAGGATTTTCTATCCCAGGGATAGAAAATCGCTATTAGCTCGCTTACTACTAGCGCCTTAGCGGCCCTACTAACAAGATACCTACCTATAACTTATAAGTAAGAAAGCACCACGTACTAAGAGGGAAATTTTGGGACAGTAAGACTTATATTATAATAGCAATAGTAAGTAAGGAGGATTAATATTTGTTTTGCTAGTTAAGCGGTATATATATATAGATGGCAACCATAAAAGAAGAGTTGCTAGTGTTAGGAATAAAGGCAAGGGGTCACTATATAAGGTATATTGCCGTCACGTATAGCAAGTTGCCATTACGTGCGGCAAGTTGCCGTCACGTGCCGCCGCGGCACTAGCGTGGTGAGGAACCTTAAGTTCCTCACCCCTTTCTTCAGAACAATAAGAATAACAATTATTATACTATCTACAAACCGTAGCTACGTGATATCACCTTATGTAACCAACAGTTTCTTAACGAAGATTACTAGTACGGCTATAGGTAAAGAGCTTACTCTAATAAATCCTTTACTTAGGTTCTCGTCTAAGTACTTCTATAGTACTTAGAGTTTATTTTAAGATATCCTATATAGGGGTCTAAATCTAGGCTATAGTAAAACCTCCTTAGTACAATATGGGGTATATAACGATATCATCTATATTATAATATACACTCCTTAATTAAGCCTTTTTTGGTGTAATATTACGATAATCTAACTTTTAATAATATTATTAGCACTTACTACTAATATCAGTATAAGCAGATTTTAATTTATTAGATTTAGCCTTTGCTTACTATAAGTTTAGCTATTAAATCTATTATATAACAATTAAAACCTATTAAAATTACCCTTAGATCTTACTCTCTATACCTAATTTTATCTTATTTATTATAGTAAGATATTAAAATCCTATAAGGCGATACTATTACGGCTTTACTAATTATAAGCGCCAAAAAATACGCACCTACTACTAAAAATACCCCGGTTTACTATAATTAGAGGTTACTATAAGGGATATTATTGCGGACACCTTAGGTTGCCCTCAGAACAACCCCTAGACGCCCCTTAAATAGTCGCCGGTCACGTACTAAAGGTATATACCTATAGTATATAGTTTCTACAATCCTAAAGGCCTTACCTCCTTAAGGATTCGTCTCTCTTACCAATCTATCCTATTCCACAATCGTATCCTTATAGCCCCCTATTTATAAAATCCCCTCACATTTAAATCCTTCCTACTCCTTTTAGAAGGGCAGTCAGCTTTAAGGACTATATTATTTATTTATATCTTTTATTTATAACTACCATTCTCCCTTAAAATCTTACAATAATCTAAATGGAAACTCCACGGATACCTTATAGAAAGCCGTCGCGTAAAGGTAAGAAGGTCCCTCTAATAGCGAGAAATTGCGATAATATAACCCTTTAGGTAAGATAGCTAAACAAGCCCTAATACCCAGATGCTCTAGGAGCTTAAAGACTTTCGTATACCTACAGTTACCAGCAACGCTAAGGAAAATATAAATACCCTCTATAACAGTTACAATACTGCTAGAAAGTAGCTAGAACCCCTCCAGCCCTACCTAGGCCAATTAGAAGATTAAGCGCTAGAGGTAACTCTAAGATCTTCCCCTAAGCTAAAAATGCTAAAGGAATATATTAACGCGTTTAACTAGGGAACTAACCGGAACCCTTCCGGAAGACTACCGGCCTATAATTAGTATAGTGGCGGTATATAGACTGCTTATAAGCTAAGCAGGCCTACCCCTTCATCAGGAAATTTTTTTTTGGGCGCGTTGTTGTAAACGAAAATCGGGGTCTGCAAAACCTGCGTAAGTCGCAATTTTGGCAATTTGCGGCGATTTGCAGCAATTTGCTACAAACACATAGGCTACCTATACACGCGCCTGCCCTATCTATGTGTTTATAGCAAATTGCTGCAAATTGCCGCAAATGCTAAAATTGCGACTTACGCCTGCAGGTTTTGCAGACCCCGATTTTCGCTTGCAACAACGTGCCCAAAAAAAAAAATCCTGATGCAGAGGCTCTGCACGAGGCTCTACACAAAGCTCTGCACGAAGCTCTGCACGAAGCTCTACACGAAGCTCTACACGAAGCTTTGCACGATGCTCTACACGAAGCTCTGCGTACAGAGGCTCTACACGAAGCTCTACACGAAGCTCTGCACGAAGCTTTACACGAAGCTTTGCACGAGGCTCAACACGAGGCTCTACACAAAGCTCTGCGTACAGAGGCTCTGCACGAGGCTCTACACGAAGCTCTGTACGAAGCTCTGCACGAAGCTCTACATAAAGCTCTGCACGAAGCTCTGCACGAAGCTCTACACGAAGCTCTACACGAAGCTTTGCACGAGGCTCTACACGAGGCTCTACACGAGGCTCTACATAAAAGCTCTGCGTACAGAGGCTCTGCACAAGGCTCTACACGAAGCTCTGCACGAAAGCTCTGCACGAAACTCTGCACGAAGCTCTACACGAAGCTCTACACGAAGCTCTACACGAAGCTTTGCACGAGGCTCTACACGAGGCTCTACACAAAGCTCTGCATATAGAGGCTCTGCACGAGGCTCTGCACGAAGCTCTACACGAAGCTCTACACAAGGCTCTGCACGAAGCTCTACACGAAGCTCTACACAAAGCTCTATATAAAGCTCTACACAAAGCTCTGCACAAAGCTCTACGAAGCTCTACACGAAGCTCTACATATGGAGGCTCTGCACGAGGCTCTGCGCGAAGCTCTACACGAGGCTCTGCGCGAAGCTTTGCGTACGGAGGCTCTACACGAAGCTCTACACAAAGCCTTTGTTGTGTGCGCGCGACACATTACTATCGGGTCCCCGCTATATTCCCGATAGCCTCTACACGTGCCTCTGCCAAGTATACCCCCTATATACACCTAGGTAGCCACCTCATTTTTTACCCTTCCTTACATCCTCCTACCTAGGAAGACACCAGAACGACAGCCAGCAGACGACCGTCGCCGGAGCCAGACGACCATCGCCGGAGCTAGACGACCGTCGCTGGAGCTAGACGACCGTCGCTGGAGCTAGACGACCGTCGTCAGAGCTAGACGACCGTCGCCGGAGCCAGATGACCGTCGCCAGAGCTAGACGACCGTCAGAGCCAGACGACCGTCGTCATCGCCACACGACCGTCGCCAGAGCCACACGACAACCGTTCGAAACGACCAGCCAGCGAACACGATAAACGATTCGATCGATCGATCGAATCAAGGTGACATAGACAGGTAGGCATAGACAGGTAGGCACAGACAGGTAGGCACAGACAGGTAGGCATAGACGGGTAGGTATAGACGGACGGACAGACAGGCAGGCAGGCAGGCAGGCAGGCAGGCAGGTAGGCAGGCAGGCAGGTAGGCAGGCAGGCAGGTAGGTAGGTAGATGATTTAGAGCCTCTGCGAGAGGCTTCCCCCTTGACGCCCAAAGTAGATAGCTCTATATTTTATATAGTTATAATATAAATATATTTAAAAGTATACTACAGAAATCTATGGAAATATGTGATAATTTGGTTATTATATAATATAATTATAATTTATATAGTTACAATTTGTAACGTAAGTACGGAGGATTGCGCGAAAATAGATTTCTCCTTCCTTTTTGGGAAAAGCGCGGTTTTGGTGCCAAGACCCCACCAAAAATCAGCTCAGTCAACTTAATTGAAGCTTTTGATACTAATATATCACCTATATAGCTTCTAAATTATAGTGTTCTGCCGCTGGACATTCACGTGATTTACCTCGTTCCATCGCACCTTATATTCTACAGGCTTTCGAGGTTTTCGAGGCCTCAACTACCTCTACTACTCTTGACTTTCTACCTGGCTTTCTACCTGTTTAACTACCTAATTGCGATTGTTCCTTTGGCGTCTTTAATTATAAAGCTGTCGATCTACAATTAAGCCAGGGCCTTAACAATTATATTAACTAATTTTTGCCACTCTTCCTCAGTAATTTCCTCAATTTCCCTATGGCTTTGTGTAGGAAGGAAGAATTATAGATAGGCGTCAGTAATCACACAACATCTCGTAGCCTATTTGAAGCACCTTAACGATTATAGGAAGCTTACGATTGGCTGCCTCACGGAGCTACTTCCGACTTCGCTGCCTCTCCTCTACTCCCTCTCTATAATCGTTACCTCCTTTAAGTTCTATAATCTTTTAAATATAGTAAGGGATCCTCTCGATCTACTATTAAATTTGCCACTACTTAAGATCTTACTAAGCTCCAAGCTAAGCCTTCTCTGCAGCTGCACGAGAAGTAGGTAGGCCCCTTTTTATAATAACCCGTTTTAGGTAACCCCAACAGGGCTTAATTATATTTAGATTAGGCGAATTACCTAGCTAAAGAAGACGTTAAATCTCATAGGCGTTAAAGTAGGTTTAGTAAATCTTTGCTATATAAGCAGTAGCCTTATCTTCCTATACAATTATATTAGAATTTAAGTATATAAGGCTTTAGGCGAACGGAAGAAGTTTTAGTATTAAGATATTCGTTAAATATTGCTACTAGTTAATTCCGCCTCCGTTGTAACGGAACCTTATAGCAAGAACTACGATGGGTTCGTTATTGGGCTAGGTGTGTAGGGAATGCAAGTATAAAAGTCAACAACGTAATAACAACTAGTGGAGTGGTTGCCTAACAGATTAACTCCAATTATATTCTAAGAATTACTATAAGAAAGGAACTATCTAGGTAGGGATTAAGGGTCCTTAAATACACAACCGTACTCCTATAAAATCCTTCTTATACGTAATATACGTCTTATCTATATTAAACATAATGTTCCTTACGTTTAACGCAGCTAATACGTTTAACTATTATGTGACTCGCTTACTATTCCTTGTTATATAGTTCCACAGGTTCTATCCTAGTCCGTGCCTATATTAACTAACTAGCTTCTTCTAACTCTTCTCTAAGTAGTTATAATATTATACTTAAAGCGTCCGTAACACCATCTCCCTCCTCTCTATCTTCGTCCTTAAAGATACCTAGCATCTTTAGATTATTTACTAGAGGTATAATATCCGTCTAATTAATTTGGTTAATATTATTACTTATAATACCTAAAGCAATTTCTTCTCTCTTTTAGGTTAAGCGTCGCCTTTATACCGTCTCCTTAATACTATTACTTAGTAAAGTAATAGTAATCCCTTACTCTCGTTATGCGAAAGAGGGGCTAAGTTACATCGCGATCGCGAGTCCTTCCGGTTACTAACCCTCCTCTTATTTTAAATGTATTCACGCTAACATACGCTTATTATATAACGTTCGTTTTACATCCAATGCTAAATATATGCGACCTATTACTCTTAATAGTCGTCTAGTCCCCTAATTAATTTGTCTTAGGGTCTTATGTTTAATCTGCTGCTGCGAAGCTTAATAATAAGCTAGCCTCTGCGCTGCTTAAGGTTTAGCGTGCCTTAGAAGAGTCCGTATATATCCTTAAAGCCTAGCGTCTAGCTTATGCTCGTCTTTAGCGTTTAGAATATATCTATAAGAAGGTTTATTTAAAGAAGTAAAAGCTTATTTAATAAGGTTTGTAGGAACTGGGTAACAAAAGAACGGATTCTCCTCTAATAGAGAAGGAAATAGATCTAAGTAGTTCGGCAACTGCTCTTCTTAGGTCCCCCTTAGGTAACTTATTCTTTAGCAATCCTTCTTTATTAATGCTACCTAACCTAATCTCTTCTGATACTCTTATACCTTTCCTATAACGTTCTTCAAATTCTCTAGTAGCTCCTAGGTAGTCTTAGTATAGCCTATCTACTTAACCTTATACCATATTTCGTCGTCAATGTCCTTATAACTAATAATCTTCAAAACTTGCCATTCGTCTTCTTCTTATCCTCTATATATGTCTACCTTATAAGCCAGTGGCTTAACATTCCCATATACCGGCTCTAGTATTGCGATGTGTTGTATAGAGTAGATCTTCATTTTAGCTAGTAGGTTTAGCTTAAACGTAACCGGTAAAATCCTTTATATAATTTCGAAAGGTCCTAGTCTAATATAGTCCAATTTCTTGCTTGGTCATCAACTCTTAAAATTTTTATATAGTAGCCATACTTTATCTCCCTCCTTAAGATCTGGTCCCTCAGATCTCCTAGCATTATAGTACCTTTTTATTCTTTCTTATACTTTCTTTGCTAATTCCATAAGGTCTACATAAAGATTTATTAATATCTTTATTCTTTCTTTAGCTATACTACTCATTTTCTTCGCTTACTGTGGTAACAACAATATTCTTAGCTTATATCCATAATTTGCCTTAAATAGTAATATACCTATTCCTTCTTAAGGTATTATATTATATGTAAACTATATAACTGGTAATAGCGATACCCAATTATTCTATATATAATTAATATAATACCTTAGATACTGCTCTAGCGTCTAATTTAACCTTTCCGTTTAACCGTCTATCTGCGGATAATATACGGTAGAAGTTGCTACTCAAACTCCTTACTCTGCTAAGAACACTTCCTAGAATACTGCTACGAATCTTAGATCTCTATCCAATATAATCTTGCTTAGTGCTCCATATCTTACAAACACTTCTTTAACGTAGATTCTAGCAATATCTTCTGCTGAGATTTCTTCTATACATACTATAAAGTATCCCCACTTCGTAAGCTTGTCTACTATCACTAAGATTACATCATGATCTTGTTTGGTGATAGGATCTTTTAACTTTAGTAACTTAATAATAAAGTCCTATAATATAACCTCCTATAGTCTCTCTAGTATTTCGACAGGTTATAGCCCTCCATATAGCTTATGCCTTATTAATTTGTTTCTCTAGCAATCTAAACATTCTTTTATAACTTTTCTAGCTATCCTCTAGATTCCATTAATAATATACTCCTCCTAGAGTCTCAATACTAAGCCCGTAGCTCCATTATATCCTTAAGTTAGTTCCTTATAGAAGTCCTCCATAAACTACTTTGCTATGCTTCTTAGGATATACTTTACTTCTTAATTTTCATATATATCCGTCTATAGATCTTCTAGCTGTGCTTCTAGAATCCTTTATGCCTAAAAGCTTTCTAATATCTCGTAGACTTTCTCTAGTTCCTCGTCTTCTTAAGTTACTGCAATTTTCGGGTAATTATATCTAATCAATCCGTCTATATCTTTTCGCAATAAAGCCCCTAATGGCTTTCCCTTATTTTATAGTTTAGCTTTACGGCTTAGAGCATCTACCCGCGTATTATCTGTACCTTTAGTATACTAAATCTCAAAATAGTATTCTATAAGCATCTCTGCCCATCTAACCTATCTTTAGTTAAGTTCCTTTATTATTAGGAATCCTATTAGGTTCTTATAATCCGTTTTAACCACAAATAGTTTCTCTATACCTTATAAGAATGCTCTTTATTCCTTTAATACTGCAACTATACCTAATAACTCCTTATTATAGATGTTATAGTTTAACTCTAATAGTGTTATCTTCCAACTATAGTATACTACTAGGTGCTATCTATCTTAATACCTTTATATAAAGCACGCCCCTAGTATATAGTCTAATGCATTTATTTCTATAACCGTCTCTAGTCCTAGTTAATAGATCTTAAGAACTAGCTCCTAGGTAAATAACTCTTTAACTTTCTTAAAGAGTTCTCTTTACTCTTCTCCCTATACCCATAGTTCTTCTTTCTTTATTAATCGCATAAATAGCTTAATATCCTTTAACCACTACGCTATAAACCTTCTACAGTAATTACAAAACCCTAGAAATAATCTTAACTATATAACGTTCTCTAGTTCCTACCAATTTACTATAGCCTCGATCTTCTTTAGATCTATACTAAGTTAGCCTAGTTTAATAATAAATTTAATAAAATCGGTCTTCCTAGTAAAGAACTCGCATTTTTTAATTGCTACTAGCATCTGTTCTTCCTATAGTCTCTTCAAAACCTATTCAACGTATTCCCTATATTCTTCCTTAGTCATTAAGTAGATAATAATATCGTTAAGATATACTATAACAAATTCATCTAAGTATTCTCCTAATACATTATTAATACGCTTCTAGAACGTTACTAGTGCGTTTATAAGCCTAAATTATATAACTAATAGTTTGTATAGTCCTTCCTTTAACCTAAAGGCTGCCTTTTATTCGTCACCTTCCTTAATCCTAATCTAATGGTACGCCCATCTTAGATCTATCTTTATAAAGATTTACGCATTACCTATCCTATCTTAGATTTCGCTAATTAAGGGTAAAGGATACCTATCCTTCCTAGTAATGCTATTTAACTATCTATAGTTAATACATAGCCTTAGTTTACCATTCTTCTTTAGTACAAACAGTACTAGATAACCCGCTAATAACTGCGATAGTCTAATATATCCCTTTTGTAGATTTTCCTAAACAAACTCTTTTAATACTCTACCTTCTTCTTCGGTAAGCTTATAGATTAGAAAAAACCTTAGACTTATTCCTAATTCTAACTCTATTTTATAATCCTATACTGCATATTTTAACAGCTTTTTACTTTCCGGTAACTATAGTTTCTTACCGTACTTGTAGTATCTCTTTAGTATATAACTTAGTCCTTTTTCTATTTCTTTATAGGTTGCTCCTACTTAGTACCATACCAACTTGGCTTATTATCGCATCTTACGGCGTTAAGTATCCCTAATATCGACCTAACCCGTAATCTAATTAATCCTTAGATTATATTCCTATAACTAAGGCATACTTAATACTACCTCGTCCCGTCCCAATAGTAGGATATTAAAAGACATCTTAATTTGTCTCCCTTTAATAGTTATCTAAATAGGTCCTATTTTAAGATTAATAATCCCTCCTCTATAGGTTATTAGATCTCCTAAAATCATAACTAATAGGTAAGGTTACTCCTTTTGTCTATAAGGTAGCCCCATTCTCTTAACTACTGCTAGTAAGATATAGTTTTATATTACTCCACTATCTATTAGCGCTTTAAACTGCTAATCTTACCAATTAATTTGTAAATTTAGGTGTTGTCCTTAAATTCCTTTAAGGGTCTAAGGTTCTACCACTAGCTCCCTCTAGTTCTATAGGCCTCTACTTTTCCTAACTATTAGCTACTTAATCCTAGTACACTTAGCTTACTCTTTAGCCAATACCTAGTTCGCTTTTTATCTTTAATATACTATAGACACGTGTTTTCTAGGCATTTCCACCACTATTGTCCGTCTAAGCATTCTTCTATAAGAAATCTTCCTAGTTAAAGTACTAAACTTCCTTCCTCTTGGTCCTCTGCTGGATGCCATCTATATATATATTTGGCATTTCTATACTATTGCTTGTCCGTCATCTAGTATATCCTTATAGGGTATTTCCGATTCTTTTCTTTTAGATTCTTATACATTTCGCACATATCGTCTACGTACGTAATTTATAATAACGTGTAGTATACTAGATGCTTTGGGTCAACTCTTAGCTTATTTTCGTCCTTAAGTTTAAACCTTTATCGTGCTAATCTAAACGTTATAACTTTATTTGCAGGTACTAAAATGCGTCTCTCGTTTCTCTAGTCCTCTAAATGTTCCTCTAGATCCTTTAACATTATAATTAAGGCTCCTTTAATATACGTTATGGCCTTCTCTATAATCGGGTGGTCCTGGATAACCTTTTCATCCAACTATATATAGAAATCTTCCCACTTATTATTATGCCTTTGCCTATACCACTTTTGGTATAGCTACTAGAGTGTATACGGTCTATCCGTAAGGAAGTATCTCTTTATTACTGCGTTGTAACAGCCTTTAGTATATCGTTCCTTAAACCTAGTAGGAATCCCTAGATCCTCTTCTTATTCCAGTTTAGTAAGCCACTTGGCCCTTAATATGCCTACTCTCAGCCTATTAGTAATTCTTTATACTAGTACTCTGTCCTTTATATGTCCTAATATACTAGATCTTCTATCTAGTTTCTATTCTTGCTATATAATAATTCTTTACCTAAATTCTTCCATAGTTTCTTTTAGTTTACGCCTTACGCTCTAATCCTTAAAGTTATCTTACTTCTTAATCTTAATATCAACTTTTTAATCTTTAGGCCGAATACTGTGTTCCCCTAATAAGTCCTCTAAGTCTATATATCTGTCTCCTAGTCTAATTACTGTTTATATTATAGATTCTCTAATCTATAAAGAAGCTCCTTGCCTCTTATTTATGGGCGTTCTAATTTATACCCCGAATTTTTAATCCCTTAGATTCTTTAATCCTAAGCTTACTTCTAACTTAAGCTTGGCTCCAGCCTTAGTTTAACTAGGCTTACTTAGTGTTCTTATCTTATCTTAAGAGTCTTAAATCTTACTTATCTCGTCTTAAGAATCTTATGCCTATAGGAACTTCTGTCCTAAGCTCATTCGTATATTCCCAAACTAAGCTACTACTCTGCTCTATCGGTTTCTGTCTATTATAGGTCCTTAAGCTTACCTTATCTTGTCTTAAGAATCTTAGTCGTCTCTTATCTCATCTTAAGAATCTTAAGCCTTTAGCCTTTTGCCTTTATTAAGTGCCAAAGTGGTTTGCTGTCCTACTTCTCTTACGTCTCGCGAAGCGATAGACATCGTGTCTAGTAGGGTTTTGATCCCTACTAATATTCCCTATTCTATAGTGGAATCATCCTCTACCTCTAATATAATATCTCTAAGGTCTACTTGCTTCTAGTAAGCGGCCCTTATTGCCTTATTATCACGGAATATTTCGCCTAGGTTAAATTCATCGTCCTTAATATCCGGTCTACGAACTAGTTCGTTGGTTCCTCTGCATCCTATAGGTGCTGGCTCCTATAGCTAATAGCTTACGCCGTACTTAGCGTCCTTATAAATTTGGTATGCGTTATTATAATAAAACGCAAAACTTCTAATTAAATATTCTTTTATTCCTCGCAGCATATTGTCGTCCCTTTATACATATATATCATCTACTAGTCTTATACCTTTTACTACGTAGTAACTCTGCCCACTTCTACAGTCTCTAATATAATAACCCTGTTTTCCGCAATTTATATAAGCTCCTTCTTTAAACTATTTCTCTTACTATAGAGTCCGCCTAAATGTCTTCTACTGTTAAGATCCCTAATTCAGCCTTTACTCCTTAAACCTTTAATTACTTAATCCTTATCCTCTAGGTTTCCATAGCTTACTCTATCTCTTATAGGCTTCTTTAGTACCACTTAGGTCTATTAGCTCTGCGCCATACCATAGTTTCTAACTTAGCTTTTATTATTACGTACTCTGCGCCTTATACGACTATAGAACTCTGTCCTGGCCTCTCTTAGCCTATTCCCTTTAGTAGATCCGATTGTTAATCTTAATCGCCTAATCTATTAGGTCCCTTAGGGTTTCCGTATCTTCTATTAAGATAATCACGTCCTAGACTTTAGCCTTAAGTCCCTATTTATACTGTACCATAAGCGCCCTATTATTCCACTTTACTTATATTACTAGTGTCTGGAACTATATTATATACTTAATTGCTAAAGTTCGCTATATGAGGTTCTAGAATTTTTTTTCCGCTGTAGTTGTTTCTTCCGAGTCTCTAAATATCTACGTAAGTTATTCTGCAAATCCTTCCTAACTTAAGAATATAAATCGCACGTCTTAGTTAGTGGTCGTCATTCCGTTTACCTATATCTCCATAAGGTAAGGTTCGAACTACTTAAGTGCTTTCCCTAATAAGAATAGTCCTATATAGGCTATCCGATCCACGGGTATAGGTAACTTTACTCCCTCCTATAAGACCTTAAAGTGTATCTGCGTAAGGAATCCTTTAAGCTTTAACCTCTCTTCTATAAATCTCTTAATTAATAGTAGCTTAATCTTTGCTGCTCCTATCCTATTAAGTCTTTCTTCTAACACTATATTATTAGCTGTTAACTAGTTAACTATTTCCTATAGCTATCCGACCGTTATAGGTTACTATAAGTTAGTATCTACCATACTAGTGTTACCTCCTATCCTTAAAGTAGTTGCTACCATTAATAGCGTTATAGTAGCTGCTTTTAGTGGTATGTTATTCGACTTCTTATATTAATACTATAACTAGGTAGTAATTGTGTAACGGAACCTTATAGCAAGAACTACAATAGGTTCGTTATTGGGCTAGGTATATAGGGAATACAAGTATAAAAGTCAACAACATAATAATAACTAGTGGAGTAGTTACCTAATAGATTAACTCTAATTATATTCTAAGAATTACTATAAGGAAGGAACTATCTAGGTAGGGACTAAGGGTCCTTAAATACATAACCGTACTCCTATAAAATCCTTCTTATACGTAATATACGTCTTATCTATATTAAACGTGACGTTCCTTACGTTTAACGCAGCCAATACGTTCAACCATTATGTAACTCGCTTACCATTCCTCGTCACATAGTTCTACGGGTTCCATTCTAGTCCGTACCTATATTAACCAACTAGCTTCTTCCAACTCTTCTCTAAGTAGTCATAATATCGTACTTAAAGCGTCCGTAACATCCGTCTAATTAAGTAAAAGCTTCGTATGATATTGTAAACTTCTACTTAGTATATGCTCCGCTTATACACCTATTATAACATAGTTTGTATACTCTCCTTTTAGCGTCTTATTATTTCTTCTAAGCCTTATATACCTCTAGCTCTAGAGCTTAATTCTAAATCTTAATAATTAATTTTAATTTATCTAATTTTTTCTTTATTTAAGGCTTCTAAATATAATAAGGGCCTTTAAAGTTATATATAAAGCAACCCTAAAATATAAACTCGGAGTACCCCTTCTATTATTTTCGTATATAGCTGCGTATATAGGCCTTATAAGGACGTCGCTATACCTAATAGCCCCCTTAATGGTGGCCTAAAATAATACTTGTCTTATCTAACCAAATTATAGCCTTTTAATCTTCTAAGGTCTAATAACGGTGGGCTAATACAAACTTATATTATTCGCTCTTTATAGCTATAGTTAATCCAGGCTTCCTTATTAGCTTTATCTTACGGTAGCCGTGCTTTTTAAGTATTATTTAAATAGATAATGTAGAGAGACCTATTTCACAAGCAATCCTTCTAGTACTTTTTTTACGCCCGTAAAGATCGCACGTGACGGCGTTAACGACTTTTTACTTAAGATTAGGGGTAATCTTTTTTTTACGCCCTCGGCCGGGCTTATTCTTAAGGTGGTTATTAAAGAGGACCCAATCTGCACACCAGCTATTCTCTACTGCCCTTTTTAGTAGGTTGCCGATGTGTTTAGTGCTAATTCCGGTAACTTAAGTAATCGCTTTTAGAGGAGTACCTAGAGCCCTTATTATTACGGCCTACGCTCTCGTTGCAAGGCCGTAGTAAGGCATTTTGGGCTCAAGAAAGCGTAGAAGACGTATAGAGGATATTGCAAGCGATTAAGTGAGTAGATTATATCAAAAAGTCAGTGTAGAGTTGCTGTTTACAAGCTCGAAGTCAAAATTTTGGTATTTTTGGTGGGGTCTTGGCACCAAAATCGCGCTTTTCCCAAAAAGGAAGGAGAAATCTATTTTCGCGCAATCCTCCGTACTGAGCGAGCCGTCATACTAGGCGGGCCGACACCCCACCCAACTTTCTGTACCGCGTCACCTTCCAACAATAATGGCTCAACCAATTACTACTCGATCGCCTTATAGCGAAGCAGATATCCTCCTTGCCCTCTCAGCTATTAGTCGAGGTCAAATCCAAAGCGAGAAACGCGCTGCAGTAATATTTAACGTCCCTCGAACCACGCTACACGACTAACGCGCCGGAATTACTGCTTAACGCGATTGCGAGCCTAATTCAAAGAAGCTTACAAAGCTAGAAGAGGAGGTGATTGTTAGGCATATACTAGACCTAGATTTACGAGGGTTTGCGCCTACTCTGGGCGCTATACGAGATATAGCAAATAAGCTGCTGGCGAAGCGCGCTGGTGGGCAGGTTGGGAGAGACTGGCCTAAGACCTTTGTCAAGCGAACAGACAGCCTTATAACGCGATTTAATCGACCCTACGATCGGCAGAGAGCTCTATGTGAGGATCCTATGGCTATCCCTTGACACGGCAGGGTCCTTTGCCAAGTTCGCTTATATTGACGACCGGATTCAATTGGATATTTATATTAACCCAGCTTTTCCGATTGGTCGATTCTTATCGATAGCCTGAGGACCCAAATTGCCGTGTCAAGGGATAGGGGCCTAGTTTAAGCTTATAGCGCGTACTAAGGCTACGTACGGTATATAGGATGGGGATACCTACAATTTTGATGAGACTGGCTTTATAATGGGCAAGATATCGCCGTAGCTAGTTGTAACTGGCTTAGAGAGGCGTGGCAGGCTAAAGGGAATCCAGCTAGGCAATCGCGAGTGCATCAGCATTTTGTTGGGGTGCCAAGATCCTGGAGGCCTCCTGACAGGATTTTGATTTTCCTGATCGTCCTGGTCGTCCTGACAGGCTCCTGGCAGGCTCCTGGCAGGACTTTTGATTTTCCTGATCGTCCTGATCGTCCTGACAGGAACCTATCATCCTGATGCGTTCCTGACAGGGCCCTATCATCCTGATGCGTTCCTAATGCGTTCCTGACAGGACCTTATTATCCTGATGCGTTCCTGACAGGACCCTACCATCCTGATGCGTTCCTGACAGGAACCTACCATCCTGATACGCTCCTGAAAGGAACCTACCATCCTGATACGCTCCTGAAAGGAACGCCCCCCCCCCCCAAACGACCCTAGCGACACCTATGTACGCGAAGCTCTGCGTACAGAGGCTCTACACGAAGCTCTACACGAAGCTCTACGTACAGAGGCTCTGCACAAAGCTCTGCACAAAGCTCCACACGAAGCTCTACGTACAGAGGCTCTGCACGAGGCTCTGCGCGAAGCTCTGCGTACGGAGGCTCTACACGAAGCTCTGCATCGGGTCCCCGCTATATTCCCGATAGCCTCTACACGTTCCTTTGCCAAGTATACCCCCTATGTAGCCACCTTATTTTTTACCCTTCCTTCCTTCCTTACATCCTCCCTACCTAGCGAGGCACCAGAACGGCAGCTAGCAGAGGACCGTTGTCAGAACCAGACGACCGTCGCCAGAACCAGACGACCGTCGCCAGAACCAGACGACCGTTACCAGAACCAGACGACCGTCGCCAGAACCAGACGACCGTCGCTAGAACCAGATGACCGTTACCAGAGCCAGACGACGACCGTTCGAATAACCGGCCAGCGAACACCACGAACGATTCAATCGATCGATCGAATTGAACCAAAGCTTCGATATTGGCCCGTCACCAAATCAAATTAAGACCTCCTAGGGAGGCACCCTAGACGACCACTGTTCGAATGTACAGCCAGCGAACGGCCATAGAGAACGATTCGAATCAATTAGAGCCTTCGATCGGGCCGACCCCTCCCCCGAATTAAATCAGATACTGATACATAGGCAGGCAGGCAGGCAGGCAGGCAGGTAGGTAGGTAGGTAGGTAGGTAGGTAGGTAGGTAGGTAGGCAGGTAGGAGAGGACCGTCGCCAGAACTAGAGACCGTCGCCAGAACCAGACGACCGTCGCCAGAGCCAGACGATAATCGTTTAAACGACCAGCCAGCGAACACCACGATCAATTCAATCGATCGATCGAATCGAACCAGAGCCTCAATATTATCCCGTTACCGAATCAAATTGAATCAAGGCCTCTTAGGGAGGCACCCCAGACGACCACCGTTCAAACGTACAGCCAGCGAACGCCCATAGAATAATTCGAATTAATACAATCAATCGCAATCAAATTAATACGATCAATCGACCAATCGAATTAAGCAGAGCCTTCGATCGGGCCGACCTCTCCCCCGAATTACAGATACAGACAGGTAGGCATAGACAAGTAGGCACGACAGGCACAGATAGGTAGGTACAGACAGGTAGGCACAGACAGGCAGGCACAGACAGGTAGGCACGAACAGGTAGGACGGTCAGACAGGCAGGACAGGCAGGACAGGCAGGACAGGCAGGACAAGCAGGCAGGCAGGTACTAGGCCTAGTTAGGAAATCAGTACACGGCCGGCAGATCATCGGGAACACCGCCAATTAGCGGTTTGGAGCCTCTGCAAGAGCCTTACCCCTTATCTCCTCAATTAATCGCTCGACGCCCGAGTAGACACAGACACAGACATAGGTGGTAGGTAAGAAGGATCGATTTGGATTATTTAAATTGCTTAAAGCATCGTGTACATAGAATAGGGCCTAAAATTAACCTAATTTATATATTTTAACTGCTATAAATACTGGAGTATTAATATACCTCTTTTTGAAATCTAGAATTTTAATTATTTTAATTGTCCTAATTGTCCTAATTGTCCTAATGGTCCTGATGGTCCTGGAGGTCCTGGAGGTCCGCTTGGTCCGTTTGGTCCGGGCGGCCTCCTGACAGGCTCCTGACAGGAAACCGAGTGTGAGAGTCTCCTGGAGATCCTGGCAGCCCTGACAGGAGCTGTTAGGAGCCTGTCAGTACTGTCAGGAGGCATAAACATTTTCCTGATGTGGGTTACGGTAATCTAGGGAATTAACGCGGCTAGGTAGGTAATCCCGCCCTTTATTGACCCGAGGTACGAGTGGTCTATATATTCGGGTTGGGGTCCTGGAATTCAAACTCCCGCCAAGCCAGCTTCTGATTGGTTGGGAAACAGCTTCTGATTGGTTAGAAAAAAACTTGCGGGCGGTAGGTTGTAGCAGAATCCACGTGACGAACTTTAAAACGTTAAGCCCTGTAAAAGCTCTGCGTCGAGCTCTACCAAAGCCCTCCAAGAGCTCTGCATAAAGCTCCGTACGAAGCTCCGCAAAAGCTCTACCAAAAGCTCTACCAAAGGCTTTGCAGCACCTCTGCCCACCCAGTGTACTGGCCACGCAGTAAATGGAGTAGTGCGCAGGGGGGTCCAAGGGGGTCTCCCTCTTGAAGCTCTGCTTAAAGCTCTGCTCGAAGCTTTACTTAAAGCCCTATACGGAGCTCCAAAGCTCTACTAACACGCAGCACTAATATACTAGGAAGATTCTGCAATTAGCCGTATAACCGCCTATACGATTAATCGCTGTACAATCGTCTCTACAAACGGCTCTGCGAACAGCTCTACGAACAGCTCTACGAACAGCTCTACAAACGTCTACACAATCGAACCCCATACAATCGATCAATCAAACGCCCGTACGATCGTCTCTATGAACGGCTCTACGAATGTCTATACAATTAACCAATCAATTAATCGATTAATCGCCTATGCAAACGCCCGTATAAACGCCTATACAATCAATTAATTAAACGCCCATACAATCGTCTCTACAAACGTCTCTACAGTTAATCGCCTGTGTAAACGCCTGCATGTGGCTCTGCACAAGGCTCTGCGCAAGGCTCTGCACGAAGCTCTGCACGAGGCTCTACCGAAGCTCTGCACGAAGCTCTACCAAAGCTCTACCAAACGCTCTACCAAACGCTCTACTAAGGCCTCTGCAAGAGCTCTGGCCATACAGCAAATAGAGCACGTAGTGCGCAAGGGGGGTCCAAGGGGGTCTCCCCCTTAAGCTTAAAGCTTTACTTAAAGCTCTACTTGAAGCTTAATATGGAGCTCTAAAGCTTTACTAACACACAGCACAGATATACTAGAAAGTCTTATAATTGTCTCTACGAACGTCTCTATAAACAGCTCTACAGCGGTTTTATAACGGCTCTATAATTTCCTATATAATTGTCCGTATAAACGTCTCTACGAACGCCTATATAAACGATTAATCAATTAAACGTCCGTATAATTGCCCATACGATCATCTCTACAAATGTCTCTGCAGTTAATCGCCCAAGTGAACGCCTGCATGTGGCTCTGTATAAGGCTCTGCACGAAGCTCTGCACGAAGCTCTACCGAGGCTCTATACGAATCTCTGCACGAATCTCTGCACGAATCTCTACTAAAGCTCTGCATGAAGCTCTGCATAAAGCTCTACCGAAGCTCTGCATGAAGCTCTACATGAGGCTCTACTAAAGCTCTGTAAAAGCTCTATAAAAGCTCTACACGAACCTCTATGCGAAGCTCTGTAAAAGCTCTACCAAACGCTCTACTAAAGTCTCTATAAGAGCTTTGCCCACGTAGTGAATAGAGTGCGCAGTGCGCAGGGGGGGTCCAAGGGGGTCTCCCCCTTGAGCTTAAAGCTCTACTTAAAGCTCTACTTTGGGCTTAATACGGAGCTCTAAAGCTTTTCTAATACGTAGTACTAATATACTAAAAAGGCTCTATAATTGTCTGCACGTCTATATATCTACACGTCTGCACGTATACACGTCTACACGTCTACATATCTGCACGTCTATATGTCTGCACGTGGCTTTGCACAAGGCTCTGCACGAAGCTCTACACAAGGCTTTACCAAAGCTTTGCATAAGGCTCTACTAAAGCTTTACACGAAGCTCTACTAAAACTCTACATAAGGCTTTGCTTAAAGCTTACCCCCTACTGCGAAGCACGACAAAGGTGTAAGATTTGTAAAGTAAATCTATACCCCTACTAGTATATAGTAATTAAGCTCTATATAAAGCTTTAAATTAAAGCTTTAGGTTAATTAATTGGCTTATTAATTATAAACTTGGGTTAAGCTTTTATAAACTCGGGTCAAAATTTTCGTTAGGGGGCTAACGATCCGCATGTTTATCTTTGCTGGTAAATATTACCTCTTTACCTGGTACTAGGAAGATATACCACGCGACTAGGCTATTGCAGTTAGCGATAATGGCTGGACCACCAATGAGCTAGGAGTTGCCTAGCTGCAGCACTTTATTGCGTATACAAAGGATTGTAGAGTAGGCGCGTGGCAGCTGCTAATTATTAACGGCCACGAGAGCTATAACTCGCTCGAATTCCAGGCAATTTATAAGGAGAATAAAATCTATACCCTCTGTATGCCGCCACATTCGTCACACCTCTTACAGCCACTTGACGTTGGCTGCTTTTCGCCGTTAAAGCGTGTGTACAGGAATCAGATTGGTAGCCTAATACGCAATCACATTAACCATATTATAAAGCTTAAGTTCCTACCAGCCTTCCGCGCAGCCTATTAACAGTTAATTATAAAGGATAATATCTGCGCAAGCTTTCGAGGCGCTGGCCTAGTCCCACATGATCTAGAGGTGATGCTCTTAAAGCTTAATGTAAGGCTCTATACGCCGCCACTACTAGCTCTACCAGAGGCTCCATGGGAGTCTAAAACACCAAGCAACGCCTATAAGCTAGAGGCTTAAACAACGCTAATTCATAATCGGATTCAAAGGCATAAGAGCTCCTCACCTACTTCTATAATTGTAGCAATTAATCAGCTTAAAAAGGGCGCTGAAGTAATGCTACATTTAGCTGCGTTGCTTGAGGATCGGGTCTCTACCCTTGAGAAGGCAAATGAGGCTGCTTTAAAGCGTAAATAGCGCAAAAAGAAGCGGATCCAGAAGCGAGGCATATTAACGAAGGCAGAGGGAGAGGAGATTATTGCTCAAAAGGCTGTTAAGCAGCAGCTAGAGAGCGAAAGGCATTAAGGCGAGGCGCAATCAGGTGCGAGCCGGCAGGCCTCTACGCGCTGCAGGAGCTGCAGGGAGCCTGGGCACAACTCACGTACGTGTAAGAAGCGTACTGTAGATACTGCTTGAACTAGGATAGCTATTATATTGATAGTATTTTAATGCGTGGTTGATTTATATAGCTGCAAAGGTGCAGAAAGTTGATTGGGGTGACGGCTCGCCTACAGGGTATCCGACCTCCGGTGTCCCCCCCCAAAGGTGTGCGCGCGACACACACCTAATTTCGCTACGTCTGCAGCTAAATTAGTATGTAGAGCTAGCAGGAAGGGGTGTAGTACATGGCCAGGGCTTGAGCCACGGCCCACTTCGACCTGGAAGCTCGAATTTGAAGCTATTCTGAACTTCTTTCCCTCACCAAAAATCGTGATATCTGTTCCAGATCGTGGTGTTTTACCCCGTTGCCTTCCTTAATATGGCTCCAAATATGGGCGACTGGCAGCACACCTTTATTGAAATCCTTCTTGTAGCTGGCGCCAGTAAGCGTATATGCGCCCGTCAAGCCAATTGCTCCCCTAAGGCAATTCAACGTATTTGGAGGAAGATAAGGCTACACGGAAAAATAAGGCTCGGTCATGAATATAAGTTAAGGCGTACACTGAGTATTAAAATAACTGTCGCATTACTCTGCCAACTAGATGAGGCTCCGAACTTGTACCTTGACGAGATAATATAGTTTATCTACAACCGGTTTAAGGTCGTTGTAAGCAAGCAGACACTTAGTACAGAACTAAGGGTTACTGGCTAGAGTAGGAAGCTAGTAAGAAAGCCTTAATAGCTACGCGTGAGGAAGTTACTAATTATATATTAGGCTCGCCAAGTTGCCCGCAAGCAAAGCCAGGAGGATCGTACCTTATTTTAGGCCATAATCTCACAGTTCACCATTAATTAGTTGGTGTTTGTAGACGAATCTAGAGCTGATTCGAAAACGGGTATACGGAAGGCGTCTTGGTCGCCGGTAGGAGTTACACCAGTTTTACATACACCGTACAACCGTGGTGAGCCACGAGTTAATATACTACCTGCCTATACCGTTAACGGCGTACTTATATCGTTAGTATATAGTGGCTCAACAAATGCAGAGGGCTACAACTACTGGATTAAACACGTCCTCCTACCTCATTATAATCCTTATCCAGCACCAAGATTAGTAGTCGTTATAGATAACGCGAGCTTCCATTACTTAGTTTATATTCGTACTCTCTTTAAGCAAGCCGGCGTTAAGCTTATATACTTACCAGCGTACTCACCTAATTTAAATCCAATTGAGGAGTTCTTTGGTGAGCTAAAGGAGTTCATTCAGCGACACTTTATTTCGTGAAAGGAGCAGGCTAGGCGAAAATAAGCAAATACGATATAGATCCAATATCGCTTATTAGCCAATAAAATATTGGTTAATATTAGGTTATTGGCCAATATAGACCGGAAAATTATATTTCCGCAACATTAAAATAAATTAAACTAATATAACTGTGTATATAGTAATCTGTTTGGTTTCGCTATATAGCTACTTATCCTAGATACTATATAGAGGTACAGATTAAATCTAGGTGCTGGAGACACCCCTAACCAGCTAGGTATATATAGGTTGCTGCCAATAATCCTAATAGTTAGCTATATGCTAATGTATATAAGAGAGAAAATTCGTACATACCTAAGCTAAAACAATTACATTTTGGGCCGTAGCCCTAGGCTTATTATCCTCTATTAAGAGAGGATCTGTCGCCGTCCTAGACCCCCCTCCCCCTGCTAGGGGCAAGCCACGGTTAGCCGGCGCAGGTGTATTATTACCCCCGTCTCGTACGGTGCACTAACTAGTATAGTCAGGCCATTTATAATTGGCGTAGTAACCGCCGAAGTAACCGTTAGCCTAATAGTATAACAGGAAGGGTCGTGGGCCTAGCATAGCGCCGCGGCACCGCTGGCAAGGTTAATCCACCACCCTTCTACAAGATTATATAAGGATGGCGTTAACATATAAGGGCCGATGTATTCCTATCTAATATAGGTAAATACTCCCGCGCATAAACACCACATCCTGCCTAGAAAGGGCTAGAAGTGCTTGGCCCTGTAGACTATATATATATAAGGCCAACTGCTACTGTCCTATAAAGAAAACAGGGGCTTAGTGGTTCTAGGCGGCGGCAGCGAGGGCTTAGGTAGCAGTGGCGGTATCCTAAAGAATAAGGGCCCTATATATATATTAGTATTCGTACAAAGTAAGCAACTAGGGTAGATTAGTAAAGGGCGAGGCTTAAGCAATGCTTATATAAAGTAAGAATACTTACATATTAGTAGTTAATGAACTAGTAGTAGTAGTGGTGGTGGTGGTTATAGTAGTGGTACTACTGTTGCTGCTTTACTTGTTAGTACTTAATACTTATATAAGGCAGGTAGTTAAGAGTATATTAGTAAGGCTAGAGGCTTAGGCAATACTTATATAAAGCTAGGACACTTACGTTTTAATAGTAGCTAGGTTAAAGATAAAGAAAGAAGAGAGGTTAAATAAGGTGAAGTACTACATAAAGAAGAAGTGTATAATTACGTGTCGTATAAAGAAATACATATATATATTCTATTCTATTCTGTATCTAGCTTAAAGTATTTTTTTTCCCTTTCTTATCCGTATAATCAACTCTTCTCTATTAGAACTCTTCTATTGCCATTTAATTCTACTTCCAATTTTTTAAGCATTTAAGTATCTTAATTATATTAACCCTAAGCTTTGCTCGCTCCTATAAAACCGTACAACGTACTTCTAAAAATACCCGCTCTAGGTCATTACTTATAGCTAGAATTAATAGAATATTAATAGCTATTAATAAGAGTCGTAGCCAACGCTTACATTACTTATCTTAATACTATTATTTAAGAGAAGAAACCTTAATATAAAATAGGTTCTCGGCGATATAGTTCTTATACTTATCTTGGCTCTTTAGGCGATTAAACTTATTAAGGTTCTTAATAAGCTGCTTATATAGATTAAGATCTTCTTTAGATAAGGCCTTCTTATATAATACAGTACTTAATTCTTATAGTAAAGGCTAGGGGCCTTAATACTAACTTTAATACTTATTCCAAAGTTGCTCTACTACATTAAGCGCTAGCTTTCGCCACTTCTTACTCTAATTTGCTTTAATATACTCCGTACAACGTTATAGATAAAGAATAATTGCTATAGCATATAGCGGAGACTTATTAGACTTTAGGTAGTATTTATTAAATACCTCCCAACTAGCCTTAATCCGCTTACAGAAGAATTTATCTTCTTTATAATCTTCCTATTATACAATATTAGCCTATATATACTCCCTCTAAATATATATACCTTACTAAGCTGTTTTTAAAGTAGTGCATAAGGAGGTCCATTAAAAAAAGTATATCTAAGATTATTGCATTATACCCTTAAGTTATAAGAGTTGCTTTCTTAAAGATAAGAAGAAAGCCTATTATTATATAAAGCTGTTTCCAGTCTACAGAATTTAGAAAATCATCATCTAAGCCATACTTCTTTATATATTAATCTATTGCAGGCTCGTATTAAATAGCAACCTATAATATCTTATACTAGCTATTCCATCTTATACAATTATTAAGTGGAATTCGTCTTCCTACTAGCTCTTTAATAGCCCTTATACGGCCAAGAGAGCTTCGTGTATATATAATAATATTATGGGGCTTTCTAAGGGCGCCCATATCTTAAAAATTTTCATCTTTATCTTTAGCTTTATACGAATTAATCTACTTAACTTCAGCCTTAAAAAAAAGGCTTAGACAATAAGATTAATAATATAGCCATTATAACGGATTTATTTATATAAAGATTTCCATATAATAGCTTCCTCCTCTTTTATATACTTTTTAATTGTATAATAAAGAGTATTATTCGTTCCCGCATTATCTAAAACAACTATACTAAGATTTCGTATAATCCTGTAGTCCTTTAGTATAGGAAGCAGAGTTAAGAACTAATTATCTCTACTATAAGATTGTACCGTATAAAGAGCAAGGAGAGCTCTAGAGAGTCCTTTTGAGTTTTACTTAACAAAGTAGGCGTATACTCTAAGGAGAAGATGCCAATTAGAAGAGGTCCAAATATTAACTAATAGATAAATACTTAATATTGCTGACTAAAGCTTCTTTCATATAATATCTTTTATTAATTCCTATAATTCTTTAATCCTCTTCCTTACTTACGTATAAGTTATTATAATAAAACCCTCTACCTCTAGATTAAGGACCCGGCAGAATATATAGAACTCTAGCCACTTAATAAGTTAAAGTAGAAAATTTCGTACGGTAATAAGGGAAATAAGGGCAGCCATAATAGCCTTCTTATTAAGAGCGTTTTTAAGTGCAAGAGAATTAACCTTTATATAATTATATTTCGTACAAAGCTACATATATAGATCTTAAAGCTTTTCTTCAGCACCTTAATAAACAACACTTAGGGTTTTAGAAACAGTAATCTCATACTTCTTTATAAGATAATTCTGGAAATTTATAACACACTTTACGCTATATAGTTCTTCCGTATAGTATTTGCAATATAAAATATATTGCTTATCCTAGTATTTTTTTAGCTCATTATTATATGGATCTTGTATATAGCACCAGATTTCGGGGTTTCTTTTATCTTTTAATCTTTCCATACTAGTAGATGGTATAGAATTTGATATTTCATCATTAGAAGCCATTTTATTGTATATATAATAAATATTATAAAAGAAATTTAGGGTTGTGGGGAATGCCAAGAATTATTAGCCGATATTGGCCGATATTGGGTAATTTAGCGATATTGGCCAATACCAAATATTGGCCAATAATATTGACCGTCAGATTATTTTCGCCTACACTAAAAAGGAGGCGCCAGAGCAGTGGGGTAATAGCTTTAATAGCTTTCTAAGTTAGTATATAGAGATTATAGGAAGTAAAAGTAAGAACGTAAGAGCTCACTTCCTCCATAGCGGGTATATTAGGGGGGAGGTGTGAGATTCTATAATATAATAGGGTATTGTTACTATATGGAGGAAAGCGTTGCTATAATTTTAAACCTGCAAGATTTAATTTATATAAGAATTACTGCTAAAGCGTATATTATAATAGGTGCCCACAAGCAGGCGCACACTTAAGTTAAAAATCTACTGCTAGTTAAGCCTAAGGCTCTCTAGATCGCCACCAAGTACGCCTCTTAAGCTCCTCCATTCCTTAATATCTGCTTACAATCTCTCAGCAATTGCCTCTGGAACGCCTTCCTTAATTATTACTTTATTTAGCGTCTTTCCTTACTTATTTAGCTTCTGCTCTCTAATTATCTTTAAGTCCCACCGCTTAGTAAAGGCAACTTGATATACGGCTTCGATATCTTACTACTAGGCCTCCGAGTCCTCTACCGCCTTCTTATACCACTTAAAATACTCTCTTAAATCTGCAAGCCAATTAACGCCTCAAGTACGTAGTAGAGGGGCAATTGGTGACGACTTTAAGTCCAAGAGCGAAGCTGCTAGAGGTGTAGATAGGCGCCTATAGCGACTGCCAATTGGGTTAATATAGAATTAATTTATAACGCCTAGAGTACTTGGTGTAGAGGCCTTAGAGGTAAGCTACTCTTTCTTCTTATTACCCGTCTTCCTCTTAAAAAGCTTTTAGGCTAAGCTAATTAGAGGATTATTCTCAGTAGTATAGCCTTCGTCAATCGCTCTACCCCATTCTCTTATGTCTTCCTGCATTAGCTTATAGTTGACTTGCTAATATACCCAGCACTAGTTACTACCGCAGTTTTTGCGACACTACTACCGTCGAGATACTCTTACAAAGCTTGTTTTAGGAGCGGTAGAGGAAGTAGTAATATTGCCATCTAGAGGCTATGACGTAATTAGTAAAGAGCTCTGCGAAGATTCTGAAGCCGATTATAAAGCTAATTACGACACTATAGAGGAACGGGTAGGAACACGGGTAACTTACTACTTAATTATCTTAATATATTCTAGAGCCAGTTCAACTTTAAGCCGCTTAATTAAGCCGTCACCCCAATTGTGACACCGTCTTGCAATCCTTACAAGTTCACCTTTGGAATCAGCCCAATTAATTATACGGCTTGGGTTAAGCTAGAAAGTAGATTTAGTAGAGTTTGATCGCCTAGTAAGCTTTACTATAGCATTGCACAACTTCCTTTAGAAAGTACGGCCAGTGAACTTCTACTATAGAGCCTCATTAATTCTATAAAGAACCTCGCGATTATATATTACTAAGAGGCTAAGGCGAGCCGTAGGAAACGTATAAGCCAATATAGGAGTTAAGCGACTTGGCTTTATAACCTTTACTAACACCAGTAGGCAATACTTAAAGAAGGAGCCTCCCCCCAAAGGCCTTACTATATGTTCCTCTACTTCTCTTTAAAGCCTTAGAATTAACTCCTCCTTATCCTCTACCGAAGCCTCAGATGTCGGAGCCTCTGGCGATTAAGACCTCTCAGCAAGCGGTTGACTTGGCAATATGGAGGGAGCTATATTCGCACACTATATAAGTTACGGGCGCTGCGGAGCTCTTACTATATTCTGCTCCTGCGGTAGATAAAAGTATTAAACTTCCTTATTATTATGCTCCTTAGCAGCCTCCGGATTATTAAGGATCTTATTAAGCTTATCGGCAGCAAATAAGGCAGCTTATTATAATGCAGGTAGGGCGCTATATATTAGCAGTAGAGGGTAGTTAACCTGTATACCAAGTTAACTACTATATATAGGTAGAATATTGACGACCGTACTTATACTTAAGCTCTATATCACAGGAGGTTAACAGGGTAATACTAATAACGGTCGAAATCGCTAAGTAGGTGGGCGGCTGGAGGGACTACCTATAGAGGCAGCAGTAGGGCGTTTGGAGCTCATATTAAGAAGAGGAAGAAACTTTATAACACTACGATCCGAAGCAGATATCACGATTTTTAGTAAGGGAGAGAAGTTTAGAATAGCTTCAAATTTGAGCTTCCAGGTCGAAGTGGGCCGTGGCTCAAGCCCTGGCCATGNACTACACCCCTTCCTGCTAGCTCTACATACTAATTTAGCTGCAGACGTAGCGAAATTAGGTGTGTGTCGCGCGCACACCTTGGGGGGGGGGATACCGGAGGTCGGATACCCTGTAGTGTGACGGCTCGCTCAGTACTTACGTTACAGTTTTTACAATTCGTACAATTCGTACAGTTTTTACAATTTGTACAGTTTGCGCGCTATTTATTTATAGGGTAGCGTTTTGCTGCAATTTATTTATAGGGGTAGCATTTTGCCGCAATTTGCTATTAGGTGCTGCGATTTTGTTGCAAAACGTGCGTTTTACGCAAATTGCTATCGACTATATCCACCTGCCGCAAACCGCAACAACGAGCCCCAAAAAAAAAATCCTGATGTTTAGGTAATCTAAGCTAATTACTAACTTAAGACCTAAGCCTTGTTACAAAGCTTACACTAGCTATTAGTATTAACACTACCTCTATAGTAAGAGCTTCCTTAGGCCCAAGTTTAGAAGGTTAAGAGCCCTATACTAATCTCCTTTAAGATAGATATTAGGAAGCTGTCGCAAGGCTCTTAAAAGCTATGCGGAAGGAAGCCACTAATAAACATATTAGAACCCTTTAAGGGTAAATCCAAATCTAATAGGGTTTAATTTAAGCTAGGTAAATTCTTTTATAACTTAATTAAGGTTAAGGGCTTTCTAAAAGCTACCTAGTACCTACCTAAGGAGATATAAAAGACTTAGAGAGTTATCTACGCTATAAATGGAAAAAGGATATAGACTAACTGGCTAAGGCCTCTAATAGTCTAGAACTTCGCCATAGACCTAATACCCAGTAGTTAGATAATTAGGTTTGTAAGGTAGACAACTTCTTTAAAATGCTAATAATATAAGATAATACCAAAAAGCGTATATACTAAATTATTAGTAAAATTAAAGACTAATCGCTAAACTAGATTATACTTAATTAGCTTAATAAAAAGTAAATTACTATATAGCCACAGCTGTAAACCTTTTTAAAGAAATAGACTTAAGATCTATATATCGTATAATATAATAATGCAGAGCTATTCTGGAATAGGATATAGCTGGACCGCCATAACTTCCGCTAGTTTATAAACTTTATAGAAACTTATGCTTAGCAGATAAATCTAGAGTTCTTTAAAAATAAGGACGGTAGTATTTATAAGAAGGAGAAGATCGGGTTTATCTGGGCTAAAATTAAGCTAGCAATTTATAATAAAATAAAGCGCGTAGGAGCCCTATTACGGATTATTATATATACGGATTTTAAACGAGCAGTTCTAAACGCTAAAGATATAGTAAGAAACTAGACCTCTTCTGGTAAGAAGCTAAGGGGTTACTAAAAGCGTAGGTACTTTAGTAGTAACGTAGGGTAGACCCAACCTTTAAAAAAGCCGTTCTTAAAGAGAACTTTAGAAGGGTTAAAGTTAGAAACCTTAAATAATAGGAAAGACTCCCGCGGCCAATCTAATACCTATTTAGCACCTTTATAGGAACACTCTAAGAAGTTAAGAGAAAACTCTAGAGGCAGATCCTATTAGAAAAACAAGTAGGGCGATAATCGCACTAATAATCTAAAAAAAAAGCCCTAGTTACGGACCTTTCCTAGCTGCAACTAGGGCAAGATATAAAAGGAGAGACTCTCTATATCGCTGTTAAGCTAGAAATAACACTCCCTATAGGTAAGGTATATTAGTTCTAAGCACTATATAACAGCGGCGCTGAAATTAATCTTATATAATATAATTTAGTAAAAGAGCATAAACTTATCCCATTATAAAGGTGGCGGAAACCTATTATAGGCTTCCTAGATAAGTATTAGATTAAGCTATATAGTGCCTATAAGCTTATAGTATTAGTAGCCGACATACATAACCGCACTAAGGTAGTTGGCCCGCAACCCTTCTAGGCAGCTAACTTCGTAGGCTATAACTTTATCCTTAGATACCCTTAGCTTATAAAAGTAGATCTTAAGATACGCTTTAAGATAGGAGCCTTTAAATAGTAGAACGATAAAGATTTGGAAGGGTATATATTACTAATAAGCCTAAAGGACATCCTAGAGAATATAGCCCTAGGCGAAATAGTATACGCCTTATACCTAAAGGAGTATCGGATCTAACCCCTATTTAATAGTAAGATAGGTATAAAGCCTAATATAGATAATAACCCCTTTATAATAAAGACCCTATAGGGAACTACTGGATAGGTTACGGAGATATTATAGAGAGGCGGCGATCTTAAGGATCTTATAAGATACTTTAACCGCTATAGGTTACTCTGGCTTAAGTAATATATAAAGAGTATACTATAACACCTTAAACGCTATATTAAGGAGTTCTCTACCCTCTACTAGCTACCGTATAAAACGGTTTAACGTATAGTAGCAACTATATATAAGCAACCACTATAGCATATAACACTACCCGCGAGTATTCTAAGGGAGCTCTAAAATCTACCTAATAATAACGCGGAGAACAAACGCGACCCTAATTTATTAAATATTCTAATAGACCTAAGGGACTTACTAAGGGTATTTTTAGGTAGGAGAGCTAAAGTCCTACCATAGAACTTAGAGTACGATTATATAATTAATCTAAAAAAAGGCAAACAACTACTAAACCTTCCTATTTATAACCTCTAATATAAAGAGCTTAAGATCCTACGGGAGTACCTTAATAGGTTACTAGAAAAGGGGTAGATCTAGCCTAATAAGTTGCCGTTAGATATACTAATCCTCTTTGTTCTAAAACTAGATAGAACTATAAGGCTATATATAGACTATTACGGTCTTAATAAGATTATAATTAAGAACCGTTACCTACTACCACTAGTTAGTAAAATGCTAGATTAACTATTTAGGGCGAAGATCTTTACGAAGCTAGATCTATTATAGGCTCTATATTAAAGAAGGGGATAAGTAAAAGACCGCTTTTAAGACCTAATACAGCCACTTTAAGTATCTAGTAATGCCTTTCGGGCTAGCTAATACGCCTACAACATTCTAATTATATATTTACAGAGCCTTAGGGGGACTAGTTGACCGTATATACGTCATTTATTTAGATAATATCTTAATCTACTTAGAAGACGAGGATTAACACAAGCAACATATCCGTAAAGTGCTAGAATGTTTAGATAATTAGGGCCTTTACGCCAAGGCATTAAAGTATATCTTTAATACTAAGTAGGTTAAGTTCCTAGGTTATATTATAACACCTATAGGTATAGTTATAGACCTAGTATAAGTGTAGATAATCTAGGAGTGGCTAGAGCTAAAGAGCTATTAGAATGTTTAAGTATTTCTAGGCTTTACTAATTTCTATAGGCGCTTTATCTATAACTACTTAAATATTACTTAATACCTATCCAACTATATTACGGAAGCTTCTTAAAACCCAACCTAAGGAGCAAAAAGCTTAAAGGCAGTAAGGAAGAAAATTAAAAAGGGACTAACTAAATAGTATAAGCCATAGTTATAGCCCAGAAAGGTTTAAAAGGCCTTTTAAAAACTTTACGTAAAGTTTATAAAAGCTTTATTACTACAGCATTTCAACCTAGATTAGCTATTAATAATAATCACTAATATATTAAAATTTGCCCTTATTAGTATTCTACTATAACCTAATAGGCATCTAGACGCTACCCAGCTCTATTAAAAACTAGTAGTATTTTATAGTAGAAAATTTTAGGGACTTAAAATTAGGTATTATACCCATAATAAGGAACTACTAGCTATAGTTAACTGCTTTAAATAATGGCGACACTACCTTAAGCATGCGAGCTATACTACTTATATACTCTTAGATTACTATAATCTATGCTACTTTATAACTATAAAGGAGCTTATACCTTAATAAGCTAAATAGATAGAGGAGCTTATACAATTTAATTTTAAGATTAAATATAAGCTAGGGGAAAACAACTTTACTAATAAACCGTCACGACGGCCAGACTATACTAAAGGCTTTAAAACAGGAGAAGGAAAATAGATAATAGATATCTTACTCCCTATATTATAGAATAAGCTCTAGGTATAGAATGCTTAAGTACCTATAGCTCTATATATTAAGTCTTAGGCGGTATAAGCCCTATTAGTTTTTACTAACGTTCTAGCTAGTACCTAGTTTATTGCTAATAAGGGTCTAAATATACCTAAATAGGACGTCCCTATTATAGTGCTGCAATAAAGTAAACTAAATAACTACGTTATGGTATAAAGAGGGGAAGAAGGTGGAAAGGGGGTATTATATATAAATAGTAGGGCCAGCCGCTAAGTCGCTAGTGGTGGGCTAGCTAATAGTAGGGAATAGTATAAGATAGTATAAAACAGTATATGTTAGGTTAGTGCCGTAATAGTACTCCTTTCCCCTAGATGGTTTGGTCCCTAAACTAAATAGATAACTTAAAAATAGGTAGTGTATAGGGTTGCCTATTTTTTACCATAAAGATATTAGTTTTACTTACCGCCCTTAACCAAGCTAATAGTGATTTTCTATACCAGGTATAGAAAATCCTAATTGGTTAGTTTAGTAAGTAAGGTTAGTAGAACTCTATACTACCACCCAAATCAATCCGCGTGGCGTTTTTTTAGCGAGAATTTAGCTAATTAGATAACTTTAACCGCTAGTTAAAGTTTTATAACATCTTAACCACCACAAATTTTAATACGGTAGTCGACCGTAACCTTAGCGTAACTTTTCCTTATCTTATACCTAGTCTGGGGGTCCTAGCTTCTTAGGGTATTGCTTATAAAAGCGCTGTATAGCTTATTCGTAACCCTTTAGGTCTTCCTCTAGCTGCTAGGTTATATCCTTATAATATTTCCATTTAATCTTATAAGTTAGGCCCTAGGGGTCTTCGTTATATACATTAAGGATTTTCTTAAACTCCTATTTATCTTCTATATTGCCGTCATTATCTCTCTCTACTACTCGTCCTTATATATTATAACGCTCTACAGTATTAATATTTACTTAGCTAGGGATCTCTTTAATAGCCTAGAGGCGGACCTTAGATATATAAAAGGATTTATTTACTTAGATATAGTCTAGGAGGTCTACTATAACTGCCCCTTAGTATACTGCGAGTATAGGGTACGGGCCGTCCTATTTGTTGTCCTATTTCTTCTTAGGTTTATTTATCTTTATATTTTCTAAGCTAACTATAACTATATTGCCTTTATAGAATAATATACTCTCGTCCCTACGGGTATTAGTATTATCTTTATAGCGTTACTATAAAATCCAGGCTAGGGCCTTAAGCTATATTAATATCTGCTTAAAGCGGTTGGCCATAGAGTCTGCATAGAAGAACTTCTTCTTTACTTATACTGATAGTGTTAGTAAATAGGGGCCAGCAGGCTCGATTCCGAGGCGAGGGTTAAAGCTATAGTTTATAAAAAATAGGGAGATGCCTATACTTTTGTTAACTTAGTTATTTATAGTAAACTTAGTAAGCGGTAGGTAGTTAACCTAGTTATCCTATATAAAGCTAATAAAAGCATAGAGGTATTTATTTACGGTAGTATTAATAATTTTAGTTTAGCCGTCTATTTTTAGGTGCTAGGCTAAGCTTAGTTATAAGGTTGTCTTAAGGCGTTTACTTAGTTATTACTAGAAGTTGCTAACAAATTATATACCGTGATTAGAGATAATTATGCTTAGTATACTATGGAGCTTATATACGTTATTAATAAAGCCATTAACTAGCTCCTTTATTAAGAGTCCTATTACTAGAACAAGGTATTATATTTTAGTTAGGCGGTCTATAATAATAAAGATATATTTATATACCTTACCATGGCGTTAGTATACCGGTAGCGTTATAATATAGTTAATTAAGATATTAGTTTACGGGTAGGTAGGTAATTCTAGTAGCTTTAGGAAACTAGGCGGGGCAAAATAGGGGGTCTTAGTGCGAAAGTATAGGGTATAGTCTTTAACAAAGGTAGCCATAAACTAGGAGATTCCTAGCCACCAGTATGTTTAGTTTAAGAGGTTAAAAGTTTTAACCTAGCTAGGATAACTAGCGGGGCCACTGCTATAAGAGTAATAAGTAACTTTTAGGTAGAAGTCTAGGGCGTTAGGGATAAAGAGATGTTGGCGGAAGTAAATCTGTTTATTAATAATACTATATTCTAACTTATTATAATAAAGTAATTTCCTAATCTTCTTTGGCTAACGGCGAGCTTTTTAATTACGTAGGGCTGCTACTATATCTCTTATAAGTTCGTTTTCCTAGTATTCTAGCTAAATTAACTTATTTAGTAACTTTTTAGCTATTTTAGGGTCTAGAGCGGCTATAAACTCTGCGTTATTAGAGTTACGGGACTTATATAGTAATTCTTCTAAGATTATAGGGTTAACTTTTTAGGGCGGTATAATAACTTAGGCTTAGTAGCGGAGGCGTTTATTATTAGTGTCCTTAGGCCTTATTCCTAGTAGCCGGCTTAGGGTATTAGGGAGCGTAGCTTTACTGCTAGGTCTGTATATAATTATAAAGTTAAACTATAAAAGGAACTCTGCCTATTAGACTTAGCATTAGTTTAGCTGCTTAGTAGTTATAAACATCTATAGGTTTTTATAGTCGGTGATAATTTTAAACAGCTCCTTAGTCCCTTATAGCTTAGGACACTATTCCTTTAAAGCCTTAATAATAGTTAAGAGTTCTTTGTTATAGATCTTGTAGTTATACTCTAGCGTAAAGTACTTTATAGAGAAGAATACGACTAGTCTTAATTTTCCGTTATTATTATATTATAAAAGGACTCCGCCAGAAGCCTAATTTAATGCGTTTGTCTTTACCACTGTTTTCTTTATATAGTTATAGTATACTAGTACTAGTGCTAAAGTAAAGGCTCCCTTAAGGGCCTTAAACGATTTAGCTTGTTTTAATCCCTATAGCCATTTAATATCCTTCTTTAAGAGTTTTATTATAGGTGTAGTAATGGTAGAGTAGCCTTAGATAAATTATTAGTAGAAGTTCGCAAAGCCGAGAAATTGTTATAGTTCTTTAATTAATATTAGGTCCTTCTATTCCTATAAGGCCTATACCTTCTTAGGGTCTATAGTTATGCTATTAGTTAAGATAATTAAGCTAAGGTATTTTATTTTAGTAGAGTAGAACTTAGACTTATTAATATTAATCTAAAGTCTAGCATTGCTAAGTCTTTAAATAACTTTATTTACATACTTAGTGTGCTTAGCGCGTATTTTAGAAAAGATAAGGACGTTATTAAGGTAGGTAGTGTAGTAGTTATTAAGGGCGTTATATAAAATATAGTTAATATAGTTTTAGAATGTAGCGGGTGCGTTATAGAGGCTAAAT
Organism: Cenococcum geophilum 1.58; assembly: GCF_001692895.1. Classification (NCBI taxonomy): domain Eukaryota; kingdom Fungi; phylum Ascomycota; class Dothideomycetes; order Gloniales; family Gloniaceae; genus Cenococcum; species Cenococcum geophilum. The sequence goes on along the minus strand of NW_027137589.1, from coordinate 1,897,550 downwards.
AGTATAACTAGTATTTTATAGAGTCTAAACCGGGTAATAAATGCTATAAGTTATTTATAGCCCTCTATAATCCGGATCCGGTTAAACGCAATAATTATATTAAGTTTAGTAAAGTATTTAGCACTATAGAGTGCGTTAAATGTCTTATAGATTAGTAGCAGTAGGTATTAATTCTTAATAGTAACTGTGTTTAGGCCTTAGTAGTTATAGTAGATTTATATACTACTACTAGGCCTAGCAGCAAGGAGGAGTAGTATAGTAGCTGGTAAGGTTAATTTGTAGATAAAACCCTTATCCAGTATCTTATTAATCCACTTCTTTATATACCTAAGTTTAGCAGGTAAGAGTAGTCTATTTTTATAATACGGGGCCTAGTTTCTAGGGGTGATCTTAATTTTATAGTCCTATAGTTAGTAAGGGGGTAGCTTATCTACGTTTTTAGGGAAGAAGTGCTTAATATATTTACTAAACTCCTTTAGTAGGCGTTATAGAATATTTTCGCGGGTTAATTCTGGTTTGCCTTTTAGGAATTTTTTAATATTAGTGTTAACTATCTTCTAACGTAAAAGCTCGGGTTTAGTTTTTAGATTTATCTTAAGGAAGTCGTAGAAATAGGGGGGGAGCACTTTATAGGCTTCCTTTATTATATAGTCGCCTTCTACTAGCTAGCGGAAAGACCTTTTTAATAGGTTTAGTACTTCTATTAGGCCTATAGGCAGCTCTTTAAGTAGCTATTAGTGCTTATCTTATTTAACTAGTTCTACTAACTTCACTATATAGATCCTTATTACCTTTACGTCTTTTTGTTTATAGAACTAGGTAAAATTAATAGCACAAGTATATTTAATATTATTTAGGTTAGGGCGTATCTAGTTCTCTAATGCTACGGCTAGGCTAGTATAGCTTAGTTGGCCTAGGGGGGCAGAAATGAGGCGGCGGCCCTATACGGTACGCGCGGGAGATAAGTATAAGGTTAGGCGTTACGGTGGCGCGGTTTCTATTATTTAGGTCTTAGTAGTTCTATAGCCAGTCCTTACTATAACGTAAGCTGTAGTGTACGTATATAGTATATAGCTTAGTTCTAGGTATTAGGCTAGGCGGCTAGGGTTTAAATAGTGCCTAGGTTAGGGTTAGATTCTTAGTAGTAGCGGCGTAAAGCGGACCTTCTTTCTTGGTCTCGGCAGGGCTAACTAGCCCATTGTTTTAGTCTTAAGTATTAGGGTAGTCTAGTCTTCTACTATCTCGTTTCTTTACAGCTATATAGGCTCCCCTTTATTAGGAACGTCTTCTACTATTAAGGCTTTATATATAGTTCTAGGCACTAGGCTTAGTAGTGCTAAATATCTATATAGGGCATCCCTACTAATGTCGGTTATCCCCTATAGGAGGTAGTGCCTAGAGTAGTAGTCCAAGTTAAAGCGGATCTTAAGTTTCCTAAAGCTGGGACGGGGCTTATACTTCTAAAGCTAGGGTATACCTAGGATAATTAGGGTAGTAAGTAAGAGTTTAGTAATAAAAAAGAGTATAGCTTTAGTATAGAGGCCGATTAATATTTAGGCGGTAAAGTAGTCCGTAATAAGCGAAGTTAGAATGCTATCTATGAGGCGTAGTGGCCTAGGTGCTAGCAGCTTCTTAATTATAACGTTATACTTTCTTATAATAGACTCTACATCGGTAAATGCTATTATAGTACTACCGGAGTTTATTAGGCTTACTATATTAATATAAACTTAGGGGTATAGGGTATATAATAAGGAGAGTTAGGTTTAAATAAGGATTAATTTCTTGTTACTATTTACTAATCTAAGATTAAGTAGCAGTTTACTAATAGAAAGAACTAATTAATCTAGTAATAGGGACCTAATTTTCTTGTCTTCCTCCTTATATAGTTTAGACCCTTAAACGCAATTTAGTTTAAGGGTTTACCTTTTAACGACTGGGGTATAGAGCTGTCTTAGTAGGGTAGTCTAGTGTCCATCTAGCTAGTGGTATTAGTTTTAGTTTTGGTTAGGGTATAGAAAGATAATACCTTACTAACGACGTGGCTGTGTTTATATTTGCTAGCGCGAAGTTACTAATACTAGGTGTTATTAACGGGTTAGGCTCCTATATAGGGTATAGTTTAGAGTAACTAAGCCGTAGGGTTAAAGGGGGGAGGTTATCTACCGCGGCTATAATAGGCTCCGCGGTCGCCGCGTCTATAATAGACTTTATAGTTACCACGTCCGCGGTTATTAGTTTGCTTTATTTAATAGAGTAGCATTAGAACTAGGTTTACTATCTTAGCGAAGTTATAGGTATCCTTTTAGTGGCCGGGTAGGCTATAGGCAAGGTATAGTCTATTATTAACGTAGTGCTTACGCTCCGTATCTAAGATTCTATTAAGGTCTATAGGTTCTTTAATTACTACTAGGGTTAGGGTCAATATAGGGGCAGGGGCTTAGGTAGGTAGGTGGTAGTTAGCGTTTTTCTTAAGATTGGCTTAGTGTGTATAGTTTGCAAGGTTTTTAGTAAATATATCTATCTGTTTACTCTAACCTATATAGTTGCTGTTATTAATTTTATAGGTAAGTCTAAGTACTAGCTCTTCTATCTTTAGAGAGATAAACTTTTAAAATAGGTCTACCTTCTATTTATCTGTCTTCTTAGCGCGGACTATTAGCTTATTAAGCTCTCCCTTCTAAGACCAGTAATTACGCTCGCCCTAGGGAAAATAATTAAGCTTATTCTTTGCGACCTAGGTCATATTAAGGACCTTATAGTAGGCAGTAAGGTCTTTAAGCATATCTTCCTTAGTAGGCCATTTCCATACAGATATATTGTTTAGGTTCTTATATATAAGCTCTAAGCCCTACTTAATAAACTTATAGGCCTTATCCTCTAGTATATCCGAGATATAAAGGATCTAGGACTAAACTATATTAAAGTAGTCCTAGTCCCGGTTAAAGACTCCCTTAATTTTAATATGCTAGGTCTTAAAATTAGCTTATTATTCTAGTAGGGTGCCTTTTTCGCTAAATATTAGCGGGTTTTTAGATCTCCGTTTTTTCTGCTAGGTTACTACCGTTATTATAGGGGTTAATTATTTTAGAACGGTAATAGTCTCTACCTAGGAGTTAATAGTTCCTATTTAGAAAGTAATAAGGGCACTAAGGTTTTTATTAGCTTTCTTATTGGTGGTATTTATATTATATATACACTGTAGTCCTGCTTTAATGTTATTAAGGAACTTACTAGTATAGTTAATAAGGGTAAGGTAAGCTTCGCTAGGCTTAAAGGTCTTAGGGTATAGTAAGGAGCGGCGGATTGTCTATGCGATATTAGGGTATATCTCTATAAAGAGGTCTACAAAAACGTCGCGGGGGTTTTAGGTTTTGGCCATTTTAGCGTCGTTGGTGTTTCCTATTTAGGCGCTAGGTAAAAACTAAGGATTGTTCTAGGACTGTGCTAGGGACGTATTAGTTTTAGTAAAGGCGCGTATAGGTCGCGATTGCTCTAGGGTAGAGGTCAATTAGCTAGGGTATAAGGAATTAGTAATTGCGATAGGGCGTAAATTAAAGATACCATAAACTATTACAGTGCTATAATAAAGTAGACTAAATAACTACGTTGTGGTATAAAGAGGGGAAGAAGGTAGAAAGGGGGTATTGTATATAAATAGTAGGGCCGGCCGCTAAGTCGCTAGTAGTGGGCTAGCTAACAATAGGGAACAGTATAAGACAGTATGAAACAGTATATGTTAGGTTAGTGCCGTAATAGTCCCTAATACATTCTTAGAACCTAGTAATACACTATCCCTAATTACTAAGCTATCCCTTTAAGCTAATAGCAAAGCTATAGAGTAATTAGAACTCGGAGCCCTATAATAACTAAAGGACTTTAATCTTATAGCGGCCTTCCTAATATACGCGCATTAAAGAGTTATAAGATTTATAGTACTATTTAGTCTTATACTTAGAGCAGTATAAAATAAAATAGCTTTTACTTAGGAACTATTTAAAAGGTTAATAGATCTTATCTATAAGGTGCAATAGAGGGACGCTTTCTATACTATCCTTAATACGGAAATAAACCGGAAACGTAATAGAAAAAAAAAGCTGCTAGGCGCCACTATTAGAAACTAGACCTAATAGGCCTACTACGTAAAGGTAGTAAGGTTTAGGTACTATAAAAAGCAAATCTACGATAGAAGATTCTTATAAAGAATTACGATAATCCTTTAGGCGGCCACTATAGTTAAGCAAAGACAGTAAAATTACTTTAGCGTAAATACTATTGGCTAAGGCTTAATTAGGAAGTAAAGGAGTACATTAGCTATTATAAGAAGTGTTAAGTATATAAGATCCGTAGGCATAAGCTATAGGGTTTACTTAAATTAGTTCCTCCCGCTAGTAAGCTATAATAACATTACGCTATAGACTTTATTACGGATCTCCTGCTATCTAAAGATAGCTAAGAATAAATATATAATTTAGTCCTTGTACTTATTAATAGGTTTTTAAAGTACGTCTAATACCTTCCCGTTAATAAAATAATTAACGCATAAGTGCTAGCCAACCTAATTAAGGAGAAATACTTTCTTAAAGTAGATTAGCCGCACTTTATTATTATTAATAGGGGCAGCGTCTTTATAAGCCAGTACTAGTCGGACCTATACTTCCATTTAAAGATAGACTACTATTATAATATAGCTTTCTATTTATAAACGGATAGGTAAATAAAACGCTAGAACTAGGAACTAGAGTCTTACCTATAAATATATTTAAACTACTAGTAAGATAATTAATATAAGCTACTTCCGTATATAGAGTATGCTTACAATTTAAAGGAACACGCATTATATAAGTATACACTAATCCGGATTACCTATAGCGTTTAACTATTTAGGTTTAATAATATACCTAATGATTACTAGCTAAGGCCGTATAATTAGTTATAGGATCCTACCGGGAAGTCTAAGAACATCCACTAAAGAGTATAAGAATACTTCTAGGAATAGGAAAAGTAATAAAAGCATGCGAAGCAGAGCCTATAAGATGCCTAAGAGTAGTAGAGACTTTAGTATAACCACAAGCACCAGAATAAGCATTTCGGAGTAGGCGATAAGGTTCTATTACGTTTAACAAATATTAAGACCCGTTAACTATTAAAAAAGCTTAATATAAGATACCTAGGTCCCTTTTAAGTTAAGGAATAAATTAGTAAGCTAGCCTATTATCTCTAGCTACCCCCATCTATAACTTATATTGTTTGTATTAACTTAATAATATAATTGAGTTATATCCCGGGGCACAAAATACGTATAGTATCGTATGCTCTTTAGGATGGTGGTAACTGTCGATTGTATTAAAGCAGACTACGTAGTCTATATACTAATGCGACCTCCCCCTAATTAGTTAGTGCTTTAGGAGTGCACCAGACGCGTAAGCGGGTGGTTAGTACACTGAACGCGTAAATGCGTAGTTGGTGTACCGAACGCGTAAGCACGCGGTTGGTACAACAGGTGCTATAATTATATACTAGCGGTACTTGAAAAATGAAACTACCTATATACAGCCTCCGTAATTGTTTTAATAGAACCGTAAAATATAAAAGAGATATATAGGAAATCCCTCCTAAGGTGCCTTCTAGGCTGCCTTCCTAACGGTGCTTTGAGCTAGCCGTAAGTCCTGCTTACGGTCCGTAAAGTAAACTATGCGGCCTTTTAACGGGCCGTAAATAAACTATAAGTGCTCTATTAGTCACGTTCCACCCATTTTATAACCTTTAGATTAAGCTTATTTATGTTAATTAGGGTTTTTAGAGCTTAATACGGCTTTGCCTTAGTCATAGCGTCTGCTAGGTTATCTCCACTGCTAATCTATTTGACCTCCGTAATCTCACGTTGTTTATAGGCCTAATATAAGCATATTAGGTCGACTATAAGCCTCTTTTCTTATGTTATACCTAGTTTAACTAGGTAGTTGTAAAGGGACTTTAAATTAGTGTATAAAACCAGGGGTAACTGCTCTAGTTATAGAATCTTCTAGACTATTAATTTGATTGCGGTTGCTATATTAAAGCTATAAGCTAGTGCATATAGTTTAGAAGCTAGTACACTGCGGGTTACTTATTTACACTTAATTAAAGACTAATGCAGTATATTTACGTCTTAATTACGGTCCGTAAGTATAATTACGAAGCCGATTTGTAATAATAGGTCCCTATTATTGGCAAAAGAGGCGTCCGTAAATACTAGTAAGCTAAGGGAACTTAGGTCTAGTGGTACAAAAGTAAGTCCCCTTTCTATATTGTTAATTTGCCACTAAATGCGCTTATTAAGCTGCTTAATATTTTCTTCTTGCGGATCTACTACCTGGGCCGCAAAGGATAAATCGTAGGTAGATTTAGGTTGACAGACTGTGGCAATATAGGCGCCTCTTGCACGCTGTGCAACGTATTAGTCCTTTATATTTACGGTCTTGCGGGTCTCTCCGCAGGAGCTAGTAAGGTCTATAGGCTTTACTATAACGGGCTTTAGGTTTTAAGCTTGGCGTTCCTAAGTTAGCTTAATTAGGTTGCCCTTTTATGTAATTAGGCCTCCATTAAACTTAATCGGATTCTGCTTAGTTAACTACTTTTATAGCTTTGCTAAGAACTTGGCTTTTTATAGTTTAGTTTCTTTAGTATCCGTAAAGGTCTAGTCTGCTAGGAATAGAGTATCGTTTATTTAGAGTCCAACAATACTAAGGCCGTTTGGTGGGCTGTATAGGAGGCAGGGGTTATAGGTTGACTGTTCCATTTTAAGTTTACTAACGTAGTGCTAGTGGTATATTTTAAACTAATGGTTTTCAGCTTCTAGTACCCCATAAAGAGGTTTTATAACCCATAAAATTGTTTTTAGTTATAGGTTAAGCTCACGGGGTAGTTATATAAAGATGTCCCTACTTAGGTAGGTATTTAACTATACGTAGGCTTATGAGATATCCCGTAAGTAGAGGGCTACGGGTTTGGTTTGCTGTAGTCTAGGCATAAGTGCAAGTATAATCCGTTGACTGACTTGTTAAATTGTAGGCGATTGCGTAAGGACTAGGTCCTTTCCTTGGTCGTTATAAGCTTGTATAATAAGCCTTAATTTCTTAAAAGCTTTATTAGTACTAAGGTGCTTAATCTTGTTAATAAAGCGTAATTTGAATATACGGACGCCTTGCGGAATATCTTTTTCTATTATAACCGTAAAGACGCCCTTTTTAAGTAGTCCGTTAATCTCTTTACGCCGTAAGTCCGTAAAAGGGGTTTCCTATACTAGAACTAATATATCCGCAGGCGGAGATTGTCTTGCGGATATGCCTGTAAAGGTTAGGTAATTCTTTATTACAGGGTTCTTAGTTATGGGATGCTTTTAGGGGCGTCCTCGGCCACGCTTTATAGTAGGTTTAGCGGGTTTAGTAAGTTCCTAGGGGACTTCTAAGGTAGGTGGGGGTACTTCTAGTTCGTCTGGTTTAACGTTATAGGTGTTTTTGGATTAAAAGTAGGGTTTTACGGATGTGCTCCTAAAGCTAGTCGGGCCGCTAGGGAGTTATACACAGCATATCTCGTCTTCTACAGCTAGTAAACGATAAGGTCCGGTCTAGTTGCCGCTCTTACGCTATACGAGGACTTTAGAATTAAGCGGGAGGTCATAAACTAAGGTTGTGTTAGGTCCGTTGCGGTAATATAGGGCGCTATTAACAGCTTGTTTGGCCCGTAATTTAACTATTTCGGCTATTGCCTTCTATATTATAGCTGCTTGTTCCGTAATAGACGGGGTAGGAGGGCCTAAGTTGCTTATCCTTGGGTAAGTTCCGTAAACTAAGAGGGTGGGTATTAGTCCGTTAGGGCCAGCGGTGTTATTAACGGCTTTTACAGCTATCTATAAAGCTAGTTTCTTTTAGATGTTCTTATACTTGTCCGTAATAATCTAATAAGCTCTCCGTAGAGCTAGGTAAGCTTACTTAATAAGCCTAACGGACTAGTGCGCCTTAACTGGAACGGCTTTTGTTGAAATAGCTATGGCCATAGCGTACTATTGGAATTCTTTGCTGATAAAGTTCCTACTAGCGTTGTGGGTAATATACTTAGGGGGTCTAATATATATGTCAATCTAGTAGGTCTATAAAATGTCCTAAGTGTATTTTATGGATATATTTTACAACCAACGGGCGGCTTAATAGCGGGTTGCCTTATTAATTATGTGTAATACTAGGCTGCTGTTAATATATATAATGTCTACGTATACTAAGTGGTTGAAGTTAAGGTCCTTATAAAGGGTGAACTTAAATCGGCCTAGGGAACGTCCGTATTTCTAGCAAAAGGAGCAGTATTTAGTTAGGTGGTTGATTACCTTCCTATTAACGTCGTCGTGTCCAGAGCGTTTAAGGACTCTATATAGCTTTTCGGCTAACGGGTAGCCGAAACAGCGGTATAGGCGGTGGATTTTAGTACTGGTAAGGTAGCACGGGTTATAGTTAAAAGATTCCTAAATATAGGTCTATAAAGTTTCTCCCTATATAAGGAACGGGTGTCTAAATCGTTGTGTAATTAGTAGGGTAATATACTTGCTTCCTAGGGCAGTTATAGGGCTAATTAGGGTGTCCGTAATATTGTTATAGTAGACCTATAGCCTATCTATGTCCGCAAGGTAAAGTAGGAAAGGGGTGTCCGCTTTTACTATATGGAAGTTAACTAGGCTAATTAGAGTCTTAACTTTAACTAATCCAATTAATGCGGTTAAGCCGATGCCGAATTAGACGTTTACGGCCCCAGTTTACGTAATATTAATGTCCGTATTGTTATTTATAGTGGTCCTATATATAAGGTATTATCCGTAGCCTATAGTAGACTTCTTAGAGGCACCTATGTCGATTATAACACCGTAGAATTCCTTGGGGGTATAGCGTTCTGTGGTAATATATATAAATAGGTCCTGCTTATAATCTATAATGTCCGTAATAGGGGTACTTACGGAATAGTTTTCGGGCGCAACTAAGTATAGGAAGGAACGGTCGGCTAATACGGTTGTAATATTAAAGGCTTAGCTGTCTGTAAAAGGTCTAAAAGTAGTTAGGAATGTCTCTAAGGTCTTTTATTCCTAAGTATTTAAGTTAAAGTCAATTATAAGGGCTTCTATTAACTTATTAGGGGGCTCTTCTACTTCCTCTTCTTTATATTCCAAAATAAACTGGTTAATACGGCTATTAAGTCTCTTTCTAGACTTATTACGTTCTTCCTAGGTATACCTTATAAACTAATATCCTTCCTTACCGCATATAAAGCACTTCTGGCTAGTTTATCTATAGGGGTATATTTTTATACGGGGGTTACTGCGGGGGTTATAGGTAGGACTTGGTCGGTATGGGTGCTGCTAGTGGTAGCGGCGGTCCATAAAGTAAACGTCTAAGTCTATTTATGGATATTAAATATCTATAATAAAGGCTTAAGTGCTGCCTAGTGGGTTTAAGACTTTGTACGTTATAATAGAGGAGCGTAGATTATTAATAAGGCCAGCTAAGGTATCTATAGGCTTATAGTAGGCGTACTTGTAGGGCTCTACTTCCTAATAGGCCGTAATAAGTTTATTATACAGGAAGTCGTCTATTTGAAGCTTAGCGTTAAGGCCGTGCTATAGGTGCCGGAGGTTTTTAATAAGAATTTATAGGCACTCTATAGTCGATTTTTTAGTGTTCTTATTAATTACGGTTCGTAGCTTAGTTGTATTCCATTAGGTAAGGATATTACGCTTATATTCTGGTTCTTTAAAGTAGTTACGGGTAACTTTATATAGCTTATTAAAGGGAACACCAAGAGGGTTGCTCTTAAGGTTAGTGTAGTAGTAGTCGAGTGCTAGGCCGCGCAGTATAGTAGAGTAGGCTTGGCTAAACTCTTATTTAGGAATGTTAGCCTTCTGGCAAAGGTCCATAAAAATAGTTAGTTTAAAGTCAAAGTTATCGTTTTTACTACTATACTTAGATTCGTTAGTGTAAAGCTTAGCTAGGTTAGCTAGCTCCTTACTATAAGTCTTTACTTAGGTAGGTTGCGGATCTATAACTTACGGATTTATAGCTTATGGATATATGGCTTATAGATATATAGTTTGCGGATATATAGCTTACGGATTTATAACTTAAATAATAGGGGTAATTTAGTCCGTATTTTGGTTTATAAGGGTATTATAGTCCGTATTTTGGGTTATAGGGGTATTATAGTCTATAGCGTGGTCCGTAACTTAAGAGTAGGGTATATTTTAGCTAGTAAGGTTAGCTCTAAAGCCGCTTAGGTTTGTGGGATAAATTTAGTTAAGTGGGTTAGGTATAAGGCCGGCGATCCTATTAAGTTTAGAAGAAGTAAAGAGTTCTTTAATAGTTTTAACCTAGTCTAGGATTTCCTCTTTAGTCTATTCTGTTTAGTTTTTCTTATATATTATATTATATAAAGACTATATAATAGTAACTTATTTGTCTCTTTTAACCTATACACCTTAGTTACGTAAAAGGGTTTATAGTTTACGGATAGTAATAGGGTTATAGGCCTTAAAAATAGCTTCCGTAAAGTCCGTAAAGTCTTCCTAGTATTACTCCTATAGGTCGTTATTTATAAGCTTAAAGTATTTATATTTAAGGATTTTAAAACTAATGTAGTTGTTGACGTCGTTTATAGACGTAACGTCGACTCCTTATCTCTACTTTTTTTAACCTTCGCTGACTTGCTTGCTAATGTCTGCCATACTATATAGTATAGTGTGGTGCGTAGTGGGTGGTAGCAGCTTATAACGGGTGGGGGAGGTCTTATAACGGTCCGTAAAATCAATTAACGGGTCTGTAATAGTTTATAGGAGGGTAGGGGGTTTCTATAAGGTTTTATAACGGTCCGTAAAATCGATTAACGGGTCTGTAATAGTTTATAGGAGGGTAGGGGGTTTCTATAAGGTCTTATAACGGTCCGTAGAGGTAATTAATAGGTCTATAGTAGTTTATAGAAGGGTAAAAGGTCTCCATAAAGGGTCTAAGAGAGGTTAGGGGTATTAGAGGAGGGTAGGGGGTTCCGTATAGGTCTATATTTATATTTATAACTTCTAGTAAACTATACTAAGACTTAAATAAGTATATAGAGTTGGAGATAAGTCTATAATCCCCGACTTCTAACCTTTTAGTAGGTTGTACTAGGAGTCTAAACGGGTGGTTACTGTTAAGTATCGCTTAGGGGGAGGTGTTGAGTAATTGCTAATCTGTGCGCGCTTACTAATTAGTGTTTATATTAACTTAATAATACAATTAAGTTATATCCCGGGGCACGAAATATATATAGTATTGTATGCTCTTTGGGATAGTAGTGACTGTCGATTGTATTAAAGCAGACTACGTAGTCTATATACTAATGCGACCTCCCCCTAATTAGTTAGTGCTTTAGGAGTGCACTAGACGCGTAAGTGGGTGGTTAGTGCACCGAACGCGTAAACGCGTAGTTGGTGTACCGAACGCGTAAGCACGCGGTTGGTACAATAGGTGCTATAATTATATATATATATATCTAGTGTTTTACATAAACCTACTAGAGCTATAGTATAGACCACCGCTAGAAAAGAACTTCTATCTAGGCCCAATTAAATACCTTAAGGTAGTAGGCGAGCGGTATAAGGTTAAAGCTATACTATACTATAAGTCTGTTAAAAATAAGCTTTAATTTAAAGTTAAATAGCTAGGCTAGCCCGCTAAGAACTCTATATAGGAACTAGAGGATTACCTTAATTATTATAAAGATATTTTAAAAGAATATTAGGACCAAGGTCCACAATCTATAAATTATAAAAAGCGCTCTAATACTACGGTGTTATTACGACCTATAAAGAAAGCTCGCGAAAAGAGTAAATAGGTTAAATTAGATATAGAACGGACAAGCTCCAAAAACTATAAGGATTAGGGCGATAGCCTAAGGCAAGACGGGTCTTTAGCCTTTTTACATATATAGCATAGAGTTAATAGGGCATTTTACTAGAATTGCATTCCCATTTATTAATCTATACCAAGAATATTATTTTTAGGGCTCCTAAGTCCTTCTTAAAAGCCTTCTAAGGCCTTCCTAAGCACCTAATTAAGGTCTTTAACTGCTACTATATATAAGAATAAATCCCAAATACCTAATCTAAAAAGCTACTATACCTTATCCTTAGAAGTAGGATTAGTATCTATTAGCTCTTTAAGGGATAGCTAACAAGAATAAGATCTAGAACCCTTAGTAGGCGTATAAGTAGGTATAAAAACAGGGGTAGGATGATAAGGTGTAGCTAGAGCAAAGACTCTTAAACGCTTAACACTAATATTAGGTCTAAACTAATACTAACGAAGCTCTTATAGTATAAGCTTATAGTTAATAAAGATACGTTTAAGCCTAGAATAAATAGAGATATTAGCTAGCTGGTATAATCTAGAACCACTAAGACCTTACTATAGCAACTATTAGTTATCTATCCGCTAGGTACCCAAAGGGTAACCTACCTAATACCGCATTATATTATGCTCTTTTAAAACTTAACGCGTATATACGAACTCCTTCCTATAGTAGACAGCGACCTTCTTCTTATTACCCCCATTCCTTACCCTATTCTTAGTATACTAACCTTACTCTTATATTAGGCGTTACTAGCTAGCTTACTAGGAATTAGTAGTAACTCTTTAATTAATGTCTAATACGGATCCTATCTAGGCCCACGCAGACTACTCCGTCACAGGGGGAAAACTTATAGTTTACATAAAGAAAACCCTGCAGTTAGGGGAAGGAAAAACCCTATGAGCCACCTTAGTCGGATGAAAAACCCCGAATTGCCATATTTGCACGTAGTGCGGCCCTGCAGGCCTATAGCTACGTCCTCCTCCTTAGATGTTTTGAACTCCTTAGGAACCACTGCTTCCTTCTCTAGCTTATCCAAAGCTAGGGTTCACTACGTCCTAGCTAGGCCTTGCTAATCGATTGCTGTACGCTTATAGTTGTGTCCCGTATCTTAACCACCCCCTATATGCTATCTCTTATTAACCATTACCAATACGCCTTGCCTCTCCCCCCCTAAGGCCTATCGAAGGCGTAAGGGGGATTCATCCGTTCTACCATCCTAATACTAAAAGACGAAAGCGGGATGTGTGTGTGTATATCTAGGTATCTTTTATGCCTAGGCCCCAGTCACTAGGCCCTCTCTAAGGGCACTACTCCGTTAAGAGGAGACAAGGAAAACCGTACGGGGTTATCCAGCTGCCTTTTAGTAGTATTATGGTAGTACGGTAAGTGACCGCATGCTCCGCGGGCGATCGCCCTGGGGGTTAGGAGGGGCCGTATATTTGCTTATTTGTTCGTTTACGCTTATCTATTTATTAATGTGAGGTCGTCAATGCTTTCTATTGGGGTTTTTTGGGGATGTTATCGAAAACCGCTTATCCATGTTGGATCGTACAGGTGCCCTGGATAGAACAGTGTAGTAGTCGTTATATTGTAGAGGGCCAACAGTAGTGGTTTTCAAGATCTCACCATCCGAAAAATTTTCACCACCGCCCTCGACGCCCACAACCACCACCAGGTCCTGTCCGCACGCTGTGCGACGTCTCTGCGTTGGCTCTGGATCTGAACTTCGAAGACCAGGTTCGTAGCCGTCACCACGTACAGGTGCAGAGTCCGATTTCGACGGCCACTACTAGGAATTATAGGCGGTGTAAATAGCTATAGTATAGTCTTAAATTTAACCCAGATATTTAGTATTAGCGCTTAAATAGGAGAGAGCCTGGGCGATATAGTAGTTAAGGATATTAAAGAAACGTCGCCACTTAGGCCTAGGCTATTAAAGTTAGTAATAGAAATCTATTAAGGATAGAAAAGCTTACCTTAATATAACTACCGCTTTTAGTACGCATGCATTAATTATAAGGACTAAAGGTATTAGATCTAATATAGTGCGTCTTATTATAAGCCTCTAGAATACTATTATTAGATTTCTAGTCTTTTAAAGACATATAGGTAAAATCATTTAGGTAGGACCAGCACTAGTTACGGGTTAGTGGGGGTTAAGGTTCTATATGTAAAGGTAAGGCTAGGATACGCTATAGAATTTACTTAAAAGAGTAGTTAGCAGGAGAACGAAGAGGCATATTAAATTAATAAAAAAAATTAAAAAAAATCTTAATAATATATTAAAGATACGTCTAAATTAGACGAAGGTTAATAATAGGAAGTAAGGTGTTAAGGAAAAGGATTAAACTTAATAAGTAAAGTATCTTTATACTTCACCATCTAATACCCTTTTAGTAAATAGCCGCAACCTTACCAATATAACTCCGTTATAATAGCGTTATTTAAAAAAAGGAAACACGCGTATAAGTTATTTAACTATTACTTCTTTATAAAAACTAACTACGCGGCTAGGGGAAGGTAATTAAGACGTTAAATTAAAGACGTATATAGGTTNAATTAGACCTAAAACAATACTATAGTATTAAAGAATAACGTTATAGACGTTCTTGACAATCGCATAATAGCTACAATTACTATTGCGAAATATCCCTATTTACTAGGCAGTAGAGCTACGCCAAATATATAGCACAGAACCACTAGATTAAAAAGCATATATACTAAATCTTAAAAGATAAGTCTCTTTAACTAACTAATTAATACCTTAACCGCATTTAATAGCCTAAGGGTAAATGCGGAAGCAATACGTTAGTGACGTAAAGGATTATAAGAAAGAATTATAAACCATATCTTAGCAGTTAAAAATAACGGCAAGTTAAGGCTCTATACGTTAAATCCTATACTAAAAGGTTTTACGGAACTATACTAGAATACCAAATTGCCTATAATACTTATAATTAATTATAGACCGGCATAAAGGCTTAGAAGCAGAGTTGTATAAAAATCCCTATATTAGCCTAGGTAGTTATTAGCATGCTTTTAATAGGCTTCTAATAGGTCTTTTAGCAATCCTTATATCTTTTCTCTAGTTATATTTTTTCCTTATTAAGGTTTTTTAGGAGTTTAAAGCAGGGGTTAGATAGATAGATAATATATAGTGGTATACTAATATCTCTCTAAACCTCTTCTGGGACGAGCCCTTATAATCTCCCTACCGCAAGGTAATGGCGATCGGGGGCCGACCGCAAGAAGGGGGGGGGTAATGTAAGGGATATTATTGCGGACACCTTAGGTTACCCTTAGGATAACCCCTAGACGCCCCTTAAATAGTCACCGGTTACGTGCTGGAGGTATATACCCGTAGTATATAGTCTCTACAATCCCAGAGGCCTTACCTCCTTAAGGATTCGTCTCTCTTACCAATCCATCCTATTCCACAATTGTGTCCTTATAGCCCCCTGTCTATAAGATCCCCTTATAGTTACTTACTAGGTAAGCAACTTCCTCCATTATAATATTAATTAATCCTTAATATTAGAAATACTAAGTAATAAATTCTAATAGCTTAATTAAGCTAAATTATAACGTAGGTAAAGTATATAAGAGCGAAAGAGAGCTACTAAATATCCTCTTCTAGAGGAGGCTCTCTTTAAGTGGTACTAGCGCTTATAAAACTCTCGTATTCCTATTACTGGCGACCTTATATATACTGCCGCCACTTAATTATAGTAATAAATACCTATACTAGCAATAATAATTAAGCTAAAGTAGTTGCTTAGCTAGTTAGAAGGCTTTAAATCTTATAACGGTATTTATAAGAGAAAGTAGTACGGTAAAGCTGCCTTAGCTAATATGGAGGAAGTAAAAGATTATATAGTAGAGCTTTAAGTAATTATCGCGCCTTATTTACTAAAGGATATCTATAATATAGATAAGACAGGGCTATTTTAAAAGGCTATACTAGATACTATATTAGCTACTAAGGCTCTACTAGGAATAAAAAAGTAAAAAGTATAAATCTTTTTAGGTAATTACTCTAATATAGATAGCTTAGATAAGCTTCCTTTCCTTATAATTAGCTTATTACTAAAGCTATATTACTTTATAAGTAATTAGATTAATATTGCCTCCATAAATATTATATAGAGGCATAATAAGAAGGCCTAGATAATAACGGTAATTATACTTAAGTGGCTTACCTAGTTTAATAAAAGGATATATAGTAGGAAGATACTGCTCTTAATTAATAGCTTTAGCGCCTATAAAGCAGCTGTTTAAACGCTTATTAAGAATAGCTCTCTTAAAAATACGCGCATAGAGTTCCTTTTTATTAATTATACCTTATTATATTAACCTCTTAATTAAGGGATAATTGCAAACTTTAAGCTGCTCTACGGGCGATACTAGCTGCAATTTATAGTAGAGCTCTTACTTTAAGATAAGGATTTAATTAAGTAGATACACGTCTTATAGGTAATTTAATAGTTAATTAAAGCTTAAAAGGAAGTTACACTATAAACAATTAAGAATTACTTTATTAAATCTACGTTATTTAGCTCTTGTATAGGCCTACGGCCTTACCCTTAAGATTATCTAAATCCTCCTATAGTTAATAAAATGCAGTAAATGGTAGAACAACTGCTTATAGCAGGAAGAATTCGCGCCGTAATAAATATTTAGAATTTTATTAAGCTACCGGGTAAGGAAGTAGAGGATTTATTAGAGGATCTTATTAAGCACATAGCAGAGCTCTACGTAGGGCCCAATCGCGATACGGAAATAAATAAGGAGGTTATTAAGTAACCTCAAATTAAGCTTAATAAGGCGCTTGTGGCCTTATAAAAGCTTCGTCTTTATAAGGAGCAGCAAAGCGATTCTGATAGAGACGTAATTACGACTCTATTAAGGCACGAGCGTCGAATTTAAGGCTGATGACCTTAAAACACCAAGCAGCAATCGATCGCGATGTATTTTAGTATAGCCGATCGCTCAGTTACGACTTCACGCGCGTAGATACATAATATCATTACCTAATTTTGATTTTGGGTGCATTTTACATACAAGTATGTAATACAACGATACCCTTGGTATTACGATACGCTCGGCCGAGCAAACCGTATCGTACTAAAGAGATTTTACTGTAATATGAAAGGTCCGGTAGTCGGTTACACGATGTATCTTGGGCTGTGTTCGGTTGCAAAACTTCAGATCAGATCTGAACTGAAAGTTCGGCAGAAAAGGACGCGCTCCTTCCTAATTTGGTACGCGTTTGTGGCTTTGTTAAAGCACAGGCGTGTGCAATCTGGAGGCTTCAGATTGAAACTGGAACTCAGACCTCCATATTGAACTGACGCCAAGACCTTCAGTGCAGAAGCCGTATACTGTAAAGTTGCCAACTTTTTAGTAACTTTTAGCGTGTTTTTTGGGCGGTCAGAGGAACATTAAAAATTTGTGGCTGAAGTCAAGTTGAACTGGAATTCAACCGAACAGTCGCCTCAGAATCAGATTGGAGCTCCAGATCAACTCCATTCTGAACTGAATCTGAGGCCTCCAGATTGCAACCGAACGCGCCCTTGAATTGGTGGTAAACAGGCTCCGGTATGTAGAACCCAACCTTCGTGGCTGAAGGCTGACCGGTGTGTCAGGCGAAGGATGATTCGGTGTCGAAGAGGCGTGAATTCAGCTCTGTCCCCTCTGCAGTACGGAATACACATCGTAAAAGTTGTTTTCCAAAGCTAGGTCTGCGGCGGTTTTCCCTTCGTCGTCTTTCAATCCGACTTCTACGTGTGTGTACTCCAACAATAACTCGACTGCATCCACATGGCCAGCCTCTGCAGCATAATGCAGCGGAGTTTTGGACTTTGCATCTTGAGGCATTAAGGATGTCTTTTCAAGTGTCCAAGTGGATACTGAAACGTTGGGAAGGCATATCCTTTCATCCATGCAACGCTTTGCGTCGCCAACCGTGAACGTGATTTCGTCGTGCTGGTAAAAACCTATGGAGGCGTGCCGAAGAAATGACGGAACCGCAGCGACGGTGTGACCGTAGTGTGTTGCCTGCTGCTTCATTTTCCGCACCGCCGCAGATGCTTCGCTCTCGGTAAGCTTTTGTTCTCTAAGCAGTTCTTCATCTTGAGCTGCCTTTTGCCTCCATGTGTTTGAGTATGAGTGGAAGATGTTTTGAGGGTTGAGGAGGACTTTGAGCGTAGTAACGTCTCCATTCTTTGCGGCCAAGTGCATCGCTGAAACTTCGTCCTTTACCCCACTGCAGGTTGTTACTATGGCTTCTTGCGCCTTATCCTCTCCTAAGCGGTACAGGATGTTTGCAGCAATGACCGAATTGCCATTCTCGCGCCCCAACATCAAGGTCGTTTGACCGAACTCGTCCTTGCCGTTTATGTCTGCGCCGTGGTCCGCGAGGGCTTGGAATATTTCTTCATCTGAAAGGTTGCACTTGATCGTTCGCAATATGGTTCGGGAAATATGACCCCAGGCTGCTTGTCCGCGAACGCCGGCATACTGTTCGTCAGCACCGCCGCTTTCTACTTCTTCTGAACTCATGGAGATGTTGTAATTACGCGGCTTCTTCGAGCAAAGTAGTTGCAGTGGTGTCAATCCATCCGCGTCTTGCGCGTTGGGATCAGCCCCTTGCTGGAGTAGGAGCAGCACAAAGTCTCGACTGCCGCCCTCAATAGCTTGATGGAGAGGGGTTTTTCCATTGTGAAACACTGCATTGACATCAAGTTTCGGAAAATTCAGAAGCTCCCGCATCTCCTCTCGGTATTCGTGATCCCAAGACTGGATAGAACAAACGAATTGAAGTAGCGAGTCGATTCCGCTATCTACGGATGCAGGGTCTGCACCGTGTCGAAGGAGATAGAACACGGTGAAATGGTCTGGTCCCCGTTTATTGTTGTTAATTGCCATGTTTAGAGCAATGTTGAGTTGATCTTGCTTGTTCTCTTGGGGAATTTCAGCGAGTAGAAGGTCAAGGACTGCCTCGCTCCAGCCAGCACTATTGAGCTGCTGTGCAGCGGCAAGGAACGCTGGTGCGGATTCTGTCACCGTATCGAACACAATGGCACCGCTATCTAGAAGCAGCTCTGTCGCCTGGTACTTGAGAACGGTCAATGATGAAGCGTCATCCATGACGGACTCCAAAACGGTCTTGCCGTGTGGATCAGTCGCGTTAGGGTTCGCTCCATTTTCCAAGAAAAATGCAAATTTCTCGAAACTAGCATCGTCCAATGTTCGCAAAATGGGAGGATATCCGCGGCTACCTCCGTTGTCGGGATCTGCGCCAGCGTCCAGTAGAAGCTTCATGGCGTCGGTGGATCCATTCATGTACGCTGCTTTGAAAAGGGGGGTTCTCCCCTGATCGTTCTCCCAGTCTGAAGATATGCCAATGTTCAGAATTATTTCTATAAACTCCAAATTCGGATGTATAGCATTGAGGGCCCGATGGAGTGCGAGAGAGCGAATGTCGGTGGTACCGCTGTATGATTCAAGACGCGCTCTTACTTCGTTCCATAGCGAAGCCATGCATTGAAGGATGTCTGGTGAGCACGCTGTACCAGCCAAGAGTGACAGGGAATCTTGTTGGCGGGAGTCAGTTAAAAGCGGGTTTGCTCCAGCAGCGAGCAAAATGGCCATCATCTTCTTGCAAGCTTCCCTGTCGCCTGCGTCCTCAGATGTTGCAAGGGATTGAAACGTACTTGATTGCGCCAGATTCAAAAACAAGCTGTATGGTGTGGATCTATAGAGGCGGCTTTCCATGTAAGGGTGGACTTCCTTACTATGCCAATATTGCTTGGATAGATAATGCAGTGGCTCGGATGGCGAAGTATATGTGATTGCGTCGATGACAGACGGCCATCTGAGTGTTTCTGATGCTGACAGTATCTCTTCCTCAACTGGAACACCATTGAACAGAAGATATCTCGTCAGCTCCGGCCAACATCGATCTACGGCGAGCTCGAAGAGCCGACTGGCTATTTTGGAGTTTCTGTATGGATGGGAGGCTAGCATATCCGCCTGTAAGAGCTTCAAAACCACTGATTCAGTGACAGAGTCTGACTGGTACAACGATTCGAAAGCTTTCTCTGCTGGCGATCTCCATCTCCTTGGGTCGAAGTGCTGGGGAAGCGGGCCACTCCAACGATGATTCTGTGGCCTATGCAGTCCAACCAGAGTGGCTATCTTGGGAATTGCAGTGGCGATCAAATCGACAGCGGCGCGGATGGGGAACGCAAAAGCAAGGTCACGAAGATAGTTCGGCCGTACCCAGGGGATTGATACAGAAGGCAGTATACTATAGCAAATCCAGGCGTAAAGTCTAAACGAGACGCTTATCCAGAAGAAAGTGGTAAAGTGATACCATGGATCCCGATAACAGTCCATCAGGCGGACGACGGATTGGGAATTGAAATGCCAACATCGATAGACGAACCAAAGGTAGTGGCTTGCGTACATGAACAAAGTCTGCCAAACCCCCTCCGGTAGCACGACGGCAAGTGACCTGAGAGCGTAGACACAGATGAGGACAACGGCCAGTTGTACAGCGAAGTCTTTCGAGATCTGGAGGTATTTCGATCGGGCGGTTGGACGACGTGGTTGCTTGCTGGCATATTCCTCTACCATGCAACATATCGGATGCCTTTGGAGGATGAGGTCTAGGATATCTTCATTTCCACTCTTGATGGCGAGCGAAATCGCAGTGTCGTCTCCAAACAGCCCCGCGTTGGGATCTGCGCTAGCCCGAAACAACATCTCAACGGCCGCGGTGTCATTTTCTCTTATTGCTTGTAATAACTCTTCTTCAAGGTGTAGTGGCATGATCGGGAAAAAGATTGTGGGTACGTAAATTGAGGTGGAAGGTGAGGAAGTAGGTAGAAGAGGTCAGGCTGAAAAGGCTTATCGCGACATCAGAGTTGGCTGTGATTGCACAGCCACAGCCACGGCGCTATCCAAAACAGCCCATACAGCCCCAAATCTAGCGAGCAGTGTCCTTTCAGCCTTGTACAACGTAGCATAGATATATACATGCTGTAGCCTGGCTATCTTGCCGTCCACTACTTTGCGCATCTTCACCGAGACTTATTGAGACGGCCAATAAAATTAACCGGACAGTGCGAGGACCATGCCATCTGAAAACTTTTTGTCGTCTCTATCCGCCTATTCAGGAGTCATTGCTTCCTCCATCGCATTCGGAGCCCTGGCCCTCACTGACCGAGGTGGGAGGCTGCTCAGCTCTACGGGACGCCGCGCACGGGTGGCGATTCAACCGGGGGACGGAACTTGCGGGACGAGATTCTGGTCAGATGCCCTTGATGGCCCCCTTCACCAGTGCGGGAACCCGTGGCAACCCGGTTGTCATGGGAAACCTCATGTGCCAGGCTCGCGATGCTGGGAAGTAACCCTCGAAGGGGTGATCAACCACTGGGATCCACAGGCTCTCACTCGGCTGGAAGTTAAGTCCCAAACACTTCCTGTGGCAAGACAGTTCTTGCATGTGGACTTAAAAGTCATTTTGGGGTTTATCTTCATGACCGCCAAACACGGCCGTTGGCAACCAGAGGGGAATCGGATTGCCAGATCAACTTTAGATATCGGCAGCGCCAAAATCAACATTCAGAAGATGGGCCCAGACCTTGTTCTCCTCCACCTTGAAGGCCAGCTAGAGAGGACGTACACAAAAGACTACGTGCATCGTCTTCTTGACGGATATCCGCCATTGCTGAAAGATCCCGGGAACGACAGCGTTGTCAAGAAGGGTGACGAGAAACGAGGTGGGTGGATTGTTGCAATAGGCCTAGTGTGGCCTTACGAAAAGAAAGAGATGTTTCTTCCCGTATATTCCGACTGTGTAGAGTACAAAGGTAGACGTGGTCGGGTTTTCTGGCGGTCAATGGATCGTGTCCGCCACATGCTCGTCGATATCTGGGCAAAAGCTTTCGCAGCCGACCCGACAGCAAAACGGGACATCGACGTCGCAATCAGGGCTCTAGAGTACGTGCATGAGCATGAGACCGAAAGCGGAGTGGAGCACTTCTTCGATTTCACCATGCGAAGCCGAAGCTTGTCGTCAACTGAGCGAGCGAACATAATTGATCACTTCAACGGCCCGCCACTCATTCCTGCCAGCCAAGAGGCACAATTTCGCGCTGAATGGGCTCCTCTTCTACCCTACGTTCTTTTGGCCGCAGTTAGAGGATCGACTAGGTGTATCGCATACTTCAAGAATCCCGGTCGAGAGCTGGAGCATATTCTGCCAATGGATTTGCTTAAATCTGCAGATTTATATCTTCGAGACTGCTAGGCAGTGTTGGAGGAGATGGAGGAGATCAGTGACAAATTTGGAAACCCGGATACATATGAAATCATAGAAGATTTTAAATGTCACTTTCACGCAAGGCTGCTACCAAAACTTCACCTGCGTCAATTTGGAGGTTCCATTGGACTACGAGAACACGTCTGCAGGTGCCACAAGCGTCGCATTCATCAAGTTTCCAGCCGCCAAACAACCCGCTCTGGGCGACGCCATCACCAATCCCGCCAGCCCTGGTGGCTCGGGCGTCAACTATGTTCTGAGCCCGCACGCAACGCTCACAAGCATAATGGGCACATCGTACAATCTCATCGGTACTGACCCGCGCGGTGTCAACAATAGCGGCCCCAACATCGATTGCTTTGAAGAAGACCCGTCATTGCGCGACTACTATGACGGCCAGTACTATTCCAAGTACAACCCGCGGCGCCCCATTTCCGTCAAAGAGCACTGGACCGATGCGGGAGGCTTCGGCGAATGGTGCGGTCGGACCTTGTCGCAAGACGCAAAATACGCTAACACGCCGGCGACGGCGCATGATATGCTGTACCACACCGAGCTTCTGGCTGAGAGTCAAGGCAAGCCGCGCGGGAAGTCCAAGCTCGATTTCTTCGGCGTGAGTTATGGATCTACGCTTGCAACGACGTTTGCGGCGCTCTGGCCGGAGCGCGTGGGGCATATGATTATCGACGGCATCGTTGATGTTGAGGATCACTATGGTGGAGGCTGGACACAAACCATTCTGCAAGCCGACGAAGCGGTCGCAGCATTCAACAAATTCTGCCTCGAAGCCGGACCAACTGCCCCTTCTTCTAGAACGACTCCTCGCCCGAAGAAATCGGGAAGCGCTTTGACGCCCTGCTCGCCGATCTGGACGACAACCCATCTCGGTCACTGATCCGAACTGGGTGTAGTTACCCGCTACCGTCCGGGGTATAGACCTCCGCAGCAAGCTCTTGATCACTCTGTACTCTTCCATCGTCCTCTTCCCCGAATTTGCAACGCTCATGTCCAAGATCGAGGCTTCGCGCAATGCATCTTCTCTCCCTTTTCAATTCTACCGGGGCTACTAATTCCCTTCGATTTCGGACTGGCATAGCGAGGAGTAGCATTATCCAGCCCAAGCTAATCATCGCGTGCAACGATCAGCATGGAAACTACAATATCTCCAGTCCAGAGCGGTTCCGGCAGTGCATCGACGAGGTGAATGGTTTGAGCTCGTACGTGGACTCAGATCTTCCCTGGTGAGTCCCAGCTCGTTCCGTCTCTCCCATTTCCAATCCCCTTCTTCTCTACCCACCCAGCCCGTCTGTCTGCCCAAACTAACTCCCCAACCAGGCTTCAACAAAACCCAAACCAGCAACCCCCTCCTCTTCACAACCAACCGCATCGATCCCGTCGCCTCCAGCGCCCACAAAATGTCCGCTTTCTCCCAAGACTCGGTCGTCCTGGCCCAGGACGCTGTTGGCCACGGGCTGCAGGTCGCAGTGTCGGAGTGCACAACAAACCATTCGACGAAGTTTATGGAAACGGGAGAGTTGCCGCCGCCGGATACTTTGTGTCCGGTTAAGTGTAAGTCTTTTGAGGTTCAGGAAGGGGCGGAGGGGGCGCTTTGAGGGAAATGCGTGACATTGAGTGTATTAGGTTACGGTGATGTGTTTGTAATGGAGTTGTACATTTGTGCTTCTGGTTGTTGAGATCATCTTTTCTTTTGTGATAGATACTAGATAGGACGGCGAGCAAATGTATACTACCCTCTGTAAATTCCCCTATCCATCTCATGCCTCCATTCTGAGTCATCCCTCCCAAGCATCTTCACACTTTCCAAAACTCAGCTGCCCTAACAAAGTCTTCCAATGAGACTAAGCGATACGGGCATAAATATGAAGAGCGAGGACTCAAATAGCGGACCATAGCCGAGAATCGTGGTGTAGAGTTCAGGTGGAAGAAAGCAAAGGGAACATGGAAGATGCGAGCGCAGCCATTCTCGGCCGCGGCCGCAGTGCCCAAGACGAGATTTTGATGAAGGATTTATAGAGGGTAGCAGCAACTGATATTGAGCAAGGGGTGGTGAGGAGACGGGTTGCGAACGTGTGCTTGATAGAGTCGATGAACGAATTGGATTGAGTTAAGTTGAGTACATAAAAGAGACGCGATGCAACGTATCGCGCTGGCTGTATAGCTTCGGCACTGTGTGCTGCCAAGTCCGACTGGAGTGCTATTCCATTGTTACTGATTCTTCTATTCCGCATCACGTACAGCGCGCATGAGATCCTCATCTGACACACTCTGCTTGCACTTCTCAATAGCCTTTGTACTCCAATATCTGTACTTCTTTGCATGCCTTCTCCGTCATCCCATATACGACGGACTCTGCGGCATAATGGTGAACGCACACAGCTGCTAGGCTGGTCCTATGTTGTAGAGAGTGTTGTATTCCGTCTTTCACCTCATCAAGGCTGATATATTAGTATGGACCTAAAGAAGATTAAAGCTATAGTAAGTTGGTAAGAACTAGAGAATATAACGTAATTAAGGTTATTTTTAGGGTTTTGCAACTACTACAGAAGGTTTATAGTATAATAGTTAAAGAATATTAAACCGTTTACTAGGCTTATAAAGAAAAAGGAACTATAGGTATAGGGAGATAAATAAAAAAAGTTATTTAAAGAACTTAAGGAGTTGTTTACCTAAAAGCTAATCCTTAAAATCTATTAACTAGAACTAGATACGGTTATAGAAATAGATATATTAGACTACGTACTAAGAGCATATTTGCTATAAAAGTATAAGGACGTATAGCATCTAGTGGCATACTATAGTAGAAAGATAACACTACTAGAGTTAAACTATAACGTTTATAATAAGGAGTTATTAGGGATAGTTATAGTACTTAAGGAATAGAGAGCATTCTTATAAGGCGTAGAGAAACTATTTATAGTTAAGATAGATTATAAAAACTTAATAGGGTTCCTAATAATAAAAGAACTTAATTAAAGATAGGTTAAATAGGCAGAGATACTTATAAAATACCATTTTAAGATTTAGTATACTAAAGGAACTAAAAATATAAGAGTAGACGCACTTAGTAGAAAAGCTAAACTATAGAATAATAAAAAACTATTAGGAGTAATACTACGCAGAGATAAGGACGGATTAATTAGATATAATTACCCTAAACTAGTAGCAACTTAAGAGGATAATAAACTAGGAAGAGTCTATAAAACACTAGAAAGCTTTTAGGCATAAAGAATCTTTAAAGCATAGCTAGAGGAACAGTTAGAATATCTAGAAAAAGAAATACTATATAAATATAGGGAAGTAAAGTATATCCTAAAAAGTATAGCAGAGTATTTTATAAAGGATTTCTATAAGGGAATAACTTAAGGGCATAATAGAGTAATAGGCTTAGTGTTAAGACTTTAAGAGGAATATATTATTAACGGAATCTAGAATATCGCAAGAAAAGTAATAAAGGAATAAACTAATAAGGTATAAGCTATATAAAGGGCTACAACCTATTAAAATACTAGAGAGACTATAGGAGGTTATATTATAGGACTTTATTATTAAGTTACTAAAGTTAAGAGATCCTATTACCGGACAAAATTATAACGCAATCTTAGTAATAGTGGATAAGCTTATAAAGTAGGGATACTTTATAGTATATACGGAAGAAATCTTAGCGGAAGATGTCGCTAAAATTTATATTAAAGAAGTGTTTATAAGATATAAAGCACTAAGTAAAATTATATTGGACAGGGATCTAAAATTTATAGCAGTATTTTAGGAGGTATTCTTAGCGGAGTAAGGAGTTTAAGTAGTAACTTTTACCATATATTATCTATAGACAGATAGTTAAATAGAAAGATTAAATTAGACGCTAGAGCAGTATCTAAGGTATTATATTAATTATGTATAGAATAATTAGGTATTGCTATTACTAGTTATATAGTTTATATATAATATAATACTATAGGAAGAAATAGGCATATTACTATTTAAGGCAAATTATGGATATAAGCTAAGAATATTATTATTACTANNGTAAGNNAAGAAAANNAGTAGTATAGCTAAAGAAAGAATAAAGACGCTAATAAATCTTTATGCAGACCTTATAGAATTAGTAAAGAAAGTATAAGAGAGAATAAAAAAGTACTATAATGCTAAGAGATCTAAGGGACCAGATCTTAAGGAGAGAGATAAAGTATAGCTACTATATAAAAATTTTAAGAGTTAATAACTAAGTAAGAAGTTAGACTATGTTAGGCTAGGACCTTTTAAAATTATTTAGAGGATTTTACTAGTTATGTTTAAGTTAAACCTACTAGCTAGGATAAAGATCTACNCTATATAGTANATTATAATNCTANAGCNAGTATATAGNANTNTTAAGCTACTAGTNTATAAAGNAGANANATATAAAGNATAAGANGAAAACAAATAGTAAGTTTTAAAGATTATTAGTTATAAGGACATTAATAATAAAATATAGTATAAAGTTAAGTAGATAGGCTATAATAAGACTACCTAAGAGCTACTAGAGAATTTAAAGAATGCTATAGGAAAGGTATAGGAGTATTAGAAGAGATTAGGTTAGGTAGTATTAATAAAAAAGGATTACTAAAGAATAAGTTACTTAAGGGGGACCTAAGAAGAGTAGTTGCTGAGCTACTTAGATCTATTTTCTTTTTAGTTAGAAGAAAACCCGTTTTTTTATTACTAAGTTCCTATAAACCTTATTCTATAAATTTCTACTTTTTAAAATAAACCTTCTCACAAACCTTCTTAAGATGGATTAACTAAGTAGATGCAGCAAGACAAGAGTTAAGGGCCTATTATTAAGCATCGGCAGCCTCTTATTTAGTATTATAAGAATAATATAACTTAGCTAGAGTAACGGATAGTTTATTATCTAGCTGTGTAGCAGTAGATTAAATATAAAACCCTAAGATAAATTAATTAAGGAACTAGACGACTATTAAGAGTAATAGGTTACGTATATTTAGTATTAAAGATAAAGCAAACGTTATAGGATAAATAAATATTCGCTTTAGTATACTCTAAGTAAGAGGACGGTTATTATAAAGATGGACTCGCTAACGTAATATAGACTAACCCCTCTTTTAAATAGCAAGAATACGGAGATAACATAATCTTACTAAAAGATAATACTGTAGTAATAGTGTAAGTATAACAGACGGTTAAAGAAGTAGAAAGAGCTTTAGGTATAATAAGTAATAATATTAACTAAATTAATTAGACGGATATTACACCTCTAGTAAATAACTTAGAGATATTAGGAATCTTTAAGAACGAAAATAAAAAGAAGGGAGATAGTGTTATGGACGCTTTAAGTATAATATTACGACTACTTAGAGAAGAGTTAAAAGAAGCTAGTTAGTTAATTTAGGCACGGTCTAGAATAGAGCCAATAGAGCTATATAATAAGGAATAGTAGCTAAGGTTATATAACGTGATCTATATAATCTATAGGATCTATATAATCTATAATAGAGTAGATAGAGTATATATACCTTACATACTAAGGGGATTTCTTAGAAGTATAGTTGTGTATTTAAAGGACCATAGTCCCTACCTAGATAGTTCTCTCCTTTATAGTGAATCTTAGAATATAATTAGAGTTAATCTATTAGGCAACCACTCTACCAGTTATTACTACGTTGTTAACTTCTTGTTTACCTATATACCTAGCCCATTATTAAGTCCACCGTAGTTCTTACTATAAGGCTTCGTTATATATAGCCGCATCATACTGTTTACTTTTAGCACGAAAAGAATAGGCGCTCTAGTAGGCGACTTATTAGGCCTAATCCAGCCCTTTTAAAGAGCACTATTTAGATACTCTTATAAGATCTATAACTCTTTTTATAAGAGGTTATAGAGGGGCATTTATAGTGGCGTCTTGCCTTCTTTTAAGTTAATTATATGGTTATACTTAGAGTTCTGCGGTAGTATGCTTGCTAGCTTATTAAAGAAAATATTAATTTCCTTTTTATATATATTTAGCAGGCTAGGGGCTATAAAGGTTAAAGCAATTATTATATAGTAGTGTACTTCTAGAAGCTAGTAAAAAGAAGGGTATAGCCGATATGCGTTTTATAGGTATACTCGCACTAAGAGTGTATATAGCTCTACTATAGTATACTTAATAGTTTTAGGGTTTTAATTACCTCCCCCTTATATATAGGTAATCTGCGCTAGTACCGGAGGGTCTTTATAGGTACTTACTACTAATAACGGCAGGTCCTCTACTATATTTATAACCGGTATCTCTATATCTAAAGGGTCTGTACGGGTACTCGCTACTAGTAACAACAGGTCCTCTATTATATTTACAACCGGCGTAAAAAAGAAGTCTTCTAGCTATAGCGAATAAACTATTTTACTAGCCTTAATATCTACTAAGAGAGCGTTAAAGGTAACTATTTAGAGGCGTTTAGGGTCTAAAGTACCCTAAATAAACTATCTAGAACGGAAGCTAATTAATAGATCTACTTCCGCGAGCCAATCCTATCTAAGAACTATATTATAACTATTAAATAAGCCGCCCTAAAAGGTCTGCGGGCTAATAGTGCAAGAGGTACCCTAGGAGTCGCTAGTAGTAACTATTAAATTATAAGCATTCTAGATTGTTATCTGGTTACTATTAAGGAAACGTATAAAAGGTTTATATAAATATAGCGCGTAGTATATAGGTAGGTTAAACCTACAGACGACGTCTTAATTAATAAGGTTAATTTAGTACCTATTATTATATAAAGCATATAGGCGGACTTCGCCCTAGGGCGTATCTATTACAATATATACCACAATACGTTTCTTCTTTCCCTCTATATTAGGCCCTAGTTACAGTTAAAAGAGATGCGCTATTAGGGCTTTGGGTTTTCTAAAGGCCGAGCTAACTTCTCTCTATTAGCCTACTTTTAGTATTCCTTGCAGTGGCCACTATTATGCCCAAGCCCAACCCACTTAACCATACAAACTACCAAAAAGGTAGCAGCAGTGTCTCGCGACTGGACGGGCTGCCGGTTGGAATGCCTTATAAGCTCTCCAGCCCATACCGCAGGTATGGGTAGCGCATCGCATGACAGCCACCTATGGTCCTTTAACTTGCGTATATAGTACTAGTATCTAGGGGGTCCCCTAAGCTATCTGGCTTTTAGGTAGTCTTCTTAAGAGTTTACTTAAAAAAGCGTTGCCCTTTTTAGGTTCTGTTCCCTAAGCCTAAGTCTATAAAGCCTATACTGCAACCACGCTTTATACGCAATAATTTACCGCTACTATTTACGCGATCTTCCGTAAGCTTTGTGGTATTAAGTAATTACTCTACACAGCGGATTTCGTTAAAGAGGTTTTTAGTAGTTTTTACCCGTTAGGCAAAGTTCTGGCGGAAAAGCTCTGCTTATAAATAGGCTAGGAGATATAAGAACTAAAAGTCTACCTATTATTTAGGATTAATAAAAGGGGTATAAAAGAAGAGGTCCTCTAAGCTANNTATANNGGCTAGNAANACGTTAAACCTNNAGTTCTCCTTTATAATAGCCGTATAGTATATTATAGCGTTATTAAAGCGTCTTACTATAGGGTTCCTAATCTAGTCTTAGACTATAGTCTTAAACTTATCCTATAGTAAAGGACCCTTATCCTTAGTACCTAACCGGCAATAAACTAGTTAGGTAATTGTCTTTTCTTTTATAAGACCTTTAATGGCCTAGCGCGTATATTACTTATAGTTATAATTAGCGTTATTAACCTCGAATTAGTTTTTAACTGCGGTAATCCACCAGTTAAAATGCTATTAAGTAGTACCGCTAATATTAGCTAGTAACTTCTTAACTAGGGCGTTGAGATTTAATTAGCGTATACGTTCGCTATATAACTTGTGCTCTTTACTAAAAAGGCGATAAAAGAGCTTTATTAAATTAATAATGCTCTATAAGTTGGCTATTTTCTTAGCCAGCTTATCTAGCTCCTTTATATTAGCGGTATTAGGTAGAACACTAGTAACCTTATTAAGCTCCTGTTAAGCCTAGGTATATAAGTTAAACTAGTCTCTAGCGCTTATAGATATTTAATTATTTTAGGATTTAGAAAATGGCTTAGATACTACTAGTATGCTTTTAGCGGTTTCGTCTACATTAGATCCTAAGGCGTTTTGCAGTTATATCGCCAGTGTATTACTGTCGGGTATAGGCGTTGGTTTTCTTTTCAGAGGCATTATAGAAAAATTAAACCGGCTATCCTCCTAAGGGGATTAGTAAGGATTTAAATATAAGGTAAGGATATAGATAGGGAGTCTAATAATAGAATAATAGGTATATTGTATAGACAGAGACAAATCCTTAAGGGAAAAGGAGGAGTCTGTGTGCGAGGTAGGAAGGGTTTTCCCTAGGTATGTATAGAGCACGTACCTTACGGGCGAGTCACCCCTGGGTTGCCCTAGGGTCGCCCGTACCTTACGGCTATATAACTATCTACTTAGGTTTTACCTAACAGGAGATCTACCTAAGAAGTGTATTAACTATAAGGTAGGCTATAAGGTATAGACTAGGGCGTATAGTATTAAGCGGGTATAGTAGGAAAAGGCTATAATAATTAGAGCCTTTACGCTAATATACTACGCTAGCGCCTATGAGGCGCCTATAAGCAAATAGTAATTATAATTATAGTATAAGATTATTATTAAAGAGGCCTTATAATAAGCTAAGAAAAGGAAGCTAAAGGAGATAACTATATAGAAGAGCCCTATATAGGTAGAGGAGGGCTTTTAAAAGGTTAGCTAGCCGTAAATTATTAACTACTTTAAGAGGGAAAGGGGCTAAAGGACCCTCTAATTAATACCCCTAATAGCGCTTTCTAAGTAGCTGGATTTAGATATATTATAGGGTCCCTATAGCTAGCTAATAATAAAGTATACGTTTAAGTAGTAAGACTCTTTTACTAGTACTTTATAAGATATAATAATACTAAGGATCTTAATTAGGCCGTTATAGAGGTATTATATAATGCCCTTTTATAGGTTCGCTCGGACTATACTAAAGATCCTATTAGGTAGGCCCTATATATTTACTTAAGCACGTAAAAAGGTAGGGGTTGGCGTTTAGTATATTACTAATCTCTAATAGCAACTTATATATTAAGGAGGGAAAAGAATTTATAGCTCTTACTAGCTGCGTTAAAGGCCGCTTTATAGGTAATTAGTAAAAACTAAAGTGGATTAAGTGTTGGGCAGTAGGAGAGTTAGTCTATAGTATAGTAGTGGGTAATAGTTAACGTAGAATATTTTATACTAAAAATAATATACCTTTAAGAAAATAGGTTAAGGTTTTTAGAAAAGGTAGGCTTCTTAATAATTACCTTAATAAGGATATACTGTAAACACGCGAAGGCGCTATTATTGATATAATAAAGGGTAGCCCCTAGTATTACTATATCCTTAGTTAAGAAGAAAGCTATTTCCCTAAATAGATATCTTGTAAATTATATAAATTACATCTTTAGCCTAGTAAACGCAATATATATTAATCTAGTAATACTATAAAGTTTAATAAAGGGGTAATAAGATAGAGTATAGCCTTATATATAGGCGGCCTTAAAGAAAGAATTAAAAGCTATAGTAAGTATATATTGTGCGTGACTCTTAGTGCCGTTAATTATATAGTTTTAACTTCTAGCTTAATAATATAGATGAGAGATTATAACTATACTTATTAAGTAATAGAAGGTATAATAAAGCTAAAAAGCTACTTATATAGGTATAAGAGGCGAGGGCTAAAGTATTTGGGGAGGAGCAAAGCCTATACTATATATCACCACTACTAGTAGAAAGGGCGGCTAACCTGCACTAGCCACACCCTTATTTTTAAGGCGCTACTTTTTTAGAATAAAGATAGAAAGCTAGTAAGAAGCGGTTCTGCTATAGGCTAGTATATTAAAACCAACAACTCTTTTAGGCTTAGCGTTATAGCGGTTAAGTACCGCCGCGTTTATACTACTAGCTATAGAACTCTCTAATACCCTACTGCTTGGCTATAATAAAGAGTTTATATTAGATTAGCGTGGCGCGATTACTAAGTTAACTAAAGCGTAAACTTCTAACCTCGGACTAGCAACGATTACCGTTTAACTTCGCGATATAGCCTAACTTATGGCATAATATATAGCTATATCTACGTCGCAGACCCCGTCATTGTTCTTAGAAGTTTAGTAAGATTTTAGGACAACCTAAAGTATGTATATAGCTACCGTAGATCGTTTTTAAATTTAGTTGTAGTATATAGTAGTGCTAACCCTACGGTACTAAGCGAGTATTTATTAGAGAACTCGCTTCTTACTTATTTTTAAGGAAATTTTATAAAGCGGGATAAGTAAGTAGATGTATTTGCTTATCTATTATAGCAGATAGAATAATACAAATAGCGGTAATGTAAGGAAATTAATAGATTAATCCTTTTAGAAGAGGCTAAATATTATATATACTTATACTAAAATCTAGTCCTAATTATTACTCTAACGCTTTAGAAAGTATTAGCAAAAAAGTTATTATCTTAAGTAGTGCCATTAAACGTACTAGAATAACTGCTTTAACTATAAAAGCGTATATCCTTGCTATAAAGTGTATTAGAGCATATTAGTAGAATAAATATGTCTAACATTATTTAAAGACCTTATTAGTGTCGTCTAGACCCAATAACTAGAAACTAAACTATCTTATAAAGAGCGCTATTGTATCTTTACACTCTCTAATCTTTTATATTAGACATTAGAAGTAATTACTACAACTATAAAACTTCCTTAGATAACCATTTAATTTGTAATAAAGATTCTAAGCGGAAGCCTTAAAGAAGTAAATAAATAGAAAGCCCGCTATTACGGGCAAGGTTTAGGAACGCCTTATTACTTATATAACCTTTAACGCTACTTATTATCAAATAACATATAAGTAAATTACTCGGCTAAAGGGTATATAGGCTTATTAGAAAGCCCTTATAGCAGTATTTAAGATAGAGTCTTACAGTTACCGCGTGGCTACCTTAAAACCTCTCCTTACCGAAGCATAAAAGTAAGCATGTTTAGCATAGGCAATTAAGTATTTAAGCTAGACGCTAGAGCAGTAGGCTTATATTATCTAAACTAATAAGTACTCCCTCTTAACTAAAGGCTTTAGAAAGGTATATATTACCTAATAACTAAAAGAAAAGTATAATAATTCTTATTATTCTCCTAAGTTTAGATATTACTCTTCTTAGACTATCTATAGGGGCATTTTAGCGCTTAGTAAAGGAGATATGGTAGTTATTAAAAAGGAATAGAGTAGTATAACGGGTAAAGCATATAGAGAAAGAATGCTTCCCTAGGTATACCAATTTATAAACTAGATGGCATAATACCTAGAAAAACCTTAAAGGTATATTATTCTAATAAAATACGGTGCTCTTTAATATACTACTAAGTTTACGCAACAGCTCTATAATTTAAATAGTATAGATAAGGTATATTGGCTTACTAATTCTTCTAACTTAAATCCAATAGAAAATATTTAGCGTCTATTAAAATAAAAAGTGGCTAAAAGATTTCCACATAGCCTTATAGAGTTAAGGCAATATATAAAGGAAAAGTGGGCGGTATTAGAACTATTAGATTTTATATGATATATTATAAATATAAAAGAACGTTATTAAGATATAGTAGATACAAAAGAAGGGCATATAAAGTAGTAAATTTATAAATTAAACTTAAAAGTAATATTAATAATTATCTAGAATAGGGATTTAAGATAGACTTCTAACTAGGATTATTATAATTATAAAAACCCGCTAAATACCTTTCTGTATTATCACAGTTATCTAGCTTATTATTATTATTATTATTATCTGTATCTAGTATAGTCTCTTAAGAGGTAGTCCATAGCTTTTTATTAAAGGAAGAATCTTATAATAAGGCGCTGAAACTACGCTGTCTCCTACAACCCTAGAAATATTACTCTTCTCTATTATCTTCCTTATCTCCTACCGGAGCTATATAAGTATCCTATTATCGTTTTCACGGACTCTAGCTCTAAGATTTGGCCTAACATAAGTAGCTGCCTGCATTAGTCTTCCAAGAAGTCTATAATACTTATCTCCCCATTACTTATATAAATGCAGAGCCTCCGCTTAAGGCCCTACTGCATAAAATTAACGGATTAAGTAAAGATTGTCTATACAAATCGTGCCAGAATATACTAAATAGTAACACTAATAAGTGGCTATAGCAATACGTTATGGTAGAGACTTATAAGCTAAAGAGATAAACCTAGGGCTAGAATATAAATAAGGAGAATAGAAGACTTAGGAATAATCGTAAAACGCTTTTAGTTAAAGATTATATAAATATGAGACTAAAGGAGAATAATATTCTAAGCGTTGTTAACAGGCGTAGACCCTAGGCGCTGCTAATTTATATATTAAAATATACTATTATCCTAAAACTAGCGCTCTTTGCTCCACGGCACTAAGTATATATATTCCGTACCCTTAATATAGTTTATTATACGGCAGGAGATACCCTAGGTTAGTATAGCTTCTACTAAACTGCTTTAATAAGGTAATTACCTATTAAGAGAAAGCTTTAGAGGCTCGCAGGAACTCTATAACTAAGGTAGTTTATTATAGGGGAAGCGCTAGTAGGCAAAAGATGGGACTATAGAATATTTCTCTAAGACCTTAATATTAATACACAAGTATAAGTATACAGGAGCTTTCTATTTGCTTACTATCGGCAGCTTCTTTAAAAACCCAGAAGTAGTAATTATTTCTATATAGAATACTATTAGGACTAAATAAAGCACGCGCAACCTAGTTTAATAATAAATCCGACGAAATTAGCCTTCCTGGTAAAGAACTTATATTTCTTAATTACTACTAGTATCTGTTCTTCTTATAGTCTCTTTAAAACCTATTTAACATATTCCCTGTATTCTTCCTTAATTATTAAGTAAATAATAATATCGTTAAGGTATGCTATAATAAACTTATTAAGGTGTTCTTCTAATATACTATTAATTTATTTCTAAAATGTTACTAGTATATTTATTAACCTAAATTGTATAACTAATAGTTTATATAGTCCTTCTCTTAACCTAAAGGCTGCCTTCTATTTATCGCCTTCCTTAATTTTAATCTAATGGTACGCCTATCTTAGATCTATCTTTATAAAGATTTGTATATTACCTATCTAATCTTAGATTTCGCTAATTAAGGGTAAAGGATACCTATCCTTTTAAGTGATGCTATTTAACTATCTATAGTTAATACATAACCTAAGCTTTCTATTTTTCTTTGGCATAAATAGTACTAGATAACCTACTAATAACTATAATGGTCTAATATATCCCTTTTATAAGTTTTCTTAGATAAACTCTTTAAGTGCGCTTGCCTCCTCTTAAGTAAGCTTATAGGTTAAAAAGAACCTTAGACTTATTCTTAGTTCTAACTTTATCTTATAGTTCTATACTGCATAATTTACTAGCTTTTTACTTTCTAGGCTCCATAGTTTCTTACTATACTTATAGTATCTCTTTAGTATATAACTTAAGCCTCGCTTAGTCTCTTTATATATTACTCTAACCTAATACTATACTAACTTAGTTTGCTGTTATATCTTATAGTATTAAGTATCTCTAATATTAACCTGGCCTATAATCTAATTAATTTTTAGATTATATTCTTGTAACTAAGGTATACCTAATACTGCCTTATCCTATCCTAATGGTAGGATATTAAAAGACATCTTAATTTATCTTCCTTTAATGGTTAACTAAATAGGTCCTGTTTTAAGATTAATAATCCCTCCTTTATAGGCTATTAGATCTCCTAAAATTGTAACTAATAGGTAAGGTTGTTTCTTCTATCTATAAGGTAATCCTATTCTCTTAACTACTACTAGTAAGATATAGTTTTGTGTTGCCCCACTATCTATTAGTGCTTTAAACTACTAATCTTACTATTTTACTCGTAAATTTAGGTATTATCCTTAAATTCCTTTAAGGGTCTAAGGCTCTACTACTAGCTCCCTCTGGTTCCGTAGGCCTCCACTTTTTCTAACTATTAGCTATTTAATCCTTATATACTTAGCTTACTCTTTAGCTAATACCTAGTTCGCTTTTTATCTTTAATATACCATAGACACGCGTTTTCTAAGTATTTCTACTACTATTATCCGTCTAAGCATTTTTCCGTAAAAAATCTTTCTAGCTAAAGTATTAAGTCTCCTAACTCTTATACTTCTGCTAGATACCATCTATATATATACTTAGTATTTTTATACTATTGCTTATCTAGCGCCTAATATATCCTTATAGGGTATTTCTAATTCTTTTCCTTTAGATTTTTATATATCTTATATATATTATCTATATATACAATCTATAATAGCGTATAGTATACTAGGTGCTTTAGGTTAACTCTTAACTCGTTTTTATCTTTAAGTTTAAACCTTTATTATACTAATCTAAACGTTATAACTTTATTCGCGGGTATTAAGATACGTCTCTTACTTTCTTAGTCCTCTAATCATTTCTCTAGATCTTTTAATGTTATAATTAAGGCTCCTTTAATATAAGTTATAGCCTTCTCTATAATCAGGTGGTCTTAGATAACTCTTTTATCCAACTATATATAAAAATCTTCCCACTTATTATTATGTCGTTGCCTATACCACTTTTAGTATAGCTACTAGAGTATATACGGCTTATCCGTAAGGAAGTATTTTCTTATTACTATATTATAACAGCCTTTTATATATCGTTCTTTAAACCTAATAGGGATCCCTAAATCCTCTTTATTTTCTAGTTTAGTAAGCTACTTAGCTCTTAGTATGCCTGCCCTAAGCCTATTAGTAATTTTTTATACTAGTGCTCTGTCCCTTATACATCCTAATATGCTAGATCTCTTATCTAGTTTCTATTCTTACTATGCGATGATTTTTTGCCTAAATTCTTCTATAGTTTCTTTTAGTTTATGTCTTGTAAATAGATTCTTAAAGTCCTCTTACTTCTTAATCTTAGTATTAACATTTTGATCCCGTTACTGGGTCTTACCCATAATTTATTTAATAGTCCTTATTCTATTACTAAAATCTTAGTTCTATAAGATTCTTAATCCTAAGCTTATTAGTGTTCTTATCTTGTCTTAAGAGTTTTATACTTTTAGAAAACTTCGTCCTAAGCTTATTTATATATTACTAAACTAAGCCATTGCTCTGCTTCATTGGTTATTGTCTATTATAGGTCCTTAAGCTTACCTCATCTTATCTTAAGAATCTTAGTCGTTTTATATCTTATCGTAAGAGTCTTAAGCTTGTGGCCTTTTGCCTTTATTAAGTGCTAAAGTGGTTCACTACCCTACTTCTCTTACGTCTCGCGAAGCAATAAATATCGTATCTAGTAGGGTCTTAATCCCTACTAATGTTCCCTATTCTATAGTGGAATTATCCTCTACCTCTTATATAATATCTCTTAGGTCTATA
The DNA here is from genome assembly GCF_001692895.1 of Cenococcum geophilum 1.58. Taxonomy (NCBI): domain Eukaryota; kingdom Fungi; phylum Ascomycota; class Dothideomycetes; order Gloniales; family Gloniaceae; genus Cenococcum; species Cenococcum geophilum. The sequence continues at coordinate 1,859,788 of NW_027137589.1, read as the reverse complement.
TACTCCTAGTAAGCTGCCCTTATTACCTTGTTATTATAAAATGTTTTGCCTATATTAAATTTATTGTCTTTAATATCCGATCTGCGAACTGGTTTATTAGTTTTTCTATATTCTACTAAGTATAGCTTTTATAGCTAATAGCTTACGCTATACTTAGCGTCCTTATAAATTTGGTATGCGTTATTATAATAAAACGCAAAACTTTTAATTAAACATTCTTTTATTCCCCGTAGCATATTGTCGTCCCTTTATATATATATGTTGTCTGCTAGTCTTATCCCTTTTACTACGTAATAACTTTAACCACTTCTATAGTCTTTAATGTAATAACCTTATTTTCCGCAATTTATATAAGCTCCTTCTTTAAACCATTTTTCTTGCTATAGAGTCCGCTTAAACGTCTTCTGCTGCTAAAATCCCTGGTTCGGCCTCTACTCCTTAGACTTTTAATTACTTAATCCTTATCCTTTAGGTTTCTATAATTTTTTATTTTATTTTTTTAGATTTTTTGGTACCACTTAGGTCTATTAGCTCTGCGCTATACTATAGTTTTTAACTTAGCTTTAATTGTTATATACTCTGCGCCTTATATAACTATAGAACTCTATCCTAGCCTCTCTTAGCCTATTTCCTTTAGTAGATCCGATTATTAATCTTAATCGCTTAATCTATTAGTTTCCGTAGGGTTTCTATATCTTCTATTAGAATAATCGCGTCCTAGACTTTGGCCTTAAGTTCTTGCTTATACTATGCTATAAGCGCCTTATTATTCTACTCTACTTATATTGCTAACGTCTGGAACTATATTATATACTTAATTGCTAAGGTTTATTGCGTAATGTCTTAGAGTTTTTTTTCCGCTATAGTTATTGCCTTTAAATCTCTAAATATTTATATAAGTTATTCTATAAACCCTTTCTAGCTTATAAATATAAACCATACTTCTTAATTAGTAGTTGTTATACCATTCGCCTATATCTCTATAAGGTAAGGCTTAAACTATTTAAGTGCCCTTCCTAATAGGAATAGTCCCGTATATACTATTTAATTTATAGGTATTAGTAGCTTTACCCCTTCTTATATAACTTTAAAGTGCATTTATATAAGGAATCCTTTAAGTTTTAATTTTCCCCCTAAGTACCTTTTAATTAATAGTAGCTTAATCTTTGCTGCTCCTATTTTCTAATATTACGTTATTTTCTGTTAACTAGTTAACTATCTCTTATAGTTATCCAACTGTTACTAGTTGCTATAAGTTAGTATCTGCTATATTGGTGTCGTTACCTAATCTTAAAGTAGTTGCCGCCGTCAATAGCGTTATAGCTGGTGCTTTTAGTGGTATGTTGTTTAACTTTATTAATACTATAACCTTAGTAGTAAATATATAATAAAGCCTTATAGTAGGAACTACGGTAGACTTATTAATAGGCTAGGTATGTAGATAAATAAGAAGTTAATAACGTAGTAATAACTAGTAGAGTAGTTGCCTAATAGATTAACTCTAATTATATTCTAAGATTTACTACAAAGGAGAGAACTATTTAGGTAGGGATTGTGGTCCTTTAAATACACAACTATACTCCTAAGAAATCCCCTTAGTATATAAGGTATGTGTATTTTATCTACTCTATTACAGATTATATAGATCCTATAAATTATATAGATTACGTTATATAACCTTAGCTACCATTCCTCGTTATATAGCTCTATCGGCTCTATCCTAGACCGTGCCTAAATTAACTAACTAGCTTCTTCCGACTTTTCTCTAAGTAGTTATAATATTGTACTTAAAGCGTCCGTAATACTATATGTTAACTATAAACGCCTAAATAAGATTACGATTAAAAATCGGTACCCTTTACCGCTAGTTGGCGAACTCTTTAATAGGCTTAGCTATGTAAAGATATTTATAAAGCTAGATCTTTATAATACGTACTATAGGATTTATATTAAAAAGGAAGATAAATAAAAGACCGTATTTAAGACACGCTATAGTTACTTTAAGTATTTAGTAATACCCTTTAGTCTTACTAACGCCCCTATAACTTTTTAAAGCTATATTTATAAAGCTCTAGGAACCCTAGTAGATACTATCTACGTAGTTTACCTAGATAATATTCTTATTTACTTAAATAATAAGAATAAGTACGTTAAGTACGTTAAGCAGGTACTATAACAGCTCCGCGCTTAGGGCCTATACACCAAACTATTAAAATATATTTTTTATACTAAGAATATTAAGTTCCTAGGCTTTATTATCACCCCTAGGGGTATCGTAATAGACCCTAACCGCGTAAAAGCTATTAAGGAATGGCCTAAGCCTAAGTCCTATAGGGATATCTAGGTCTTCCTTAGCTTTGCTAACTTCTATAGGCAATTTATTTAGAACTACTTAGATACCGCATACCCCCTATACGCATATCTTATATAGACATATTATAACCTAACATTAGATAGGGAGAAGAAGAAAAAGCGTAAGTTAAAAGGGCCTACTAAATGGCATCAACCTTAGTCCTGGCCTAATAACGCATAGTAGGCGTTTTATAAGCTACGCGCTATATTTATATAAGCTCCTTTACTTTACTACTTTAACCCTAATTTACCCCTAATAGTAATTACTAACGCTTCTAACTATACCTATAGCGGTATACTTCTGCAGCCTTTAGGGTAGAGAGATTAACTCTACTAGTACCCAATTGCCTATTATAGTTAAAAACTTACTAGCCTAGAAGTATGGTATAATACGTATAATAAAGAACTACTCGCTATAGTGCAATGCTTTAAGACGTAGCGCTATTACCTTAAATACGCCGCGTATATAACGCGCGTGCTCTATAATTATAATAATCTTAGGTACTTTATAACCATTAAGAGCTTATCTACTCGCTAGGCCTAGTACGCTAAGGAACTAACTAAGTTTAATTTTAAGATTAAATATAAGCTAGGTAAGATAAATCCTACTAATATACTATCCCGGCGCCTAGATTATATTAAAGGCTTTAAAAATAGTAGTAAAAGGACAATCCTTAATGCTATACTGCCTATATTATAGTAAAAGTTACGGGTTATAGGCCTTATAGGTGGCCTTAGTGCTACTATACTAAACTAGTAAGTAGTATATATATAGTATATAAGTAATCCTTGTAAACTTAGCGCTGGTAAACTAGAGCGTCCTATTATTTTCTTTAAGACTACTTTAATTAACCTAATAGCGCTTAACCCTAAGGAAGACCCCTTAGCCTAGGTGTAACGAAGCCTTATAGCAGGAACTACGGTGGACTTATTAATAGGCTAGGTATATAGGTAAATAAGAAGTCAACAATGTAATAATAACTAGTAGAGTGGTTGCCTAACAAATTAACTCTAATTATATTCTAAGATTTACTACAAAGGAGAGAACTATCTAGGTAGGGACTATGGTCCTTTAAATACACAACCGTACTCCTAAGAAATCCCCTTAGTACATAAGGTACGTATATTCTATTTACTTTATTATAGATTATATAGATTATATAGATTATATAGATTACGTTATATAACCTTAGTTACTATTTCTCGTTATATAGCTCTACCGGCTCTATCTTAGACCGTACCTAAATTAACTAACTAGCTTTTTCCGTCTCTTTTCTAAGTAGTTATAATATTATACTTAAAGCGTCTATAACACTATTTCCCTTCTTTTTATCTTCGTCCTTAAAGATCCTAAATATCTCTAAGTTGTTTACTAGAGGTGTAATATCCGTCTAATTAATTTAGTTAATATCTTAACTTATTATACCTAAGGCTCCTTCTTCTTTGTCTATAGCTTATTAGTCTTATACTATTACTATAATATTGTCTCTTAGTAAGATCATGCCATCTCTATATTCTCGCTATTTAAAAGAGGGGTTAGTTTATATTGCGTTAGTAAGTCTATCTTTGCAATAACCGTCCTCTTACTTAGAGTGCACTAAAGCGAATATTTATTCGTCCTATAACGTTCGCTTTATCTCTAATGCTAAATATATATAACCTATTACTCTTAATAGTCGTCTAGTTCCTTAATTAATTTATCTTAGGGTTTTATATTTAATCTGCTGCTACGCGGCTAGATAATAAACTGTCCGTTATATTATTAAAACTTCGTTGTTCTTATAATACTAAATAAGAGGCTGCTAAAGCTTAGCAAAGGGCTCTTAATTCTTATTTTGCTGCGTCCATTTAGCTAATCCGTCTTAAGAAGGTTTATAAGAAGGTTTATTTTAAGGAGTAGAAACTTATAAAATAAGGTTTATAGGAACTTAGTAATAAAAGAACGGATTCTCTTCTAATAGAGAAGGAAATAGATCTAAGTAGTTTAGTAACTACTCTTTTTAGGTTCCCCTTAGGTAACTTATTCTTTAGTAATCCTTCTTTATTAATACTGCCTAACCTAATTTCTTCCGATACTTCTATACCTTTCTTATAGCGTTCTTTAAATTCTCTAGTAATTCCTAGGTAGTCTTATTATAGCCTATCTACTTAACCTTATACTATGTTTTATCGTTAATATCCTTATAACTAACAATCTTTAAAACTTACTATTTATCTTCCTCTTGTCCTTTATACGTGTCTGCTTTATAAACTAGTAGCTTAACATTCCCGTATACTAGCTCTAGCATTATAATATACTGTATAGGGTAGATCTTTATCTTAGCTAATAGGTTTAACTTAAACGTAACTAGTAAAATTCTTTACGTAATTTTAAAAGGTCCTAGTTTAACGTGATCTAACTTCTTACTTAGCCGTTAACTCTTAAAATTTTTATATAGTAGCTATATTTTATCTCCCTCCTTAAGATCTAGTCCCTTAGATCTCTTAGTATTATAATACTTTTTTATTCTCTTTTATACTTTCTTTATTAATTCTATAAGGTCTATATAAAGATTTATTAACGTCTTTATTCTTTCTTTATCTATACTACTTATTTTCTTTACTTACTGTAGTAACAATAATGTTCTTAGCTTATATCCATAATTCGCCTTAAATGGTAATATGCCTATTCCTTCCTGTGGTGTTATATTATATATAAACTATATAACTAGTAATAGCAATACCTAATTATTTTGTGTATAATTAATATAGTGTTTTAGATACTGTTCTAGTGTCTAATTTAATCTTTCTATTTAACCGTCTGTCTGTAAATAGTATACGGTAGAAGTTGCTGCTTAAACTCCTTACTCTGCTAAAAACACTTCCTAGAATGCTGCTATAAATCTTAAATCTCTATCCGATATAATCTTGCTTAGTACTCTATGTCTTATAAACACTTCTTTAATATAGATTTTAGCAATATCTTCTGCTAATATTTCTTTTATACATGCTATAAAGTATCCCCACTTTATAAGCTTATCTACTATTACTAAAATCGCATTATAATCTTATCCGGTAATAGGATCTCTTAACTTTAGTAACTTAATAATAAAGTCCTATGATATAACCTCCTATGGTCTCTCTAGTATTTTAATAGGTTATAGCCCTCTATATAGCTTATACCTTATTAGTTTATTTCTTTAGTAATCTAAATACTCCTTTATTACTTTTCTTGCGATATTTTAGATTCCGTTAATAATATACTCCTCTTAAAGTCTTAACACTAAGCCTATTGCTCTGTTGTATCCCTAAGTCATTCCCTTATAGAAATCTTCTATGAAATGCTCTGCTATGCTTTTTAGGATATACTTCGCTTCTCAGTTTTCGTACATATCCGTCTATAGATCTTCTAGCTGTGCTTTTAGAATTCTCTATACCTAAAAGCTCTCTAGTGTCTTATAGACTCTTCCTAGTTCGTTATCTTCTTAAGTTACTACTAGTTTAGGGTGATTATATCTAATTAATCCATCCTTATCTCTGCGTAGCATTGCTCCTAATAGTTTCTTATTATTCTGTAGTTTAGCCTTTCTGCTAAGTACGTCTGCTCTTATATTCTTAGTTCCTTTAGTATATTAAATCTTAAAATAGTATTCTGTAAGCATCTCTGCCTATCTAACCTATCTTTAATTAAGTTCTTTTATTATTAGGAACCCCGTTAGGTTCTTATAATCCGTCTTAACTATAAATAGTTTCTCTGCGCCTTATAAGAATGCTCTTTATTTCTTAAGTGCTATAACTATACCTAATAACTCCTTATTATAGACGTCATAGTTTAACTCTAGTGGTGTTATTTTTCTACTATAGTATGCTACTGGGTGCTATACGTCCTTATACTTCTATAGCAAGTATACTCCTAATATGTAGTCTAATGCATCCGTTTCTACAACCGTATCTAGTCCTAGTTAGTAGATCTTAAAAATTAGCTCCTAGGTAAACAATTCCTTAAGTTCTTTAAATAACTTCTTTTATTCGTCTCCCTATACTTATAGTTTCTCTTTCTTTATAAGCCTAGTAAATAGTTTAATATTCTTTAACCATTATGCTATAAACCTTCTATAGTAGTTACAAACCCCTAAAAATAACCTTAACTATATCACATTCTCTAGTTTTTGCCAACTTACTATAGCTTTAATTTTCTTTAGGTCCATACTAATATGACCTAGTTTAATAATAAATCTAACAAAATCGGTCTTCCTAGTAAAGAACTCGCATTTCTTAATTGCTACTAGCATCTATTCTTCTTATAGTCTTTTTAAAACCCATTTAACGTGTTCCCCGTGTTCTTCCTTAGTTATTAAGTAGATAATAATATCGTTAAGGTATACCATAATAAACTCATTAAGGTATTCTCCTAACACACTATTAATACGCTTCTAAAACGTTGCTAGTGCGTTTATAAGCCTAAATTGCATAACTAGTGGTTTATATAGTTTTTCCTTTAATCTAAAGGCTGCCTTCTATTTATCGCCTTCTTTAATTCTAATCTGGTGGTACGCCTATCTTAGATCTATCTTCGTAAAGATTTATGCGTTACCAATCCTATCTTAGATTTTACTAATTAAAGGTAAAGAATACCTATCCTTTCTAGTAATGCTGTTTAACTGTCTATAGTTAATTCATAGCCTAAGTTTTCCATTTTTCTTTGGTACGAATAGTACTGGATATCCCGCTAATAACTGCGATGGTTTAATATATCCCTTTTATAAGTTCTCCTAGACAAACTCTTTAAGTGCGCTTAACTCCTCTTAAGTAAGCTTATAGGTTGGAAAGAACCTTAGACTTATTCCTAGTTCTAATTCTATCTTATAGTCCTATACTATATAATCTGCTAGCTTTTTACTCTTTGGTAACTATAGTTTCTTACTATACTTATGGTATCTCTTTAGTATATAACTTAAGCCTCGCTTAGTCTCTTTATATATTACTCTAACTTAGTACTATACTAACTTAGTTTACTGTTACATCTTACGGCATTAAGTATCTCTAATATTAACCTAACCTGTAATCCAATTAATCTTTAGATTATATTTCTGTAACTAAGGCATACCTAATACTGCCTCATCCCGTCCTAATAGTAGGATATTAAAAGACATCTTAATTCGTCTTCCTTTAATAGTTATCTAAATAGGTTCTATTTTAAGATTAATAATCCCTCCTCTATAGGCTATTAGATCTCCTAAAATTGTAACTAATAAGTAAGGTTGTTCCTTTTATCTATAAGGTAATCCCATTCTCTTAACTACTATTAGTAAGATATAGTTTCGCGTTGCTTTACTATCTATTAACGCTTTAAACTACTAATCTTACTAATTAACTCTTAAATTTAGGTGTTATCCTTAAATTCCTTTAAGGGTTTAAGGCTCTACTACTAGCTCCCTTTAGTCCTATAGGCCTCTACTTTTCCTAACTATTAGCTGCTTAATCCTATTGCACTTAGCTCGCTCTTTAGCTAATACCTAGTTTACTTCTTATTTTTAATATACTATGGACACATATTCTTTAGGCATTCCTACTACTATTATCCGTCTAAGCATTCTTCTATAAGGAATCTTTCTGGCTAAAGTATTAAATTTCCTTCTTTTTAAACTTCTGCTAGATGCTATCTATATATATACTTAGCATTCCTATACTATTGCTTATCCGTTATCTAGTATATCCTTATAAAGTATTTCTAATTCTTTTCCTTTGGATTTTTATGCATTTTATATATATCGTCCACGCATGCAATCCATAATAGCGTATAGTGTGCTAGGTACTTTAGGTTAACTCTTAACTTGTCTTTATCTTTAAGTTTAAACCTTTATTATACTAATCTGAATGTTATAACTTTATTTATAGGTACTAAGATACGTCTCTCGCTTCTCTAGTCCTCTAATTGTTCCTTTAGATCCTTTAACGTTATAATTAAGGCTCCTTTAATATGAGTTATGGCCTTTTCTATAATTAGGTGGTCTTAGATAACTCTTTTATCTAACCATATATAGAAATCTTCCCACTTATCGTTGTGTCGCTGCCTATACCACTTTTGGTATAGCTGCTAGAGTATATATAGCTTATCCGTAAAGAAGTATCTTTTTATTACTGCGTTATAATAGCCCTTTATATGTCGTTCTTTAAACCTAGTAGGGATCCCTAGATCCTCTTTATTTTCTAGTTTAGTAAGCTACTTAGCTCTTAGTGTGCCTGCCCTAGGCCTATTAATAATTCTCTATACTAGCGCTCTATCCCTTATACGTCCTAATATACTAGATCTTTTATCTAGTTTCTATTCTTGCTATGCGATAATTCTTTATCTAAATTCTTCTATAGTTTCTTTTGGTTTGCATCTTGCGCTTAAATCCTTAAAGTCTTTATACTTCTTAATCTTGGTATTAACATTTCGATCTTTAAGCCGAACACTATATTCCCCTAGTAAGTCTTCTAGGTCTATATATCTGTCTCCTAGTCTAATTACTATTTATACTATAAATTCTCTAATCTATAAAGAAGCCTCTTACCTCTTATCCGTGGGTGTCCTTATCCGTTCCCTAAATTCTTAACCCCTTTAGATTCTTAATCCTGACCTTGCTTTTATCTTAAGTCTTACTTTAGCCTTAGTCTAACTAGGCTTACTTAGTATTCTTATCTCGTCTTAAAAGTCTTAAATCTTACTTATCTTATCTTAAGAGTCTTATGCCTTTAGGAAACTTCGTCCTAAGCTTATTCGTATATTACTAAACTAAGCTATTACTCTACTCTATCGGTTATCGTCCGTTATGGGTTTTTAAGCTTACCTCATCTTATCTTAAGAATTTTGGTTGTCTTATATCTCGTCTTAAGAATTTTAAGCCTGTGGCCTTTTGCCTTTATTAAATGCTAAAGTAGTTTGCTATCCTTTTTCTCTTGCGTTTTATAAAGCGATAGACATCGTGTTTAGTGGGGTCTTAATCCCTACTAATATTCCCTATTCTATAATAGAATTATCCTTTGCCTCTAGTATAACATCTCTAAGGTCTACTCGCTCCTAGTAAGCGGCCTTTATCGCCTTATTGTTACGGAATATTTCGCCTATATTAAATTTATTATCCTTAATATCCGATCTACGAACTAGTTTATTAGTTCCTCTATATTCTATAGGTTATAGCTCTTATAGCTAATAGCTTGCGCTATACTTAGCGTCCTTATGAATTCGGTATGCGTTATTGTAATAAAACGTAAAACTTTTAATTAAATATTCTTTTGTTCCTTATAGTATATTATTATCCCTCTATACGTATATATCGTCTGCTAGTCTCGTGCCCTTTACTATATAGTAACTCTACCTACTTCTATAGTCTCTAATATAATAACCCTGTTTTCCGTAATTTATATAAGCTCCTTTTTTAAACCATTTTTCTTACTATAGAGTCCGCCTAAACGTCTTCTGCTACTAAGATCCCTAGTTTAGCCTCTACTCCTTAGACCTTTAATCACTCAATCCTTGTCCTTTAGGTTTCTATAATTTCTTATTCTATTTTCTAGTTTCTTTAGTACCACTTAGGTCTATTAGCTCTACGCTATACTATAGTTTTTAACTTAGCTTTAGTTATTGCGTGCTTTACGCCTTATATAACTATAGAACTCTATCCTAGCCTCTCTTAGCCTATTCCCTTTAGTAGATCCAATTATTAATCTTAATCGCTTAATTTATTAGTTCCCTTAGGGTGTTCGCATCTTCTATTAGGATAATTACGTCCTAGACTTTAGCCTTAAGTCCTTACTTATACTATGCTATAAGCGCCCTATTATTCTACTCTACTTATATTACTAATGTTTGGAACTGCGTTATATACTTAATTACTAAGGTTCGTTGCGTAATATCTTGGAGTTTTCTTTCTGCTATAGTTATTACCTCCGGGTCTCCGAATATTTGTATAAGTTGTTCTATAAATCTATTCCAGCTTAAGAATATAAACCGTACCTCCTGGTTAGTAGTTGTTATGCTATTTACTTATATCTCTATAAGGTAAAGCTTAAACTATTTAAGTGCTCTTCCTATTAAGAACAGTCCTGCGTATACTATTTAATCCATAGGTATTGCTAGCTTTGCTCCCTCCTATACTACCTTAAAGTGCATTTGCGTAAGGAATCCTTTAAGCTTTAATCTCTTTCCTAAGTATCTTTTAATTGATAGTAACTTAACCTTTACTACGCCTATCCCGTTAATCCTATTTTCTAATATCGCATTATTTTCTGTTAACTAGTTAACTATCTCTTATAGTTATCTAACCGTTACAGGTTGCTGTAAGTTAGTATCTGCTATACTAGTGTCGTTACCTAATCTTAAAGTAGTTGCCGCCATTAATAGCGTCGTAGTGGCTGCTTTTAGTGGCATGTTGTTTAACTTTATTAATACTATAACCTTAGTAGTAAATATATAATAAAGCCTTATAGCAGGAACTACGGTAAACTTATTAATAGGCTAGGTATATAGGTAAATAAGAAGTTAACAACGTAATAATAACTAGTGGAGTGGTTGCCTAATAGATTAACTCTAATTGTATTCTAAGATTCACTATAAAGGAGAGAACTATCTAGGTAGGGACTGTGGTCCTTTAAATACACAACCATACTCCTAAGAAATCCCCTTAGTACGTAAGGTACGTATGCTCTGTTTACTTTATTACAGATTATATAGATCCTACAGATTATATAGATTACGTTATATAACCTTAGTTACTATTCCTCGTTACATGGCTCTACCGGCTCCATCCTGGACCGTGCCTAAATTAACTAACTAGCTTCTTTTGTCTTTTCTCCAAGTAGTTATAACATTGTACTTAAAGCGTTCGTAACACTAGGCTATGGTCCCCTATAATAACCTAGTAAGTTATCTACGCATTATATATTACTTTACTAGCACTAACTTTACGTAGAGTCTCGTGCTATAGTAAGAGGTAGTAGTAGCTACTTTAGCCAAAACGGCGTTTATAAAACACCCCCCTAAGTCACTAGTTAATTTTATTTGTGGAGTATAAAAAAGGGACGCCTTTATACGCTCTATATATAATTAGTTAACCTAAAAATAAGTTCCTACTAATAATAAGAACTATACCCTTAATAATTAAGGACTCTTAAGGCAAAATAATAAGGTTTAGGTGCCGAATTATATACTACTATAACAGGAGATCCTTAAGCGGAATTATAACAATCCTATAGGCGGCTATTATGGTTTTAACTATACCTTTAAGGTAATCGCGCGAAAGTACGCTTAGAATGGCCTTACCTAGGACCTCCACAAATACCTAGATAATTACAATACCTACTAATGCTCTAAATCACGCCGCTATAAACCCTATAGTAAGCTGCAGCCTTTTTAGGTCCCTACCTAAGCCTAATAGCATTATTTACTTAACTTTATTACGGATCTCCTAGAGTTTAAGACTCCTAATAGTATAGAGTATAACTCTATTCTTGTTTTTATAGACTATTTTATAAAGCTAGTACGCTACTATCTAGTATATAAGACAATTAATACTACATAACTCGTAAAACTCTTATTTAGAGTTTTTGCGTAAATAGGGCCTTTAAATAATATTATCTCTAATAGGGGTAGTGTATTTACAAGTAAGTACTAGAGTACTATATACTACTATCTCCGCGTTTAACGTAAACTTAGTACTATATTCTACCTATAGATAGATAGTTAGATGGAGCGTTAGAACTAGGAGCTTAAGATATACCTACGTATATTTATAAACTGGGAATAGTCTAATTAGGCCTCCCTACTTAAAGAAGTAGCCTTTACCTATAACTCTAAGGTCTATACTATAATAAAGCATTCCCCTATTAAGCTCGCCTATAGCTAGCTACTAAATATCCCGGACGGAGTCCTGGACAGCGTTTAAGACGCCTAGTAAGGTAGGGAGGGGTCTAAGTTAATAAATATCTAACTCGCAAAGACGTATTTATAACGCCTGCGCCTTATATATAAGGTAGCAGCGGCGTTAATAATATACGCCTAAAAGCTTTAGGCAAAATATTATAATTGTTACTACCTGGCCAAGCACTTCGCCGTCGGTAAATAAGTCCTGCTCTCCTCTAAGAATATCCGCACAAAACGTCCCTATAAAAAGCTTAACTATAAGTTTATAAAACCGTTTTAGATCCTAAAGCGTATAGGGCAGCAAGTATATAAGCTAGAGCTTTTACCTACTATAGTATAGCTCTACCTAGTCTTCTATATCTCCCTACTAGAGCCTTATAGGTTACGCCCTAGGTTTTAACCCCTAGTAGTAAAAGAGCTTAAGAAAGGCAGCTAGGAAGTAGAAGTAATCGTCGCCTACTAGAATCGTGCTAGATAACCATAGTACCTTATTAAATAGCTAGGATAGTTAAATAAGTATAATAAATAGAAATATAAGATAGAACTTAAAATTTTTTAATAATTGCTAGATAAGTACCGTAAGTAGGACACCCTAGCCTTATAGCTAAAGCATAGGCGAAAAGCAAGCGCCGCTATTAAAATATAACCTATATTAAATCGGAGCAGAGGATGTTCTAAGGGATTAAAGAATAAGCAATAATTGCTGTAAGAACTATAGCCTTAATTTAGAAAGCACCCTTTCTAGACCTAGTTCGCTACTCTATGCTAGCTAAGCAGATTTTTTATATATTAGAGAATAGGCCCATCTATAACTAGGGTCTATTTAACTGGGGTCCACAACCTACTAGTAACCTATTAGTAGTAACCTATACCGATAACTTATATACTATTCTACGTATATACTACGTAGATAACGCATAAGGCTAAAATATAGGTTAGTGGCGGGTCTAATAGGTATATCGCTTTACCGTCCTAATCTGGCTATATATAAATAACCTATAACCTATCCGTAAAGTATATACGGCGTTATACCGGTATAGCGTAAGGCCAAAGCAGGGTTAGCGGCGGATTTAATAGGTATATAGCCTTACTATTTACGAATCTAGCTATATATAAATAACCTACGACCTACCCGCGAGATACTAGCAACCTACCTACATAAGCGAGCTTTAGAATATTTCTAGTTTACCAAATTTAGGTAACAGTATTAAGCTTTACTAGCTCTACCTATTAAATAGACTAATTAGGATTTTCTATACTGGGTATATAAAATTACTACTAGCTTAGTTAAATATAGGGGAGTTTTAGCAAGGCAAATCTAACTAATTAGATAACTTTAACCGCCGGTTAAAGTTCCTTAATATCTTCGCGCCGTGTATATATACCTATCTCTCTATATACAAAATTAAAACGCTCTTTCCCCTTCAAATTTTTTCCTTACTAAGGTTTTTTATGGGGTTTTATTAAGGCTTAAGTATATAAAGGATTGGGGACGACCCTTTTTAAAAGGGGGGGCATTATTAGGTAAAACCTAAGTAGATAGTTATATAGCCGCAAGGTATGGGCGACCCTAGGGCAACCTAGGGGTGACTCGCCTATAAGGTACGTGCTCTATACGTGCCTAGGGAAAACCCTTCCTACCTCGCACATAGACTCCTCCTTTTCCCTTAAGGATTCGTCTCTGTCTATACAATACACCTATTATTCTATTATTGGACTCCCTATCCACATCCTTACCTCATATCTCCTATATAATTACTAATATTATACTATCTGGCATAGAATCTATATCTAGCCTCTCTCCTATAACTCTTAGCTATATAGTTAAAGCCCTAGTATTTAAAGCACTGCGTTATTAGAAATGTCGTCTTATACCTTATAACTAGGTAGTAGTCTCCTTCTAGGAAGAGGCCCTAATTAAATAGTATATTTGCTACCTCTTTTAACTATATGCCTATAATAAGTAATAATTTAACCTTTTCTTCTATCTAGACTCTTTCTAGCCCTTTCTACGCTAGCCTCTATACTATAAGCCCCACTATAGTATAATTCTGCTTTATTATATCCCCTACTATCTACTTAGCCTTTATACCCTAGATGGTGAGGCTTATAGGTACTATATAGATCTCTACTAGTACTAGTAGAATAGCTAATATAGCGGAGCAATCTAGGACCTTTATCCACCCTATTTCTTATAATAGCCTATCTTTTATACCTATATCTATAATATACGCCTTAATATTACTACTCTATAACTTCTTTACAGCCTATATTTTATAGGTATTTAGAGGTTTTATAGCCTAGAGCTTATATACTAGGGCTTAGCTATTCTACTTTAAGGCCACTTTATAGTTAGCAGTATTACTTATATAGATTATAATTTTATTTACTTTTATAGGCTTACTAGCAGCTTATCTTATAGCTTAGGGCATTAAAGGTATAGTAGTGGCGATATATATATATAGCTATTATTATAGCCCTTTAGAAGGCGCTAATATCTATTTAAATTACCTTTATATCCTAGGCGTATTATTCCTAAGTTCCTTAGGTCTAAATAAGCTCCACTAATATAGTACAGGCTATTTAAAGGGTTGTAATTATAGTAGTATACTTCTTATCTATATTAAAAGATTATTTCTATAGTACTTACTAGGTTTATTCTACGGCTTATATAGCCTATAAACCGCGTTTCTAAAGGGCGCGCTATCTAATTAGAGTTGTTAGGGTTAAGGGCTTATTAATTATTATAATCCGGCTTTAAAAGCTGTATACTAGAAAATACTATATATACCGCTACTAACGCTAAATTAGGGTGTATAGTATTAATAGAAAGGGTTCTTATAGTCCTTTAAAGTTTATAGAAGCTCTATTTAGCTAATTCTAAAGGGGTTATTAATAGGAAATTGCATTATATTTATATAAAGTAGAAGTTAAATATTTATACTAATAGTATTATAAAATAATTAGCTCTATACTATAGCTATAGATAAAACTTTAAAAGGTATGTAAGTAACTAATAAGATACTAGGTATAGTTGTTTAAAATAATATATATAAGTAAGGTAACTCTATTACCTAATAAGTATACTACACTATAGCTATATATACCTATTAAGTAATAGAGTTACCTTACTTATATATATTATTCTATATAGCTATACCTAGTATCTTATTAGTTACTTACTTACCTTTTAAAGTTTTATCTATAGCTATAGTGCAAAGCTTATTATTTTATAATAGTAACTAGTAAGATACCTAAGGCCCTATAGATTTAATCCTTAATTTTACTTAGTTAACTTAGGGATAGCCTTTACTAGTTAATATATTAGGTCTATCTTCTATAACTAGGGTCCTTATAACTAGGGTTTATAACCTATACTAATATAACTAAAGTATAAGGCAACCTTTTTAAACACTATACTATAGCTATTAGAGGTTTAATATACTAAGCCTATATACCCCTAAGGTATAGTATTATTAATTCTATTTATTGCCTAATTTAGTCTCTCTTTTAGGTCTATATAGGCTTCTAGCTTCTATATATAGGAAAAAACCCCTAATAGGGGGAAAATCTAAGTATATCCTTTTAGCTAGTCTTATACGCTCCGCCTTTGCCTAGCGTATATATATTTATAATAAGTCTATCTTATATACTATACTTTTAAGGTATCTTTAAAAGATCTAGAGGGGGAAGGGGGGTAGTAGTAGGAGGGTTTAGTAATTTGCTTATAAGCCGCCTTTAGCTAGGCGGGGGTATCTAGTCCCTAAGGGGTTAAAAGGGGGTGTATCTATAAGTATCCTCCTATTAAATCTTATATACTATCTAGAATTGCTAGAGGACTCCTTGGCCTATAAGCTATTATAATTAATTAGTTAGTTATTTATATAAATATCTATATAAATACCTATATAAATAAATAAATATTTATATAATTTCCTATATAATTGTCTTTATAAACTCTATAATTAATTTCTAGTATAAATATATATGTCTATATACCTATATATCTATATAAAGCTCTATATAAGGCTCTATATAAGGCTCTACTTAAGGCTCTATATAAGGCTCTACTTAAGGCTTATATAAAGCTCTACACGAAGCTCTGTAGAAGCTCTATACGAGGCTCTACACGAAGCTCTGCACGAAGCTCTGCACGAAGCTCTGCACGAAGCTCTGCACGAAGCTCTGCACGAAGCTCTGCACGAAGCTCTGCGTACGGAGGCTCTGCATAAAGCTCTGCACGAAGCTCTGCGTACGGAGGCTCTGCATGAAGCTCTGCACGAAGCTCTGCGTACGGAGGCGTACGGAGGCTCTGCATGAAGCTCTGCACGAAGCTCTGCGTACGGAGGCTCTGCATGAAGCTCTGCACGAAGCTCTGCGTACGGAGGCTCTGCACGAAGCTCTGCACGAAGCTCTGCACGAAGCTCTGCAGAATCTCTGCACGAAGCTCTACGCGGAGCTCTGCGTAGGGCTCTGCGTAAGCCTCTACTAAAGCTCTACATAAGGCTTTATTAAAGCTCTGCGCGAGGCTCTACCTAAAGCTTACCCCCTTCTATAAAGCAAATCTATACCTACTAGTAGTCCTTAGTTATTATTTAAAGCTGGCTCGTCGATTTGGGTACTCTGGCTGCGTTAGGAAGAGGGCGGCGGTGGTTATGGGAGAGGTGCGGCTGCTACGACTCGGGGGCGTCGGGCGCGACGACGAGATAATGAATTGGAATCGGGCAAATCGGGCAACGTAGTCTTCTTCGCCAGGTTTGATTTAGTAATTCTAGCCATTAGGAATAGCTTAGGGAGCTATGGAAGTTAAGACAATTTGGCTCAAAGTAGGTGTATATAGGCCTAAATACCCCGCGCGGGACTAACAAAAATCCGAACCGTGTACCAGACCTTCTAACGAAGGTCTTGCCAAAAGCGGCTAGCGGCTTGGCAAGGTAAGCCTTGGCAAGAAGGTCTGGGAACGAGACAACTGTCGCCTCGTGGTTTGATTTTAATTTGTGGCCGAGTTCTAGGGGTCCGAGATTATTAAGCCTTTTATAATCGTAATTATATAACTAAATTTGTGCCTAATATATATTAAATCTTTAAATTAAAGCTTTAAATCGTGGTTCAAGTAAAGCTTTGATCGAATTTGGGGGGTTGGCGGTTCAAGAGACCTCGACTTTTGCTCACTCCCTACAGCTATCACCCCAACATGCTATTACTTCTGCAGTCACCCGATCCCTTCGAGCCACCCTCGTTCCTTTATCTCACTATAACCTGTCCTATCAAGCTGCTGCTCCAGCGCGCATACCGCCTCCTCACTTATCTCCGGACAGCTCCCGCGCCACTTGATCCGTCAATCCGCATAGTCTGTATATCAGACACGCATTCATTAACTTCCGATGTACCCCCCGGTGATGTTCTAATTCATGCTGGAGATCTTACGAATAATGGCAGCATCGCCTCTATTCAGGAGCAACTCAATTGGCTGTCTTCATTGCCACACACACATAAGATTGCCATTGCTGGCAATCATGATACCTTCCTTGACCCTCGCACACGGCCATCCCTCCTGGAGTCCGATAGAACGGGCTACCTAGATTGGAAAGATGTTCGATACTTACAGCATAGCACCATCACCCTATCAATCTCCCTACCGCCACCGCCTTCTCCATCCTCTCAGCCTCCCAGCCCTTCTAGAACCCGTCATGTACGCATCTATGGCGCGCCCCAAATCCCCGCTTGTGGTCCGAGTTCCACATCCGCCTTTCAGTACCCTCGGGGCCTAGATGCTTGGTCCGAGACGGTTCCTGAGGATACTTCTATCCTCGTCACGCACACCCCACCAAAATACCACCTTGATCTACCCCTTCCGTCGGGCATGGGCTGTGAACACCTCCTAGCTGAAGTCAAACGTGTAAAACCGGCCCTCCATGTATTTGGACATATCCACTGGGGCGCCGGACAGCACATATGTTGGTGGGATGGCTGCCAAGAAGCATATGAGAGAGGGATGCAAAGGAAACCGGGCTGGAGTAGGGGATTCCTAGATTGGCGGTTATGGCGTGAGGTTGTGAGAGTAGTTGTGTACGGCCTTAAGGGTTTGGTGTGGGATAAAGTGTGGGGTGGGCAAGGGCGAAACACAAGATTGGTGAACGCCGCTCAAATGGTGGGAAATTCAGGGAAACTAGGCAATCCAGTTCAAATCGTGGAGATATAGAGAAATTATCTGCCTGTCATTTGATAAAAGGAATTAATAACCTAGAATGAAAGGAAGCAGGAGAGGTTGCTAAAATATACTGAGCAAGAGAGCGGCCAGTATGAAATACGTCTGGATTCATCACTTGCAGGCGATCTACTCCTAGACCGGCCCAGGACGTAATAACATTAGCTCCGAAGGCCATACAGAACGCTCAGCCGCTATGCGTTTGTACTACGGGTCATCCGCAGTAGTACAGCTGCTGTTTTCAGCTTCATCAATCCTACGAGTTAACTTCGCATCAACCCAAGGCACTGGGTTTTATTTGGCCCAACGAGTCTCCAAGTAATTGTACCGGAATGAGACTAAGGTATGAAGCACAGTTCCACTACATCGGTCCTCCAGTCCTTTTACATTCCTCGAACTCTATGCGGAAGTAAGATCAACTTATTTCTGACAACAAGGCCGAAACCCGGCTGCGGCTAGATCATGGTTTCAGGACTACGCTGTTATGGTCGGCTTTCATCTATCTTGCCGTTTGGCGTTGCAAACGGCCAAACAGGCAAAGGCGCTAAAAAAACATATAATATGGGCTCGTATTAAGGATACTCCTGATTTCTAAAGCTTACATCTTGTTTTTAAAGAAAGATCAAAGGTCAAAGGTGTATCTTCGTCCCTCTAGGTGTGGTCAAAATGTATTATCCAAGCGGAGTCTTTGCTATTATTACCACCACAATCTCTTGTACATCTGTCCCAGCTGGTCCGAGCTATGACCCATCAACACTGATTACTGATGCAATAAGCGGCCTTCCGTCATGTGCAGTAAGTGGTTTCGTCTAAACATTCTAAATTACAGCGACGACTGTGTATTAGAAGGAGGCATAACCATATACCCTTACTGACCTACGGAACAGCAAACAGGTGTCATAAATACTATCGCGAATAGCAACTGCAACCCTGCTGATCGATATTGCCTCTGCAGAAATACGGTCTTGCAATCCAACATTGCATCTATCATCGTTCAAAGCTGCACCAGCACAGACCAAATCCGTAGGCTTCCCCTTGTTACGTCCTACGTTCCCCCCCTCCCTTACCCATACCCTGTCCTGCAAGTATTCGCTAACTTTTTCCGCGCTATATAGAAGCTAGCACCTTTATCACTAACCTCTGTCCCAACATTGCGGCCGTAGTGCGCCCCACTGTTACCACAAACACCTCTAGCAGTTCCTCCGCTTCCATCACCGTGGCCCCCACTCAAATCAGCATTACTAGCACTCTGAATTTAACTACCACTATCCCACCCTCATTGAATGCAACGACCATTACTTCTACCAACTTCACCACGCCTCCGTTCGCCAACAGCAGCACGGTTACCCTCCCTAGCCCCACTAATACAAATATCGTGACCATTTCAACAAACCCAAATGGCGAAGTCGCGACGGTCACGACTGCCAGCCCTTCGGCAATATTCACCGGCGCTGCTGTAACTCATACACCTCCGTTCGGCGCTGTGAGGTTAGGCTTTGTTATTACTGGTATGGCGGCTATGGGATTTATCTTTGCTGAATTATGATTGGCTTGTTGGTTGACCCAATCATAGAGGAATCACCGGATTAAATGACTAGATTTTACTTGGTGCTCTTGGTGTTTTCCCCCTAAGATGAATTTCGGGTAGAGGGGTATAAATGTAATGTTTAATATCATTTCTAGTTAAACATCAAGTCTGGGCTAGAAAATGGCTCATAAACATTCATTCACAAAAGCCTTCAGTTGAGGCAGGTAGTTATCACGCAAATTACTAAATGGGAAAAGACTTAGTGTCTAAGGACGCATTAGTGGGACGTATCATGACGTCGTAAACTACACACATATCTCTTTAGTACTATAGTAACCCCATTGCGTGATTACCATTACCAAGAAATGCTACATCTAATTTACAGGGGGAACCCTTCATCGACTAGGTCCGTCTAGCGCCTCGCGAAACTAATGATGTTGAAAACAGATCCTACGCATCAAATTCTCTGCTCTCTCCAATATCACAAATGTCGAACACGCCAGTTTCAGGGATGCTCTTTGCTTTTAATGCTGCTTTTAGTATGCGAGGTGGCTCAAGAACAGCTTCTTCAGTCAATGCCCATGTGCCCCAATGCATGCCAAGCGCGCGACGGCATTTCGTGTCAGTAAAAATATTGACGCTATCAACGGGATTTGCATGCATTGAAGACATGATGAAACGTGGCTCATAGGCTCCAATAGGGATGAGGCCTAGGTCGAATGGTCCCCTCAGAGCACCGATTTGTGCAAAGGCAGGACAATGTGGGTATTGCAATTTTGGATCGTAGTCATCCGAGCCAGCCGGGAGCCTAGGGACAGTTCGGTAGCCTGTATCACTACAGAATAATTAGAATCATAGGTTTAGCTAAGGGGGACGTCGCCGAGGTAGTGATGATTAAACGCATAGAACACATAGCGCTTACCCTGCAAACCAGACTTTCTTTCCACAGCTTTCTACACTCCACGATGCCCACAACGTGTGGTTTCTGTCAAAAGGCCCTCGCGCGCTTGTGTGTTGGCAAGGTAGACAACCAATCGTTGCTGTTATAGTTCCCGGCCCCCCGGCTCCATTCGCCTTCGCTTCCCCACCTTCCATAACTGAGATCTCACTGACCATGGACTTGGAAGCGGGTTTCATGATTGTCAGCTTGATATCCCGCGACTCCCACCAGTCTAGCTCCGTCACGTTGTGGATCCCACATTTAAGAAACCATTTTTTATTCCCTAGTGGAACAAAGAAATGCACATTTGGATGCTTCTCCTTAATTTTCATAATTGTGGGGTGAGATAGGTGGTCGTAGTGGTTGTGGGATATGATGACCGCATCGATAGAGGGGATATCGAATATTTCACAAGGTATATCCGTATATCTCTTAGGACCCATGAAGGTGAAGGGTGAACATCGCGGAGTAAAAACAGGGTCAAATAGCACACGGAGGCCGCCTGGAAATTCGACGTAATAGCAGGCATGGCCTAGCCAGGTCGCCCGTAACGTAGAAGATTCACGGGTTGGGAGGAATGTCGGTTTGTGAACAGGAACTGTGGGTGGTGTTGTGTCTGGCCATCGGCCTTGCCCAGTGAAGTATCGCCTGTGAAAGAATAAGCCTTGGCCTGCTAATATTAAACGAGAACCGCCTATACCATGCTATGGTCAGAATATTTCTGGGCCCAACTGTGTTCCTGTATGAGTCCCAAGGGTTTTGGAAGCCTTTCCCGTGCTTGAGATGGTGCTTTAATTCCTTTGCATCTTCGGGTTCTGCTCCAGTAATCTGTGCGGGGGAAGTGACGGCTGCATAAAGTGTCGCAGAGGTGGATGCAGAGACCATTTTGGCTGGGTTGTGGAAAGGATTAGACTTGGAGATGCTCTGATGGTTCTTGTACAGGCGTAGAGGATTAGGCAACAAAGATCGCAGCACCCAATGCATGTGGGATGACTAGGGCTTCAATCAATAGCTATATATGATTATTTAAGCCAATCAGCCAGGTGAGATACCCTCCAATGCCTTGACAACACGAGCTCTGGTCGACGAATCTTACGCCTTCAACGATCTCGGTTGGCGCTGTTAGGTGCTCCGATCCGCTGCTTAAATCCGAGCTTCCACTTTTCGTCCGGCGTGCAGGACTTTGAAAGTAATAAAGCCGATATCGTCAGCCTTGAAAAGCGACCAAAAAGAAAAGCTGAGGCAATCTTAGTACCGCGCGGCAGACCGTCTAAAAGAGAAGATACATGCGATAGCCTCACAGGATCATGCACATCTAGTTTACGGAATGATAACAAGACCCCGCGCTTCTCAGGTGCCCCAAAGGTTCTGGCTACAACTACTTTATCCCCCGACGTCATTAATCCTCCAGGGAACTTCCACGAATACGAAAGAAGGAAAGATGAAATGCTGCACCCTAATGACTAGCAAACCGCCCCATTCAATCATCTCGAGTCTTTTCGAGAATTGTCCTAATCATCTCGTTGCCCAGTCTCGTAGCTTCTGGGAACCTTGGCGCAAAATACTTCTGAATCTGCTCAAATTTCTCTCGGTAGCCGTCCATGTGGCCCAGACTCACACGCTCACTCCAGTCCTAAAATAGGTCAGCTTAGCATTGCTAGAGAAGAATCCCAGTACTCACTCTCGCTGCAAAGGTGAATTCGAGGTCATCGGCTCTGAAGGTATTATCTTCGATCGCCGTATCAATGACCTCTTCCAGGAGGTCTGGCTTGCGGAATAAATACTCTGTAATGCCAAGCCAAAGTCGAAAGAGCTAGTGTCGCAGTAAGGGCCAAGGTACAATGGGGGCAAGATAGATAGACTAACCGGAGTAGAGCAGATCATGTGGTCATAGGGCACAATTCCCAACTTCCACCAACAGTCCACCATCGCCAAAAGGCTGAGATGATTGTTCTTCACTCGCTGCTCCGGTATTTCGCCCAATGAAAATCTGTCCAACACTTCATCCTTCAGTAAAAGGTCCTCCTTATTATCCCCTTTGAAGACGGCTACTCCGGCAGCGTGGATGCGATCCGAAAGCTCTTTACGATGCCCTGCGAGCATCAGTTTGAAAAGTTCCGTGACAGACTCGGCATACTGTTTGATCTGCTTCTGAGCGGATGGATTCAGTATTGCCAAGCCAGCATATACGTGCCATTTGTTAGCATAGATACGTAGTGTCACGTTGATCTTGACGTTCTCAATCCCACCTAGATAGCGAGGTATCTCCCAAGGGAACTGGCGATTCGCCATCCATGCCGCTCCCATGCTGAGAGCAAATAAGTCAGCTTCTACCCACACTAGAAGGATAGGGCGCACCTTAGGAAAGCCGCGTGCGTAACGGCTTGTGTATCCGCGGTAATACGGTCATGCTGGGCGGCGGTAAGATAGACGTGCTTAGAGCCGAAACACGAGAGAATCTTTTCGACCAGAGTGAAACTTTCGTCAGATGCTCTATGCTTAATAAGAACCTACTGAGAATTCAGCGCCTGTAAGGCCTGCAATTGGTTAATGGCAGGCTGCGTACTAATGGCTGGCCTTTTGGATCGACGCCAGGCCCATGTAGAGAATGGCACGACACAATGTGAACATCACCTGGAAGATGTTTCTCAAAGGCTGCAATTTCTGGAGCCTTGCAAGAAGTTTGGCCGCCCACAATAGCACCGAGTTTCGTAGCTGGAAAGAGTATTTCAGCAATAGAACGGGAAGACTGGCAGGGACCTCATACAAGGTCCAAAAGTTTCCACGACTTCGTCAATATTTTTGGCTTCTACACTGTAGATGATGTAGTCGCTAGATCGGGAGACGAGATGACCATTCGGCATAATGTAAACACTCGTCTAATAAATTCTCAGCCTGAAATATCCTATCAAATATATACAACTCCAATCCTACTCTTCCACCAAACTCCTCCACCAACTGAAGATATTTATCCGGTGTATCACAAGCATTGACCCTAGGGACCGTCAGTTCGGTATGAAAAGGAAAGGCCACCGGCCGTTCTATTGTATCAGATGATTAGCATACGATCCTCATCCATCAACCGGGCAGGATAAAGCATATGTATACAGAAAGTTTTCAGACAAAGTAAAAATTTAAGGTAGCTGAGAATTTACATCAGTGACGACTCATCCCTAGGCTTCAAAACCAGAATGGCAGTGAAGACAAGGAATGGGCCATACTCGAGCCAAATGCACTCAAGTCATCATAAAAGTGCGCTATATGGAAGAGAAAGTATTGACTTACCTGAGGATGAGGAACTGCTTCTAAGAATCGTCAACTCAGAAACCTACCTCCAGCCAGCATCGCTGATCCTTCTTGCATACATCTTCCCCATATCCCCCATACCAATAATCCCGACAGACTTCCCCTCCACCATGCTTGTAAGGGAGCTGAGAAATCCTTCCAATCTGTGGTGAGGTCGAAGGAGAGGTGGTGCAAAAGTGAAGGAGGTTGCGCTGAAATACCCGTCTCAGCATGGACCAGGTGCCACGAGCAAGCGAGTCCCAAAAAACTTGGCGAAAACGCACACCGAATATTAACGCGCCAAACTCAACCAGCCATACTCATCAACCTCATCTCGACAATCACCTACAAGCAAACATGCCACCAAAGAAGAAGGTTGAGCGCGGTGCGCAGGAGAATATTCAGCTCGGTCCTCAGGTTCGCGAGGGTTAGTTGCGTTCGCATGCACTCAAATTTCTCATCGTCGGCTAACCATTTCGATAGGTGAGGTCGTTTTTGGCGTCGCCAGAATTTTCGCATCGTTCAATGACACCTTTGTCCATGTCACCGATCTCAGGTATATTCTTCTGTGGGGAGGAAACGACATGGCAGGTTAGGCTAACATTCTGGGTGATTCCAGTGGCCGCGAAACCATCAGCCGTGTCACCGGAGGCATGAAAGTTAAAGCTGATCGTGATGAGTCCTCACCGTACGCAGCTATGCTTGCTGCGCAGGACGTCGCTGCGCGATGCAAAGAACTGGGCATAACTGCCCTGCACGTCAAGATCCGTGCCACTGGAGGTATGCTAATTATCTCACTGTCCTAGCCATACCATCGTAACCAATTCTGTCTACAGGCAACGGCACAAAGACCCCCGGTCCAGGAGCTCAGTCTGCTCTCCGTGCTTTGGCCCGTGCAGGAATGAAAATCGGCCGAATTGAGGATGTCACACCTACTCCATCCGATTCTACACGTAGGAAGGGTGGTCGCCGTGGTCGCCGTCTATAAGTGCTGCTTGGTGGAGTCAATTCGTTCATGGACCATGAGTTTGATGACAAATACGCGGGGAACGGCCTTGGCCTGGTCTCCATATTCGATGCTTGTCACATAGCTGGATTAAACGCCAAACCAATTAAGCAATTAGCATAGATGCTGTGACTGTGCCAGCTTCTTGATTTGTATGGCCCATAATAGCAAACGTGCACTTAACTCCCGATCACGTGAGAAACAATACGGAGCGGTAATGTTGCCTTGTTCTGCGGATCTCAATCTTAAACTACAATATCTTATCAATCCAAGGTGCTCGGAAAACTTGACTCTACCAGAAATTCCGACACGGTAACGCTGTAACAGTGACGTACTTGAATTGCGCTCTGATCCTTCGTGGCTTTAGGGCACTGAAAATTTCTTTGAAAAGCACTACACGTTGGCAAGTCATCAAACCTTGATTATTTGGCTAGATCACCTTGAGCGCTCTAAACTGGAGTGCTGTCTCTATAATTATCGCACACACCATCTATTACAGCGGCTTTAAAGTTATAGAAACGCTTACCGACTCTTGTCTCTCACTATCAATGCTGTGATGGATCCGCTTACCCACACTGCATGTGTTCTCATGCTTAACCTCCCGCCCTCCTCCCTGGGTGGCATTGATTTGCTGTCGTTTACGACGACCCCTCGCTTCTGCGGCATCAAAAATTTACCTCCTGGGTGGCATTTCACTTTCACATCCAGCAGCGCGTCTTTATCTGTACGTCACGGCGCCTGGTTCTATGTTTCCGACACCAACGCGCCGCCGCAGATTTTCATCAAGAAATGGGACCCTACAGCAGAAGATTTTGTGGCCGAGAGCTCTGAGGCCGAATACCGGCGCTGGCGCGCCAATTTAGGTTCCGTATGGCGCGAGAGGCTAACGCCGTACAGACAACATATCGGGCCGAGTAAGTTTTCTTCGTCTAGTTCGGACACTGTAGAAGAGTCTGAAGACTGGAAGAAATTGACTGCGCGAATCACCCCTGAGCTGCTGTCAAGAATCACGGGCGCAACCCCTGATCATTGGAATCTCACATCCGCATCCTCCGCAGTCCAGGATTTTGATGAGATTCCCGGTCTTTCAAAAGCGGAAACAGGCTTCCAACATGAAAAGGAGCTGTATTTCCTTCCAATCGACTTAAAACGAACATGGCGGGAAGGGGCAACGGGACGGGAACGTACGCAGGCAGCCCAAGACCGATCTTGGGCTCTAGGGGAATTGATTGACAAGCACTGCACTGGAAATGGATTACAGGAACGGGAATTTCAAGTCCTAGGCGAGCTCCAGTTCACGTTCTTGATGGTTCTAACGCTCAACAACCACTCATGTCTTGAACAATGGAAGAGGCTACTCGGACTCCTCTTAACTTGCCGCGAAGGCGTCAAAGAGAGACCAATGTTGTTTGTGGAGGTACTCCGCAGCCTCAGGGTACAATTGAGTCATTGTCAAGATGCAGAAGGTGGGTTGTTTGACATGAGCGATGACGGCGGCGGGATATTGAAAAGCTTACTTAGAAGATTCAGGAGAGGGTTAGAAGAGGACGATATGAAGGCTAGTGTGGATATTATAGATGAGCTCATTGACCTGGAGGAATATTTGAAAATGGAACATGGATGGGAATTGGATGACTCATTTGTAAAGCAAGGTATGCTGCAGTTGGAGGATGGGGAACGGGTTGAGATGGACGTTGGCGGGTTCGAAGAGGAGAATGAAAGTGGTGAATATGCTCCAATCATCGTCGAGCTGACGGCGTCACAGATTGACTCCATGGAAGGAAACGAGTCAAATCACAGGATACAGAGCGCAGTGAACGAGGATGATTTTGAGCTGGACGAGATGGATGTGCGATATTAGGACGAGACAACCCTGCCAATGAGTCCCCTCAAGTGAGAAGGTCAAATTACATCAGACTCTCTCGAACAGGATGCGGATCAACGGTGGAAGACACAGTGGCGCTAAAGCGTAGCAACAGATCAAGAACTTGTCACTCGAGGTAACGTCTCGCTTGACTATTTCAGCCAACAGGTGTTTCTTACTAAGACGAACGGTTTTTGCAAACCCCTTCTTAGTAAATTAAAATCCTAGCTTTCCTAATGTATAATTTACTCTATTGGCTCGAGCTAAAACTACTCCTTTTCTAAACTTGACTTTTTACTCTAGTTTAACTATTTTTTAATAGCGTTTACCGTAATGGGTTATACCCCAGGAATACTACTTGGCAGCTAGCCTGCCTACGTTTACCTACCCTAACTAGCGTACGACATTTGGTGAGGTGTTATGGAGTGGGGACCGAGACCTAGCCCGCTTGTTGAGAAGTTCATCTTAATTTCAAATTAGTTCAAGTATACATATCGAACAGCCCGAGATGGCTAGCTATGCCACCCGTTTCAACACTCCGTTAGATAACAGCTTTACCACGCTACCACCTGCTCACAAAGGCGCGCCACCCTCCTGATCAGAGTCACTCTCGCAATCAGCCCAAACGAATGCTGGCTCGAGTTGCAAGTTAACCTGACCGCTACAGCGAGGAGAGTCGCCGTCATCTCCGACACGCAAGTGGTCCACACCCGAATCATCACTTACTGATCCGTAATCAAAGATATCAGAGCCCCCTGTTAAGGCCGATGCCTCCCCAACGTCTGCACCCAATTCTATCTTTTTTTCCTGCCGCACAGACTCAGTGATACCAGTGACCGAATCCGGATGCCAGGCAGGTGGCGCCATTTTCTGCCCTATCTGATGAAGCGCCTCCCTCCGAATATCCCGAGTCATCGAGTTGAGAATATCCCTTTGGAAATTCTGGCTGATGGTATCGCACACGGCATCAAGATCAGGCGGCCGCCAGTTCAGATATATTTTGCGATGTGAGGCTGGCTCTACGAACTGTTCAGGGTGGTGACGGAAGTAGAGCAGGCAGCAAAAGCAGGCCGATTTGCTGCAGGCGATGTACCGGTCATCGTCCGCGAAATGCAGTTTGTTCCTGTGGAAGTGCTCAAGCACCTGGATCTCGGCATGGACGCGTGGCAAGAAGTTGGGGTTTGTGTAATTGTCGAGGAAGCGGCGGGACAGTTGATACTTTACGTCCATCTCCGCCAGCGCTTGCTGATAGCGTTCAAGGTCTAGAGAACCCGCGGGTAGCATGCGGACAATGATGCTGTCCAATCTCGTCTTTCCGTCCACTGGTGGAGGTGACGTGGATTTCGCAGGGGTGGAAATACTGCAGACTTTGAAGCTGTAGAGGATGTCGGCGAGTCTTGAAGCGCAGGAAGCCAGGGCCTTGACTGCTCGAATATGGTGCCCAAGTCTTCCGATATAGTGTCTCACCAACCCAAAGGTGATGTGTATAGCGTCTCTGCTAGATTTGTAAGGGGGTTCTACACTCAGCGTTGTAAGCAGACGCATGAACTCGGATTTCCGGCTGTCATATGCAAAGCGGCATAGGGAGGTCGGCTTCCGCTGGAGATCCTCCAGTTTTTTCAGCCACTCGGCCAGGCCGGTCACTGAAGAATAGACAGATATCAGCAATCTTAATGATATTCGGGATGGTGCGGAGCTGTAAGATGGGTCCCTTAAACCTACTCTCCTCTGACTGACTTTTCGCGAGATTCCCCTGACACCTTTTAAGCAACGGGTTTAGAAGTTGTCTGTACTTCTTAATCCTCGGGGTTCCAAATTTTATGCATTCTATAGCGATATTGTCCGCTTCCTCCTGTACTTTCGAAGTTGCGGCACTAGAAATACCTCTCAGCTTGGCCAGAAGAGCTTCCAGAAATGGAACAATTCTCTTCTGGGGGCTTGTGTTCGCGCCAACCCAAAAGACATATCTTTGTGGTGTTGACTCCAATCCGATGGCTGTGACAGTATCGCCACCTTTATCATAATCGCATACATACGCTAGCTCGCTGAGAAATCTGCGCCTGAGTTCCTCAAGAGGCAGCTCGCAGATATTCTCGTCGGGGGGAAGCGTAGTAGCTGTATGCTCCCCTCTCGTACTTCCCAGCGTGTACAGTAAGACGAGAGGCTCGTAGAAGCGGCTTAGTTGACGCTCGCGCGGGTCCAGGCGAGGCTTTTTAAGAGACGCAGAACTGGTATTGGCGGATACGCTTTTGGCTTTCACTAAATTCTTAGGATTCTTTCTGCGTTTAGGCATAATGGGAGGTGCCCAAGAGAGTCCAGAGATAGTAAGTCAACGCTGGTTGCTCGGATGACAATGATATTTCTAAATCGAGTGTTTCAACACCTTGGAGGCTTCCGGTGACGATTTAAGACCTCATGTCTGTGAACCCCGCATCAAACAAGTCTTGGCCTCTGGGTCTGATTCGTTCGAAACAGACTGATCCCCCAGTTGTCATCCTCCAGTTCCGGAGCACTAACAGGTTCTACGGATGGGATGCTTTATACTGAAAAATTACATACTGAAGCCGCTACCCTAAAGGCATGTGTCTTATAAATTATTTTAGGTGCACGATTTTTCATATACCCACTCCGTGATTGGGTAGGGAGTAAGGTGGTGTTACCCACACCTACCCAACCCCTTGCAGGCCCTAGGCGCCATCATTTGCATCAGTTGGGGGCGTTAATAATAGGGGCTAATTTTAAGCTGGCTACCTCCCTGGCGGAATTAGAAAGAATTCGAATGCGTCACGCGGGGACACAGGTGTATGGTGTGTGAGGACTCCATAAGGTGGAGTAGTCACAAAGGATGAGAATATATACAAGCGATGATCACGTGATCTCAGGAAGCTCCTGTGGATGCCCTAACCCCCCTAACCAACAGAATGTGATGGTAAACGGTAGGGAGCTCAAATATAAGGCAAAAGGGGCTTGATTCTATATACAGACGAATCCTTGAGGGAAAAGGAGGATTCATAGCCTTAAGCGAAGCACGTGATAGGCAGGGCTTCGTGTCTATATACTTCTGCATTCTGTCTTAATGTCTCACACCTGACAGTAAATGTCTTCTGGAGTTCCTAGCAGCCCTAATAGGAGCTATTAGGAGCCTGCCAACTGCCAGGGGGCATGAACAGTTTGCTGACGAAAGCTCTATGAGCTCTATACAAAGCTCTCTACGGAACCCTGAAGCTCTACTAATACGCAGCACTAATATGCTAAAAGGTCTCTACAAATACCTGCACAAACGCTTATACGAATGCCTGTAGGAACAAAATTTATAAGCGATCTAGGCGTGGAGTTTAACATCTACTAATGTGCTTTCTAACATTTCGTAATTATACCCTTTAACTAGACCTCAAGCCTCTTAGCGGAATGTTTAGAAAAACCTTTTTTTTATTTAGCGAAAGCTGTAAAGGCTTGTATGTATATTCAACGACTAGACTAGCCGCGCCTCAGATTATGTTTCTGATCATTTTTATTCAAGTGGAAATCTTCGATCAAGGCGGGAAGAAAGGGAAACACGTTTGGAGCAGTAATATCAATCGACATCTCAAACTAGACAGGAAATTCCCCAATGCTAGAAACGGAGGGTCGGAAATCTTGGTAGGACTGGGCGGCAATTTTTACCTGACGTACCACAAATATATGAAAGTTAAATGAGCCAAGAAGTGAATTAAATGGGTTTACACGCAAATCAAAACCTAAAAGACATGCGGGGCCGGGGAATTTCTCAACGCCAACCAGAGAACGAATCAATGCACATGTGCGAAATTATCGAATCAAAATAGTGAATGCTACTAGTCAAGTGCACCGTCCTACATATACACTATGCGCTTGCCAAAAGAGCTGTGCACCCGTAAGAAAGGCAAACCTTTAACTTTTTAAGCTTAATTATAAGAGTTAAACTTGAAATTCTCTAGTGCATACAAAGCGGAATTGCTGTGTGTGTTGTGCGCACACACGAGGGGAGGGGACACTTGAGCTCGTGCAAGCTGTAACCAAGCCGCTTCAGCCCCAGCTCCTGGGCTTGGTTCAGGTAGATTTGAGCTTGCCCCCTTTAACCACAGGGGAAAACGAGCTTTTCGTCGTATCAAAAGTACCGGATCACTGACTACGCGTGGCGCGGAATATATAGGAGAGGCTCTATAAGGAAGGAAGAATCTATGGGGCTCGATCGCTCGAGAAGATATCTACAAGGTGGCCCGTGACTGGCCCGTGCACGTCACCGAGCCAAGAGGCTGCCCGCCTGCCCAGTCTTTGGTTCGGCTGCCTTTGGAAAGCTCGTATCGTCAGATGACTTTGCCTACTTAAGCAGAGTCTGGCCTTTCTCGAAGGAAACTACTTAGAGAGATTGAATAATGCTATGACAGAAGACTAAGTTTCCCCTCTATTCTAGAGCGCTGTGAGAGAGACGGAGCAGGCCGTTGAAGACGTGGGTTCTTAAATGATACACTGTGTCGGCTTGGCGGTGCGAGAATCGTCATGATTGGTACTGATTGGAAGTTAGTACAGCTTTGCCCAGGCACAAATTCTATTTTTATCTTCATGCATATCCCACACCACCTTGGCACATCCGTTGAAAGCGCGTGTTGATCGCGCAGATCAAATCGCGCGGATTTATACCCAAAAATACGTTAAAATACGTCAAAATGGTCGTGCTTATTACTTTAAAGATATAAAATTGTACCGTTTGATCGCCAAGATGGTGCGCTAATATTTGTTCCTCTAGGCATACCAAATATGATAAGTTACATAAAGCAGAAGCCTCAGCCGAGAAAAGATCCTGGCAAGGAAGACACTAGGGGAAAGCTATTACTGCGTACGCTACTTAAATAATGCTGCTTGGTTGAAATGATTGAAGTATAAATGCACCATTATCATTCTTTCCCCTCGATCTGCGCACCCTCTGGTTTCTGGTCTCTCTCAATTAGTCTCTTGTCCCTGGTCCCTCCTGCACTTACAGCTCTATCAACCCAACCTTCCCCCCTTAACATGCCCAATCCTTTCCTCATGATGCCTTCACTAACCGCCTTCGGATTGAGTTCGTAAATTGTATTCACTAGAGCTAGACTCATCACAAGAACTAAGACGTCTCCGTTTTTGACGCCCCGCCACCACTCATGCTTGACGCCGACCTTCCATAGAGAGTCTATGCTCAGGCGAGCTGAATCCATGAAGTTACTTCGACCGGACTTGCGCTCAAGGAAAGCCCACATACCACCCAAGAAGCCGCCAAGAAACCAGCGTTGCGTTGGTAGAAAGGTGCGTGGGAGGGTGTGCTGGAAGAGGCAGATGGAGGCCCAGCTTGTCCCAATAGCGCCCGTAATAAATAGACTCATGCGAAGAGTACTCTTCACAAGCTGATTGAGCTTTGAAACCGGGGACGCTAGGAAGGACTTGTATTGGGTGAAGCTCAAGGCGGTGAAAATTATGGTGACGAAGCGGGCGACAACGGGGAATGCACGAACATAGTAAGATATGTACGTACGGAGGCATGAAGGGTCTTTTGGATGCAGGAGGGCACAGGAGAGAGACTTAATGGCTGGATGAGCAGGCGCGGTTATGGGAGAGATAGAGGTAACGGTCTTTGGGAGTGTCTCAGAGGCGGGGAAGAGAATTGGGGAAGTGAAAACCCTGCAAAAGTTAATAATGTGATGCAAAAGGCGTTATTCTGGGGAACTTACGGCCAACGTAATCGGGATATCTCCGCCAAGCTATCCACAATTTCGAATGTGTTTGGCCACTTTAGATGCTTTGGGTAGCTCTTCGGTCTCTTCTGGATGTACTCAGGAGAGTTTCCCAGGATGAAATTGCCATAACTTTCCGGGAAGCAGTCCCTATCAAACACGAAAGCGTGCAGGAGCTGTCCACATGCCGCTGGCATTAACAGCCATGAACCAAACCACCATGGACGGTTTTGAAACCATCCGTCGTCCTCCAAGCCATTGTACAGAAACTCTAGCGCCCTAGTAAGCATATATATGGTAATAGTAATGCGCAGTTGATCGGCCGGGTATATTGCGAGAAAGAAGCCTGCTAAACTTGCACCAATAGGAGGCGCAAGTCTCGAGGTCAAAGACTTTGAGACGCGTGGATTGCGCCGGCGGAAGGGCCTCGCTTCATCCGTGAGAAGGCTCTCGCGGAGACGCGTGAAGAAGCGGTGGAGGAGTCGGTGAAAGAGGAGAATCAAGGATAAAGCGCATGGCAAACGCACGTTTGGTGATTTCCAAAGAGCTCTCGCTCTTGGACTGGACAGGGGCAGTTAGCATAGTCGCAGACTCCATTGTGTACAGGGCTTACGGTAGAGGCTTTCCACGAGCCAGAATCTTTGTCGTGAGCAGTTCCCAAGCTTTGAGGCTTGCAAAGGTCGATAAACCAAGCCGCAGTGATACACGGATGGCTGCAGCATTATAATCATCGGTGGTTTTAATTATGGCGTCATACCGCGGTGGAGGAGGCGTTCTCTTCCGCACGGCAGGTGCGCGCGAGATCAAATACTGATGCAGAAGTCTGTATTCCTTTGCGCTCACCGTGTACCTAAGCGCATTGCGGAGGATGGGGTCAATGTTTTCGGGTTTACTAGGGGATGACGACGACGAGGGGGTGGTGGACGACATGATGGCATTGCCTTTGTATGAAGGACGTCGATAACCCAGAAGAAAATCCTAGCTGGATTTGTAAGGGCGAGGAAGGGCTCAGCATCCTCCGAGTATACTGTCGCGCCCAAGATGCCCAGGAGTCCAGGAGCCGATGTATATTCCTCCTTTCAATAAGACGTGTTATCAACCTCGGCAGTTTGACCTGGTAGCCACATGCAAAAGTCACCGAAGTCGCAACCATAAATGGTGCCCAATTACTATTCAAAATAATGGCTAGAATTTACCGTGGGTGGAATTTTGTCTACACGTTTTTTTCTCGGGTTCTCTTCTATACCTGTTCCCATCGATCTTGGATATTTGCTTGACAAAACAGGATCCGGCCACTGGTAAAAATGATTTCCTGTATTACTTCTTCATCCATCCAGCAACTGCTTCGTCAACCTCTTTCCTATACCTTTGCTGGCTCTCGCACTGCTCCAAAAATACATTATACTTAGTTCGAAGAAGCTTCTTTAAGCCATCGTCAGTTGTTGGCTTCACCATCTTGCCCGCCTTGCTGAACCTATCCATGATATCCCATAGCGGCTCACTCCTTCCTTCCTTATCCGTGCTCGCAGCCTTTGCACCCAACATAGCAGCACCATGCACGACGGCTGCGTGGACATATCTTGGGATGAGCACTGGCATGTCGCAGGCTGCAGCGACTAACTGCATGAGAACATCATTTTGGCATTGAGAGCCGGACATAAAGATTGAGGAGATGATGTGGCCCGATTTATTCATGACGTCCACAATCTGGTGTGTCTGAAGTGCAATAAACTCCATAGTGGCGTAGTAATAGAGGACAAGACCGTCCAAACTCTTGTCAGAGCTTAGCCCAATGACAGCGCCTTTCATGTTAGGGTCGGCAATAGGCGATCGGTTGCCAAAGAGGTCACCGTAGAAGAAGAAATGACGCCCCAACCAACTAATACTGGGTGCCTTTTCTTTCTCGGCCATCCCACGGAGATGTTCGTTAAGGTAGTCGTAGATATTTGTGTTGAAAGTCTCAGCGACAGACTGAGCCTCATGAAACGCCGGGTGAGTTTCAATAATATGCTTAAGCAGTTCTCCAGTGGCGCTCTGTCCGCCTTCAGCCATCCAAAAATCGGGTATCAAGACGTCACGATACGGTCCCCAGACACCATTTACGAACACCGGCTTCTCAGACATGGCAAGATGGCATGTGGAAGTTCCAGCAACAGCGGCTAGCCGTGTAAATGCTTGAGCAACGTCGTTTTTGGCAACATCCGAGTTCAAGGTATCTCCGTCCAACTTCACCTTCGCACCCACGGTCCCAATCCACCCAGCATAGGCGTCGATTACCCCACTGCCAACGGCAATGCCTGGTGGTAGCCCCATTTCTTGGGCAGCTTTCTCGCTAAGGGTACCAACCAGCTCGCCAGCAGTTAAGTATCGACCGTTCTGTAAGCCAAGTATTAGCGACATAATTCTTGACCGAAAGAATTACGGAGTATCACCACTGTATCCACACCGCCCATCCTCTTGAAGTTGTCCTCACATAGATCCTTCAAACCAATTTCGGTGAGAAAGTCTTCCTGCCACCCCTTGACACTACCATCAACGCCAACAGGCACGAAGCCTTGCTTGCAGACTACACTGCAAAAACTCCTCGTTTCACTCCCAGTAGCCATATGCGTAAGAGCATCCGTCAAGTCGTAGAACTTGCACCGGTTGAATAACTCCCTAGGCATGTTGTTTTTCAGCCACAATACTTTCGGGATTTCCATCTCAATTGAAATTTTACCCCCCACGTAACGGAGCAAATTGTGGTTTGTGGCGTTGATCTTATTGGTCTCGTCAACGGGACGGTGGTCCAGCCAGAGAATAACATTACGGTCATTCCCATCTTTGTTGTCGAAGTTTGGGCCAGTGATGCAGACAGGTTCATCGTTATCGTGAGAGAAAACGGCGAGAGAGCAGGTAGCATCGAATCCAATACCTCGAATCGTGCTATTGTCAATATTGTGCTGGTCCATTGCTCTGCGGATAGAGGAACAAATGCATCGCCAAATGTCGGTAGTGGATTGCTCCTGCTCGAAGCATTATCATTGCTGTCATTGTCTGCCAACTGCCTGGCTTCAAAGTTACGGCATGCATACATAGTAACCCGTCTGAGGTTGCCACAAGCCAATATTTTCAGAAGCCAGACCAACAATATCGCCCTGATCATTCATGATGCAAGCTCTTGCACTGCCAGTGCCGACATCAACACCAATATAGTGCTCCACATGCGGATGGAGCTCATTACGCGGGTCTGTTGAAAGCTGCCGTGACGGCTGCTGGTTTGGCTGGCGAAAAGGCATTTGATTATGGGTGGCCATTTTGTTCAGTTATATCTAGTTCTCTGAGCCTCGAATGAACCTAGAGAAATACAGGAAAGAGGAAGCGCGAAGAAGGAAACGATAGTTAAAGCTCCCTGATCTTATTCTCTCACAAAAGTGTTGAGAGTAAAAGCGAATCGAGCTGCGGGATGAGATCATATGCCGATCTATCGGAGGTGGGGTGGAGTTATGAGTACCGAGTTTAGCATAGCTATGAAGGTAGAAAACTGATCGTACTTAAAAGCACTTGCATCAGGACTGTCCAGGTGTGGCAGCAGTCATAATTGGTTGGCGAAAGAACGCTCCGGGCAACCCGCCCTGCAAATCTCCATGGCCCCCAAACAGGAAATCCGAGACAAGAATAACCGGTAAAAGGTTTTCCCAGATTCCGTCAGCCCTACCAGTCACTTTACACAACATTTGATACTTGTGTCGCTTCAACCCATCTATTCTGACAATGTGGCTCAGTAGTCTTCTTTTCTTACCCCTTGCGCTTACAGCATATTCCTCAACTATAACAATATACGTCCATCCTATCCATTCCACTCAACCCGACCGCTCCTCCCTATCAGCCCTCCCAACCCCTACCCCTCTAGCGCAAATTGCTTTCGATGCCAGCACCTCAGTCGCGTCGCTGAAATCATATACCCCTCCAACGGGTGCCTACACTCCTTCCCATTTCCTTCGTATCGGGCTCTATGACCCGGCCACTTCAGAATGGAAAGGCGTAGTAACTTCCGCTGCGAGCTTCACGAATGAGTACCGGAAGAAGTTAATCCTACATGTGGATGAGAGGGGTGACGTCTATCACGTTGGGCTTGCAACAAGTGGGTGGGGTAAGACGAACACCAATGGTGACAGCAACAGCAAGGGAAAGGGAGCGGAGGGCAAGGTAGAGGAAGTTGATATCGAGGTTATGCGGCGAACGCAGGCACCACAGCCTACGCTAAATAAGCCGGTTGTGTTGGATGCGGAGGGTAGGCTGGAGGGGAAGGAGCCTGAGAAGACATTTCTACAGAAGTGAGTTATGGGTCTTTGCTCTACGAGACTAGATATGATCTTCTGGCTTTGATCAGGATGGGAGCTAATAGTAATGTTGCTTTAGGTACTGGTGGGTTCTAGGATTGTTTCTGCTTGTGCAATTTGTCAGTGCTGGTGGAGACAGCAAGTAAGCGGGGAAGGGATAAATTCAAATTTGTTCTTGGGATTTTCAGTCAGACGTCAGCAAACCACACACCAACATTCTAACAACTGGTAAGCATCGGCAAGCTTGTCAAGATCACAAAGTATCCAATACCAGTTGAAGCTGTGAACTCAGTAGCATGAGTTAATCGGGATTTGATAGTTGATTGAGAACTTGAAATATACACTACACACTCGACCAATCATGCGCTTGCGCGCCTCAGGGATATCTCAAAATAGCCAAAATAATGCAGTGAAGAAATCACCTAAACTCCCACAAGGCCCAGCTGTGTGAAATGCTCCCAATCCCAGCCAGATGCGCAATGCCACATAAGGAAATAGTACAAAGACAACGATGAGGAAATGAGAGCATGCTCCATGGCCCTAATGTAGAATACATAATAAAAAGTTCCCCGTTTCTGCCTATGTAGGGAATCGTGACGTAAGACGTAAATTGAAATGCAAAGAGAACGATAAGCATATCCCGAACTCAAAGACTGTCAACAGCACTTCCCTCCCTTACCTTTGTGCATCCTGTCGACTTCAGTATCCCAGTCTTCTTCTCTCCCCATACCTGCGCTGCCGACGGTCGGCGCAGTTGGAAATCCTAGCCAGCTTCTCCTCTTATCTCCCGTGCCAACCTTAAAACTTCCATTGCCATCTGCGCTGGGGTAATCATAGTAGCCATTAGCACCGCTCATACCTAGAGTTGTGCCAACTTGAGCTAAAAACTTCTGTTCCTGTTCCAAACGTTTGTTCCGCTGTTCGACTAGTTTTCGCGTGATAACTCTAAAGACTTCCTCAACGCCCTCACCGTCCTTGGCGCTGATCTCGTGGCAACAGTCCCATCCAATATCTTGGCCCCAAAACCCACTCGATCGATTACTCTGTGGGGATGCTACGCCACCATTCTGTCCTCCATTCCCGCTTCCAGTTCCTGCGCTGCCCCAAACCGACGAGGATATAGGGGGTGTGGCTTGCGACTGATTCTGTGACGGGTAGAGGTTTTCTGCCACGTAGGCAATGCAGCGCTCAAAAGGCACTTTGCGCTTGGAAGGATCTTCGGCGACTATGTCAGATTTTGTGCCGACAACATGGAGTATTATGTCATCGCCGAGGTTTTGCTTGAGCTCGCATAGCCAGCGGCCCATTTCCTCGAAGGAATAGGGGTCCGTGATGTCGTAGCAGAGTACGCCCGCATTTGCGCCTGTGTATAAGAAAAGTATGAGCTTCGGGGGCTTTTATGGAAAGTTTTGCACAAATATGTTTTCCGTCCATCCGTGAACAACACTGGCCGCATGAGTTGAACTTGAAGCGTACCTCTATAATATAGCTTTGATATCGATCTGAATCTCTCCTGCCCCGCGGTATCCCATATTTGCAGCCGTACTACCGTAGACGTGTCGATGTCCACCACTCTTTTAGTAAGAAATGATGCGCCTATCGTTGAAGTAGTTGTAGGAGGCGTAAATGCATTCTTCACATAGCGATGCACTAGGGATGTTTTCCCTACGCCCTGCGAACCCAAGACGACGATTTTAGCTTCGAGGCTGTTAGACATAGTGGCTGTGACTTCAGAGTTAATTATTCTGTAGGGTTTGCAGTGTCGGGCGGCTTTTGTATACCTGAATCTAAGGGGTGTGTACGTCCACACTAGGAATTGGTGGCCCTAAGAGAGGCTGAGCGCAGAGCGGCAGCGCCACGATGGGGCCGACAGGTCCGTTTCGCAAGAGGGGAGAAACGAAGGTGCGATGCTGGGCACATAAGTTACCACTTGCATGGCTTGTAGTAGGTGGGATGTTGTCTGTGTAGCCAGACTTGGTGGGGTAGTGTTTCCGCGGGACGTAGTGAAGGGTGCGAGCCTCTGTCAACAGGCCCGAAGTCCGTGCATTCGGGTTGGTGATATTCTGGGTTAACGGGAGTGACGGCCGTGATCCTAGCCGCCCCGGCCGATGAATGACCATGTGACGACTTCTTGGATCCTATCCCCAAGCCGACACAGAGAAGTAGCGTAGCCTGGTGCGTGCTAGTCAGTGTGTTAGTGTGTTAGTATATTAATTGGTATATCCAAGCCAAATGCTGTTCAGAGCGTCGTAAAAATTATGTAGCTGGTTCTTCTAGTCCTTAGCCTCTTCGCTGCTGGTTGGTCTTCCTCCCCGCGCCTTGCATGATTCAATGTGGGGAACAATTGCCCAGTGGGGAACTTTTGCATGCATAGGCCTGCCGTCATCACACATCCTCTCCTGGGAATAAGGATCATTGCCCGGATGAAATAAAAAAAACCACAACCATTCCGCGACACTTTCCTGCCTCTCTCCAGCATCAGTTGACACTACGATCACTTTTAATCAGTCTTTCTACACGGCCAGCTGTCGCTCTTGAGGCTCTCCGCCTTCACATCTACCGTCAGCTTGCCACCATGAATCACGACAGCAACAACACGCAACCACGTAAGCTCACGGGGGCCGAAGTCGCAAAGCACAACTCACGCGAATCATGTTGGGTCATCATCCATGGGCGTGCCTACAATGTAACCGAGTTCCTACCTGAGCATCCTGGTGGGCCTAGGATCATTCTCAAATACGCTGGCAAAGATGCCACTGACGAATATGAGCCAATCCACCCCCCGGACACGCTAGACAAGTACCTCGACAAGTCGAAGCATCTAGGAGAAGTGGACATGAAAACGGTTAAAAAAGAGGTAAAGAAGGAAGACCCAGATGAAGAGGAGCGGCAGGAAAGAATAAAGAGAATGCCAATCTTGGAACAATGCTATAACTTGATGGATTTCGAGGCGGTTGCCAAGAAAGTCATGAAGAAGACTGCGTGGGCTTACTATTCGAGTGGTGCGGATGATGAGATAGTAAGCTTTTCATTTACCCGAGGATTCTGCAGATGTTTATACTGATGTATGCTATAGACAATGCGAGAAAACCACTCCGCGTTCCACAAAATCTGGTTTCGGCCACGGATCCTCCAAGACGTCGAACACATCGATCTCTCTACTACCATGCTTGGTACAAAAGTTGATATTCCCTTTTACGTTACAGCCACCGCTCTCGGAAAGCTGGGGAACCCAGAGGGCGAAGTAATTCTCACACGCGGTGCAAGAAAGCATAACGTAATCCAGATGATTCCGACGCTCGCCTCCTGTTCTTTTGATGAGATAATAGATGCTGCAGAACCAGGGCAGGTTCAATGGCTGCAACTCTACGTCAACAAGAACCGTGATATTACCAAAAGCATTGTGCAGCACGCCGAGCGCCGCGGCTGCAGAGGTCTCTTCATCACGGTTGACGCACCTCAGCTCGGTCGCCGGGAAAAGGACATGCGTTCCAAATTTTCAGACGTTGGCTCCAACGTGCAATCAACGTCCGGTGAAGATGTTGACAGGAGTCAAGGCGCCGCTCGCGCAATCTCGTCGTTCATCGACCCTTCTCTCAGCTGGAAGGACATTCCATGGTTTCTTAGCATTACCAAGATGCCCATCATTCTCAAGGGCGTACAAAGAGTTGAAGATGTCATCCGTGCAATTGAAGTTGGTGTTCATGGCGTTGTCTTATCCAATCACGGTGGTCGCCAACTCGACTTCGCTCGCTCAGGCATCGAAGTTCTAGCTGAAGTGATGCCCGCACTCCGTGAACGCGGCTGGGAAAAGAAAATCGAGATATATGTCGATGGAGGAGTAAGGCGTGCCACTGACATTATTAAGGCTTTGTGTCTTGGTGCTAAAGGAGTCGGTATTGGACGACCGTTCTTATACGCAATGTCAGCGTACGGCTTGCCAGGCGTTGATAGAGCAATGAGTCTATTGCAACAAGAGATGGAGATGGATATGCGGTTGATCGGGTGTTCGAGCGTGGAGGAGCTCAATCCAACTTTGGTGGATACGAGGGGGTTGAGCATACATAACACAACCGTGCCAGTAGATACTTTAGGTTTAGGGGTCTACGACCCATTAGTCGGACCAAGAGAAAAAGCGAAACTATAAAGAGTAATTAAATTAGTAGATTTCAGTCTTGCAGGCACTCCGCCATTATTTGTATAAGGTGCGAATATGTTGATTAAGATCTGTTTTTAGTAATATTTGCACTGGGTTGTTTTGCCACGTAACGATTATATGTATTTTGGCTTACCGAGTCATGCGCCGAGTTTCGAGGTTGAAGAGACGTACAATGTTCTGAATATTGCGAAGCCTATCTAGATAGCTCACTACGATTTGACTTTAAATGGCTGTGTTCTACTAGGAGTTTCTCTAAAAATATTCAAAAGAGGAAATCCGAAACATTAATATCACTTTATACTTTTTAGAGACGTTGGTATTCTAATGTATTGTGCTAAACAAGGCTTAAGGGCCAAGTACCTGTCATCACCGACTTACAAAATACATATTCATCGTGCAAAGGCATGCTTAATAAGCGAAATAATAGAACCAAAGGTACGTATAATAACTTCTCAAACCTAAGATCAAAGGAATTTTTGACCAACTCTTTCGAGAGCCGTGTTAGGAATAATCTACAATGTCGTGCTTAGTGCTCTAAGTGGATGGAGATAATGGAGCCTCCATATATCAACTCCACGTGGAGTCTCCGCATATAGTTCTATAGAGGCTCTAGAGCTCCAGAGTCTGGACCTAGTGAGATTAAAGTGAGGAAAGCATAATCCAATTACCATAGCTTTAATATTTGCCGTACGTATTGCCAAGCATTAACATTCATACTATGGTCAAAAAAACGTCAAAAAGACGTCATTTAACACCTTTTGTGTGAGTTACTAGTTAATAAGATCTACATAGAACCTCTATATATACACGAGGTAGGTGGCGAAAGGCTGACGACGAAGCTCGTGATCGCCACTCGGTCGAAAGTAACTCCATCCACTTGGAACACTACTAGTCGTGCTTCCAGCGGCTGAATATACGATGGGCTATTTAGTGATGCCGTTGTAGTGAGACACGAAAAATTGCTGGCCGCGAGAGTAGGTGCTTGCAGCGGATAACGCAATAAGCCAACTTTTTTATGCTCTAGCAAGCCAGCCTGGCTTATGAATAGGGATTTGCTTCACAATATGGCAACGAAGCAAACTAGACACACTCATAAAGATAAAATTAGCCAAGAGATATTTATTAGAATGCTACATGCTTTCATTTCTAAAAACCCTCTTTTTTTGACGTCAGCAATTGAACGGGATAATGCTGAAACGCAATCAAAACGGCAATAAGCAAACCTATGGAAATGAAAACAATATGCTTGAACGCTGAACGGAAACAGCGGAAATGTCAATAACCAAAACCAGAATAGAAACAGGGGAACGCCTGGAACACCACGCTGAAACACAGAATACTCACGTTTGCGGACGTCAAGAACTCATTGCAATATAATATACGTTGACGCCAAATTTTTTTCCCACGGCCCTACGTCTAAACATAGACTCTGTTCATTTTTCTCTGGGAACGAAAATAAAAGAATGCTGTTGTTAGCGTCTTCGCATCTAAACGTCCAGATGGTCATCGGCTTCTTTGATCGAGATACGAACAACCACTGACCTGGAAGGCTCTTCAGTTGGTATAAGGCGACAAGTAGCTGGGGTCCGAACCAGGGTGGTATTCTTGTTTTGCCGCTTGAGGAAGGCTATTTGAAGAGCCCCAATGATGGCGACGAGAGTGCTAGCCCACCACGCGAGAGCGGTGAGGTTCATCTGGACTCCAATTCCATAAAGTAGACCGGCAATAGGGCTAGCAATCGTACGGCAAGCGGCACCAGTACTCGCAGCAAGGCCATTAATCTTCCCTAGTTGGGCCGGAGATGGAGAAGCTTCCTTTATGAGAATGAGGAAAAGAGGATACGCAAGGATGGAGAAGAAGTTACGAATGGTGAGACATGTATAAATGCCAGAATAAAGCAAACTCTGCGGCAACATGGCAAGGTACGGGACGACGAAGTAAACGACCGGATGACCAACGATAACAAGGATGAAAAGTCTCCAGACGCCTAGCCAAGCTGCCATGATGGGAAACACAACGGCCTGGATGAAAAGAGCAATGATGCCATTGAAGCTCATGATAATGCCAACCTGCTGGGTGGTTAATCCAAGGCCCCCAGCTAAAGAACACGGAAATGTTCGAAAGGCAGACATATAATCCACCCGTGTGTCCTGGAAGAAAATCGGAAGGAGGTGGTCATAAGTCATCTTATAACCATGTCAGCAGCTGAGGTATAATCTGGGTAAATTCATTGAAGTTGGAACTTACAGAGTGGTAAGTAAAAATACCAAGCGCAGTGACTAACATAACTACTGATTTGGTAAAGATTATCTTATTTGGGTCAGAAGAAACGGATAAAGAACGCCCATCAGATTTGATATGCCAAGTCTCTTCTTTCTGAACGTCGATAGCATCGAAGGTCCCATAGGACTCGGTGGCTAAGTTTGCTGCGGCATGAGCTGTTGCCCCGGCAGTTGGCAGTAAAGGTGTTTCGGCCGTGGTGTGATCAAGATCCGCTGGAGTACTCCATGGTTGCATATCCGGGTGGGTTTCCTCGAGAAAGAGATAGCCGGCAATAATGGAACCAAAGAGCATGAGTGCGCAGATAAGATTTGGTAAAAGGTATGGAAATACCGAAAAAATGCCAGATGGAGGAAAGAGAGAAGGAAAATTCTTAGATGGATCCGCAAAGTAGCCGCCGATAGAAGCTAGAGCACCTTAGCACGGTGGACAACAATAAGAATTTTTGTCATGCTTACGTCCGACTATAGTCCCTACGGACCACGCAAATGGCATCACTGCATACGCTCGAGCTAAAACGGTTAGTAAAACTACCAAAGGTGTACCATGTCAATTCGCTCACGCTCATGTTCGGGTTTGGTAACCAGTTCTCCGACCATAGTCTGAATAACGCCAATGTTGCCATTTAGAACACCTCCAAGAGCTCGGCCGAGAAGAGCAATCCAAAAGTTGGGGGCGAATCCGACTACAAGGAGGGAGAGGAGAGTGCCGGCGCAGCCAAGTAGAAGCACTGGCTTTCTTCCAATTCGGTCTGAGAGACCACCCCAGTACATACTCGTGCATGCTTCGGCGAGAGCAAATGCAGAGATGAGGATACCCGCGTAGAAGGCGGCGTTAGCCTCATTGGTGACATTGTAATGTAGAACGAGTTTCCAGGCGTATGGAAAAAGGGAAGTTAGAGCTATAGGTTCTGCGACCCTAACTAGGGCTGTCGGTAGGTGAACGTTAGCAGGTGTTCGGATATTGCTGTTCCAGAGCAAGTGAGTTTCTTGCTAGGGCACAGCTGTCGAGGCCAACTGGCAGGTGAAAGGGTGGTTTTGAGATCAAGTCCGGCAATGGCCTGAGCTCTACAGCAGAAGGGGAGAAGAGGGTTGCTTCCGATGAGAAACATACCAAGGACGAAGAGCTGAGCAGTTGGAAATTTTGTTGTATCTCGAGGAGTTCTTGCTTGTGTGAGAAACATGATCCTTCAGCCTGGTATTGATCTTACGGATATGCCAACACGCAATAAGCAGGTCGTCTCTATGGACGATTGAGCTTATGTCTGCGTTT
Organism: Cenococcum geophilum 1.58; assembly: GCF_001692895.1. Lineage (NCBI taxonomy): Eukaryota > Fungi > Ascomycota > Dothideomycetes > Gloniales > Gloniaceae > Cenococcum > Cenococcum geophilum. The sequence continues at coordinate 1,814,966 of NW_027137589.1, read as the reverse complement.
GGCCTGAAAGAAGGCCCAGGTATGAGAATAATTATGAAAGCGGGAGAAAGAGTGGTAGGAACTCAATGAACCAAAACAAATTGGAAGTGAGAGGTGGGAGGAGGAAGTTTTATCAAGGACGGCAGCCCAATTCCGATACCTCGCCGCCAAGGTCTTGAAGAGGGCTTGCACAGACCATATTGTCGAAGCTTTTCGAAAGTGGTCGGTTAACATCCCCACTTCATTCATTCCTTCCATTATGGTACGCTTGCGGTGGCCTGTCGGCCTGCTGCAACCGCCTTCCGCTGGTGCTATCGATAAGAGCCGGCCAATAGTGTCAATAGGATCAAGGCTCCGTGATCATACATGTTCGCACTAGGTCCACCTCTCACCAGCGGAAGGGATACCCGGAAACGACGTAAATCAGTCAGGCAGCCCAGGACTATCTTCATTTCACTCTAAGTGAGCAGTGATCGCTTACCTAGCACGCCGATTTCCATTAGCATCAGCAACGCTGAGTGGCTGACCAAGTCTTTCAAAAGGGTTAGAAGTATGCACCGTCCCGCTAGGCTCTCGAACTACTACTGTTCTGCAGATGCGCCGCCCTGCTCATAGGCTCGCACCGATGTCGGAAGCAATGTGCACGCCAGGTCCATGCTCCAACCCCGCTCTGTTTTATTGTGGCGAATCTAGATGTCTGCAGCTAGACCAACTAGCTAATCAATTGCTCAATTAATTGATTTTCTAGGAGCATGAAGAGTGAGGCTGAGAATAAGGACTTGTCGGAAAGGCGCATTGTGCCTTCCCCTCTGTCCAGCCTGAAGCACATCCGCAGGGCGGTGATACAGTCCGTGCTCGCGACGATCGCCGTTTTCAATGGAAATCGATGTGGCCAGTCTGCAGATTGTGATGCTCGCTGCAAGTCCGACATCTGCTTGATAGTCTTGCTCCACACTGTAGACTTGTCCAATAATAAATACTCCCTCGCAACAAATTCCACTATAGTCCTAAAATTTTTCATCTACCCCTTCCAACGGTCCTACGGTTATCGGTAAGAGCCAGCCAATAGAATCAATAGGATCAAAGCCCCGTGATCATACGCGATTCTGGTGTTTGCGCACGGTCCAAATCTTAAAGGATTCCACCGTTGGAAGGGATACATAGGTCTTTATAATTACCATGCGGCGAGCAGGCGCATAGTAGAATTAGGTATCACACCGTGCCTGCAGGTCAGCTAGACTATGCTGAAAGGTCGGGCCTAATAGGCGAAACCTCCGCCTACTATGTTACGGACCTAATAACCAGAATGGACTGACCTTTTAACGTGATCTGACTGACCTGCGTCCTCAATCGTACCACCTGCACTCCACTATGAGGTGTAATATGAAGATCCGCATTTTTGGTGGAGATGAACAGGTGGAGTCGCCTGCGTATCACCGATGCTAACCGTCGAGCCGCATGTTTTTGCGTACGTCAGGGGGTCATTGACTGTTTTGAAAATTTAGAAGAGTTGTTGTTTGCCTTCTTACACTGACAGGAAAATTCCTATGCTCGAAACATAGTATACGCAATACGTCACGAATTGGGCTGTAGTCGACGTTGACATTCCAACTGGTCTACGTAAACACCTGTATACCGGCTTTCTGTTGCTATCACATGCGTCTGTGGCGGGAACTTGATGTTGGCCCGAGCGTCTCAACGTCATCACCAAGACTTGTCGTCGTACTCTTGGGGCTTTGACATTCTCTATATTATCGACGTCCTCTATAAACAATACCTTCAATCTTACAAATTTTGCTTAACCTAGTCGCATTAAAACACCTTGCTTCTCAACCTGTTCATAACGCCAAGTTTCCTATCCTACTTACGTTCACATACGAAAATATCATCGCCTATTCCATACTACCCCTCAATCATGGCAAACACAGTGCACGTTGAGAACATCTCCATTCAGACGAGTAAGACAGATATACAAGAGTTCTTCAGTTTCTGGTAGCTCCCTGACATCTCAATTCTCAAAGTGCTATTCTAACCTCTTTAGCGGCAAAATTTCGTCACTGTCCGTTACCCCAACGGGCAATAACTCGCAATCTGCAACCGTAACCTTTGAGAAAGAGACCGCCGCCAAAACGGCACTCCTACTCGACAACACGCAACTTGGCTCTGCTCAGGTGCATGTCTCCCCCACCAAGTCCATCGACGAGCTCGCCGCTGGCCACACCACCGACGATACTAAAGACGCCTCCGGCCATGATGTCGAGCAAGAAGACAAACCGCGCAGCCGTATCGTCGCAGAGTACCTTGCACATGGCTACGTCATCTCAGACAAAGCAATCGAGCGAGCCATAGCGCTTGACCAACAGCACGGCATTAGTACTAAGTTCACTAATGCGCTAAAGAGCTTTGATGACCGTTTCAACGCCACCCAAAAAGCCCAGGCTGTTGACACAAAGTTTGGCGTGTCTAATAAAGCGGTCGCTGGATGGCGTGGCATGAATTCGTACTTTGAGAAGGCTCTTGGTACACCCACTGGCCAGAAGGTCAGACAGTTCTACCAGACCGGGAATAAACAGGTAATTGATGTGCATAATGAGGCAAGGCACCTGGCGAATTTGAAGGGTGGCAAGTCACCAACAGCAACCGGCACGGCAGCTGGCCCTGCATCGGGAGAAAAGATGCCGAGCGTTGAGGAGGCAGGTGTCGAGCAATTGCCTGGCACTGACAGGACCACATGTAACTGCGGCGCGGTGGCTGAGAAGTGTCCGTGCCCGCCAGGAAAATGTGCGTGCAGCAGCTGCGCGAGGAACGCAGATGAGGTCCCTGGCGAAAAGACTGCAGCTTCGACTTCTGTTTAAACGGGTTGAGCGGGTGAACCTATTTCGGTTACTCGCTAGTTGTATGTTTAGGGGGCTTTGAGCTAATACGTTAGGAGTGGGGGGTTCAGTTTAGGTAGGATAGTCTAAGGGTCTCTTAGCAATAACGATGGGATGGTGTAGGTGGATACTCTAGTTATTTCTGTAGCCTACAACGAACTTAAGGCATTCGACTGTTGGCTGTGCTGTCGCTTTGATAATTCCAATATCTTTTCTTAAGACTAGAAGAATATTAACTCAAGCGACACACGCTTTGAAGGGGACTGCTCTATTGCGATGTGACATCATTTTACCAATCCCACTGCTTCTTTGTTAGTATTTATCTCCCCCGCTACAAATCCTATGATCTTTAAAGCTTCCGGGATCTCTCCTTTAGAACTTCCCGTTACTACGCCTCGGATCGCTTAAGTCCTCAGGTCTCAACTGCCTCTTCCTCTAGGGCATTTCCACTAACGGGACTTTCTTTAAGCTGTTAATATTTAGGAGGTACCTAGGCCGCTCCCTAATAAAGTATAAAATAGATTATAGTTATACAACTACCATATAATTAAAGGCTACTACTATTCATGTGAGGTGAGATATCCCTTAGCATGTTGAAATTGGTCCTAAGCTTATCGATAAGAAGTAGCCACTTAAATGCGGTGGAAGGCCATCAACCACCCGCGATGCCCCGCTCCCCTCAGTCTGCCTCCTCGTGATGAGCCACACCGACGTCGCCTGAACAGAGCCTGTACTTTCCGCTCTCTAGCGATGCCGCCCGCCAATTCGAGAGCGACTAGCGTTAACTGAGTCATCAAAGTTCAAATTTCCGGCAGCATGTTAGTATAATATTCACAAGCAGAATCATAGACTTGCTGCCAACACAAAATCTCACTTACACGTCTCAGCAAACTATCTCAAGCGATCAAAGAATGCATAGATGAGCAGAAAACGTTCTAATTGACGTTAATGAAGATGCGTGGATTGTTGATTTTGGAGGAGGATGTACAGAATTCTGGATGGAGAACAGAGATAGCTGGAACAGTATAAGACTTGCAAGGTCTAGCCAAAATACTGGAGTACCTTGGTATTGAAGCACATTCGTAAGACTTAGTTGATTAAATATGTAAGACTTAAAATGGCAAAGGAGCTGGTTTTGGTTGTTGCCGCTACAGCAGTTATGGATCAGCTTCCCTTACGGGCAATATAGGTATTGATTGAGACAATGCATTCCTGGAGTAGATTATAGAGCAAGGAGGAGATACCCTCTAGTCTACAGCTCGAAAAGGACACTTCATCTTCCCCTTGCGCTCATGCTCCAGTAAAACTCCCCTTTCCAAAATACAATGGGGTATACAGCAGTCCTCCAACGCCTTCGCTAAATACAGTTACCCTATCCCTATTATCCACATTGAAGATCCAACACCCTAAGCGGAGCTGGGCCCCGTCCGTACTTTCATGACATGAATTCCATCACTTGAGACCAACCGCAGCGAGTCCAGCATTACTCCTACACTGAAATTTCTTGTGGAGCTTGTGGATCTGGCTGCGTCTTTGACTTTACATGGTATTCTCCGACACCTGCACGTCGATATCCGAAGTTGCTCTTTCCTGTTCCAAGTCGTGCTCTTGGACTTGAGATGTTAGCTGTAGGATGGGCAATAGGTCTTGTTTCTCGATTGTCCGAAGACATTCCTTGGACCTTGACGCCGTTGTCTAGTGTAGTGCTGGTGCTGGTGATGGTACTGGCTTAACGAGGTACTCCGAGTCCTTCGCCTTTTCCTGAAAGGATTGGAATTCTTGATCTAATCGGACAGCACCGTAGCGATCCGCCGGGTTTATGACAAGTAGATGCCCCATTATCAAATCCAGCAGGTCATGAATAAAAGCAGAACAGCTCTTGTGTCGATGGAGCTGGACTACCCATTCGACCACACTTTCACGGACTACAGCCTTTGTATGGGATCTGTCGACCATAGTGAAGAATTCATCATTACTGAGTTCCCGAAAGTCCGGGTTGCTGTCGGGGCATCCTCGATAGTTGGAGAAGTTTTCATGGCCTCTCGGACCTTCCAACATCCAAGTAGCAAATTCCAGAAGGATGCAAGCAAGACTCCACATATCGTAGGCGCGTGAAACAGGTTTGTGAAGTTTCAACTCTGGTGGCTCGTACGTGGGCGAAGACTTGATCTTGCTCCAATCCACGTTCGAACGGGTGTCTCTTCCATGAAATCTGCCTAACCCAAAGTCTGCAATCTTCAGGATTCCGTTTAGATCGTCCGATGCGGAGGGGGGAAACCATAGAATGTTTTCCGGCTTTATATCGCCATGACGACCATACTTCTCTTCACCTTGTTTGAGTCTAATGCTAGAGCCGGACCCCTTTCTATCCTGGATGGTGCCGGCCGCAGTACGAATCATGCATTCATGAATGTCTAAAAGGCCATTGACTAGACCAGCCATTTGATTGAGAGACCAGCGCACGGTCTCTTCATTAAAGTCTGGCTCCGTTTTCAGCCAGTAGGTTTCCAGGTTCACACCGGCGCGAGGGAGGACCAGGTGGTATTTCCCTTTCCATCGGTAGGTGGCCAGAAGATTGATTAGATGACGATGAGGTCGGTGTTGTTTTGATGCGAGAGTCTTGAAAAATTCGTTTTCCTTCTTGAAGTCCTCTTCTGGGTTATTCGTGTCGAGTTCCTTAATGGCGACATAACATCCCTAGATTTGCACTACCTCAATATTATATTACATGACTAAGGAACATACTGGCTAACTTACTTCTCCGTCGGACCGCTTCACACCCGAGAAATTGTGATGTGAGGGATGGATTTCAGCTAAGTAGACTTTGCTAGATCCTCCTCTCGAGATTACAGGGGTACGGTTGGTGAAAGGCAGCATAGCGTTGTCATCAAGGTTGTAATGGGCCCCTTCCTTGAATACGGGAGCATTCATCCACCATTGGCACTTATGAAACTCCTCAGAGTCTTCGTCTGTCCATTGTGTGATAGATTTAATCTCTTTACCACCTTTTCCTTGTAGAGCGTAGCGGTTCCCAGGCGGTTGTGGATGTCGTAGTTCGAAAGGAAAGTCTTTGTCGGAGATTTGTTCGTCTAGCAACGGGGCGATTTCATGTACCTTCTTGATATATCCGAGGGTAGCGAACAGACGTGGAGCGGATTCGCATATCGTTTTAGCCAAAGCCTTGACGCAAGCGTCAGGCGTGCTTGGAAGAACGGCCTGAAGTATAGCTGTTACCGCTTCGATTGTGATCTGTTTTTTGAGCTCGCAGTTCGGAACAAAAAACTTGTGATTGTTCTTCTTAGCACACCGTATGCGCGCTTGACGTAGGCTATTATGCAACGAGTCTGATGCTGAACCGTCCTGAGGTGTACTAGGGCTGGTACTCAGACATGATATGTCGTCGGGAGGTTCGAGGCTATGCGTTGAGACGGAAAGGCTGTCGCCATTCTGAACCGAGAGTGACGATGCAGGATGCAGAGAAACCCGGGTACGGGACGAAGCAACATTCTCTTGAGGAGTTCGAATCGACGGCAGCTCTGGAGCTGGATTCTGGATTGGGGACGTAGCGTGATGTGACGGAATAGGACGGGCAGTGACATCCTGCAAGCAGAAAGGTTAGCAGCGGCCCCGTAATGCGGCTTTCGTTTCTTTTTACCTCCTGCATCGATTTTCCGTTGTTGCGGGAGGTAGCCCTGATTGGCCAGCAAACGAGCCGCCAGAGATGCATGGCGCACGGCACTGATAACCGAGCGGTGAGTGACTAGGCTGTCCAGAAGAGCAAGAACAAATGAAGCAGGAAGGGAAATCCTTACAGGAATTAGAGAGGGGGAAGTGAAGATATACATCGTTCCTAAGAAATATGCCTGAGGAATAGCACCAGCCACAGACCGAAATCACATTATTCGCTCACGGGGCTCAGCCATGCCTTGCGGGTGTAGACAGCGTCCAAAAGTGGAGAAAACGTTCGTATCCCCGGCTACCTTCTCTGGTGCGCGCCGAGACATCTGTTCTCTACGTACATGAAGTATTCGGTCCGGTCTGCCGCCACAGGCAACGAACCTTCTCCCTTAGCCAACCTTCGTCGACTCAGCCTCTGCCGACCAGCTTCTGGCGTGCAGTTGGCATGATGGTGATGACGGAGATGGAGCACAGCCTCCTAAGGAGTGCATATTGGGCCCGCTTTCTAAATCATGTGATCTTCTTTTCTGCAGCCGCAAGCTCAGAGACTGGAGCCTGTCACCGAACACAACCCAGGACCACCAACTGGCGATCGTTAGAACCGTCAGAGGTATGGCGATTGCCGCCAGTAGCCAGGCACTTGTGGAGACTTGCATGTTCCCACTATCCGTGGTGTGCACGAATTGAGTAGAGAAAAAATTCTGGTACGAATTCAGCCTTAACACTTTTAGCCCAGCTGCTAGTAAGAAGGCTACCTTACCGTAACGATTGTGGTAGGAAGATACACAAGGCTAATCACGGTCAAAACTTTAACTGCTGCCGCATCTTTGGTACTTTTTTCCTGCAAGCTTATTAACTTATGAGCTAAGCGTTTTCAGTTTTATCATACCGTAAGCTCATGCATTGATTGGTTTTCAACCTGCGCTTCACGCCCAATGCCTTTCAATGCCACTGCATCTTCGTAACTCAGGAGATCAGAAAGCTGGACTCGGATCAGCATTTACTCTATCCGGTAATCATCTTGACTTAGAGTAAAACAATATGCACGTACAAGCTTTGTTACAGACTTTACCCTCATTTTAAGAGCTTCTCCTCGCCTCCAGTTCACCTCTATTTCCTTGGCATGCTCCTCGAGCTCTTCAATAATCGCATTAATAATGCTTCCACCGGCGGAGTACTCGTCGGGGCTGATTTTGCGTGTGTAGTCGCACATCCTTAGGGCAGTGTGTTGCATTGTCGAGAGAATTATTCCTAGCTCGGTTATCTTATCCTCAAGTTGCTTTAGCGTCTGTCGATCTATGAAACTAATTTGGAAGTCCGTAAGAGGATCAAAACTAGCCCTCTCGGATTCGACCTTCGCAAACACCAGGCGGTTGGACTAAATATCAGAGATTAGTGAATAATTGTAATGCGAATATAGAGTTCACAACGATATGCACTCGGCAACACGACCAGGAAGAGCTTAAGGGTACCATGCACCTGCTCCTTTATTTCCACTTCCATCCAAGCCATATATTCTTGCCACCCCTTCATGGCATCTAAAATAAGCAACCTTACAATATTTTGCCATGACATTGCATGCTCTTCTGTCGCCAGGGTATCAGCACAGAGTGTCAACTGCCTTTCAAAAGATTCCGATGGAGAAATAAGGAGGAAGACAGATCTATACTGCGGCGCATCAAGCATTGAGCCAGAATCATGCTCGGAACGAATAATGGGAATACGCCGGTGATACACAGCGGTCTGCCGAATGGACCATGGTGATTGCCCTTCTGTCAATTTGCGATTGTTGAGTTCGGTACGCCGCAGAACGCAGCTCGACTCTAGCTTTTAGTTAGTCACTTAATTCACCTCTGGTACAGGACCGAGTACTGCAATGGAAGAAATGAATTTAAGTTAGCGAACCAAAAATATTACTGCCATTGGCCGTAGGAGTCCGTCGCATCCTAAAACATGGAAATTCGAATTCGTTTTCCTCGCATTTTCGTCCAAATGCAAATGCACAGTTCCAAAACTCGTGAAATACGCCATATTTTTCTAAAAATCCTTTGAAAAGGCCTTGGGAAATATCTAGTGTCGTCCAAGAGCGTTGTTGTCGGATGGTGAACACTTGTAGTATGTCGTTGGTTTTCTACGAGAGCGAAGCACTTAGACATCAGTCTTTCATTTGCAAAAGGGACACTGGAATGAATGGATTTGAATTTGAATATAAAAGGGCTATATTCCGAACCGTACATTGCTGAAAGCCTCAATCTGCTCCACATCGTGTATCGTTTGGTTTTGCTTATAAATGAGAGTATCATTGCGCTCGGGTAGTCTCAACGCGGAGAGATAATTGACTTGTAGCTGAGGTCTCTGCGGATAAACTTTAAAAAGATCGGGACTTCTCCTATCGGTTCGCCGCTGCAAAGCTTCGGAGTCGTGAATGTTAAGATACGAAAGCATGGTCGTTTAATGAGCCGATATGTATTACATAAGCGAGCTATGCACAAGTGGGCTGCCTCGCTCCATGGTCGTTTAATGAGCCGATATGTATTACATAAGCGAGCTATGCACAAGTGGGCTGCCTCGGTCTTCAGGCATCGAATGGATGGCTTAGATAAAGGATAATTAAACTATTCATTTATACGGAAGATGTTTCGGATCTAAGTAGCTGGCTGAAATAATTGGTTCAAGTAAGTGGGGTAAGGCTGTTTCCGGCTCGCATCACCCGAGACCGGTGAACCTAAATGAGGCAGAGCGAGGCACCAAGGCATCAACATCCACGATCGGCTGATGGTATGGGCAGGCAGGCAGGCAACGCTCTTTCTCATCCAAAGACTCTGGAATCCCGACACTGAAACTAAATGGATAGAAACATAACACGCCACTACAATACAGTCGGCCATTGCCTCTAGCAAAATATAGTCCGACAACCAAGTATTTGCTCCTATCAATAGTTAACGTCGATAAGATAAACATGTTGTTGAGTGTTGCGTTACCTGAGTGAGCTCTGGGGGTTGTGTGTATGTTGTAGATGGATATATCTTGTACCGATTGAGTCTCAGCTATTGCAACTTGCTGATTAGCATGTCGCAAAGAGGAGTTCCTGCCAACTGCCTTACCTCGACTCGAAATTTGCTCTCCCCGGCGTCTGAAGCCCCGAAAATATCTCGCAAGACCTTCAGGAGACGCCCCTGATCAAGGAAATGCCCATCGATAACTTGGGAAGGGGTTGGGCTATATCCAGCTGACATGGGCGGTTGTATCAGTTTACGTGGCTGTTGTCACAGAGGCGATGAAGATCTGTATCAAGAAAGTACGGGGTTTTAATGAAGGTAATCGTTCGAAGTAATGTAAGGAAGAGATTGATCGCTGAGATTGAATGCTACTTTGATGGAAGATACCATTAGACCTACTTATAACAGAAAGGCATGAGCCTTGCACCTGAGATGCTACACCGAAACCCGAATCCGTATCAAGAGCCATAGCGAAAAACCTCCAATTGAAAACGCCGCAGCAGAACCAACATCGGACTTTCCGACCCATTAAATATGACAGTAAGCCGACACGAGCACCTTATGGGCTCAAAATATGCCTGAGCAGGCCGTCCTCACCGCTGACTGGAGTAGGCTACGGGGGCGCCTGCAAGGCTGTGAATGAAGGCGGAAAGGAAGAAGAAGGCAATCGAGCAAAGGGAGGTTGAGCAGGCTGTGTATACACGTCGCTCTGCATCCGTTTTGTTACGGAGCGACGGAATCCAGTTCTTCCTGCAACATCTGGGGTGAGTGGTATGGTTGGTGAAAGACAATGGTGTATGATAACCTCCTACCTTTGATAAAGCGGTGGGCGTCTCGATCACCCACTTCCCCCTTCGAACCTAGGACAAAATCTGCCTTAGAGCCTTGATGCCTTACACGGCGAAAATTAGATGTCTCAATCCATTATATCGGACTCACCTCAGCTTGCCAGGGCTGTCCAGCGAATAAGCGCGCGAGAAGTGCATAGAGCTTCGCTTTGTCAATGTATCGGGGGTCGACATATTCTTTAGCCATTTTACAAGTCTGAGCTTGAAAGATTTAACAATTATTCCGGGTAGTTGCCTTGGGCGGCAAGGCGACTGATTTATTACTACACATTATATAGACCTCGAAGAGCCGCATTTGTGAATTAAATGACTGTATGAAAAGCACGCCAGGGTCTAGAGAAGTTGAATTTATCACTGCCTCGTGAGTGGACGTCCCTTTTGTTGGATGCAGAAATGTGTTGTCCAATTTTCCATTTTCTCTCTTTTGCGTTCTTACTCATTCTTGCCTTCTTTTGCCTTGAAGTTTGATAGAACTTTCTAAATCCAGAGAATTGTATTACTCTGATCAATTGGCTGTAAAGCTCCGATGGCCAGCCAGAGCGCCTTTGGCGCCTAATCTCTCGTATTCGTGGCTATCACTTTTGCTTGACAATCTGGACGAAAGAATAAGAGCCACGCTTCTCGGCAGGCTGGAGCTCCGCGAATTGTTTGGATTGATCCTCGGGTTGTAAACAGACTGTAGGCTTTTGTATTACATCGATCAATTGGGTTTTCTGGCTGCTCCGGCTCTGCTCTCATATGCTTTTCTAGCATACGATTGTGCCGGAGAAACCAAGGAAATGAGGTACAGTGATAGCCTACATATCTAGGTCTTCTAAGAAAACCGAAACGGACCACGGCTGTCCTACCGCTAGAGCCGTTTTTGTACCTCTGCCACCAGATCAGCCTTCTCAATCAAAACACCTTCCTTCTCCGGGTGACCGTCAGGGAGCCCAAAGACTTTGATCTTGAGTTTACCGGCCGCCAACTCATCTTAACCCAGAATAACAGCAAGCGGCACATCCTCAGCCGACTTGAACTGTTGGGCAAGCTTTGGCCTTGCTTTAGCAGAAAAGCCAGCCCGTATGCCAGCGTCCCACAACTGACCGCATATATGAAGTCGATCGGGAGGAAGACCATCGAAGTCTTTGCCTGCTCCAAAAGCCATCACATACACGTCAATCTCCTGTATTGGCAGGGTCGCTTCTCGCTCGCGTTGTGCCTTCAGAATTGTAAAGATGCGATCCGCTCCAAACGAAATACCGACACATGGAATGGGCGTTTGCCAAAAATACCCACCAAATTGTCATAACGTCCGCCTGCACCGATGCTTCCCACCTGGGTAGCCTGACCATTGCCGCTGGCTTGCTTTCCAGGAGCTTGTGTCTCCCTAGGTGTGTGGAGAACTTCAAAGATCAACGAGGTATAATAGTCAAGTCCTTGAGCCAACGAAAGATCAAAGGAGATGCTATTTGAAATGCCAAAGGCCTCTAAGTAAGACAGCAACAGCTCAATGTCCTCGATGCCTGCCTTGACGTCCTGGTCTGCAACGAGTGATGGATTAGACTTTAGAAAATCCAATATGTCGCGAACAGCACCGTTGTGTTTAACGTATTCGCCGATTTGATCAGCCACCTCGTTAGGTAGAGCCTTTTCCTCGGTCATTTCTTTCTTAATGTCAAGCCAAGACAGTTTGTCGAGCTTGTCGACAGCTCAGCTGATGGTACGGATTTGTCGATCTGAAACGGATATCCTTGCCACTACCTTGCCACCTTGACTCGGTCACCGACTCAGCTACCCTTCCCATGTATATATATAGAGGCCCTAGAGCCACATTCAATAGACAGACTTCTCATTCTTGACCTGCGCACGGACCTCCAATCGACAGGATTTTGTCCTGCGGCACACCGGCTACAATAAATATTCCGTCAAGAATTCGCTTGATTCAGCTTAATTGTGATACCCAGCTTAGGGGCCTTAAAGACTTCTGTAGTGATGCGGAGGACTTTGGAGTCGGGTATCATAGGCAGGGATGCACATAATCACCGTAATCATAATCAGGCTATAGATTTTAATTCTTATAAAATCACCGCACCTGATTCTAATTGATTATATTGATTATATTGATTACATACTAATTTCCTAATTAGGATTAGATTGATCCTGGCTTGAGAGAGGCTCTACGAGTTGTACTTACTACTTAATTCTCTCATCCACCTACTGCCTTATTTGCTTACTTATTGCTTACCGCGTTTCTTCCCGCATTGCCGCTCGTCGTTTTATCAATAGATTCCTTGAGGTTGATAGCTTTGACGGCTACATCTACTGTCGCGAAGCCTCCCGACTTAACGATCTGTTGAAGCCAGCTTTTTAAACACTTAGATTGCTCTACCACCGTTGCTCTAAGCCTTAATCGCTCCCATAATATTATTCGCCGAGCGCCTAAGAAGACGCGTTCTGCTTTAGCTGATATAGCCGGTATAGAGAGGATATTAATAGCCATTTATAAGAGGCGTGGGTACTCTGCGCGTTAAGTTAATTTAAGCCACTAGCTAAGGGAGGATGTGGTAATCGTTTATAGAGGCTTTGCCTACTATAGAGTTAGAATAGATAACATTATAAAGAGAAGGTGTACTCACAACAATAAACCGTTTAAATTTATCTTCTTTAGAGGTTCGTTTAAGTTAATCTAAATACTTCTATCGGAGGTAGGTGTTTGTAATAAGATTAGGATTAATTAGCTAACACTTATTGCCATCAATTAGCCTATACTTATATTCCTTCTGCCAAAGCTTTTATGCGGCTTTAATTACTTAGTTAATTGTACCTTTATTGCAAAGTTCTAGTAGCCTCTAGTAATTATTTAGATACTATTTTCGAAGCGTTGGGTTAAGGAGTAAGGCAGCGGCGTACGCAGGAGTCTAATCTGTTAAGCTATAGTACTTATTAAAAGCAAGCCATATAGTAAGAAGAGACGCTAAGAGATTCTGATTAAAGGCGTGCTCTTCCTGCTTACTTTTGATGTAATCTATAAGGAAATCCATGCTCTGTAGAACCTTATTAAATGTAGTTTAATCGCCTTCCATAGACTTTATGGCGTCTTTAAAAGGCTTTAAGATTGCGATCGTCTTGTGGATAGTGTCCCACTTATCGCGACTGAGCTCATTCTTATATAGATTACTGAAGTTCTTATTAATAAAGACTTGAATTGAGCTCTTAAGCTCCATTGCTAACTCTAGCATGGTAAGCCACGAGTTCCACCTTATATTATTGTCGCGCGATATTATCTTATAGGCGAGCTTTAGGAAGGCTTAATATTATTCCGGCGAAGCTCTAAGCTAAACGGCTATATTATAGATCTTGCCCAAAGCTCCCATTTTTTGCCACTTAGCCTACGTGGCTTTATCTTAATTATATTTATATTCCGACTTAATATAAAGCCTCTGCTCTTTAGCCTAGAGTTCCTCTATGGCTTATACTGCGAGCTCCACAGCCTCTTTATCTTTGGTAAAAAGGAAGGCTTATACTGCGAGATTGATAATATAGCTAATGCAGCGAATTCGGTGGTAAACGGTAATCCAGGAAGGGAAGCGCTTTTATAGAATTCGACAGAGCTTATTATTGCTGCCGTGGTTATCACCTATATTTAGTATAGTTAGTAGAGAGCTTAATAGTAGTAGAGATAGAGAATAGAAATCTACTAGTAATATAGCTAATCTGCTTTACGTTAATCTTATACTCCTTAAGCACCTTAATAAGTACCTCTGCCTATTGCTTACTACTGTGGCTTTCCTTATACTCTCGCAGAGTAAGTATTACCTTTAAGAGTTGCCCAGCTTCGTTAATAAAGTAAACTATTACTACTTAAAAAGCTGTTTTATTTAGCGCTATCTAATAGTTAATTATAAAGTAAAGCTTTAAGAGAGCTATAGAGAGCTTCTTCCTAATAAGATCTTTGTAAACTACAAATGTTACGGACGCTTTAAGTACGATGTTACGACTACTTGGAGAAGAGTCGGAAGAAGCTAGTTGGTTAATATAGGCACGGTCCAGAATAGAACCCGTAGAACCATGTGACGAAAAATAGTAAGTAAGGTCACATAATGTGATCTGTGTAATCTATATAATCTGCAAGATCTATAATAGAGCGAATAGAGCAGACAGAGCAGATAGAGCAACGACTTTCTTAGGAGTACGGTTATATATTTAAGGACCCTTAGTCCCTACCTAAATAGTTTCTTCCTCGTAGTAATTCTTAGAATATAATTAGAGTTAATCTATTAGGCAACCACTTCACTAGTTATTATTACGTTATTAACTTAATTTACTTTACCTATATACCTAGCCCAATAATAAACCTACCGTAGTACCTACTATAAGGTTCCGTTACACAATTACTACCTAGTTATAATAACAAATATAGAAGTTAAATAACATACCACTAAAAGCAGCCACCATAACGCCATCGACGGCGGCAACTACTTCAAGATTAGGTAACAACACTAGTATAGCAGACACTAACTTATAACAGCCTATAACAGTAGGGCAATTATAAGAAATAGTTAACTAACTAATGGAAAATAATGCGGCACTTAAACAAATGTAAGAGGCCAGCCTGACCGGAACGTATGATTATCTAATTAACAGTATCACCGGTAAGTAGAAGGTAAGTCGAAGGTAAATAGAAGGTAAGTTAAAGGTAGAATAAGTTTTATGTATTAAAGGACAAATGCTTCTAACTACTTCTATTTAGAGACTAATCGCTAGTTCTTCTCTAGAGGAGAACTAGCTCCCTATATAATCTTTCTAAGACGCTAGTAAAACCCTTTACCCCTTATCTATCTAACCATATCTTCTAGGACGTAGATGGAATATAGGTAAGACCTCCTTCTAAAATATAGATAAGACCTCCTTCTAGAACATAGATAAGACCTTCTTCTGTCTTATCTAATATATACCTTTTGGGGAATTCCGTTATAATTGCCTCCCCTTTAAGGGTCTTGGTCCTCTAAGACTTCGCCTCTACTAAGCTTTTATAAAGTTCCGGCTAAAACTACTAGGGAAATTCTTAGTGGAAAGATACTTTATAATGCGGCTTATAGCTAGTTCTTTACTAGCGTAGAACCTTACTTTGTCCTTAGTTCCTCTGCTCTTTTCCTACTATAGTTCCCTATAATGCCTTTATAATAGAACTAAAATAATAATAATAAAAATTAGATGGGATTTACCTTTCTTATTATAAGAGTTTGTTATAAGTTAATCTAGAGGTTGTCCTATGCAACGCGTCTATAAGCCACTATCCCCATTTACCTAAAATAGATTCTAATAATAACGTCTTTATTTTAATTTTCTTCTAGTTTATAAGCTGTTGCCTTTTACGCGTCTTTTTATTAATAACACTATTTGTCTTATCTTTTAGCAGACTGTTTCCTCTATATCTCCGCTTTTAGCTTCTATATTTTTAGCTGTTCTTTTATAGCTGCTTTATTCTCTTCTCGTAACACGTCTATAAGTAATAGGATCCCTACCTCATCTTCTTATAATAATGCTGACTTCTTAGAGTATTCTCTTACAATGGCTTATGGTCCCTAGACCGGCGGCAGTATTATTAATCTCCTAGTGACGCCTTAGATAGCGTCTGTTGCTCCTATAGTAGTTTCCCTAAAATACTGTTGTTGCTGCGTTTATGCTTTTACGCAGGATCCTTCCTATATTTATAAGATGCCTTGCTTTAGCAAAAATAAATCTAAGTACTCCTATTATTGTAGTAGGAGAAAGACCTACGTCCCGATATTTCCTATTCCGTCCTATTCTAGATTTCGCTAATTATGCTAGATCCCCGCTGTCTATGCGTATGAGACTTATAGGCTCTAACGCGCTATCTAAGATTTCCGCTAATATCCTAATAGTAATAGGCGGGGACAGAAGGTATCTTCCCTTACTTATAGACTCTTTAATTCCATAAGGGTTTCTACTGCTATAGAGACGCAACGTTCTCGGATATATAGTGTTTAGGAGCGTATATGCGAATAGCTCGTCCTTATTAATAATAACATTCGTACTCTTACGCGGGCTACTCTAGCTAGGTAAGTTTCTCTAGTGACTTGCTTAGGAACTATGCTAACTCCTTTAGCCAATATCTCTCTAATCCCTACTTAGACGCCGATTTGGAACCTGGGGATACTAAGGATAGCAACGAAGGTTAAGATAAACATTCTCCTTGCTAATCTCCCGCCTGTGCTAGTCCTTTTAGTACCTATCGTTCTAAGAAGAATGTTAGTGGAAGTGCTAATGCTTCTAGGGATGGAGGAGCTAATAATACCGTTAATAATGACGTTAAGATGGAAGAGGAGGCTCCTATTACTACTACTGGTGTTTAAGTTGTTACCTAGCTCTTTCCTTCTTATAAAATAGCTTTATATAGTGCCTCTTAGGTGCCTCTAGGATGCCCTATTATTAGGAATTAACTTTATACTTTGGGGATGCCTTTATTCTAAGCTTTAGTAATAATCTATATAAACGCAGTGCACTACTATAATCCCCATATATAATAAACGGGTGGTGTTCCTATAGGTGCCTTATAATTCCTTAAAATTTCTAATTCTTCATAGGCTGTCCTTTTGCTCCTCTTTATACTATTAACTCTACTGCGTATCTCCGGTGCTAGGCCGGATACTCTCCTTTTATCCCTAGGGGATCTTGCTAAATCCCTAAGGCCACTTCTTATAGTGCTACTACTCCTTCTTGTATAGCGTCTTCTTTAAACAGTATCCCTAGTGGT
Source organism: Cenococcum geophilum 1.58 (assembly GCF_001692895.1). Taxonomy (NCBI): domain Eukaryota; kingdom Fungi; phylum Ascomycota; class Dothideomycetes; order Gloniales; family Gloniaceae; genus Cenococcum; species Cenococcum geophilum. Next base: position 1,797,829 of record NW_027137589.1, on the reverse strand, counting down.
TCTTCTGTAGATCCCTATAGGCTTCCTTTTATAGGATTCTAGGATCCCTATTATAATGGCGAAACGTTTCCGTTCTTAATGCCTATACTTAATCCTATAGTTTTAATTTGCGGGGTCTTCCCTATTGCTTTACCTATAGTATATCCGGAACCATTTCTAAGTCTTTACCTTTAGTTCTTAGGAAGGTTTTAATTGTGGTATTATATCCCGGCCAAAGGTACTCCTTAGGTTCCTAACTATTATACGCCTAGGAGTATCCTTCCTAATGAACTAAAAATTCGCGCTTCTTCTAGCGCTATCTTTAGTCTAGAATGTCTTCTATATTCCATTTCAGTTCCCTATTAATTTTGCTAAGTAGGGGCGGTTCCGTACTATCTCTTCTCTAGTATAGCTCTAGTAAGGAAACATGAAATGTGGGATGTATTAGATAAGATTTCAGTAATTCCAATTTGTAGGCTTAGTTTCCTTTAGTTTTCTTAACTATTTTAAAGGGTCTAAGCTACTGGTAATCTAGCTTCTTCTTAATACGTTTTGTTTGGATATTTTTTATAAATAGTAAGACTTCGTCTCCTATCTCGAATTCTTTTAGTATATGTTTTTTATTATAGTACCTTTTTTGCACAGCCTGGGCGTCTAGTAAGTGCTTTTTAAGTTCCTCTCTACGAATTCTTATTTGCTTAATTCTTTCGGACGCTGCTGGTGCCTCTCTTTTAGGAATAATATCCTTAACGTTCTAGGGGTTATTTGCTTTTACCCCAAATAATACTTTATAAGGGGTTATTTTTGTGCTACTATAGATACTTATGTTATACACGTACTGCGTTAGAGCTAACTATAATGTCCAATTATCCTATTAATAATTAATATAGCAGCGGAGGTAGTGTTCTAACAACGCATTTAGACGCTCTATTTGCCCGTCTGTTTATAGGTAGAAGGCAGTGCTTATCCTTTGCTGTATTTTTAATAAAAGATAGAATAAAGACCAAAATGCACTATTAAATACGGTGCCTCTATTAGATATAATTCCCCTTAGTATACTAAATAAGAGCCACCGTTTTAAAAACAGGTCTGCTAGTTCTGCTACTATAATTGTTGTTATAATAGCAAAGTATCCTGAAAACTTTATATACCTATTAATGATTACTAGGATAGTGTTAGCAACCTCTCTAGTTTTTGTCTTGGTAGGGGGTAAGCCTATAATAAAATCTATTATTAATTCTAATATGGGTCCCTGCGGAATAGGAAGCACTAATAACTCGCTATATAGGCGATGCCTGGATATCTGTATCCTTTAGCATATATTATACCTTAATATATAGTCCTTAACCTCTTCAGACATTCCGTCTTAAAAGTATTTCCTTTAAACAGCCTTAAGGGTTCTGTTGGCACCATAGTGACCCCTAAGAGGGTTATTATAAAAGACCTTTAGAATTTCGTCTTAAATCGCTTGGTCCTTTGGGATATATGTAGCACCCTTAAAGCGCAATAGACCCTTTTAGTCTTACTACTATAGCTTCTTAGTGACTCCGGCCAAGTTGGTCTCTACTATATCTTTCTACCTCTCCCTAGAGGCGAAGGCGTTCCTTTGTTAAGCTTAAAAAAGAAAATCCGGAAAGGTTTCGTATAGATCACTTGCTTCCGTTTTACCTGCCGCTATTACGGACTTAAGGCGTAGCACGAGACGTTTTAAACCATTAGTACTAGTAGATTCTCCTGCCGTTATACAGTATACTACGCTGCGGATAGGCATCTCGCCTATCCCCCTTAGATTTAAGAACTTGCAGCTAATACGCCGTTAAGTTAAAGGTGCCGCGATACCTCTAGCATATCCTATAGAATTCTTGCTAATTCTAGGGTATACCAACTTTATAATGTCTACTTGGTCTATAACCTGGTTTGTGACTATATCCTACGGCTCTATAATTATATTACTTTGTAGCTGCATCGCCGGGACCTCTACCCTACTATAAAATTCTGTAGTTCTAGGGAAAGAGTCTTCTTTCTTCCTAAGCAAATTTTGTAATATAGGGATTATTTCCCCTGTACTGTCTTAGATCCTCCCTATCTTATAATCTAGACGTCTTAATAACCCATTAGCAGGATTTATCTTTCCTAGGCAGTACGTAATCTTAAAATTATATTATAATAGTGCCTCTGCCTACCTAGCTTGTTAACCGCTTAACACCTTTATAGTTATAAAGTATTCCAGGTTATTATAGTCTGTAAGGATTTTAATAGGATAATTGCTTCCTATATAATAATATCACCAGTGCTTTATTACTGCAATTATTATAAGCAGCTCCTGGTCGTGCGTTATATAACGCTGCTCTATAGGGGTTATTTTCCTTAACTAAAACGCCATAGGATGCCATTTTCCATCTTTTAATTAAGATATAATTGCCCCTAGGGTAAAGCCGGATGTATCCGTTTTGAGGTGTATACGTAGCTCCTAGTAGAAGTGTATTAGGATAGGCGCCGATATAAATAAATCCTTTAACCGGTCTATAGCCTGCTTAGCAGCTTCCCTAAATATAAAGGGTTCTAACTTCCTGCCATTCTTAAATCCTTTTAGTAGATCGGTAATTGGGAGTATTACTTATAAGTAGTAAATAATGAACGTTTAGTAGAAGTTCGCCGTGCCTAAGAAAACCTGTACTTCTCTAAATATCGTGGGGTAGGGCCATTCCCTAATAGCGTCTACCTGACTTTTCTCTATTAATACTCCGTTAACGCTAATAATAAAGCCTAAAAAATTAATGCTAGTAGTATAGAATGTGCACTTTTTTAGGTTTATATAGAGCTCGTATTCCCGTAGTCTTTCTAGTACCATTTACACGTAGTGCGTATGTGCTTCATAGTTATTAGAGTAGACTATAATGTCATTAAGGTAGACTATATATATCGTGTCCAACAAGCCTAATAATGCCTTATTAATATAGGCCTGAAATGTCGCTAGTACGTTAGTGAGTCTAAATGGCATTACTAGGTACTTGAAGTGGCCGTACCATATTTAGAACGCCGTTTTCCACTCATCGCCGGCTTTAATCCAAATTCGATGGTATATATCTTTTAGATCCAATTTTGTAAATATCTTTACGCCTAATAGCCTGTTAATAAGCTCCCCTATTAAGGGTAATAGGTAGCGATTTTTTATAGTAATCTTATTTAGCGCCCGATAGTTAATATAGAGGCGAAGGGTCCCGTCCTTTTTAGGTATAAATATAATCGGCGCCCCTGCCGGGCTTGTAGAGGGCCGAATCTATTCTCTCTAAAGATTATCCACTATATATTAATATAGTACCGCCAGCTTATTTTCTGATAGGTTATATAGCAGTCTAAAAGGAGGTTGTTTATCCCCTATATCTATCTTATACTTAACTAATATAGGGTCGGGTAAGGTTTGTATAGCCTCTTTACTAGAAATATCCTCTAAGTCCGTATATTCCTATAGAATCTCTGGTTCCTCAATTATATATAGCCGGACATCCGAAAATAAATATCCCGTATCCCCGTTCTTAGTATTAAGAGTAGCATATATAGTATATACCTACCCTTCTTCTTGCACATGGTTTAAGAAAGTCTCTTAATCTTTAACTATAATGCGTGGTTAAGACTTCCGATGTTAATATAAGGCTAAAGGCTAATTAATATCCGGATTAACTTAGCGAAGTTATGGGTATCCTAAAATAAGGTTATACCCCTTGATTTCTGCGGCATAGAAGCGCATCTCCTGCGTGTCCTATAGACTATCACAGTCCTAGCTAGCCACGGAAAAAGCCTATTCCCCGTAGTATAGAATCCGGTGGCCTCCGATACTTCAAACGGTGCGCACCTATAAGCCGCTAAGGTCCAAATCTAATTCTTTTACTAGTAATTAAGAAATGAACCCTATACTCGCGCCGCTATTTATAAGGCAGTCTCACGTTACCTATTTATTATTGACTTAAATAGAGACAGGAATAACTATGCGGTAGTTTACTCCCTTCTTCTCTTGCTAGCCTAGTATAAGGGAGTAAAGATCTACTAGGCTGTCTCTTTTCCTAATTAGGCCGACTCTTACTTCTTCTACTAGCAGAAGCGGCTTATATAGCCCTTCTTACCGCAGTTATAATAGGTACGTGTCTCCCGGTTCCCCTTCTACGAATTAGATCTCTGCCTATTATTATTTTAGGGTTAACTAGCGTTGCTCTAGGGCTACAAGGCCTACTCGCGTTATCCTTCCGTAGAGCGGTTAGGTTGGAATCTACCCCTATTATTAAAGCTAGGTCTAGTCCTACACTCTTTATTATTAGCGTCTTATTCCTTTTGCTTACCTAGATAGTCTCTTTTAGCACTCTTAATCCAAGTAGCTTTAGAGATAAGCTTTTCTTAAGAGGTAGGAATTTCGCCCTTCTCTTATATAGCCTATTGAATCTTAGGTTATAGCTTAGTAAGTAACTAGTGAAGTTATATAGCGTCATCCTATAGATCTGAGTAGGGTATATTATCTTTTAGTTCTTCTAAGTAGTTTACAAACTAGACCACAGTCTAACTATCCCGCTATTTAGCGTTGTGGTATTGCTAGTTATAGTCTATCCCTTAATTAGTAGGGTTTTAGACCTAATTAACCAACTAGGTCCTAAGTTTGCTAAATTTAAGGGGTATAGTAAGTTTCTTCTTATAGCGTGTCTATAAACTCTTAACGGTGCTACGTAGGAAGGTAGAAGTAATTAGTGTCTAATTATACTTGTTAGAGTAACGTTTCGGATCCAGCCGAAACTTAGTTTCACATTGTTGGATAAAATAATTGCAGTTCTAAAGACTATTACTATAGTACTTATTAGGTTCCTTTATACGGAATTTAGGTTTTTCTAATATCACAGTATAGTATAGCGTTACCCCTTTAAGTCCGCTTCGTGTCTAGGGTATCTATGCTTCCCCTAATTATCCTTACAATTGTTCTTAGTAGTCTTAATATACTTATCTTAATCGTATCTCCAACTCCTTTATTTTTTATAGGGTCTTATATAGCGACCACTCTAATAACTCCCCAGCAGTAATCGTTCCTAAGGGTCTTATAAGGTTAGACGGACCAGCCATAGCTTCTTCATAGGAAGAGGGAATGCGCTCCTTTAGGGAGACTCTTTAAGCCTCTTGCGGTGAGGGCGTTGCTTTGTAGGGTATAGGAGTATAGTTCGTTATTATTAATTAATAGCCGTACGTTCCTAACGGATTGTGAGCAATTAGAATTATAAGAGGCCAGCCTAACCGGAACGTATAATTATCTAATCAACAGTATCACTAGTAAGTAGAAGGTAAGTCAAAGGTAAATAGAAGGTAAGTTAAAGGTAGAATGAGTTTTACGTATTAAAGGACAAATGCTTCTAACCACTTCTATTTAGAGACTAATCGCTAGTTCTTCTCTAGAGGAGAACCAGCTCCCTATATGATCTTTCTAAGACGCCAGTAAAACCCTTTACCCCTTATCTGTCTGACCGTGTCTTCTGGGACGTAGATGGAATATAGGTGAGACCTCCTTCTGGAACATAGATAAGACCTCCTTCTGGAACATAGATGAGACCTCCTTCTGTCTTATCTAATATGTACCTTCTGGGGAATTCCGTTACAACAAAGGATTAACGGGATAAGAGCAGTAAAGGTTAAGTTACTATTAATTAAGAGATTCTTAGGAGAGAGGTTAAAGCTTAAAGGATTCCTTATATAAATGCATTTTAAGGTTACGCAAGAGGGAGCAAAGCTAGCAACACCTATGGATTAAATAGCGTATGCAGGATTATTCTTATTAGGAAGAGCACTTAAATAGTTTAAGCCTTACCTTATAGAGATATAAGCAAATAGAATAATAACAACGAACTAGGAAGTATAGTTTATATTCTTAAGCTAGAATAAATTCGTGGAGCAACTTATACAGATATTTAGAGACCTAAAGGCAATAACTACGGCAGAAAGAAAACTCTAAGATATTACGTAATAAACCTTAGCTATTAAATACACAACGTAGTTCCAAACGTTAGCGATATAAGTTAAGTAGAATAATAAGGCGCTTATAGCACAGTATAAATAAAGACTTAAGGCTAAAGTCTAGGACGTAATTATTCTAATAGAAGATGCGGATACCCTAAGGGAATTAATAGATTAAGCGATTAAGATTAATAATAGGATCTTTTAAAGGGAATAGACTAAGAGAGGTTAGGATAGAGTTCTATAGTTATATAAGGCGCAGAGTACGTAACAATAAAAGCTAAGTTAGAAACTATAGTATGGCGCAAAGCTAATAAACCTAAGCGGTACTAAAGAAGCCTATAAGAGATAGAGTAAGAAACTATAAAAACCTAGAGGTTAAGGATCTAGTAATTATAGGACTAAGGAGCATAGGCTAAACCAGGAATCTTATTAGTAGAAGATATTTAGGCGGACTCTATAACAGAGTTAATAGTTTAAAGATAGAGCTTATATAAATTGTAGGAAATAAGGTTATTTTACAAAGGATTATAAAGATAGTTAGAGTTACTATATAATAAAGGGAACTAGACTAATAGCAGAAGACATATATGTATAGAGGGATAATAGTATACTACAAGGAACAAAAGAGTGTTTAATTAAAAGTTTCGCGTTTTATTATAACAACGCATACTAAATTTATAAAGACGCTAAGTATAGCGCAAGCTATTAGCTATAAGAACTAGAGTTAAGAGGACTTAAAGGGACTTAAGAGTTAGATAAAGAATAAGATTAACTCTATAAGCTAGATTAAGATATTACAGCAACGTATAGATAGAGATTAGTAACAATAATAATAAAGTTAGAATACTTATTAATTAATAGCGATAAGGACAGTAAAGGAACTAACTAGGGGTATCTAAACCTTAATAACGCAATAGAAGTAGAGACTGAGACCGCTATAGAGCAAGGTTTAGTAACGGGTATTATAACACCATTAGATACGGCATCCATCGCTTTATAAGACGGAAGAAGTAATATCTAAAAACGATTAAGTAAGCAGACAACTGCTAGTACTAGCTTACCACTTAATAAAGGCAAAAGGCTATAGGCTTAAGATTCTTAAAACGAGATAAGAGATAATTAAGATTCTTAAGACGAGATAAGGCATACCTAAGGACCCACAACGGATAAAAACCGATGGAGTAGGGTAGTAGCTCAGTTCAAGAATATATAAATAAGCTCGGGACAAGAGTTTCCTACAGCATAAGATTCTTAAGATAAGATAAGTAAGATTTAAGATTCTTAAAATAAGATAAGAACACTATAGACGCCTAGTTAAACTAAGGTGGGAGCTAAGCTTAAGCTAGAAATAAGCTTAGGATTAAAGAATCTAAGGGACTAAGAATTTAGAGTATAAATAAGGATACCCATAGGCAAGAGGTAAGAGGCTTCTTTATAGATTAGAGAATCTACGATATAAATAGCAGTTAAATTAAGAGACCGATATATAGACCTAGAGGACTTACTAGGGGAACGTAGTATTTAGCCTAAAGATTAAAAGTTTAATACCGAGATTAAAAAGCATAAAGACTTTAAGAATCCACTTACAAAATACGAAAGAAAAGAAATTATAAAGGAATTTAGAGCAAGAATTACCTTATAGTAAGAATAGAAACTAAAAAAGAGATCTAGTATATTAGGACGTATAAGGGATAGAGCGCTAGTATAAAGGATTACTAATAGGCCGAAAGTAGGCACACTAAGAGCTAAGTGGCTTACTAAACTAAAATAAGAAGAGGATTTAGGGATTTTAACTAGGTTTAAGAAATAATATACTAAAGGTTATTATAACGCAGTAATAAAGAGATACTTCTTTACGGACAGACCGTATATACTTAAGCAGCTATACTAAAAGTGGTATAGGCAAAGGCACAATAACGAGTAGGAAGATTTCTATATATAGTTAGACGAAAAGGTTATCTAAAACCACCTAATTACAGAGAAGGCTATAACTTATATTAAGGGAGCCTTAATTATAACATTAAAGGATTTAGAGAAGTAATTAGAGGACTAAAGAAGTAAAAGGCGAATCTTAGTACCAGTAAACAAAGTCACGACGCTTAGATTAATATAAGAAAGGTTTAAACTTAAGGATAAAGACAAGCCAAGAGTTAACCTAAGACATTAAGCACATTATATACTATTGTGGATAGCATGCGTGGATAATATATGCAATATATATAGAGCACTAAAAAATAAAAATCGGAAGTATCTAATAAGGATGTATTAGATGACGGATAAGGCAAAATATTAAAACGCTAAGTATATGCATAGTTGGCACCTAGTAGAAGTTTAAGAATAAGGGGACTTAATACTTTAACTAGGAAGATTCCTTACGGAAGAATGCCTAAATAGACGATAGTAGTGGGAATATCTAGAAAATACTTATCTATAGTATATTAAAGACAAAAAGCGAACTAAGTATTAGCCTAAGTTGGACTAAGTATAAATAAGATTAAGCAGCCAATAGTTAGGAAAAGTAGAGGCCCACGGAACCAGAGGGAGCTAGTAGTAGAGCCTTAGACCCTTAAAGAAATTTAAGGACAACACCTAAATTTACGAGTTAAGTGGCAAGATTAACAGTTTGAGGCATTAATAAATAGTAGAGCAATAAGGAACCATATCTCGCTAATAGCAGTCAAAAGAATAGGGTTACCACACAGACAGAAGGAACACCCTTACCTATTAGTGACGATTTTAGGAGATCTAATAGCCTATAGAGGAGGTATTATTAATCTTAAAATAGGACCTATTCAGCTAACCATTAAAGAAAGACTAGTTAAGATGTCTTTTAATATATTACTATTAGGAAATAATAAGGCAGTATTAGGAATGCCTTAGTTATAGAAATACAATCTAAAAATCAATTAGATTATAGGTTAGGTCGATATTAGAGATACTTAATGCCATAAGATATAACAACAAACCAAGTTAGTATGGTACTAAGTTGGAGCGATATATAAAGAGACTAATTAGGGATTAAGTTATATACTAAAGAGATACTATAAGTACGGTAAAAAACTATGGTTACTAAAAAGTAAAAAGCTATTAAAGTATATAGTATGGGACTATAAGATAGAATTGGAACTAGGAACAAGTCTAAGGTTCTTTCTAATCTATAAGCTTACTAAAGAGAAAGGCAGAGCACTTAAAGAGTTTATCTAGAAGAACTTATAAAAGGGATATATTAGACTATCGCAGTTATTAGCGGGTTATCCAGTACTGTTTATATTAAAGAAAAATGGCAAACTAAGGCTGTATATTAACTATAGATAGTTAAATAGCATTACCAGAAAGGATAGGTATCCTTTACCTTTAATTAGCGAAATCTAAGACAGGATAGGTAATGCGTAAATCTTTATAAAGATAGATCTAAGATAGGCGTACTATTAGATTAGGATTAAGGAAGGCGATAAATAAAAGGCAGCCTTTAGGTCAAAGGAAGGACTATATAAACCATTAGTTATGCAATTTAGGCTTATAAACGTACTAGTAATATTTTAAAAGTAAATTAATAATATATTAAGGGAACACTTAAATAAATTTATTATGGTATATCTCGACGATATTATCATCTATTTAATAACTAAGGAAGAATATGGAAAACACGTCAAATAGGTTTTAGAGAGACTATAAGAAAAACAGATGCTAGTAGCAATTAAGAAATGCGAGTTCTTCACTAGAAAGACCGATTTTATTAGATTTATTATTAAACTAGGCTAACTTAGTATAGATCTAAAAAAGATTAAGGCTATAGTAAATTGGTAGGAACTAGAGAACGTTATGCAGTTAAGATTGTTTCTAGGGTTTTGTAATTATTATAAAAGGTTTATAGCATAATAGTTAAAAGATATTAAGCTATTTACGCAATTAACAAAGAAAGAAAAACTATAAGTATAGGAAAAGGAACAATAAGAACTGTTTAAGGAAGTTAAAAGGTTATTTACCCAAAAGCTAGTTCTTAAGATCTATTAACCAGGACTAAAAACGGTTGTAGAAACAGACGTATTAGACTTTACACTAGGAGCATACTTTATATAAAAGTATCCAGATAGATAGCATCTAGTGGCATACTATAGTTGGAAGATAACACCACTAGAACTAAACTATAACATCTACAATAAGGAGTTATTAGGTATAGTTACAGCACTAAAGAAATAGAGAGCATTCTTATAAGGTATAAAGAAACCATTTATAGTTAGAACGGACTATAAGAACCTAATAAGATTCCTAATAACGAAGGAACTTAACTAAAGATAGGTTAAATAGGTAGAGATGCTTGCAGAATACTATTTCGAGATTTAGTATACTAAGGGTACGGAGAATACACGAGTAGATGCTTTAAGCAGAAAGGCTAAACTATAAAATAACGAAAAGCTATTAGGGGCTTTATTGCAAAAGGATATAGACGGATTAATTAGGTACAATTATCCGAAAATTACAGCAATATAAGAGGAAAAGATCTACAAATTACTAGAGAGTAATTAGATATAGAAGATCTAAAATATATAGGCAAAGGATCTAGACGCAGAGCAGTATAAAAATTAAGAAGTAACGTATATGCTAAGATCTATCGCAAAGAAGTTTATTAAATCGTTTTATAAAGGACCAACTTAAAAACACAACGGAGCTACAGGCTTAGTATTAAGACTTTAAGAGGAGTATATTATTAACGGAATCTAAAAACTAGTAAGATAAGTCACAAAGGAATATCTAAATTACTAGAGAAATAAACTAACAAGGCATAAGCCATATAGAGGGCTACAACCTATTAAAATACTAGAGAGACTATAGGAGGTTATATTATAGGACTTTATTATTAAGTTACTAAAATTAAGAGATCCTATTACCGGATAAGATTACGACGTAATCTTAGTAATAGTGGATAAGCTTATAAAGTAGGGATACTTTATAGTATGCACAGAAGAAATATTAGCGGAAGATATTACTAGAATCTATATTAAAGAAGTGTTTATAAGATATAGAGTATTAAGCAAAATTATATCGGATAGAGATCTAAGATTTATAGTAGCATTCTAGAAAGTATTCTTAGCAGAGTAAGGAGTTTAAGCAGCAACTTTTACCGCATATTATCCACAGACAGACGGTTAAACAGAAAGATTAAATTAGACACTAGAGCAGTATCTAAGACACTATATTAATCACGCATAAAATAATTAGGTATTGCTATTACTAGTTACACAGTTTGCATATAATACAATACCATAAAAAAGAATAGGTACGTTACTATTTAAAGCGAATTATGGATATAAGCTAAGGACCTTATTATTGCCACGTTAAGTAAAGAAAACGAGTAGTATAGCTAAGTAGAGAATGGAGAATTTAATAAATATTTATATAGACCTCACGGAAACAGCTAAGGTGGTATAGCAAAGAATAAAAAGGTACTATAATGCTAAGAGATCTAAGGGACCAGATCTTAAGGAGGGAGATAAAGTATAGCTACTATATAAAAATTTTAAAAGTTAACAACTAAGCAAAAAGTTAAACTACGTCAGACTAGGACCTTTCGAAATTACGCAGAGAATTTTATTAGTTATATTTAAGTTAAACCTACTAGCCAAAATAAAGATCTACCCTATATAGTATATTGCAATACTAGAGCTAGTATATAGGAATATTAAGCTACTAGTTTACAAAGCAGACACGTATAGAGGATAGGAAGAAGATAAATAGTAAGTTTTAAAAATCGTTAGTTATAAGGACATTAACAATAAGATATAGTATAAAGTTAAGTGGATAGGCTATAATAAGACTACCTAGGAGCTACTAGAGAACCTAAAGAATGCTATGGGAAAGGTATAGGAATATCAGAAGAAAATAGGTTAGGTAATATTAATAAAAAAGGATTACTAAAAAACGAGCCACCTAAGGGGACCTAGGAAGAGCGACTGCTAAACTACTTGGAGTTGTTTCCTTTACTATAGGAAGAGAGTTAGTTCTCTTATTACTAAGTTCCTAAAGACCTTATTTTATAAGCTTCCACTCCTTAAAACAAACCTTCTTACGCACCTTTTTAAGACAAATTAACCAAGCGGACGCAGCAAGACGAGAATTAAGGGCACGTTATTAAGTATTAGCAGCCTCCTTTTTAGCGTTACGAGAATAACGAAGTTCCGCTAAAGCAATAGATAGTTTATTATTAAGCTTCGCAGCAGCAGATTAAATATAAGACCTTATAACAAATTACTTAGGGAACTTAACAACTATTAAGAGTAATAGGATGCGTATATTTAGCGTCAGAAATAAAACAAACGTCGCAGAGCAATTAAACGTTTACTTTAGTGCACTCTAAATAAGAGAACGGTTGCTAAGACAAAGGACTTACTAACGTAACATAAACTAACCCCTCTTTCGCATAACGAGAATATAGAGACAGTATTATCTTACTAAGTAATAATATAGACGAAACTATATGCGCATAACGGAGAGTTAAAGAAGAAGAAATTGCTTTAGGCATTATAAGTAATAATATTAACCAAATTAATTAGACGGATATTACACCTCTAGTAAACGACTTGGAGATGCTAGGTATCTTTAAGGACGAAGATAGAGAGGAGGGAGATAGTATTACGGACGCTTTAAGTACAATATTACAACTACTTAGAGAAGAGTTAGAAGAAGCTAGTTAGTTAATATAGGCACGGTCTAGGATAGAACCTATAAAACTATATAATAAGGAATAATAAGTAAGGTCACGTAATGTAATCTATATAATCTATATAATCTGCGAGATCTATAATAGAGTAAACAGAGCAGACAGAGCAGATAGAGCAACGACTTTCTTAAGAGTACGGTTATATATTTAAGGACCCTTAGTCCCTACCTAGATAGTTCCTTCCTCGTAGTAATTCTTAAAATACAATTAGAGTTAATCTGTTAGGCAACTACTCCACCAGTTATTATTACGTTGTTAACTTAATTTGCTTCACCTATATACCTAGCCTAATAACGAACCCACTGTAGTACCTACTATAAGGTTCCGTTACAACAAACGTTTTACTAAGTAGTAGAGGTATAGAGTTTTATAACTTTATAAGCAAGCCGCCTTTACTAACTAGTGTATAATTATAGACATATAAAAAGGTCCGGAACTTAGGCTATTTAACGATTAAATAAGGAAGGTTATAAGTAATAATAAGGTAGCAGAGAGAATCTAGGAAGTCCTTCTCGCTCATAGCTTCCTTAAGGATTTTTATTACCTTTAGATCCCTTCTAGTATTATCTAGTTCCTGTTATTTTACGAATAAGGCAGCTAATATAGCTTCAGTATTAACATTAGCTTTGGCCTTCCTTGCTACATAGAAGATTCTATACTTAGTTTTTAGGTAACGCCAGAAAGTAGTAGCGCTAGTATTATCCTTTAAGCACCGCTTACAGTAGAAGATCTCTTAATTAGAATTACCCCGGTTAGGTTTACTAGGTAAAGGCTTTAATAAGGCGTAAGACTAAAGCTCCTTATCCTCTTATAACTTCTTCCTTTTAGTTTCAGGTGTGTTAATTTAGTGGTAAGGATCCTCACAGGTAAGTGTTACATCATTAAACTTACGCGAATCGTGATCGCTAAGGAGGGAAATAGTGTCGGTTTCTTCTTCTCGTAGTCGCTTTTGGGTGGAGGCTTGCGCAGGTATACATTGTAAGGAAGACATAGTTAGTAGGTGGTAATTAAAAAGGAGCTCTAGATAAAATACGCGTCGACGCATATACAATAACTTTTCTTAAAAGCCCGCACAGGCGTTTTTTGTATATAAAACAGCAGACTTAGCGCTTTTTAGTTAATGCCGACCACATAGTAGGAAAATTAATAAACAACTTTCTTAACACTAAAGTTTTATTACTACATTCTATTCCTACCTGTTCTTACCACGGGTGATTATATTGATTATAAACATGTAATCATAATCAAAAGATTAATTTTGATTATAATTAATTAGATTATATAGTAATTATAACTTATGTAACTAATCAAAGTATTATGTGCATCCCTAATCATAGGGTCGTAAATGCCAGCAATATCGAAATCACTACCCAAGTTAGCAGACAGCATTTACTTTAGTATAGGAGAAGGTATGGCTTGCAAGGGCTTGACATCGGTTCTGGAGTTCCGGTCCTTAACAAAGTCCAGCCTTGCTTTCAGACTCACATTAGATGGGATTCGCGTAGACGGCCACGCGCTAGCTGGCTGGTCTCTCCGATAAACACGGGCAATCTGGTAGCGCTTCACTTGGGCGACATTGTTCATTGCAAGCCAACGCACAAAGGGAACTGTGAGGTCGAAACGTAATGAACAAGCTTCGCCTCCTTGATCTTGCGGGTCGTATATCAAGCGCGCATCTTCACCGTCAGGGTTGTTAATCAATCAATTCAATTCAATTGAGGCCTTGAATCGATTGAATTGAAAACTTTGTAAGCAGAAGGCTCAGTTGATTGAATTGATTGATTCAATATTGAAACAATTGCAACTAATTGTAACTACATAGTAGTCAGTAATTATCACGAGTCTTGGCATGGCGTTGATGCAGGGGACCTACCTGGTGACGCCCAGATCACTTTCTAACGTCGTTTCTGTCGCTCCTGCCGTCAATATAGGCCTATCGCGAGTCTTGGCATGGTGTTGAGTTACCATTCTACGGTGTATTTTCTGTTCCTTCCTTCCACGGCCGCCTTAACTACCCATCTACTATCTTAATTACGCCTTCCTTGTCCCACAATCCTACCGCCATTAAAGCTCTAATTATATCAGATTGTAGTTTTCAGCTAGGCAGGTATCACGAATGACATAAGCTAGCTGGTAGGTAGAGACACAGAATTGTACGAGTGATCTGTTTTATTCAAGGTGGCTCCAAGAGCCCTAATATACATAAGAGAATTGACCCCTTACAGGGGTCCCTAGAGAGTGATGATACACGTTGAAAACTGACGTCGAACAGCACCCGTCGCACCTCTGTAGTAGGGCTACCTCAGTGGCCAACAGTAGTCTTGCGCAATTAGGAGTGATCGGTGGTAGACGCGTCGGTATTACCATCTAAGCTGTAATCAGAGGCGTACTGGAGGTCGGTAGAGACGGTAGGATTAAAACGAGTTATAGAGAGTATTAAGGTATTCGTTTGGCCATCATCTAACGCGTTAGAAGCCATGGTGGTAATAGAATTAATATTATCGGTGGGCAAATCTAGTAGTAAAAACTCTTCTTATCTGCCAAGACTCTGGCGACGATGTGACAGTATAAAACAACGGGTAATACTCGGGTAAACCTTTTTTGGTAAGTGGGACTAAGAAAAATAAGGTTTAGAGTACGGAGGTTCAAAAGTTCTTGCACCTTCCTAATTAGGAAGTTTGGCGCACCGCCCACTGACCGCCTAAAAATTCTGACGGCAGGATAACTTCTGCAGCCTCATCACCTCCATCATTTTTTTTTCCAACCACTTTCTCTTCCCTAACTACAATTCCTTAACAAGTTCAGGCTCGGGCTCAGCCTAGCCTCATTTTACTTTCCGCTCTTCCTCCCTTTCCGAGTGAAGGCCGCCCTCTATTAATCTTGCACTCATGTCAATGGTCAATTCTAGATTCCGGGACGTTTGACTGAGCTTAAACTTTAAGCGGGACGCCAGGCTTTACCCCTGCACTCATCACGCCAAGACCGCATAGCCACCGTGCGGATGAGTCATAGCTCCCGTCCTTTTCTTCTAACGCACCAGTAGCATTCCAAGCAAGCTTTCTTCCGCCAACAATAGCTGCTGGACTTCCAAACGCAACTTTACCACAGGAATACTCGTAGATTTGCATAGTATATTCCTTCAACACGAGTTTTCTTATCTCGCAACTGCGGATAAAGGACTCTTTGATCGCCATAATAGCGGCCTCAGTCCCTCAAACCCGTAAGCATCTTCATTGCAGATACGTCTCTTGTTGTTGAAATTTCGAGCAACTCTAATGCTTATCCGCCTTAGAAGAAGTCCGCTCTTTCGATGGCAAAAAAGAAAGCGAAAGCCCGTAAACCTGACCCTGGTAGCACCACCCCACCGAGCGCCAAAAGGCGGGGCGTATCAACTCATGGACAGTCCGGCCGCGCACCGAAAACCCCTAAACTCGCCTCTTATAACACACCCCCACCATCGAATGAGGGAGCCGAAGATGTTAGCGCACTACTCAACAAGACACCCGCCACTAAGCGCATGCACTCTCATTCCGGCATGATTGAGCGAGAGCATATAATTTACGCCACGGACACGGAAACACAGATTGCGGCCGAAGCTCGCGGAGTAATGCGGAAGAACATCCCATTGAACACTTTCCGTTCCATATATCTTTGCGACTTCAAAAATACAGGAGCTCGACCGAAGCTCGACGTCAAACCTGTGAAGAAAATTGGTAAGGGTAACTGGGAAGAGACACTGTTCGGGGATCGATTGTGCCAGGTACTCTCCGACGAGGTCTGTTGTCCAGGTTGTGTATCTTAGCCCTCTACTGACTTACCGAACAGGTTCTTCGTGACCTAAAATTATCCTACTCTGGCACCAAGACATTATCCGATACTGATAAGGGCAAGGAGATGCCTTCCAAACCAGATTTCTCTTTCCACGTCGACGGAGAGTCTCCTACATGGGCAAATGTGGAGCTTCTGATTGAGCATACGCGCTTTAAAGAAGTGGTCACTCAGAAATTCTTGCAGTGGTTGCGTGGTGCTTGGAGTGTGTTCCATCATCAACCCTTCCGCCGCCACCTCTATGGGATCCTGTTTATAAATCCTCATGCCTACATCTGCTATACTGATCACGGCTGCGCCGCATACTCCGAGCCTCTCGATTTCGTGAAGGATACTAAGCATACTCGATTTCTAATAGAATTTCTCTCGGGTTTCATAGCGGAACCAGAGCACCGCGGAAAGGATCCGACAGTCGAAAAAGAAGACAGCCTAGTATACATTCGGCATGCGGGAGAAAGATGGCTTGAATTGCCCAACGGTCTGCTCTGCTACCGTCCTTCTCTTGTTGGGAGAAACATAAGGGTCACACGGGTCGAACAAGAAGGTTCCAAGTTTCCAGAGAGGAGGGTGGTTATGAAGAGTACCTGGGAAGAGAAGCCCCCCCAAAAACCATCACCGCCGCCTGAGGCGGAAATTCTCAATATTCTTCTCAATGCGGGGGTCCGAGGCCTTCCACAGATCTATGGCTTGGAGAGTGCGATAGTAAGAGACAATGACGAGTTAGAGGTGGAGACCCGCAGCTTCTCTAAAAGTTGTAAGGTCGCTCTCCCGGCATCAACTGCGGACCGCATGTCGAAGATGCAGTCAGGCTATGTTTCAGGACACACTTCCAAATTCTTAGCCCCCGGTGCGGCTGAAGGCCTCGCGGGAGATCCCCCCCTTCGCCGACTCAGATTTGAGGAAGAAGTTGAGAGAAAATTTTTCAAAAACCCCATTGAGGTCCACCGGCGGCTTGTCCGCATTATAATGTCCTATTGCAAACCGCTAAAGGACGCCATGCGCGATGCGGGCCCAGAATCACTCATGCAAACTATACGGGACTCTATGATCGTTTATTATGAGGCGTACAAACTCCCAGAATCTGGTTTCATCCATGGCGGTAAGTTCTTTATGGGTGTTTTATATGCTGGGCGCTGATGAAATTTTTTTTTCTTCAGACATCTCCATTGAGAATATATTAGTTCCTGTAGCAGGTAGCAAGCTTACCGGAGGCCTTACGTATGAAGATCGGCGCGGCACACTAGTTGACTGGAATCTATGCTTTACCGCTGACGGAACAGCATCTAACAGAAATTTCAGAAGTGGTACTCCTGCCTTTATGGCGCCAGCCCTCCTTAAACACCAGCCAATTGGTCGGAGGACCTTAGCTCATGATATGGAATCATACTTCGCTGTCATAATTTGGATAGCATCACTCGATTATGAACGTGAAGCCATCTTTCAAGCCAAGCCTTTGGCTAAAGCTTTGCTCAACGGGGAGAAATCTTCCGAAGACATTGCTAATGCTAAGAAATCTTGGTTTAATAACGTAGAGGACTTCGTGGAGGAGATAACAGATTACTTTGAACCGCCCTATCTCGGAGACAGAAGGTTTCTCAGATGCTTAGATATGCTACGCCAAATCCTATACCCGCGAGACGATTTAGGCATAGACGCATACTGGGATAAACAGCTTGACCAAAACAACCGCGAAGAGACGGAAGATGTTGATCCAGCGAAAGAGGGTCTGTTCTTGAGGTGCATGAAGGAGATCGATGATTATCTCGAGGATGAAAAGGGCAGTCGTGAGATAGAGTGGATCAATGAAGCGAAGGCGGCGAAGGAGGTCTGATTGGACTGGCGCGTTGTTTCCAACAGCTGCGTGCTGATGATCCTCAGTGGAAGAAACGAAAGGCAGACAAAGCGGTGGAGGCGTCAAGAAAGGCGGCAAGGATGTCAAAGCAGTCAAAACGACAGCTATTCGATATCAATGATGGTATCGTCATAGCGCCAAAGAAAGCTGAGAAGCTGAGTTCAATGATTCTTGTCGCTTACGTGTACTATACATGTATCTACACAATATTCAAAGCATGTGACAACGAAGCGTCCTAGCGACGTCGTGATGGCGTTGAGCGCAAGCATGCTCATGGCGTTGAAATTCAGCCCCAGCTCATATTGACTATACGCATCGGTTCGCTCGTTCGCAGCCGTTTCGTTGCAGCATATAAACTCTTCTGAAATCCATGGCAGAAAGCAGTTAGTACGAGTGCGTGAAACGCGACGAACTTCACTCACTAGCAGCCGTGACCCCTATAATATGGTATTTGGCGTTTCTCGTGATTGCGTCGACCTCAGGACAACTAAGCTTTGGGAGTATCGCTTTTGTTATTTGCCTAGGACGGCCAATTGCCCCAGGAAAGGACCGCTCCTAGGAAACGAGGACCAGCGCCCAGGAGGAACCCCTAGAAGTTCTCAAGTCAGCAAGGCAGCGCCCATCATAAATGAACCCACCATCCAAAAGATCAGAAGTAGGGATGAGATCGAACTGCTCGAGTGGATTCAGCAGACGTTGTCTACACCGCTCAAACCTGACGATGCAGAGAAGTTCTTAAACGCCAAAATCGACGGGGAAGTCTTCCTGGAGGGTGCTGGCAGCAGGGAGTTCTTTCAAAGTGCTAGCTTATCTTTTGGGGCTAGCTTTAAGCTTACAGAACTGGCGGGAAGAGCTGGTAGGAAGGATAGGTTCTACTTTCTATTCACGAACAACGCTAGCTTTAACAAAAGCGTTATTTCCAAAGTTCGGTGCCCTGTGATCAACGCAGACTTGGTAATAAGCAAGCTGTCAAGCCCGCATGGAGGTGGGCCCAACTTCTATTATTCATGTTTCAGACATTGTCTATGGCTTCTAACTGCGCCAAACATGAACGCACCGCCCAGCGCAACAACAACCCCAGGATCTTTGCAGCACTTAAGTCGCTCTTGGACGAACTGGACAAATCTGGCTCTCTTAATATCACCACAGAGGACATCGGCGAACAGGGTTGTTGGATTCCACTGGAGCGCGAGCTGCCGAAAGCTAAGCCCCTTGGAGGCGATAGTGATGATAACTCTTAGGCGGCCTCATGTCCATCTTTCCTTCCATTTTCTAATTCTTGTCTTCTTTCTCTGGTTTCGTATGGTGCGGGCTCGGTAGTTAGATACCAACAAAGAAGATACTTGGCTGTTGGCCAAGTTCGACCTGGAGGGTCTCCTGGATGTCAACCAAGAGAACTACGCCGATGATGGAATATGGATCCCAAGCGAGTGTGTCTTTCCATCAGAGAAGGCGGCTGATGATGATGGCGATGAAGATATGGTGGATGAGGTTAAGCTGGGGCTGCCGATTGAGTTTCTTCCTTGTCTTCCTAGGTCTTAAGCTTGCTGTGTCCTCTTGCTGGTGCTCGGACATTATGTCCTTTCTTCCTAGTCTATAGGCTACCTCTATAATCTCCATAGCTGGAATAGATTACATTCCCGCCAGTCTTAGCCACGTTTCTTGCTGTGACTCCTATCCCTTAACCAATGTTGAAATTTTGGTGATTTTGCGATTTTCGTGCGTCAGGTGGGACCGTGCGTCCGGCGCGGTCCTGTTCACGACGCGTTGCTTATATAAAACCACCCAACCGCCAACATATCCCCCACCAAAAATCACGAAAACCATAGTATAATATCTTAGCAACCACTTAATTAAAACTTCTAAAATTTTATATTTAGCTTATATATATACTCCATTTCTTCTTTTTTAATTTTAAAGTAATTTATAAAGTAATTATAAAAATATAGAGATTAAAATACAATTAGGGGCCAAACCTATATATCTTTATACCCAGTTTATAAATTTATTTAAAATTAAAATAAAACAAGTAAAGTATATATATAAGCTTAAATATAAAATTTTAGAAGTTTTTATTAAGTGGTTGTTAAGATATTATACTATGGTTTTCGTGATTTTTGGTGGGGGATGGGGTGCGCAGCTTACTGGTGTGATATGTTATTCCAACCGCTTGCGCACCTTCCTCCTTCACCGTTTGCACAACACGCAAATGTCTTTGCTCCGTCACTCTTAGCACGCATATGACAACCTTAAAGACCCATCAGGGTGACCGGACAGGCCTCAATAAACGCGTCCAAGGCTCATCAAGATTGCGAAAACAGCATAACAAGTTCCCTCAAGACGATGCTGGGATAAAATCGCATGCGACCAGTTGGAATCGGAGATACAACCGCAGTCGACCAGCAAGATCGACAATCAACCATTCAATTGCACCCGGACCGTCGTCCGGTGCTTTCTTCGCGAAAGAACCCTTCTCGGCATTAGAGCACGAGACAAATAAACAACCACTCACACGTGGTTCAAGCCTGCCTCAAGCTGCCCCTCCAACGTCCGTATTCAGACCACTCCTTGCGACAGATCCAGATCGAACAGCAGCCTTGTGGGAGATTGTTCGAGCCGCAAACTCATCAACGATGCCGCCGAAACGTAAGAATGATGAAAAAGGCAATGGCGCGGTAGGGAATACACAAGCAAAGCGTGGAAGAGACGGTCTGCGGAGTACGGGACGTGGTGGCTCAGCTGGTGCACACACTGGGGGGACTCGTGGCAAGCAAAGTGTTAATAATCTTAAGGAGCAGAACACACTGCAAGGAACTAACGTCGAGGAATTAAATGAAGCACGAACGGCTCCTCGAAGCAAACTTGATCTAGACATATTACCCGATAACCTGGACTCAGAGGGCATTCACACTGATACAAGGAAGTCTCGCATCATGGTTCGCAGTGTGAACTTTGAGAAAAATGTCCTTAATCCCCGGAAAATTGTTATTACGGGGTTGAAAACTGAGGGGCGGAACCCGTACACGCATTTTGGCACCAAGGGTGCGCCTGAAGGAGAAGTAATTGACTATAAGACCGTTAAAGGGCTTGATGCTGCACAAATTTGGCTGTCGATCGACGATAATTCTCTCGAAGAGATTATTGAAGAGTATAAATATATGGACTCCACAGGACTGTGCGAGCAAGAATATGCTTTGTTCGCAATAGATAAGTTCCTAAGACGACAACGTCGGTTCCGCGAGCCACCTCAGGATAGGAAGTGGCACCCGGAGAGAATGGTACAACTCGTCGCTCCCCCCGCTGGTAGTCATTGGGCCCCTCCTGTATCCTTTACAGATTCGGATTCAGATTACTTCAAATTTGGTAGATGGCCGGATTGTAGTTACTGGTTGTCTCTTGCGGGATTTAACTCGGACTACCGGGGTGAACTAGTGGAGGCTGTATACGTACACCAAGATCAGATTACATGTCCCTACTTCACCATCGAGTTTAAGAAGCATAATCAATCGGTTGATCAAGCCACGATTCAGGCTGCCACTGCGGCAGCGTTAGCGCTCTATAATCGCTTTTTACTAAAAAGTAGGGCGCTGGAGTCTACTAAAGGAAAGTGGACAGAATCTGATATGGCCCAAATGCGACATTACGTCTTGACTTTCGTGGGCTCGCAATTTGATATCTGGACACTTCAGGCCAATCGTTCTGAAGTCGGTAATTCTTGGAATGGATGTACGATGAGGAGACAGTGCACAGCAAAGTGTATATCGAAGTCTGCAGTAAGACTGCTGGAGAACTGGATCAATGAGATCCATCAATGGGGTTTGTCGCAGCACGCTATTAGTTGCGGGCAAGACGTGAAGAGTATCCTTCAGGCGAACGGTGTGGATGTCTCTACGATGGAGTTAGAGTGAACGGAGGAGGAGGCCCTTGCTAGAAGCTTAGGCCTTGGGAAGTTTATAATATAGCTTTTAGGAACACCCCACTCTCAGATTGTTAGAAAACAAGCCCATAACGATATTACGTGATAAGACTTGTGGTGAACCTCTTGGCAGGAATCTAACCAATCAGACAACTTTGACCGTGCGGTCGAAGTTCCTCGAAAGCTCTTTGATCACCTATATAGAAAATAAGCAATACACGGGGTTTTAGCTCTATAACCTTAATTCAACAGGTTATAAGCCTAGGTTTGCGCCTAATAAGCTGTCACGGAACCCCACCGCAGGGGCCTCTATAGGAGAGCCCCGTGCTCTCGCGTACACCTCGCGTACAGCTTATGTCAGCTACGCGTAGGTATATCACCTCCTTACGCCCTCGACCCTTACGATCGATCGCGCAACGTCTTGTAGACTCCTCGAATACATACGCTCTGTAGCCACTGCCCTCGTTCCGTGACAGTATATCACCTCCTTACGCCCTCGACCCTTACGATCGATCGCGCAACGTCTTATAGACTCCTCGAATACATACGCTTTGTAGCCACTGCCCCCGTCCCGTGACATTACGTTGCGCCTTTTTTTACCACCGACGCTCAGCCTACGACCAATTCTACGTCTCTGTAATACTGTAGGCGCTGCCAGAAGCAGCGTGTCTACAAATTACCTCACTTTATACTTTTAAGGAACCTATAATAGTAAGACGATATCCCTTACTAGCTACTATGTTAAACCTAAAGAACAATCCAATGCCTATACTTAACCTACGACGCTAATTAATCCCAGGAGAATTTAATTTATTAGCCCTAGCCTTAACCCCTAAGGAGACGGACACTAATAATATCTTATCTTTTATTAACTATATAACTACGGACAAGCAAATAGAAGGGCTACTACCTATTAAAATTAAAATATAAGACGCCGAGACGTTTACAAAAATGGTAGCACGAGACCCTAATAAATACTACCACCTTTTATAGAACTACCACCTAAAGCTTATACAAGTTAAGATGCGTACTGCTTAAGATCGTAATATTATCTAAGACCTACAAGCTTATAAGGCGCTCGCTAATAATATATGTTAAGAAACCGAAGATAACCTCCGCGTGTCTAAACGCGACGTCCAACAGTTAAAGAAGGCTAAGATTATACTAATTACTACAGTCACTAAAAGAGAAGGTATAATTAAATACCTATAATCTTAGCTTAATAAGCACATTTATAACAATGCTAGATACCTCTCTACTATATATAACACCACCTAAGTCTCTATACCCCCGGCAACCTTACCTACTTAACACTTAACAAAGGGCTAGCGCTAAACAGCTTTATTTAATAAAAACCCCTACTAAAGCAGCAATAATAAAAGCTATAATAATTAAACCTAAACTGCTACCGTAGGGTTAAATATACGCTACCTTAATCCCTTAGTCTTTTAGGGAGACCGTAAGGAATATAGCCACTAGAAGATACAAATCCGCGAAAAACTAACTTAGAGCGCCTGCCTTTTTCCTACGGAAGACACTAAGATCGGCTATATTATTAGGCGAATAAAAAGTATACTATTTAACAAACTCTTCGCCTAATAGGAGACTAATAGCCCCCGGAAGTAATAGTCCTACTAAGAAGTTTTTAATAATCTTAACCTAATATACCGCGACTATAACCTACTAGCTACCAACTAAGCTAAACTATGTGCCCTAAAAATAAGCCCTACCAAATTATTTAATAAATTCTATATTAAATTCTAGAAATATACCGGAGCCCTTACCTAAGACGATACTAAAGACTAAAAGGACCTCCTTAAAAAAGTTACTTATTACCTTAGTTACGCAGCCGCCAGCCATAATTATAACGATATTTATAATATAGTAGTAGCTTTATAGAAGATTAAACGACAACTAAATTAGATTGCTACTACTAACTTTTACCTAAAGACCTCTTTATAGAAGCCCCCTAGGCCTACTAAACCTATATATACTAAGCCACCAACGCCTACTACCTTAAGTACTACCGGAACTAATATCGATTTCTCTATACTAACCTTCCTATAAAAACTCCTAGATAAAGAGCGTAAGCTACTCTAGAAACTAGGACGCTACTATAAATACTATTAAAAAGGCTATTATTATAATAACCTAAACTGCCTAATGGCTAGGTTTAGTAGCTACCGCCTAATACCTAACCTAATACCCTAAACACTAAATATGTCGCTATACGCTACTACCATATAAGACAAAGACGTAGTAATAGCGGTAGAGTTAGATACGGAAACGGAAAACGCCAAGTCCTAGCCCTAAGTTATAGGTTAAGACGCCCTAATAATAGAAAGATCTATATATTAGCTTACTTAATAGATAACTCTATAAAGATAAATAGACGGAAATAGATAGTTTTACCTATAATAGNAACTACTNCTANAAAATAATATAAAAGCCNTTCTATAATTAATTNNNNAGCTACTAATAAATTTATANATACCTAATTTATGCGTACTTATAACCTACTTACCTTACCCCTTACTAAAGCCCGCGCCCTATAACTTGCTAATAGTAATTATACCATATAGAAGATTACCTATATAGTACAACTCTACCTAGATATAAATAGGCACTAGGAAGAACTTTAGGCCTATATTATACTACTTACTAACTACCCTATTATCCTTAAAATAAACTAGCTTAAATAATACAACCCCACTATTAACTAGAAGAAGAGAGAAGTAACCTTTAACTCTAAATACTGCAGAGAGACTTGCCTAGGGTATGGCCTAGCCGCCTCTATTTACTCCCTAGGATATTAACCCAAGAAACCCCTTATTATCCTACCTATAATTAACTACTACTATATAAGTACCCTAGCCTTCTACCGCATAGTATATAAGAAAGGCTGAACCGTTACTATAGCTTCCTAATTATAACTATATAAGCTTAATAAAGAACAAAACTACGTCCTCTATAGTAATAGGATAGATATAGTTAACCTTCTAGAAGACGACGCCCCTACGGAACTCTACGGACTTTTACCTTTAGACTTTAAGAAGTTTATAAAGCTTAAAAAAGGACTTACTAACGAAGAACTCCGCAAGCTCCTCCCTAAGAGGTACTATAACTTTACTAATATATGCTTATAAAAAAGCGCAGATATACTCCCCCTATATTAACCTAATAACTACGCCATTAATATTAAATAAGGAAAAATGCTATCTTATAAAAGACCCTACCTAATATTAAAAGACAAACTTCTAGTTATAAAAAAGTATATCAACAAGCACTTTAATAAAGGATTTATTCGTCCTAGCATATTACTAGTAGCTACCCCTATCCTTCTTACTAAGAAGCTAGAAGGAGGTATTTAATTCTACGTTAACTATAGAGGATTTAACGCTATTACGATTAAAAACTAATACCTAGTACCGCTTATACGTAAGACCCTTAAGCGGCTTAGTTAAGCCAAAATCTATACTAAGCTCGATATTATCGCCGCCTTTAACTATCTCCAAATACATAAAGGTGATAAATAGAAAACCATATTTATATTACGCTTTGGCTAATTTAAATATACTATTATACCCTTTAGCGTATATAACGGCCTAGGTACCTTTTAAAGCTATATTAATAACGCCTTATAGGATTACCTTAACGACTTCTACTCTGCGTACCTAGATAATATACTTATTTATAGTAATAACCCCTCTAAGTATACTAAACACGTTAAAAAGGTCCTATAGCGCCTTAGGGACATAAGACTTTATATTAATTTAAAGAAATGCAAATTCTTAGTTATAGAAGTAAAATACCTTAGACTAATTATTACTACTAAGGGTGTCCGTATAGACCCTAAGAAGGTATATATAATTACTAAATAGTAAGCCCCTAACTGTATTAAGGACGTATAAGCCTTCCTTAGTTTTGCTAACTTCTATTAGAAATTTATATATAACTTCTTAGGCGTAGTAGTACCACTTATAGCAATAATACGAACAAAGGGCCTTTCTATAAAAGGAAGAAAAACGTATCTACGCTTTACCTAAACGCCTAAATACAAGAAGGCGTTCTAAGACCTTAAAAATGCCTTTACTAAAGCACCTATTCTAGCTTACTTTATACTAGGATAATAACTCTACCTTAAAACCAACTCCTTAGACTACGTTAACGCAGGCGTCCTTTCCTAAATAGGTAATAACGGTCTCCTTTACCTAGTTATATTCTACTTATCTAAGCTTATACTATAAAAGTATAACTATAAGATTTATAATAAAGAACTCCTTATAATTATATAAGCGTTTAAAGAATTCTAACTAGAACTCTCCTTAGCAGAGCCTAACTAGCTAACTAAAGTCCTTACGGACTATTACAACCTTAAGTACTTTATAACTATAAAGTAGCTAAACTAACGCTAAGCATATTAGAACGAGTTCCTCTCTAGTTTTAACTTTAAAATTATATATAAACTAAAAGTATAAGGTACTAAACCTAATAGCCTAATACGCCGCTTATAAGACCTTCCTTAGTTTAAAAATAACCCCTATAATTAGTTCTAANAANAGANAATNNTAAAAGNATAAAATTTNGCCCTAGGNATACTACCTATAATAGAGCTAACTATACCCTAGCTTTATACTATAGAACTAAAGTTACCTCCTAAAATTAATAAGCTTATTACTACGGTATATAACGCCTCTATTAACCCATTACTATATTAACTTATTACCGCAAAAACTACTAGCGCCTATACGCTACCTACTAACCTTTAAAGCTTAGGCTAGATTAATATAGCAGCCTTAAAAGTAAAAGAGAATAGGCTCTATTATAGAGGCCGCCTATTTATCCCTAATTTAAAAAATTTATAACAGCAACTAATTTAAATGGCCTACGACCTCTAGTTAAGCGGCTACCTAGGTAAAAAAAAACCTATAAGCCTTTTAGCCGATACTACTTCTAGCTAAAAATAATAGACTTAGTTAAACACTTTATAGGCGCCTACTACGGTTATAAGCGCGCTAAGGCCTTTAATATAAAGTACTAAGGACTATTACACCCTCTACTAGTACCTATATAATAATGGGCAAATATCGCTATAGATTTTATTATTAACCTACTACCCTATACACGACATGGCTATACCTATAAGAATATCCTTATAATAATATACCGACTTATAAAAGAGCGCCACTACGTCCTAACTAAAGGCGTAGCTGTTAGCAACGTTACTAACGCCTTCCTTTATAAAGCCTACCGACTATATAGGTTACCTAACTTAATTACGTCTAACTAAGGCATATAATTTAACTCTAATATATAGAGACAAATCTACTAACGCCTTAGCATCTCTATTAAGATATCTATATCCTTCTACTATAAAACTACTAGGTAACCAGAAAATGCTAATATTAGTATAAAAGCGTACCTACAATAAGTAGTTGCCTATAGTTAAGATAACTGGGTAGATTACCTCCTACTAGGTAAATTTATAGCAAATAACTATGTCTTAACCACTATAGGACTTACCCTGTTCTTTATAAATAAGGGTTATTACCCCTAATTTAGTATAGAGCTATTAGAACTATTAGGCTATAGAGACGCACTAGCCGTAACCGGCTTAGCGTAGGTAAGGCACAGGCGAGGCGCCTACAAAACATAGTCGCCCTGTATTAGAGAACAGCAGAATTTAGTTTTACAGTTCTACTTTATTAAGAACTAGATACTCTTTGTATCCCATTACTATTATTATATTACTACATGCCCTAAGGACCTTAGCGTCCTAATAGTACTAAATTCTTATCCCTTTTTAGGGGTAGTAGCCTGACAACACAGCGGTCTACTAAGGCCACGACTACGTAGCGGCAACCCTCTGTCAAGAAGACAACCTATATTTATTAACTATATCGCAGCCTATTAACCTAATAGCGAGACGCGGGCGTACTAGCGCAGTATATACTACTAAGCCTGGGGATCAGCCCTAGGATAATATAGGCGAACCTATATCGTCCTAGACA
Source organism: Cenococcum geophilum 1.58 (assembly GCF_001692895.1). Classification (NCBI taxonomy): domain Eukaryota; kingdom Fungi; phylum Ascomycota; class Dothideomycetes; order Gloniales; family Gloniaceae; genus Cenococcum; species Cenococcum geophilum. The sequence goes on along the minus strand of NW_027137589.1, from coordinate 1,769,540 downwards.
GAACCGGAAGCTACAGATAAAAGGAATATATAGGAAGAAATATAACAGCTAGAAAACGAGAAGCTACAACTCCTAAAGTAAAGAAAACTATACTTACTTAGGGAAGAGGTAGAAGTACTAAGACGGCGTTAACGCGGTAAAGCAATATTAACTCCTATTCCTAACCTAGATCTATAACCTTAAACTATCCTATTAAAGTACTTAGATAGTAGCCAGATATATCTAAACCTTAAGCGGAAGGCTACTAATATAATAGGCGCTCCGTTAAAACAGGCTATTAAAATAGAGAAGATTGCTCTATATTATAGTAAGACCATATAAGAGCACCAAGACTTCTATAATAGCTTAAAGCTAACATTCCGCCTAGAGCACGACGGCTTTACGGATAAAGATACTAAAGTCGCGTTTATTATATAATATATAAAGGGGACCAACTAAACCCTTTAGCTATAGTACAAAGATAACTATCCAGATACGTAGTTCACCTAAAAGGAGCTTATAGAATTCCTACTTAACTAGATTAAAAGTCCTATTAATTAAGAACTCCATATAGCCCTAACCTATTTAAGGGTAATACAGCGAACCAATTAACTAGTAAATAAGTTTACTGCTTACCTAACCTCCTTAAAAGCGTAAATAAACCCTCCTTATAATTGTTACGGACGCTTTAAGTACAATGTTACGACTACTTAGAGAAGAGACGGAAGAAGCTAGTTGGTTAATTTAGGCACGGTCCAGAATAGAGCCGATAGAACTATGTGACGAGGAATGGTAACCGAGGTCACATAATATGCTATATATTAAACGAGAGGAACGAGAGGAACTTACGTACCTTACGTATAAGACGTATATTACGTATAAGAAGGATTTTATAGGAGTACGGTTGTGTATTTAAGGACCCTTAGTCCCTACTTAGATAGTTCCTTCCTTATAGTAATTCTTAGAATATAATTAGAGTTAATCTATTGGGCAACCACTCCACCAGTTATTATTACGTTGTTAACTTTTATACTTGCATTTCTTATACACCTAGCCTAATAACAAGCCCATTGTAGTTCTTGCTACAAGGTTCCGTTACACAATTACTACCTAGTTACAGTATTAATATAAGAAGTTAAATAATATGCCACCAAAAGCAGCCACCACAACGCCATTAACGGCAGCAACTACTTTAAGGATAGGAGGTAACACTAGTATAGCAAATACTAACTTATAGCAACCTGTGACGGTTAAACAGCTATAGGAAATAGTTAACTAGTTAATAGCTAATAATACAGTATTAGAAGAAAGACTTAACGGGATAGGAGTAGTAAAGATTAAGCTATTATTAATTAAGAGATTTATAGAAGAGAGGTTAAAGCTTAAAGGATTCCTTATGTAAATGTACTTTAAGGTCTTATAAGAGGGAGCAAAGTTACCTATACCTGTGGATCGGATAGCTTACGTAGGACTATTCTTATTAGGAAAAGCACTTAAGTAGTTTAAACCTTACCTTATGGAGATATAGGCAAACGGAATAACAACCACTAACCAAGACGTGTGATTTATATTCTTAAATTAGGAAGGATTTATAGAACGGCTTATGCAAATGTTTAGAAACCTAGAAGAAACAACTATAGCGGAAAGAAAACTCTAGAACCTCGTGCAATAAACTTTAGCAATTAAGTATATAATATAGTTCTAAACACTAGCAATATAAGTAGAGTGGAATAACAGGGCGCTTATAGCACAGTATAAATAGGGACTTAAGGCTAAAGTCTAGGATGTAATTATCCTAATAAAAGATATAGATACCTTAAGGGAACTAATAGATTAGGTAATTAAGATCAACAATTAGATTTATTAAAGGGAATAGGCTAAGAGAGGCTAGAATAGAGTTCTATAGTTATATAAGGCGTAAAGTACGCAACGACAAAAGCTAAGTTAGAAATTATGGTATGGTATAAAGCTAATAGACCTAAGTGGTACTAAAGAAGCCTATAAGAGATAGAGCAAACCGTAGAAACCTAGAGGATAAGAATTAAGTAATTAAAGGTCTAAGAAGCAAAGGCTAAATTAGGGATCTTAACAGCAGAAGACATTTAGGTAGACTCTATAGTAAGAGAAATGGTTTAAAGAAGGAGCTTACATAAATTACGGAAAATAGGGTTATTACGTTAGAGACTATAAAAGTGGGTAGAGTTACTATATAGTAAAAGGCACGAGACTAGTAGACGATATATACGTATAGAGGGATAATAATATGCTACGAGGAACAAAAGAATATTTAATTAAAAGTTTTGCGTTTTGTTATAATAACGCATGCTAAATTTATAAGGACGCTAAGTATGGCGTAAGCTATTAGCTATAAGAGCCAGCACCTATAGGATGTAGAGGAACTAATAAACTAGTTCGCAGATTGGATATTAAGGACAATAAATTTAACTTAGGCGAAACATTCCGTGATAATAAGGCAACAAGGGCCGCTTACTAGGAGCGAGCAGACCTCGGAAATATTATACTAAAGGTAGAGGATAATTCCACTATAGAATAGGGAACATTAGTAGGGATTAAAACCCCACTAAATATAATGTCTATCGCTTCGCGAGACGCAAGAGAAGTAGGATAGCGAACTACTTCGGCACTTAATAAAGGTAAAAGGCCAAAGGCTTAAGATTCTTAAGACAAGATAAGAGACAACTAAGATTCTTAAGATAAGATAAGGTATACCTAAGGACCTATAACGGACGAAAACCAATAGAGTAGGGCAGTAGCTTAGTTCAGAAATATACGAATAAGCTTAGGATAGAGTTTCCTATAGGTATAAGATTCTTAAGACGAAATAAGTAAGATTTAAGACTTTTAAGACAAGATAAGAACACTATAGAAGCCTAGTTAGACTAAGGCTGGAGTTAAGCTTAAGTTAGAAGCAAGCTCGGGATTAAAGAACCTAAGGGGCTAAGAATTCGAAGTACGAATTAGGACACTTATAGATAAGAGATAAGGAGCTTTTTTATAGATTAGAGAATCTGCGGTATAAATAGTAATTAGATTAAGAGACGAATATATAGACCTAGAGGATTTACTAGTTAAACAAAGTGTTCGGACTAAAGATTAAAAAGTTAATACTAGGATTAAGAAGTAAGACGACTTTAAGGATTAGAGCGTAAGGCGCAAACTAAAAGAAACTATAAAAGAGTTTAGGTAAAGAATTATTGCATAGCAAGAACAGAAACTAGATAAGAGATCTAGCATATTAGGACGTATAAAGGATAGAGTACTAGTATAAAGAATCACTAATAGGCCGAGAGTAGGTATACTAAGAGCTAAGTAGCTTACCAAACTAGAAAATAAAGAGAATCTAGGGATTCTAACTAGGTTCGAAGAACGATATATAAAGGGCTGTTATAATATAGTAATAAGAAGATACTTCCTTACGGATAAACTATATACACTCCAGCAGCTATACTAAAAGTAGTATAGGCAAAGGCGCAATAATAAGTAGGAAGATTTCTATATATAGTTAGATAAAAAAGTTATTTAAGACCACCCAATTATAGAGAAGGCTATAACATATATTAAAGGAGCCTTAATTATAACGTTAAAGGATCTAGAGGAACGTTTAGAGGACTAGAGAAGTAAGAGACGCATCTTAGTACCTATAAATAAAGTTATAACGTTTAGATTAGTATAATAAAGGTTTAAACTTAGGGATAAAGACGAGCTAAGAGTTAACCTAAAGCACCTAGCACACCACACGTTATTATGGATTGCGTATATAGACAATATATACGAAATGTATAAGAATCCGAAGGAAAAGAATTGGAAATACCCTATAAGGATATACTAAATAATAGACAAGTAATAGTACAGGAATGCTAAATATATGCATAGATAGCATCTAGCAGAGGCCTAAGAGGAAGGAAGTTTAGCACTTTAACTAGGAAGATTCCTTATAGAAGAATGCTTAGACGGACAATAGTAGTGGGAATGCCTAGAAAATATGTGTTTATAGTATATTAAAGATAAAAAGCGAACTAGGTATTGGCTAAAGAGCGAGCTAAGTATACTAGGATTAAGCAGCTAATAGTTAGGAAAAGTAAAGGCCTACGGGACTAGAGGGAGCCAGTGGTAGAGCCTTAGACCCTTAAAGGAATTTAAGGATAATACCTAAATTTACGAGTTAATTAGTAAGATTAGCAGTTTAAAGCGCTAATAGATAGTAAAGTAACGCGAAACTATATCTTACTAGTAGTAGTTAAGAGAATGGGACTACCTTATAGATAAAAGGAGCAACTTTACCTATTAGTTATGATTTTAGGAGATCTAATAACCTATAGAGGAGGGATTATTAATCTTAAAATAGGACCTATTTAGATAACTATTAAAGGAAGACAAATTAAGATATCTTTTAATATCCTACCATTAGGACGGGATGAGGCAGTATTAGGTATGCCTTAGTTATAGGAATATAATCTAAGGATCGATTGGATTATAGGTTAGGTCGATATTAGAGATACTTAACGCCGCAAGATATAATAATAAGCTAAGTTAGTATGGTATTAAGTAGGAGCGACCTATAAAGAAACAGAAAAAGGACTAAGTTATATACTAAAGAGATACTATAAGTATGGTAAAAAACTATAGTTACTAGAGAGTAAAAAGCTGTTAGAATATGTAGTATAGGACTATAAGATAGAATTAGAACTAGAAATAAGTTTAAAGTTTTTTCTAATTTATAAGCTTACCAAAGAAGAAGGTAGAGCGTTAAAAGAGTTTATCTAGGAAAATCTATAAAAGGGATATATTAGACTATTATAGTTATTAGCGGGTTATCCAGTACTATTTATACTAAAGAAAAATAGTAAACTAAGGCTGTATATCGACTATAGATAGTTAAATAGCATTACTAGGAAGGATAGGTATCCTTTACCCTTAATTAGCGAAATCTAAGACAGAATAGGCAATGCGCAAATCTTTATAAAGATAGATCTAAGATAGGCGTACTATTAGATTAGAATTAAGGAAGGCGATAAATAAAAGGCAGCCTTTAGGTTAAAGGAAGGACTATATAAACTATTAGTTATATAATTCGGGCTTATAAACGCACTAGCAACGTTTTAGAAGCGTATTAATAATATATTAGGAGAACACTTAGATAAATTTGTTATAGTATATCTTAATAATATTATTATCTACTTAATAACTAAAGAAGAATACGGGGAATACGTTAAATGGGTCTTAAAGAGACTATAAGAAGAACAGATACTAGTAGTAATTAAGAAATGCGAGTTCTTTACTAGAAAAACCGATTTTGTTAAATTTATTATTAAACTAGGCTAACTTAGTATAGATTTAAAGAAGATTAAGGCTATAGTAAATTAGTAGGAACTAGAGAACGTTATATAGTTAAAATTGTTTTTAGGGTTTTGCAATTACTGTAGAAGGTTTATAGCGCAGTAGTTAAAGAATATTAAGCTATTTACGCGGTTAATAAAGAAAGAAGAACTATGGGTATAGGAAAAGGAGTAAAGAGAACTTTTTAAGAAAGTTAAAAAGTTGTTTACCTAGGAGCTAGTTCTTAAGATCTATTAACTAGGACTAGAGACGGTTATAGAGATAGATATATTAAATTATATACTAGGGGCGTGCTTTATATAAAGGTATTAAAACAGATGGCACCTAGTAGCATACTATAGTTAAAAGATAACACTACTAGAGTTAAACTATAACATCTACAATAAGGAGTTATTAGGTATAGTTATAGTATTAAAGAAATAAAGAGCATTCTTATAAGGCATAGAGAAACTATTTATAGTTAAGACGGATTATAAGAACCTAATAGGATTCCTAACGATAAAGGAACTTAACTAAAAATAGGTTAGATGGGTAGAGATGCTTACAGAATACTATTTTAAGATTTAGTATACTAAGGGTATAGATAATACGCGGGTAGATGCTCTAAGCTATAAAGCTAAACTATAAAATAAGGCAAAGCTATTAGGGGCTTTATTGCAAAGAGATATAGACAGATTAATTAGGTATAATTATCCGAAAATTATAGTAACTTAAAAAGATAATAAACTANAGAAAGTCTANNAGATANTAGAAAGCTTTTAGGTATAAAGAATTCTAGAAGCATAGCTAAAAGATCTATAAACGGATATATATAAAAATTAAGAAGTAAAGTATATCCTAAAAAGCATAGTAGAGTAGTTTATAGAAGACTTTTATAAGGGACTAACTTAAGGACACAATGGAGCTATGGGCTTAGTGTTAAGACTTTAGAAGGAGTACATTATTAACGGAATTTAGAGGATGGCTAGAAAAGTTATAAAGGAATATCTAGATTGCTAAAGGAATAAACTAATAAGGTATAAGCCATATAGAGGGCTATAATCTATTAAAATACCAGAGAGACTATGGGAGGTTATATTATGGGACTTTATTATTAAGTTACTAAAATTAAAAGATCCTATTACCGGATAAGATTATAACGCGATCTTAGTAATAGTAGATAAGCTTATAAAGTGGGGATACTTTATAGCATATATAGAAGAAATCTTAGCGGAAGATATTGCTAGAATCTACGTTAAAGAAGTATTTATAAGATATAGAGTACTAAGTAAGATTATATCGGATAGAGATTTAAGATTCGTAGTAGTATTTTAGGAAGTGTTCTTAGTAGAGCAAGGAGTTTAAGCAGCAACTTCTACCGTATATTATCTATAGACAGACGGTTAAATAGAAAGATTAAATTAGACGCTAGAATAGTATTTAAGGCATTATATTAATTATATATAGAATAATTAGGTATTACTATTACTAGTTATATAGTTTATATATAATACAATACCTTAAAAAGGAATAGGCATATTACCATTTAAGGCAAATTACGGATATAAGCTAAGAACATTGTTATTACTACGGTAAGTAAAGAAAATGAGTAGTATAGCTAAAGAAAGAATAAAGACGTTAATAAATCTTTATACAGACTTTATAGAATTAGTAAAGAAAGTATAAAAGAGAATAAAAAAGTACTATAATGCTAGGAGATCTAAGGGACCAGATCTTAAGGAGGGAGATAAAGTGTGGCTACTATATAAAAATTTTAAAAGTTAACAACTAAGCAAGAAGTTAAACTATGTTAGACTAGGACCTTTTAAAATTATATAAAGGATTTTACTAATTACGTTTAAGTTAAACCTACTAGCTAAAATAAAGATCTACCCTATATAGCACATTGCAATGCTAGAGCCAGTATATAGGAATATTAAGCTACCGGTCTATAAAGTAGATACGTATAGAGGATAAGAAGAAGACAAATAGTAAGTTTCGAAAATTGTTAATTATAAGGACACCGACAATAAAACATGGTACGAGGTTAAGTGGATAGGCTACACTAAGACTACCTAGAAGCTACTAGAGAATTTAAAGAATGCTATAGAAAAGGTATAGGAGTATTAGAAGAGATTAGGTTAGGTAGTATTAATAAAAAAGGATTGCTAAAGAATAAGTCACCTAAGGGGGACCCAAAAAGAGTAGTTGCCGAACTACTTAGATCTATTTCCTTCTTCATTAAAAGAGAATCCGTTCTTTTATTACCTAGTTCCTATAAACCTTATTCTATAAGTTTTTACTCCTTAAAATAAACCTTCTTATAAACCTTCTTAAGACAAAGCAGACAAGTAGACGCCGTAATTTAAGTATCTAGAGCCTTCTATTCCGCGTTATAGGAACGTTCTAACTTAGTAAAGGCTTATAACAATTCACTATCTAGCCGCATAGCAGCAGATTAAATATAAAACCCTAAGATAAATTAATTAGGGAACTAGATGACTATTAAGAGTAATAGGTCGCGTATATTTAGTATTAGAAGTAGAGCGAACGTTATAGAACGAACGAATATTTGCTTTAGTACACTCCGAGCAAGAGGACAGTTATTATAAAAATAGGTTCGCTAACGCAATATAAACTAATCCCTTTTTTAAGCAATAAGAATATGGAGACGGTATAATCTTACTAAGAGATAATATTGCAGCAATAGTGCGAGCACGACGTTGGGCGTATAAAGAAGAAATTGCTTTAGGTATAATAAGCAATAATATTAACCAAATTAATTAGACGGATATTATACCTCTAGTAAACAACTTAGAGATGTTTTAAATCTTTAAGGATAAAGATAAAGAGGAGGGAGATAGTGTTACGGACGCTTTAAGTACAATATTATAACTACTTAGAGAAGAGACGGAAGAAGCTAGTTAGTTAATTTAGGCACGGTTTAGGATAGAGCTAATAGAACTATGTGATAAGGAATAGTAACTAAGGTTATATAATATGCTACGTATTAAATAAGAGGAACGAGAGAAACTTACGTACCTTATATATAAGACGTATATTACGTATAAGAAGGATTTTATAGGAGTACGGTTGTGTATTTAAGGACCCTTAGTCCCTACCTAGATAGTTCCTTCCTTATAGTGATTCTCAGAATATAATTAGAGTTAATCTGTTAGGCAACCACTCCACCAGTTATTATTACGTTGTTAACTTTTATACTTGCATTTCCTACACACCTAGCCCAATAACGAGCCCATTGTAGTTCTTACTATAAGGTTCCGTTACAATAATGCAAAGCATCTAATAATATATCTATTTGTAAAGCTGCGGCTAGAGCTACAGGTTGCTATTACCAACTATTAAAAATTCCCTTAAACTTAAGACTAGCTAGTTTCCCTAGCTACCCTATTAAAGGAAAACCAGAAGAACGTAAGCGCCCTATAAGGTAGAAGCAATAGGCGCGCCGCGAACTTAAATACAAAAACCACCTAGTTAGGTAACTTAGGGAGAACAAACTCCAAAACCACTGCTAGCGACTTAACAGCGGGGCAAAGCAATACCGCCGGGGGTTTAGCTCAGCCTAAAGGAAACTACAAAAATTATAGCAAGCCAGGATATTGGTAGCAATAATGCCTAAAGTAGCGACAGTAACAGCAGCCGCCACCAAGCAGCGTAAACGCCATCTTTACGCCAAGAAAAGGCAGGCGCCCTCGGAGCCCCTTACACCCATAAGACGCAAGCTACCACTAGATCGTAAGGAAGCTATTACTATCTTAGAAGAAGTCCTATTCTAGCAGACTTAGAAGAAGACCTTAGTAATACTTAATCTCGGCGCCGAAGTAAATGTAATTAATTAGTAATTTACAATAGAGTATAACTTTAAGACACTAAACGCAGAATTACCTACCTACTCCTAGTTAAATAAAACTTAGGTATATTACTATAAAGCCTATAAGGTACTATTATAAATAAAGGACAGCTAGGGCAGAATTAGGGAAGTAACCCTTATCTGCTATAGAATGGCTAACATATCCCCTACTATTACCCTAGGTATACTAGGGTTAAAGAAGGCCTAACTTCTTATTAACTATAAGGCAAAGGCATAGCAATAAAAGCTAGACGGCTTATCCCTATTACTATAAACCCCTAAGGGTTTCGCAGAGTCTCTCTAGAGGGAATCTAGGGTCTTCGCCCTAGTAATTACTAAATTAATACCTAGCAAATAAGATAACGGCAGCTTACTAGTCCTTTCCCCACAATTAAAAGAAGCTAATAATATCTTCTTATATAAGGAAGCAGGAAAGCTACCCCAACACTACTAGGGCGACTATACTATTAACCTAGAAGAGGGATAGGAGGTCCCATATAAACCGCTCTATAACCTCTTAGTTAAAGAGCTAAAGGTACTAAGGGAGTACTTAGACAACGCCTTAGCTAAAGGCTAGATCTAACTAAGTACTAGTCCCGTAGGGGCACCTATTCTATTTATACCTAAAAAAGATAGGAAGCTGCGGCTCTATATAGACTATAGAGGCCTTAACAAAATAATAATCAAAAATCGTCTTATACTACTATTAATCAGTAAGACCTTAGACCGCTTAATAGGTTCTAAGATCTTCACTAAGTTAGACCTAACAAATATATATCACCGCCTTCGTATCCATTAAGGCAATAAGTAAAAGACGGCGTTCTATACGCGTTACAGCCACTTTAAGTATTTAGTTTTACCTTTTAGGTTAACTAACAGACCAGCGACCTTTTAGGGCTATATTAATCGAGCCTTATTAGGACTAGTAGACGTCTTCTATATAGTCTACCTTAATAATATTCTAATTTTCTTAGAAAATCTAAAGGAACACTAGCGCCACATACTAGAAGTACTATATAGGTTATAGTAATATTAACTATATGTAAACCTTAAGAAGTACAGGTTTAGCGTATAAAAGGTTAAGTTCCTAGGATATATTATTAGTCCTAAAGGCGTAGCAATAGATCCTAGCTAAGTAGAAGCTATTACCAAGTAAAAGAGCCCTTAATCCTATAGGGATATTTAGGTCTTCCTAGGTTTTACTAACTTCTATTACTAGTTTATCTATAAATACTCTACTATTATAAAGCCTATTACTAATCTCCTTAAGGGAGCAAAGAACGGCCGTAAAGCTAGGCCTTTTAGTTAGCTAAAAGAGGCGGAGCAGGCAATACGCCAGCTCTATAACGCCTTTATAACGGCGCCGCTCCTATAACACTATATACCGGGCTTACTAACCCAGTTAGAGACTAATACCTCTATATAAGGCCTAGCAGCAATTATATTATAGCTGTTTAAAGATAGCCTTTAGTATCCAATAGCCTTCTAGTTTAGAAAGCTTTCGCTAGCAGAGCGTAATTATAAGACCTATAATTAGGAGCTACTAGCTATTATAGAGGCTTTTAAGCATTAGAGACACTACATTAAGGGGCTATCAAGCCACCTAGAAGTGCTCACAGATTATAATAATTTAAAGGGTTTTATAAAAGTAAAAGCCCTTAATAGACGGCAGGCCAGATAAGCTATAGCATTAGCTGCCTATAACTTTATAATTAAGTATAGGGCGGGAAAAACAAACCCCGTAAACGCGCTATTAAGGCAACCCCTAGGCGCAGGGGGTCCGCTAGAAAAAGACACTATACTACTATTACTCTAAAGGACTTTAGGAATATAGGGCCACTAACCTAAAATAAAAGTCCTATTAGGTATATAGGAAAGCGAGCCTTCTATAGAAGTGTCGTTTTTACGGCTATAAGCCGGCAACCTAACAGCGGTACGCCTGGGCTATATAGTATTACGGTTTAACTAGGCAACCTACACGTATACTATTAAGTAGCGTATAATAAGGACCCAAGTTAAAGAAGCTAGTACTTAAGAGAGTGCTTATAAGTCTAGTACGGAAATAGTTATTAAGCTTATTAAAGGACTTTAGACTAAAAATAACTTTATGCTATAAAAGCGCAGCAACAGCGTAGATATAACAAGACGCCGTTAACGCGCCCGCTTAAAGCCAGTATAGCAGTTTAATTCCGCTAGACTACTTTATTACCGCAGGAGGTTATATATACCCCTAGACCCAATAGTTTATATAAAGCTCCTATAGATCTACCACAATAATACCCTAGCTAGCCACTTCGGTAAGAAAAAGACTCTAAATCTCCTCTCGCGTAAGTACTACTAGCCTAGTATAACTACGGACGTTATAAACTATATCTCTACCTATAATCTATACCAGCGTATATATACGCCTTAACATTACCCTTATAGCAAGCTCTAAGCGCTACCTTACCCAGATTAGCCGTAGCAGGAGATTATAATAGACTTTATTATAGGCCTACCGCCTAGCAAATAAGGCAAGAAGGTATATAACGCAATATATATAATAGTCGACCACTATACTAAGATAGCCTTATATCTACCTATAATAAAAACTATTACTATAACTAAACTCGCGGATCTCTTCCTTAATAAAATAGTACGCCATTTTAGAGCCCCTAGGGGGATTATATTTAATTAAGGCAGTATCTTTACTAATAAGTTCTGGTCGGAGCTATGCTTTACTATAAAGATTAAATATAGGCTAAGTACGGCCTTTTACCCGTAAATAAACGGGCAAATAAAACGCCAGAACTAAACCTTAGAGTATTACCTCTATATATTCTATAATGAAAAGCAGAGCAACTAGGTAGGCCTCTTACTGCTAGCTAAATTCGCCTATAATAATGCTAAATATAGCACAACGGGTATAAGCCCATTCTATGCCTACTATAGGTTTTACCCGCGTCTAGAATATAAGGTTAAGGTAAACAATAGTAGTTCTATTCTAGCCGCCTCTAAGAGGATTAAAAGGATATCCCTTAAATATAAAGCGCTAGCGAAACGCTAGAAATACGCTGCCGAGGCGTAAGTAAAATACTATAATCGTTATTACTAACTATAGGTATATAAAGTAGGGGATCTAGTCTTACTATTAACTAAGAACCTTAAACTAAAAAGGCTAAGCAAGAAACTTATAGCACGCTTTATTGGACCTTTTAGTATAGCTAAACTAGTCGGAAAGTAAGTATACTAACTATATCTACCTATGTCTTACCGTATCCACCTAGTATTCTATATTAGCTTACTAAAGCCATATAAATAATATAAGGGCACTATTAAAGACTCTCTACTAGGGCCTATTAAGCTAGACAATTAAACGGACTAAAAGGACCAATATAAGGTAGAAGAAGTATATAGAAGAAAGGGACATAACCAAACCCTATAGTACCTAGTTAAGTAAAAAGGATAGCTAAAAAAATATAACTAATAGGTCCCTATAGAGGACATTAATAAGGACGCAAAGGAGATATATAATAGTTACTTTACCCTAAGGGGCAAATAGAAGAGAAAGTAGGCGGGAAAATAAAAAACTTTTAATTACAACCGGGATTACGCCCTACTAGCGGGGCAATAACGGAATGACGGTGGAGTGATAGTAGTACGTTAATAGAAATATAGATACTCTACAACTCTACCTCTTCCTCTTCCTCCTCCTCCTCCTCTCCCTCCTCATCCCCCTCTCCCTTCTCCTCATCCTCCTTACTCTTATCCTCCTCCTTACCCCTTATAATGGGAGGCATATTAGCCTATAGGTACTATTAGCATACGCTATAACAGCGAAACACCTACGCTATAACATATACTAAAGCGCGTATTATATTAAGAATTCCTTTAAGAGTATAATAAATAGCTTATAATTCCTGCACTTAGAGCAGGGGAAAGTTTTTACCCTTTAGGCGCTAGCGGAGACTATACTTAGCGCCAGTGCGTACTAAGGCCTTAATATCCTTTATAAAGGATTTCTAAGCGGCAGTAACGCGAGCGTTAAGGTTAGCCGTGTCCCCGCTAGCAACCCGCTAGCGCTTAGCCCTATTAATAAGGGCGAGTAGCTTATTTAGGTGGCTATAGAAGGCCTTAGGGACCTAGTTTATTAGCTATTAAAACCTAAACTAACGCACTTAAACTTACTAGTTAGCACGACTTATTTAGTTATTAGTAGTACCCATAATTACAGTTAGCCTACTTACCGCAAATAGCCCGCCTAGCGGTAGCTACGCGCTTAGCATAGCGGAGGTAAATTAGTTTAAGTAAGGCTAGGGGAGCACCTTATAAACAATAAAGAAGCTTAGACGGCGTCTAGTAGGGTTAGCAATAGCTATAAGCTAGTATAAAAAATACTTACGGAAGGCTCGCCAACAGGCAAACCAGCAGCACTATACTTGCGATTTATAATTAATTAAAAGTTAAGAAGAAGGTAAGTCATAGGCTAAACAAATTAAAATTAAATAAGAAGGGAAATCTGGTGTCCTACCTAGGTAGAAACTCCTACCTTTATAGATCTCTATAAGGTCCTATTATTATATTATCCTATTATTACATTATCCTATTATTATATTATCTAATTTACTTAAATTTGTTAAAAAAACTTTTTATTTAAGGAAGGGCAATAATAGCACTCCTATTGTATAATAGCGTCGGCTAAAAACAGCCGCTTAAGAAGGGGGGGGCAATTATTAGGCTATAGAGACGTACTAGCCGTAACCGGCTTAGCGCAGGCGAGGCGCAGGCAAGGCGCCTATAAAACGTAGTCGCCCCATATTAGAGAATAGTAGAATTTAGTTTTACAGTTCTACTTCATTAAGAACCAGATACTCTTTATATCCCGTTACTATTATTATATTACTATATACCCTAAGGACCTTAGCGTCCTAACAAGAACCTATTAATAAAAAACTGCTATATAGAAAACGCCTTAAGATATTATTTACTAACTAGCATATAGACCGTATAAAAAATCTACTTAACTACTATAAGGGAGAAATGGCCTAGGCTTAAGTAAAGTAGGCCTACTTCGCTAACCGTTATAGAACGCCACCACTAAAGATATATATTAGTGACTAGGTATAGCTAAATATACGCAATATCTCTATATAGAGGCCTATAAAGTTACTTAATTATAAGAACCTTAGCCCCTATCTAATTAAATAAGTTATTAATAGGGGAGCCGTATATAAGCTAGAACTTCTACCCGCCCTAGCTACCCGCGGGATATAGCCCATATTTTACCTATAGCTATTATACCTCTATTAGCCTAACCCTTTACTAAGGTAGATATAGCCTAAACCCCTACTAGTACTAATCTAAGATAAGAATAAAGATAAGAACTATAAGGAGTGGACTATTAAACGAATTATTAACTCTAAATACTTTAGCAAAGGTAGAGGACGACGGCTTTACTATAGAGCTATATACATAGGATTTAATATAGATTAGCTAGAATAGCAACTATAGGAAGACTTTAAAAATGTAAAGGATCTAATTAGCGACTTTTACTATACAAACCTATAGAAACTAGGCCTAAGTAAAGACTTTATACCTAATCCTCTATAGGAGCCCTTATAGAGTTAAACCGTTATATATTACTACATAAGGGTAAATTACCATTAGATTACCGTTAGATTGCGGTAAAGTGCGATCACATAACCGGAATATTATTAAGATATTTAAAAACTTTAACTAGCGGTCAAAGTTATCTAATTAGTTAGATTCTTAGATGCCAAGCCCTATTACATAACGTTATTTTAAGCCTTTAGCAATACCCCCCTTTTCTTCTTTTCTATACCTTAAGTGTCCCTTTTATATATATATAGTAACTACAGTATTGCCAGAGCTCCACCTCTATAAGAGGGGGGGTAGTGTTACAGAACCCTACTATAGGGGCCTCTATAGGAGAGCCCCGTGCTCTTATATACACCTTACGTATAGCTTATATTAGCTACGCGTAGGTATATCACCTCCTTACGCCCTTAACCCTTACAATCAATTACGTAACGTCTTATAGACTCCTTAAATATATACGCTTTATAGCCACTACCCCCGTTTTATAACATAAGCTAAATCTAATTACTTTATTACTGTTATAATAATTGCTATTACAATATTACTATATAGGCGTAAAAAGTCGGTAAACGTTTACCTAACTTATAACGCTAAAAACCTATAACAAGTAGCTACGTAGCTGCTAACTACGGACTCTACGCCAAATATATAAGAGAATCCTACTAAGGATAAGCCTAATACAGTCCGTGATTAAACAGTGGCACTAAAGGCCTAGAAGGACTTCTTATTTAGTAGATAACCCTACTATTATTATTATAATAAAATAATAGAGTTTTAAGAACAAAGCTTTATAATCTCTGTATTAGTAACGGATTAAAAAAAAGCTTATTAGAACTGCCTATACTAAAGCTTATACCTAGGTCTTTATAGCCTACCCTAAAAAAACCTATAAAATTATTAGTAACTGCTACTACTAGCCTAAAATAGTTATATATATTAACTGTTATATATAGAACTGCAATAGCTACTATAAATTTATAATCCTATAAGATAAAACCCTAAGATTATTAAAACTACTTCTAATACTAGAACGCCCCTAATAATATATCTTTATAGACTTTTATAAGCTACCTATAGACCATAATAGATATAATAAAGTTATAATTCTAGTTAATCGCTTTAGTAAACGCCTATTCTTAATCCTATATTATAAAAATATTAATACTAAAGAAGCGGCCTAACTATATATCTACTACGTCTACTAAATCTACGGAGTATTAGATACTATTATATCTAATTATAGGCCGTAATTTATATTAGCATTCTAGAATAAGTTTACCTAGATTTTAGGCATTAAGCTAAAGCTTTCTACCACATACTACCCCTAGATAGATAGTTAGACGGAAATTATAAATTAATACTTAGATTAGAGACTTCGGCTCTTTATTAACTACTTTTAAAATAACTAGGCTAAACTACTACCCCTAATAAACTATGCTTAAGCGGCCCTACCCTATAACTCTATAGGATTTGCCCCTATTTAACTAGAAATGGGTTACTTACCCTATATAAGCTTTAACTAGGAAAGACTAGAAGGACCCTAAACCATACACAAAAAACTATCTTATAAAGAAATATAGTACTACGCTAAGCGCTTAGATGGTAGCCTATATAAATCTAGAAAAGGCCTAAAAATTAATATAATAATAGGCAAATAAGTATAAGTAAGAGCCTAACTTTACCGTAGAAAATATGGTCTAGGTTATAATAAAGAACTAGAGGATAAAACGACCTAGCTATAAGCTAGACTATTAAATAGTAGGACTATATAAGGTTTTTAAAAAGATAGGTAACGCGTATAAAGTAAAGCTCCTAAATTTAATTAAAGTTTACCCTATTTTCTCTCTAGATAAACTATAGAAAGCTATAAATAACCTATTACCTAAATTAAAAAAATAAACCTCCCCTACCGATTTAAGTTAATAGCAATAATAAATAGGAAATTAAAGAAATACTAGCCTATAAGCTTATAAGGGGAACGTTAAAATATTATATTAGTTAGAAAGGGTACAACTTAGACCCTACTTAGTACCCTATATAGAACTTTATAGGTAGTCCCTATAAGCTTTAGGAATTTTATAGTCGTTACTCTAATAAACCTAAACCCCTAAAGTACCTTAATAAGTAAATAAAGTGCTAAAATAGCGAAGATAATAAGCTGCCTATTAAGCATAAAGATAAAAATACCCTATAGATATAATACGGACGTATAAAGCCTAAGGGTAGGCTTTTTTAAAGGGGGGGGGGGTAATATTACAGCACTAGTAGAAACTGGTGGATTATAGCTAATAGATATTAGTAGATTATAGCGGATAGTTGTAAATAGTTGTAGACAGTTTTAGACAGTTTTAGACAGTTACCGTTATATAATTAAAGGATTATATATAACGTTAAGCGGCGCCGCCCTCCGTCTCCTTTTCTTTCTTTAGCTTTAGATCCTTATTTATAGACTACTAATTATATAGGCTTTGTTACGGCTTAAACAAATGCCTTTAAACCGAAGCTTAAATAAATGCTATATTATAAAGATACTAAGCTAAGGAGCAGAGAAGGTTAAGGAAAGTGTTACGGACGCTTTAAGTACAATATTATAACTACTTAGGGAAGAGTCAGAAGAAGCTAGTTAGTTAATTTAGGTACGGTCTAGAATAGAGCCGGTAGAGCTATATAACGAGAAATAGTAACTAAGGTTATATAATATGCTACGTATTAAACAAGAGGAATAAAAGGAACTTACGTACCTTATATATAAGACGTATATTATATATAAGAAGGATTTTATAGAAGTATAGTTATGTATTTAAAGGACTATAGTCCCTACCTAGATAGTTCCTTCCTTATAGTAATTCTTAGAATATAATTAAAGTTAATCTATTAAGCAACTACTCCACTAGTTATTATTACGTTATTAACTTTAATTTACATTACCTACACATCTAGCCTAATAACGAGCCTATTATAGTACTTACTATAAGGTTCCGTTACACAATTACTACCTAGTTACAGTATTAAATATAGAAAGTTAAATAACATACCACTAAAANTAGCCACCACGACGCTATTAACGGCGGCAACTACTTCGAGATTAGGAAATAATACTAGTATGGCAGATACTAACTTATAGCAACCTGTAACGATTGGATAACTATAAGAGGTAATTAACCAGTTAATAACTAATAATATAGTATTAGAAGAGAGGGTTAATGGGATTGGAGCAGTAAAGGTTAAGTTACTATTAATTAAAAGGTATTTAGGAGAAAGATTAAAGCTTAAGGGGTTTCTTACCTAAATATACTTTAAGGTTATATAAGAAGGGGCGAAGCTACTAACACTTATAGATCGAATAGCCTATATAAGACTATTCCTATTAAGAAAAGTACTTAAGTAGTTTAAGCCTTACCTTATAGAAATATAGGTAAACAGAATAACGACTACTAATTAGGAGGTGCGGTTTATATTCTTAAGCTAGGAAGGGTTCGTAGAATAACTTATATAAATATTCGGAGACCTAGAGGTAGTAACTACGGCGAAAAAAAAACTCTAAGATATTACGTAATAAACCTTAGTAATTAAGTATACAACGTAGTTTTAGACGCTAGTAATATAAGTAGAGTGGAATAATAAGGCGCTTATAGCATAGTATAAGTAAGGACTTAAGGCTAAAGTCTAGGACGCGATTATCCTAATAGAAGATATAGACACCCTAAGGGATTTAATAGATTAAGCGATTAAGATTAACAATTAGATCTACTAGAGGGAATAGGCTAAGAGAGGCTAGGATAAAGTTCTATAGTTATATAAGACATAAAGTACGTATCGACTAAAGCTAAGTTAGAAACTATGGTATAGCGCAGAGCTAATAGACCTAAGTAGTACTAAAGAGGCCTATAAGAGATGGAGTAAAAAACTATAAAAACCTAGAGGTTAAGGATCTAGTAATTATAGGACTAGGGAGTAGAGGCTAAACTAGGGATCTTAACAGTAGAAGACGTTTAGGCGGACTTTATAGCAAAGTTAATGGTTTAAAGAGGGAGCTTATATAAATTGCGGGAAATAAGGTTATTTCGCAAGGGATTATAAAGATAGTTAGAGTTACTATATAATAAAGGGAACTAGACTAATAGTAGGAGATATATATATTATTATTAATTCTATTTATTGCCCAATTCGGTCCCTTTTTAGGTCTATATAGGCTACTACCTATCTATATAGGAAAAAATCCCCTTAAGGGGGAAAAACCTAAGTATTTCCTTGCCGCTAGTAATACGCGTTCCGCCTTCGCCTAGCTAGTATATCTTTATATCTTTTGTCTGCCTTACGTACTATACTTCCTGGGTATATTAGAAGATCTAGGGGGAGGGAGTAGTAGGAGGGTCTGGCGATTCGCCAGTATGCCGCCTATAGCTAGGCGGGGGGTGATCAGTCTCTAAGGGGCTGGAGAGGGGCGTGTCCTATAGTGTCCTCCTATTAAATCTTATGTGCAGTTTGGAACTACTAGAGGACTCCTTATCCTATAAGCCATTTTGCTGCTGCTTATAGGCCTCTACTTATAGAGAGCATCCGGTTAATATCGTTTGTGCCTATACTAATAAGTAGCTAGTCCCTTACTAAGCGGTAGCTGCAAAATAGTAGTATATAGCGTACTGTCTAAGCGGGCTATCCGTATATGCACTAAGGTATAGTACTTAGGACATAGACGCCCGCGAGCCATACGTTTAGGCCTAGGACCTCCATCTATAGTAGAAAGGCAGCTGTAAACTCCACTTTCGTTAGTCCTTTATATAGGGGGAGAGTTAGTATTAACTATGGGGTGTTCTATATAGTTACGTCTTATATTTCCGCTACTTCCTTCTATTATTACTTCTATTCGAGATCTACCTATCTTACGATTAGTATAGTAGATCTCCACTTATATTAGTGGCCTCCTATCCTCTATTGCCGTTATAGCGCTCTACTAGTATGGCGCCGGGTCTCTGCTTAGTGGGCTAGTAGTTCCCACATTTCCTTTTCTCTCTCTACCGCTTATAGGTAGAGGGCTTCCTAGCTAGTATACTTGGGCGTGTCTCCCCTTTAAGGAGCCCTCGCTCTTTATATATATCTCATTTCTCATATACGTTTTAGCGTTTAGCGAATTTTTTCTTCTACTGGGTGGCCTTATACTGTGACTGCTCTCTATATTACGGTTATATTAATATATACGTCTAGTAGTAGAACTACCGCTTTACGTTCAAGTGCGGCGCGTAGTGTTCTCCTATATACCCCTATGGTTCTACATAGGCACTTATTTTATAGCTTAGCTAATAGCGCTAGGGCGCTCTTTACTCGCACCTTACTACTTAGTCCTAGGCCCTAGACCTAGGAGCCGTATAGCATTGTTGGCCTTATAACTACTATGTATAGTAGGCGTGTAAGTCTAAATAAGGGTCCCTATGTTAAGGCGGTAATTTATAATGCTACCAAGAATATAGCTGCTCCCCTATAAGTTACCTATATAATATACTCGTTCTAGTTTAGTTTAGAGTCTACCCAGACCCCTAGGATCTTAAGGGTAGCTTCTAGTTTTGCTTCGCAGCCCTAAATATTCACTATTAAGGCTAAATCGCTACTTGCCCTTCTTTTCCTTATAAAGTGGATAAGTTAGTATTTATCTAGTGCGAATTTAGCGCCGTATCGTTTTGCCTATGTAATGCACCTATTATGCGCCTAGTTTAGCCTAGTATAGTTTTCTGCTACTGTGTTTCCCTATATAATTAGGTTTGTGTTATTAATAAATCTAAGGGCTATTATATCCTTGCTATTGTTAAATATCTCTAGTAGTTCGGATATAAAGAAGAGGAATAGGATTAGTAAGAGGGGTGATCCCTATAGGATGCCTATAGGTATTAGTATTAATTTACTTTCATATCCCTCAATTATAATTTTTATAGTACGCCCTATTAGGAAGGTATAGACGAACTTAATTATCTAGTCTAGTAGGCCCTTATTTCTTAGAATCTATAGAAGTCTCTTATATAATACGTTATTAAAGGCTCTGCTTAGGTCTAGGCTTAGTATAGATATAATATATCCTAGGTAAGCTTACTATACCACTTAGACGCTAGAGGTGATTAGGGAGAGGGCTGAAAGGGTTAATCGTTTCTTTCTTACGCCCATTTATATCTACGGTAGTAGCTCCTATACTTCTGCCGCTTCTTATATATATTCTATAACTATCTTTTCTAGAAGCTTTCCTAGGGTATTTTCTAAGGCGATCGGGCGGTAGCTTCCTAGAAGGGAATAGTCTTTTTTCTTTACCTTTTATAAGATAACCGTAGTTGTTGCTTTAAAGCCTTCGGGTAGTTCGCCTCCCTAAAGACAGGCGGTTACAGCATTAGTAAGTAGTATTGCTATTACTTCTACCGCAGCCTTAATTACCTTATTTAGGATCTTATCTAGCCCTAGCACTTTACCGGTAGGGAGCTTTTATATAGCGTCCTTTATTTCTTTTACTAATATTATATAACTTATTTTAATAGGTACGGGAAGGGATTGGCTGCTAATATCCTATAGGTCCGCTTAGCCTGCGCTAGGGAAGAACCTTTCTGCTAGTATTTTAATTTTTTCCCCATTATTATTCGTGTACTAGTCCTATTCTAACCAGCGTAGTGCGGGTAGGTAGGGGTCCCCTAGCGTCTCTTTGGCGGCTTACTTACTCCACTTTAATATATGCTATAGTCCCTTATTATATGGTTTAGTAGGGTCTAAGGTAATTTCTTTAAGGAATTGGCGCCAGTTATTTCTACCCTCTTTCTAAATTATCTTCTTAAGCCTATTTTTAAGGGCCTTAAAGCTCTATTGGTGGTAAGCTTCGCCTATTGCGCTGTACTATCGCCTTGCCCTTTTAGCGCCTATAAGTAGCTAGGCTGCCTCTAGCGACTATTTACGGCGGGCGTGTTTGTTAGGTTAGGCCTTTAGGCAGTATTCTTCTAGGCAGTTGCTTATAATTCTCTAGATATCCTCTAGCGATGCTTAAGGTATAGCTGCTAGCCTATTAGTGATTTCCTAGGTATACTTTTCCTAGTTAAGTTTCTTAGTAGCGTATCTCTAGCGGGTTCGCTGCGCTGGTGCGGCGATGTTAAGCGCTATCTATATGGGTATATAGTTTATAGTAATTGCCTATATATCTTCTGGTCCGCAGAACTTTAGTTAGTCTGCGAGTATGTCTTTAATAAATATAAGGTTAATTATACTCTCTTAGGTCCCTCTTTTCCAGGTAGGTTTACCAGTTAGGGTAGTAAGGGTAAGGCCCCGCGTTTCTAGCTCATTTAGTAGGTAAATTACCTATGCTTTAACTATAGCTTACTGCCCTCCCTATAATATATAGTGTATATTAAAGTCCCCTAAGACAATTACCTTGCCTTCCACTATGTCGATTATCTGTTAAAGTAGTCCCCATATAGCAATTTGGGGTTTATTATCGCTTAGGTTATAGACGTTAATAATACTAATTTAGCCTTAATTAGTAGCTAGTTATAGCTTATTAATATTAAGGCTAATGTTGTAGTAGCTCTATACCTGTGTATCGATATATTAACTAACTAGGAAGCACGTATAGGTAGCCAGGTTTGGTTTATATAGGAGGTAGTATCCTTTTAGTTAGTATGTTTTGCGTATTTATTTGTTATATGCCAGTTCTTATAAAGCTATTATCTAGTACTCTTCTAGGTCTAGGCTGTTAAATAGTAGCCGTATTGCTTTATAGTTTAAGTGTCCGCAGTTATATTATACTATTATTAATCTATTTATAGTATTAGTTAGTCTGGTGACTTATAGGTATCTTCCGTTCTCCTCTAGGGCGTTTTAGCTAGGGCTATTATAATTAGGATTCTTTACTAGGATAGGTCTCTAAAGACATTAGTGCTGCCTTATAGGCGTCCTATGCTCCGCTTTACAGCTAGTTAGGTAGAAAGTACTCCTATTAGGGTAGGTACCCTAAATCTCTTTCTTTGTGCGACTGTCTACCTGCCGTTACCTATTATGCTTAGCTCTTTCTCCTTATATGCGTTTCCCCGTACTACAGCTATAGCCTAGTATAGTTTGGCTTGCCTTTTCCTAGTGGCTTTTAGGTATACCTAGAAGGTCTTATAGGCCGTCTTCTGCCATACTTTATGTTCTTTACCGTAGTTTACGTATCTAACTCCCTTAACCTTAGGGCAGTCTTTCGTCTTATATGTGTTGGCGCATAGCCTATACCTTTCCCTGTCTCCTATATGCGCTCTAGGTATAGCCCTACTACTAGCATTTAAAGTATTGGCGTATTTAGACTGCGCGGTAGTATAACCGGGCTTTATACTAGAGGCTGTCTATAACTATTCCTTTATATATAACTGCCGCCTACATCTCCTAGGTTAGTAGATTAATAATTAAGGTGCCGCGTATTTTGACCTTTTGGAACCCTAGTAATACGCCTATATATATAGTGCGTACTTTATAGAGCCATGCGACTCTAGATATCGTAATTCCTAAGACTAATTTCTTAGTGGCCTCTATAATCCTTTAGATGAGTTATAAGTTTATAGCGCCTCGTCCGCTTTCTACTTATATATTAATGGGTACTCTAAGTACTTTAACTAGGTAGTCCTAGCAGAGTATCTTATACTTAGGGGTGTCTCCCTAGGTTATGGCTTAGTCCTTTACCTATTAGTTCGGAAGCATAACCTCTACGTCGCCGCTATGTAGGACCTTTACTGCTACTACCTTTGGTATATATGTCCTAATTGCTATAAGAATCTGTTCTGGCTCTACTGCTACTACTTTTAGCGTTTGGACCCTAACTATAGACCTTACGGGTGCTACGCTAGGGAGGCGCTAGGGAGGCGCCGGTCGGGCGCTGGCAGCGATGTTGGCCTATAAGGGCTTTATTATATACGTTGTTGGTGTTCCCTATAATTTTATAGCGTCCTTAATGCGCCTAAGCCTATCCTTTACCGCGTTCTAGTTCCTATTATGCCTTGTTTATAGTTCCCGAGCGATATATCTAGCCTATTAAGCCGCACGCGCTACCCCTACGCGTGGGTGTTCGTCTTCTCCCTTCCCTAGGTCTTCCTTAATGTCTTTTAGGATATCTACGAGTTTCTGCCATTTCTGGTCGTTGTCCTTTGGTTGTTGTAGTTGGGTTGCCCCCTATTGGGTTTGTTGTGGTGTCGCGTTTTTTTACATTTCGACCTACCTTCGAGTCTGCTGCGACCCTTCTAGGTCGCGCAGGCTTTCCGGCTGTAGTGCGTGCATTGATTCTAGGGCATATTATGCCGTAGATTTGATTAGGAGTAATTGTATCTTTATTGGATAAGTAATGGGCGTGTTCTGCTGCTGTAGCGGCTTTTTATAGGAGATATATATATATAGAGGGATAACAGTGTACTGCAAGGAATAAAAGAATGTTTAATTAGAAGTTTTACGTTCTGTTATAATAACGCATACTAAATTTATAAAGATGCTAAGTATGGCGTAAGCTATTAGCTATAGGAGCTAAAATCTATAGAGTATAAAGAAACTAATAAACTAGTTCGCAGATCGGACATTAAAGACGATAAATTTAATAAAGGCGAAACATTCTATAATAATAAGGTAATAAAAGCGGCTTACTAGGAGTATATAGACTTTAAAGATATTATATAAGAGGTAGAGGATAATTCCACTATAAAATAGGGAATATTAGTAGGGATTAAGACCCTACTAGACACGATATCTATCGCTTTATAAGACGTAAGAGAAGTAAAATAGTGAGCTACTTTAGTACTTAATAAAGGCAAAAGGCCAAAGGCTTAAGACTCTTAAGATAAGATAAGAGATAACTAAGATTTTTAAGATAAGATAAGGCAGACCTAAGGACCTATAACAGATAGAAACCGATAGAGTAGGGCAGTAGCTTAGTTTAAAGATATATAAATAAGCTTAGGATAAAGTTTCCTACAGGCATAAGACTCTTAAGACAAGATAAGTAAGATTTAAGACTTTTAAGACGAGATAAGAATACTAAGTAAGCCTAGTTAGACTAAGGTAGGAGTAAAGCTCAAGTTAAAAGCAAGCTTAGGATTGAGAATCCTATAGAACTAAGAATTTAAGATATAAATAAGGACTATTAACTAGATTAGAGAATTGGTAATATAAATAGCAACTAGACTAGGAGATAAGTATATAGACCTAGAGGACTTACTAGGGGAACGCAGTGTTTAGCCTAAAGATTAAAAAGTCGATATTAAGATTAAGAAGTAGGAAGACTTTAAGGATCTACTTATAAGACGCGAAAAGAAAGAAACTATAGAGGAATTTAGAGCAAGAATTACCTTATAGCAAGAACAGAAACTAGATAAGAGATCTAGTATATTGGGACGTATAAGGGACAGAGCACCTATATAAAGAATTACTAATAGGCCTAGGGCAGGCATACTAAGAGCTAAGTAGCTTACTAAACTAAAATAAGAAGAGGATTTAGGGATTTTAACTAGGTTTAAAGAACGATATATAAAGGGCTATTATAACGTAGTAATAAAAAGATACTTTCTTACGAACGAACCGTATACACTCTAGTAGCTATACTAAAGGTAGTATAGGCAAAGGCATAATAATAAGTAGGAAGATTTCTATATATAGTTAGATAAGAAAGTTATTTAAGACCACCTAATTATGGAAAAAGCAATAAGTTATATTAAGGGAGCCTTAATTATAATATTAAAGGATCTAGAGGAGTGTTTAGAGGACTAGAGAAGCGAGAGACGTATTTTAGTACCTATAAATAAAGTCGTAACGTTTAGATTAGCACGATAGAGGTTTAAACTTAAGGATAAAGATAAGCTAAGAGTTAACCTAAGATACTAAGCATATTATATATTAGCGTGGATTATATATATAGACGATGCGTGTAATATATATAGAGCACTAAAGGATAAGTATTAGAAATACCCTATAAGAATATATTAGCTAGTAGAAGAATAGAGGTACTAAAACGCTAAGTATATATATGGCTGGTATCTAGTAGAAGTTTAGGAGTTAGGAGACTTAATACTTTAGCTAGAAAGATTCCTTACGGAAGAATGCCTAGACGGATAATAGTGGTGGGAATGCCTAGAGAATACGTGTTTATAGTATATTAAGGACAAAAAGCGAACTAAGTATTGGCTAAAGGTGGACTAAGTATAGATAGGATTAAGCAGCTAATAGTTAGGAAAAGTAGAGGCCTATAGGACTAAAGGGAGCTAGTAATAGAGCCTTAGACCCTTAAAGGAATTTAAGAATAATACCTAAATTTATAAGTTAAATAGTAAGATCAGCAGTTTAAAGTATTAATAGATAGTGGAGCAATAAGGAACTATATCTTACTAGTAGCAGTTAAAAGAATAGGTTTACTATATAGGAAAAAGGAGCACTTTTACCTATTAGTAACAATTTTAGGAGATCTAATAGCCTATAGAGGAGGTATTATTAACCTTAAAACAGGACCTATTTAGTTAACTATTAAAGGGAGACAGATTAAGATGTCTTTTAATATATTACTATTAGGAAATAATAAGGTAGTACTAGGAATGCCTTAGTTATAGGAATATAATCTAAAAATTAATTAGATTATAGGTTAGGTTAATATTAGGGATACTTAATGCCATAAGATACGATAATAAACTAAGTTAGTATAGTACTAAGTTAGAGCGATATACGAAGAGACTAAGTAAGGCTTAAGTTATATACCAAAAAGATACTATAAGTATAGTAAGAAACTATAGAGCCTAGAAAGTAAAAAGCTGTTAAAATATATAGTATAGGACTATAAGATAGAATTAAAACTAGAAATAAGTCTAAGGTTCTTTCTAATTTATAAGCTTACTAAAGAAGAAAGTAGAGTATTAAAAGAGTTTATTTAGAAAAACTTATAGAAGGGATATATTAAACCATTGTAGTTATTAGCGGGTTATCCAGTACTATTTATACTAAAGAAGGATAGTAAACTAAGGCTGTATATCAACTATAGGCAGTTAAATAGTATTACTAGAAAGGATAGGTATCCTTTACCCTTAATTAGCGAAATCTAAGATAGAATAGGTAACGCGTAAATCTTTACGAAGATAGATCTAAGATAGGCGTACTATTAGATTAGGATTAAGGAAGGCAATAAATAAAAGGCAGTCTTTAGGTTAAAGGAAGGACTATATAAACTATTAGTTATATAATTCGGGCTTATAAACGCACTAGTAACGTTTTAAAAGCGTATTAATAATATATTAGGAGAATACTTAGATAAATTTGTTATAGTATACCTTAATAATATTATTATCTACTTAATAACCAAGGAAAAATACGGGGAATACGTTAAATAGGTTTTAAAGAGACTATAAGAAGAACAGATGCTAGTAGCAATTAAAAAATGCAAGTTCTTTACTAGAAAGACAGATTTTGTCGGATTTATTATTAAACTAGGCTAGCTTAGTATAGATTTAAAGAAGATTAAGACTATAGTAAATTAGTAGGAACTAGAAAACGTTATATAGTTAAGATTATTTTTAGGGTTTTGTAATTACTATAGGAATTTTATAGCGCAATAGTTAAAAGATATTAAACTATTTACGCGGTTAACGAAGAAAGAAAAACTATAGGTATAGGGAGAGGAGCAGCGAGAACTTTTTAAAAAAGTTAAAGAGTTGTTTACCTAGGAGCTAGTTCTTAAGATCTATTAACTAGGATTAAAGACGGTTATAGAAATAGATATATTAGACTATATACTAAGGGTATACTTTATATAGAAATATTAAGATAAATAGTACCTAGTAGCATACTACAGTTAAAAGATAATACTACTAGAGTTAAACTATAACATTTATAACAAAGAGTTATTAGGTATAGTTATAGTATTAAAGGAATAAAGAGTATTTTTATAAAGTATAAAGAAACTATTTATAGTTAAAATGGATTATAAGAACCTAATAGGATTCCTAATAATAAAGGAACTTAACTAAAGATAGGTTAGATAGGCAGAGATGCTTATAGAATACTATTTTAAGATTTAGTATACTAAGGGCACAGATAATACGCGAGCAGATACTCTAAGTTAAAAAGCTAAACTATAGAATAATAAAAAGCTATTAGGGGCTTTACTATAAAAAGACATAGACGGATTAATTAGGTATAATTATCTAAAAATCGCAGTAACTTAGGAAAACAAAGAACTAAAAAGAGTTTATAAAATATTAGAAAGCTTTTAGGTATAAAGAATTTTAGAAGTATAGCTAGAAGATTTATAGGTAGATATATACGAAAATTAAGAAGCCAAGTATATCCTAAAAAGCATAGCAGAGTAGTTTATAGAAGATTTCTATAAGGGAATAACTTAAGGATATAATAGAGCTAGAGGCTTAGTGTTAAGACTCTAAGAGGAGTATATTATTAATGGAATCTAGGGACTAGTATAAAAAGTTATAAAGGAATATCTAGATTGCTAAAGGAATAAATTAACGAGGTATAAGCTATACGGAGGGCTATAACCTATTAAAACACTAAAGAGACTATAGGAGGTTATATTATGGGACTTTATTATTAAGTTATTAAAGTTAAGAGACCCTATTACCGGACGAGATTATAATATAATCTTAGTAATAGTAGATAAGCTTACAAAGTGGGGATACTTTATAGCATATACAGAAGAAATCTCAGCGGAGGATGTTGCTAAAATCTATATTAAGGAAGTATTCGCAAAATATAGAGCACTAAGTAAGATTATATTAGATAGGGATCTAAGATTTATAGTAGCATTTTAGAAGGTATTCTTAGCGGAATAAGGAGTTAGAGCAGTAACTTTTACTATATATTATCCGCAGATAGACAGTTAAATAGAAAGACTAAATTAGACACTAAAGCAGTATCTAAGGCACTATATTAATTATGCGCAGAATAATTAGGTATCGTTACTACTAGTTATATAGTTTATATATAATATAATACCTTAAGAAAAAATAGGCATATTACTATTTAAGGCGAATTATGGATATAAGCTAAGAATATTATTATTACTATAGTAAGTAAAGAAAATAAGTAATATAGCCAAAGAAAGAATAAAGACGTTAATAAATCTTTATATAGACCTTATAGAATTTATAAAGAAAGTATAAGAGAGAATAAAAAGATACTATAACGCTAAGAGATCTAAGGGACTAGATCTTAAGGAGGGAGATAAAGTATAGCTACTATATAAAAATTTTAAAAGTTAACAACTAAGTAAGAAGTTAGACTACGTTAGACTAGGACCTTTTAAAATTATATAAAGGATTTTACCGGTTACGTTTAAGTTAGACCTACTAGCTAAAATAAAGATCTACCCTATATAGCATATTATAATGCTAAAGCCAGTATACGGGAATATTAAGCCACTAGTTTATAAAGCAGATATATATAGAGAATAAGAAGAAGATAAATAGCAAGTTTTAAAGATCGTTAACTATAAGGATATTAACGATAAAATATAGTATAAGGTAAAGTAAATAGGCTATACTAAGACTACCTAAGAGCTACTAAAGAATTTAAAAAACGCTATAGGAAAGGTATAGGAGTATCGGAAGAGATTAGGTTAGGCAGTATTAATAAAAAAAGGATTACTAAAGAATAAGTTACCTAAGGGGGATCTAAGAAGAGTAGTTACCGAACTACTTAGACCTATTTCCTTCTCTATTAGGAGAAAGTCCATTCTTTTATCACTAAGTTCCTATAGACCCTATTCTATAAGCTTCTACTCCTTAAAACGCACCTTTTTACGTACCTTCTTAAGATAGAGTAAATAAGTAAACGCCGTAATGCGAGTATCTAGGGCCTTTTATTCCGCATCTTAAGAATATTTTAACTTAGTAAGGGCTTAAGATAGTTTACTATCTAGCCGCGTAGTAGTAGATTAAATATAAAACCCTAAAATAAATTAATTAGGGAATCAGATAACTATTAAGAGTAATAGGTCGCGTATATTTAGTATTAGAGGTAGAGCGAACATTATAGGACGAATAAATATTTACTTTAGTGCACTCTAAGTAAGAGAATAGTTGCTATAAAAATAGGTTTGCTAACGCAATATAAACTAACCCCTTTTTTATATAGCAAGAATATAGAGATAGTATAATCTTACTAAGAGATAATATCGCAGCAATAGTATAAGCACGACGTTAGGCGTGTAAAGAAGAAATTACTTTAGGTATAATAAGCAATAATATTAACTAAATTAATTAGATAGATATTATACCTCTAGTAAATAATTTAGAGATATTAGGAATCTTTAAGGACAAAGATAAAGAGAAGGGAGATAGTATTACGGACGCTTTAAGTACAATATTATAACTACTTAGGGAAGAGTTAGAAGAAGCTAGTTAGTTAATTTAAGCACGGTCTAGAATAGAGCTGGTAGAGCTATATAACGAGAAATAGTAACCAAGGTTATATAATATGCTATATATTAAATGAAAGGAATAAGAGGAACTTATATACCTTATATATAAGACGTATATTATATATAAGAAGGATTTTATAAGAGTACGGTCGTGTATTTAAAGGACTATAGTCCCTATCTAGATAGTTCCTTCCTTATAGTAATTCTTAGAATATAATTAAAGTTAATCTATTATATTAGGATTTTTTTTGGGCGCGTTGTTGCAGATTACGGCAATTTGCTGCAAACTATACGATTTGCGTAGTCGTATATAGTCGTTAGCGATTCGCGCAAACCGCGCGTTTCGTAACAAATTTACAGCCCCCGCCAGTAAATTGCAGTAAAACGCTTAACTACTAAACTAATGCTAGCAAATTGCTACCCTACAAATAAATAGCGCGTAAACTGTATATATTATATAAACTATATAAACTGTATAAATTATATAATATCTACACTATATATAAACCGTATAAACTATATAAACTGTATAAATTATATAAATAATATAAACCGTATAAACTATACAAACGGTATAAACTATATAAACTATATAAACGGTATAAACTATATATATTTCTCTAAATTATAATATACTGCTATAGATTGCTATAGATTGCTATAGATTACTATAGATTGCTATAGATTGCCATAGATTGCTATAATATGCCTTTAAAAATATATTTATATTACAACCACTATATAAAATAGCTACTCCTCTAAACCTATTATAGACTATAAAGTATTTGCCCTGCCTAGCCCCTCCTCTACCCTTGTTCTAAAGATATCTAAATCCTTATTATTAAATAGTATAGACTTAACCCCTTTTCTAATAGTATACTAAAGACTTATATTAGGTTTAGCCCTAAGCGTCTTTCTAAATAGCTTAACTATAACCATTAACTGTTTATAATTCCAGCGATATAGTATATTAATAGTACGTTTCCAATTCTGCGATTTTATACCTTTAAAGATAAGCTTATAGGTATTATTTCTAAAATTATTACCGGCGCTACTATCCTTGTCCATATCTTCTCCACTATTTACGCTAGTATTGTTGCCTATATCCACTCCATTGTATTTATTGCCCCCCTTTTTTATACTATTCCGATTATCTATATTGCTACCTAGAGCTATATTCGTTCTATTATCTATATTAACTCCGCTATATCCGTTATAACACTTATTTATATTAATCCCGCTATTTATACCGCTATTAGGGTCGCTAATATTATTAGGCTTACCGCCTTGGTAATTAGTACTGTGGTTAGTTTAATTAGGCAATATATTATAGGGTGTATTAGGCTTAGTAATAGTGCTAGAAGGGTAGGAGGTGTCTAGGTTTAAGGAAAGGGACGCGTTAAGTACCTAGATATAAGTATTAGTCTAGAACTATTATTATAAGTGGTTGCATACCAGTGGAAGTATATTAAAGCGCTGCTTATTAAATCCTATATTATAGTCAGAGTCTAGGTTAGAAAGATTATTAAGACTATATTTAAATAGATTTGGAATTACTCGTATAGTAGGGTCGTCGCTATATATAGTTACTTAGAGTCTTTTTAAGATGCCCTATTATAGAAGCCCTAAAATCTAGTTCTGGCGCTCTGTTAACTAATCTACCTATATAGCTAATATTAGAGTTAGTTATAGCGTAGTTTAGGTAGTTAAAATAAGGGTAGAGAAAGAATAAATTACTATAAAGATTAGCACCTGCTTTAAACTTTTATTAGATAAAACTACTACTTTTCTATTTATTAATAATGTGGCGGATTACTACATAAATTAGTATAACAGCCCCTAGGCTAATTAGGCGCAGAAAGTGCTATGTATCTATATTAAACCTAAATTGCCACTTTCCTTTAAAGAATGACTTAGAGAGATTAGCTATAATAACCGGTGCTATAAAGTGGGATTACTTATCCTATAAATAGTTAGGAGGATACTAAGGTAGTTTAGCTATACATACTATCTTAGAGTATTAAAAGTTATCTATATAAAGTAGCTCTTCCACTTTAGTAATTATTTCCTTTTTAGAGAGCTTTTTAAATAAGTACTTAGTCTTTACGCAATCCTGTATACGTTTTAATAGGTAAGACCAGAACTAGCTAATGCTATTATATATTTATTTAATATTAATATATATAGAAGTAATAAAAGGTAGCTTACTATGCGATATATTAATGGCGACGGTTCTTATATAGCCTTGCTAGAACTATTGCCTTTAGAAACCCTATTATACTCTACTGCTTTATCCTATGCTAAGTCTATTGTCTTTTCTAGAGTTGTTACGTTCCCTTCTGGCTACGGCGTAAGAGAAAGACCTTTAGGAGCCTTACCTAATATTATAAACATTTAAAAGAAGCACACGGCAGCTTTTAATATTAGTTTATCTATAGGTTTTAGTTTAAGTTTACTACTATGACTTATTTCTTGCTATTTTCTAACTGCATCTATACTATATTAAGACTTCCGCTGCCTATTACTATATATAGGCGCCGTATAAAACGACTTAGCTATAGAGTTATCTTCAGCACTAGAGATAAGCTCTTTAGTAGAGGGACGGTAGTATTAGAGCCGCTTATTAGGGCGATTTAGGACTTATAACTACTATTAAAGCGTTAGCAGGTGTAAAGTAATAGGGTCTATATAATAGATACTATGGTTAAATTCTATATATATAGATCTAGAGATTCTTTATCTAAACTCTACTAGAGTTATCGATAATGCGTTCTTCCCTAAGGTATTAAGCCTCTATCTTCTTTAGAATTGCTATTTATATCTAACTAACGTTTTAGGACGCTATCCCTAGATACTCTATCGCCTTATATAGCTATCTGCTAAAGTTAGCTATATGCTACTATGTATATACTATTTATAGTACTTTAGCCCGACTGCCGTTCGCGTATATATTTCTAGATTCTTCTTATACTAGCAGTGTTATTTCTTTTGCCTTTACCTTAGTCCTAGGTATATATTAGTATTTTAAGCAGCTATATAGAGGGTAGTCTATACCTTATTCTTTTTAAAAGCTATAGTTGTATTTTTTTTAGCATAGTAGAGGTTGATAAACCTTTGGTATAACTAACGTAGGAGAAGTTAGAGAAGTTAACAAAGATATAAAGATAAAGTATAACACTTTTAAATTGTATATTTGCTAGTATAGATGCAGTTAATAAAACGGAGGAGTAAAGGGGTAGATTTTAATNTTCTGCTAGGGAGCTTAGGCCTATTACTAGCCTATTTGGGATAAATTACGGCAGATTACCGTATTATCTTGCCGTTAGCTACGCAATATTAAGAATTCCTACTAGTAAGCAAGCACTAGAGCTAATCTTATGGGTAAGAGCATTATAACTACCTACAAAAATGTAAGAATTAAACTAATTTATATAGATATGGCTAACCTTTTCTAGTAGTTTAGTAGGTTAACACTACCTAAGCAGCAAGTGCTTAACGGTTGTCCTTATTCTCCTCCCTTGTTAAGACGTATTCTGGAGCTTCCCTTTATACCTAGTTAGTCTATAGATATACCCGAGACGCTAAGTCAGTTTAATCGCGCTGTTTCCGCCTTTTTTTACCTAGAATCTCCCTTAAAGCGTATTAGCTTAGGCGATAAGCTAATAAAGTCGTTTTATATTTAAAACTTAAGGAGAGCCTTTATAGAGGAGTAACATAAGGCTATTCTATATATTGAGAAGCGACGGTTATAAAGATTAGCTATTAATTTAGCTCTAAGTGTTAATAGAGTTAATATACTTAGTTGCGAATAGATAGAAGAAGCTTAGACTATAGAGGTAGAGATTATTACGAAAATAAGGCCTATTAAAGAAAAACGTGCGGTAAATTAGAAGAGAAAAGCAGAAGAGGGGGGGTTATTATACTACTCTGCTAATACAAAATCCGCTAAAATATATATAGCTAGCTAGCCTCCCACTCTAACGAGCCCTTCTACTACTTAATTTACCTATATATTGGATACGCTGCCTCCGTATTTAAGCCAACTAATAGCATTTTTAACTTCTCTTAGTCTTGCCTTATTTTATAGCCAATTTGCCTAGATTTCTAGGGATTAGATATGCCGAATTCCCTATTAATTACGTTGGCCGTTTTTGTTTTCGTTTTTGTTTTAAAGCCTTCTATAATTTAATTAAAAGCTTAGTTTTAGATTTTTGTTTCTTTATAAACTTATCTACGCGTATACTATTAATCTAAAGAAAATCGTTATTATAGAATCGATTATATATATCCTAATCTATATATAAGTTTATCTAGAACATTCTTCTTTTATTTAGCGAAGTTGGTATTAGTTATATAGGTCTCTTAATATGGGAAATGTCGTATATTTAGTGGCCGTCTAGGTTTTGTCTATTTTGCGCTATATTTATAGGAAATCGTTCTACTTTAATTATCCTATTAAAAGGATCTACCTTGCCTCTATTATATAGACGGAATAGCTTAAGAAGTACTCTATAGTATACTCGGTATCTACCATTTTTATCTATTTAATTTAAGTCCTATACTAATACTAGCAATTCTAAATAGGCAGCCTACGTTCCCTTTATTCTATCTAGTGCGTTCTTATATTCTTATATAAAAACTTAGTCCCTTTATAGGGTAGTAGTCCGCATCTAGACTGGGTTATAGCGTGCCCGTACTTTATATAGTTGGTTAAGATTACAGAAGTCTTTACTGTGTTAAATATAGTATATTATAGAGTGATAAATACTAATAGGTAAATCTTATGCCCAGGCTATATCTCTTTTAAGGCGCTTAACGTCTAAATCCGTTGCTTATATACCATTAACTCGCTTATAACATTCCTGTATAAACAAAGCTAGTTTTATAATAAATTTATTAATACCTAGCCTAGTCTAAATTTTGCAGGCTATGCGCTATAACTTTAGATTTATTCCGTATATTAAAAACATTTAGTTAGTTAACTAGCAGCAATCCCATCTATACGGCTTGTTTGTTAGGTTAACTATACCTAATAATAATATAATATATAAATCTTCCATAGTATTAGCTGCTAGTATTAGCCTTATATTTTCCTATAGCTCCATCTCTTATATTATTATAGTATTTATTAATTCCGTATTAAGATAAATTATTTGCTCTTTATACCCTTTACACTTATTTAATCTTTAATAGAAATTCTTCTAAGAAATATATGCCCTTTTGCCGTGCTCTGTTGTAGTTCCTATTAGGGCGCCAAATATACGAATTATCTCTAGATAGTGGGAAATTGCATAAAGTTTAGATATGTTGAAATTGGGTAGGTTTTTATCGTTAGGTCAGTACGGCAAGAACGCCTCTTTAGTCTTATCTATTTAATATAATATAGCTTTAAGGTATTTAATCGTATCTTTATTATATGATTTATATTCGGCTAATAATATAAAGTTAACTATAGCACGAATAAATAGCATTACCCCCTTATGCCTATATAGCAACGGTGCCACAACTAGTATAATCTAATGAAGAAGGGACTTATATATCTTTCTAGTCTATTAGCTTAACTTTATAAAGTTATCCCACCTAATTATACCCTTAAAGGGTTTAACTTTGGCGAATTATACGGTTAGAAGATATTCTACCCTATCCTTAATAGATAATAGGGTTTTTATACCACTGTAATTAGTTATTAAAACCCTCCCTTTCCCTTTCTTAATATTAAGTAGTAGTGCCCGAAGCTAGCTTATTAAATGCTCCGTAATACCTTTATATAGTTAGTGTAGTAAATTAGGGGCTATTATAGCGTGTATATCCGCTATATAATAGGACTAGGCAAAATTTCGAATTGGCCTAATATACTTAGGGTCGCTGCGATCCAGCTGTAAGTTTTACTGTCGTTTAAGTTATTTAATAGTTAATTTATATATCCTTCGCGGCTATTTACCGGATATAGTGCTTAGTAGGTTACCTTGTTTATAAGGCGGTATATAATATATTATATAGTATTACCCCAATTTTACTTCTATTAATATAACCTGCTTTTTATAGTCTGCTATAAACCTAGTAAGTATAAGGTAGTATTACTAGATAAACTTATCCGTATATCGCATTAGTATACCGCGCCTAGTAGCATGTTTAAGGGCTAGTTTTTATATTAACTTAAGTACCTATATACTGTTAAGGTAAATACTTATATTTAAATATAATGCTTATTACTTAATAGTATATATCTAGCTTATTTATCCGGTCATTTAGTAAGTCTATAGGTATATAACCTAGCAGAAGTATTACTGGCCTACTAGCTATATATTAAGTCTTTAATAGGATATTAAGTATCGTAATATAAACTAGATACGCCTTTTTGTCTTTAAATAGTGTAGTTAGCTTGGTTTAGTCGCTACTAGGTATTACTATAATAGCTGTCGCACTATTAGGTAATTGATCTTAGATCTTTTACTAACGGTTGGCCGTATATACCTTATTATACACTCTATTACCTTTTACGTTAAATTAATAAATAGGAGAATAAACCATATTACCTTTAAATGGGAAATAACTAATTAGGAAGGCTACCACGCTAAGTATATTACGGTAGTATATCTTTAGGTTTTTGCCGTATATATTAAGTTCTATAATTCGCTAGCTGTTATTACTTATACCTTTAGAAATAGAATATAGTTTTATCTTAACTTCTTTTGTATTTCAGTATAATATATATCCGTCCCTTATATTTTTAATATAGGGGTCTTATAGCCACGCGTCTATTTCTTTTACTAATATACTATTGCGTACCCACTAGATAACTTACGCCTATTCTATAGAGCTTATAAAAGGATAGAACATATTATTACCTTTATTTATTTCATCTACTAACTAGCTAGGCCTTAGTAGGTAGTCGCGATCTACGGCAGACTACTAATTAGAATTCCCCTCTGGGTGGTTAAGCGGGGTTCCTGCATAGCGGCTAGTTACTTTATAATAAGTTTGGGTATAATAAATATCTAAGGTAAAGAGGCTTATTACCATATAACTGTGCGTTTTAGTACTAGTTAGTTATTCTGCTAGTACTATATAGTTTAGCTCCTCTACTAATATTATACCGGTATTTCCTGTAATAGTTAGTAAAGTATTATTAATAGCGGTGTTAGTTGCTATAAGGTTGTGTACCCATTGTTCTACGGTAAATTTATCGTCTTTATGTATATTCGCTTAAGCCTAGATTATAAGATAGATATTATTCTATTAATTAAGATAGTCTATACCCGCAGCTTTATAGTACAGCTTATATTACACTAATCCACCTATAGTAGAAATTGTATGCTTATATTTAGGGTACTGGCGATTTATTAAGCCTATTATAATAGCGACAAATGCGGCTCCTTACGTTGTTATTAAGATTAAATAGGTAGGTTTGTGCTTAAAAAGGGTAGTGGTTATATAACTAATCTAATAGCCGTAATCTGCGGTGATTTACTAGCTATTTTAATAACTAACTATAACGGCTTGCTCCTTTTAAATTGTAAGTTAAATACACTAAATAGTATATTATTCTAAGCGCTAATAATATATAAAGCAGTATTATATCCTATAGTACCTATTATAATTAATTTATAACCGCCAAATATTTATAAACCTTTAATCCCCGTCCCTTGCTAATACTATATATACCTAGCATAGCAACAATATAATTAGATAGTGTGTATATTATAGAGAAGGCATAGTATAAGTCTACCGGTAAAACTCCTAGGAAGGATAAGCAGATTATATCCGGGTTTGGTATTAGCAGCGCTTGTTTATACGAGATTAAAGGGGTAGTTAAGGATATTGTAAATAAGGGTAATGTAATATCTATACGCTTCCGAGACCGCATAAATTACGCTATTTAAAGTAAGATTATAGCTAAAATCGCCAATTAAATCCTAGAGTCTAGTAATGCTCTAGTTAGATAGACTAAGAAAGTGGCCTAATATCTCCTTACTTATACGCAGTTAAATATACGTAAGAAAGCTGGCTGGGCTAGTACTAAATTAGGACTTTGGTATAGAGCTATAAATTCTGTTATAGGGTACCCTTATATAGAGCCTTAAAACGTATATTAATCTCTTTTACCTAAATATATTAACAAATATAACGTTTAGGGTCTTGTAATCTGTATATATTAAGATTTAGAGAATATACCCCGGTTTATAATTTATATAGACTTAGGTGCTAGCCTACTTTAAACTAACTTAGTAAAAGGGTAAATAAGTCTTTTAGATTTCCCTAAATTTCTTAATATTGCCTAGGATGCTAGAGTTAACCTAGAGATGGAGGAGTTATAGGCAGATATACTAATAATTATACTAGTTCGGAATGTGGGACTTTTAAAGTATGTAATATAATAAACGCTTAAAGCCTCTAAGGATATAATTATTTTCGCGGTCGCGAATATACGTGGTATATAGTAGTAGTCCTTATAGCTTTAAATCTAATACTATTTAGAGTCTTAATTATTTACTAGGAGCCCTACTTAAAAGGGTATATTAAAGCGATCTTAATTAAGCTAAAATATTAATTATAGGTAGGCAAAACGTCCTAGGCGTATTAACCCTTATTCTTAGGTTATATATTCTAATATACTTCTAACTCCGCCTAATGCTAGTTATTTATAAAGAATATTTTCTATAACTAGAGGAAGTATATTTAGCGGTAATCTGCTATAGCAAATTGCCCTTTAACGCGCGCGCGTTATATTCCGTTAGCGAAAGCATTTACCTTAAGCTTATCCACTTTACTTTACTTTTTACCTCTACTACCTTAACTAACTCTCGTATGGCACCTCTACGCGATATTAATTAGTTAATTAATTAGTTTAACCGCTAATTGCTACTTTAAGCTATAACTTATTCCCTAAAACTACGGTAATCTACCTAGTAGATTAACTCTTATAATTGGTTTATCTTACCCACCTACTTTAGACTTATACCTTTACTAAGCACTAACTAGATTCTTCTACTTTTATATAGTAACGCTCCACTCCTTCTTTATTCCGTCTTAGTATCTTTATGTATTATAATAAAGGACTTAGATATTATAAAGGGATAGGATATTAATACTCGTTACTTTAAGGAAATTAAGAGATATAATCCTAGATGACATATAAGAGGCTAGGCTTAAAAAATCTACGTTTTGTACTGCTAAAGATAAAGTGCCGCGTAATTAGTTTATTTAGAAGATTTTTAGTAACTTATCTAAGAAGGAACGTGCTTTAAACAGCTAGTCTAAATAGGCTATTATTCCTTTTATATTATCCTAGAGAACTAATACTACTAAATAGTAAAATATTATAAAGTCGGAACCTAGAAGTTAAACCTAATTTAAACCTATAATAACGCTAGTATATATATTTACTTCTAAGCTAATCTCTAAATTACACAGTTTTATATTACTAAATAAGCCGTTTTTATTTAAAAATATAACCTTTTAGTTTTAAAGAATAAACCTAATTACCTAAAGCACTATAGAGCTTTATATAGTCTATAAATTTTAAAAGGCAATATAGAAACTCTAATAGTTAAAGAAATTAGCTTTTTACTATTTTAAGAGGTTATAGTATTAGTAGGTTTTATCTTAGACAAGAATAAAATTACCTAGCTTAACGTAGTCACTAATAAGGAGGTTTATATTACCTAGCGAGGGCTATTATAAGCTATGTTTTAGTGGTATATACTATATAATAAAAGTAAAGTATAATTTCTACTTAAGAGTACGGATTATAAGTCCCTTTAATAATATCTAGCTGTCTATATGCTAATAATTGCAGCCAAGCGTTTAATTATAAAAGTACTATACTAATTACTAAATAAGTAGGGCATAAACCCTCTTAGAATTGCCGATACTCTAACCCACTAGTATTCGCGCGCTAAGGCCGCACCTAAGAAATGGCAGAAGATTACGCCTAAGCCAATCCGCAAGCACTTAGACGTTAAGTTTACTAATAAAGATAGCGAGAATAAGAGCGATGCTTTATCCATCTTATTAATACGTAATGGTATTTTAAGTTTATTAAGTCTAAAGAAACATAGTTATAAAAGGGAGTAACCTACTAGAGGTATCTATAGGTAAACTATGGTAAACTGCCGTAAGCTGCCGCAATAATCTAGTATCTAGCCTATAGATAATCCTGACGATATAGAATATAGTAAGAATAATCGCAATACTCCCTAGAGCAAAACTGCTTTGTATCCCTAATTAGCTTAGACTCTATATAATAATTAAACTCTATACCCGTAAAAAGCTTTTAGTAAAACTATAGAAACTAATATAATTTAAGATACCTTAGGTAAAAATGCGCTTAAGAATAATATAACCCAAGCTAAGAAGATATAGGCTATAATACCTATTACGTAAAGGTATAAGCATATAGTTATCTTAAATTAGACTAATATTAGCTCTTTTTAGATTTTAAGAGGCCGCTATAGCTAAAGCAGGAGGTAGGGTTTAATAAATGGAGTAGTAAATGTATAAACGTTCGGCTAAGCTATATAGAGTTTCTAAAAAGGCCGTCTTAGCAAAGAACCCAGTCCCCGTTTCTAGTAAATAGGGTTTAAATCCGAAGTTTAAATTATTCCTATATTAGCTGTATGCGTATTTAAGATATTCTACTAAGAGTGCATATAACTAAATAGTGGGGTTTTTGCTAATATATAAGAACCGGAAAAATCATAACCGCGTACTTAACTATTGTCCTTAGTTACTACTATGCTATAAACCTAAACAAAGTAGCTGCTAATTAAGCGGCTAGGAATACGAATTAGCATTTATAGAAGGATAACTAGGCTAAAGACGCTAAGTGTCCTAGCTAGGATAAGATGCCTTTTCTATACTTATATATAAATTAAAACGCTATATCTATAATGCGAAGACAGTATAGTGCAAATCTAGTTATTATAATTTTAAGTGTAATTACTAGCTAGAGAGATAATTATATCTTATTGTTTAAGGACTCTACGCTTATAATAAAAGAGTAGACGCTACTACGGTTTGTAATATGCTATAAAATAGAAGGTATATCTAAAGGAATGGCGCGATTAAACCCTTAGGAATGGCTTTAAATGGGGACTTTAGGGGACTAGTTAGATTACGATGCAATAAATAATAGTTAGACTCTTGTGGGTAAAAAGAAAACGCCCTATTTATAGTTCTTTAACGGCCCTTTATAGAAGTATATAGACTGTTATAACTACCTTCTTTAGCAGAATCTTATAGGATAAGTTTTATAATAAAAAAAATTAAGAAACTTATATTAACCAATTCCTTTGTTCTTAAAAAAAAAGTAGTACTACTACACTTAAGATTCTTTACCTAGGCTATTTTCAGTATAGTAATAGAGAATGGTGTTATAGATATGTGCTAGTTTATTATAAGCGCCCTTAAAGATATAGATTAGGCAACCGCTTAAGCTAACCTAGTATTCTTAGAAAATATACGTCCGCGGAAGTTAATAAAATAGCTAAACTATAGACCTAATTTTTAAAGCAGGGAAGGAGCAACCCTAAAAGTGCCTTATAGTCTGCGATATATAAAGAATCGGTTAAGGTTAGTAGCCTAATTCTTATAAATTTTCTCATTCGCCGTAACCGGGATACTATTGACTTTAATAACCAAAAACTAAAAGCTGTCTTAGGCTAGCTCTAAATTTAATATATAAAGTATAATTATAAAATTAAAGAACTTAAATTCCTATATAGTATAGAAGGTGTAATAGTATTAGAAATAGAAGAGGTATTCTAGCAGAAAATGGTCAAATAAGAGAAGATGGTTTTCCTACTAGGAAAAAACTAGTATAAATGGCTAGCAGCTCCTTAAGCAGCTACTTTACGTACTGTAATACAGCGATAACGCCCGGTTTACTTTTATAGAAGGATAGATTTAATAAGGATCTTCTAAATAATAATAAAAATAAACATCTAGTCTAATACTACACTAACGCAGTTAAAAATCCTATTAAAAGTATCTTGGATTAGAATAAGGAGGAAATTCTTTATAATAACGCGAAGTTTAAGACGCTTTTAGCTATCTATAAAGAAATTACAGCAGCACTATATATTAAAGGCTATTGTAGCAAATTTTTTATTAGTACTAATTTTTTATTTATTAGGGCGGTATATATACTAGTAAGTAGCAAAACACTCTATCTTTTTACCTCTTAATAGTAGCACGCTTAACTGGAACTCTAAGCTAACACTTATTTTAGGCCTTGGTTACTAAATATAGTAAGGATACTGTTATATGCCTCCCTGGAGGAACACTATTAAAGCAAAAAGACTATATAATCTATAACTTGTAGAAGCAGCTAAATAGACTGTAAATTCTCTTATTATTTCTAAAGGCTATTACGGAGGGTGTTACTATTAACGGCTTCTTATATCGAAAGTAGAATTCTAAATAAGCTTAAGTTTAAGAAGAATGTAGACACGAATAAGCCTAGAAATTTAAAGAAGTAGCTAATGCAAATATTATAGATTATAGTAGCGATGTGTTTTTAATCCTTTTAGCGCGGAATTAGGCAATATACTAGGTAGTTTACCGTAAATTCTTTTTTAGTGGAAGAAGTATAACAGACTATTATTTTTAGAATTAGGTAATATAGTAGGCAGTATTTCGCAGTCTTATAGTTAGTAAAAGGCAAATACTAGATTGTTTTTTTTATAGAATTAAGTAATATACTTAGCGATATGCAGCAGTCTTACGGCTAATAGAAGGCATATACTAAGTTATTTTTTGTGAAACTGGGTAATATATCGGCAATATACCGCAATTCTTTTATTAATAAGAGAAGTATACTATCTTGCTATTTAAGGAACCGGGTAATACGTAGGTAATATATTGTAGTACTCCGTTAATAAAAAAAGCCGCTAACTTATAATGTGGGAACCGGGCAATATACGAGCTAATATTTAGAATACTCTACTTATAAGAGGAGCCTACTAGCTTATAATATAGGAACCGGGCAACGTATAATTAGGTATATCGCAGTGTTTTATTAATAAGTAGCGCCTACTAGTTTGCTATTTAAGGACTTAAGTAATACGCTAAGCTATATATTATAGTGCTCTATTAATATAGCAAGTCTACTAGCTTATAATATAGGAGCTAGGTAATATACGAGCTAATATATTAGAATACTCTGCTAATAGGCGATACCTGCTAGCTTATAATTTAAAGAATTGGGTAATATACCTAGCAATATACGGTAACTTCGTGTTTAGTAATAGAAGTCTGCTAGCTTACCGCTTAAGGAATTAGGCGGTATGCTAGGTAATATACAGCAATTTCGCGTTTAGTAATGGAAGTTTACTAGCTTACCGCTTAAGGAATTAGGCAATATGCTAGGCAATATATAGCAATTTCTTACTTAGTAATAGAAGTCTGCTGGCTTGTC
This sequence comes from Cenococcum geophilum 1.58, assembly GCF_001692895.1. NCBI lineage: Eukaryota > Fungi > Ascomycota > Dothideomycetes > Gloniales > Gloniaceae > Cenococcum > Cenococcum geophilum. The sequence continues at coordinate 1,725,944 of NW_027137589.1, read as the reverse complement.
GCTTAAGAAACTGGGCGTATACTAGGCAATGTATAGCAATTTCGCGCTTAGTGATAGAAGTTTACTAGCTTACCGCTTAAGGAACTAGGCAATGTACTAGGTAATATACAGCAATTTATCGCTTAGTGATGGAAGTCTGTTGGCTTGCCGCTTAAGAAACTAGGCGTATACTAGGCAATATACGGCAATTTCGCGCTTAATAATTAAAGTCTGCTAGTTTGCTCTTTAAGGCAGTAATCTTATTAAATTGGAGCTCCTAGCTAGAGTTATAATTAATATAGACTTTAAATTTAACTATTTAATTAGTGGAGTGGAGTAAATATAAAGTTAATATAGCTCTTAGAGCTCTAGATTTATACCTAATTTAAAATGCGGCTAAGGAAGAATAAATTACTAGTAACTCCGTACTTAATATAAGGCCAATTAGTAACTCCTAGAGCTCTGTTACTAACTTAGTGTCTATTAAGGGGCGTATTAGCTATAAAATTTAAAACACCTACTTATTTTACTACTGTTCTCTTTATACTAGTATACGGCTCGTTCTAAATATATGCCCCGATTGCGATACTATAGTTGCGTTTATATGCCTTATATAATGTTATTATTTTAACCTTTTTAATTGTAATAAGCTTGTTTCCGGGGGGTTTATATAGGAGGTAGGTAAAGATATAGGAAACGCTGATTGCAGAGAGGACGTTAGTTAAGGAGGAGGCTCTATTACTATATTAAAGTAGAGAGTCGCGATAAAGGCCTAGTGGCAGAGAGGGGCTCTTTTAAATTGCTTACTAACGTTAATTACGTATTAATATGCGAAGTTAAATCTGGAGCCTTATTTTAGAGCCTTATTAAATAATTAACTTAATTACAGATTTAAATAAGCTATAGTAGTAGCCGCTACTAATTATAAAACGGGTAATACTAAAAGGCGTATAGATTAAACAGTTATAATATAGAGGCGATTTGTAACCGAATAGTAAGGAGCTTTGAGCTCTATATCCCTTTGTTTAGTAAAAGAGACTTTTTATATTAGGCGCTTTGGGCGCTCCTACCTAGGTTAGTATATTACAGGTACCCTAGCTAGCGTAATTTTATTAGTAAGCCTTACTAAAACGCGTTAACTTGTAATGCCGATAAAATGCTATAGAAGGCCACCACCTATATATATATTTGAGGAAGTTAGGCAAAATGTCGTAATATATAATATTATAACTATAGGTTTCTACCCTTCCTCTATTAACCAGCTGCCGATTATATAGGATAATCCTCTATTAAAGTCTTCCCCTAAATTACTACCACCTATCCACTTTATATGCATTTTTAACATTAATAAGGATAAGCTTCCCTCTTAGATCTTACTACTAAACACTATCTATCTATTACCTACTCTCTACATTAGAACTAATTTCCCCTCGACTTAACTGTATACTAGCCCTTAACCTATTTTTAAAGTAAATGTCGTAATAGTATATATGCTAATAAGGAGTTATAGATATCTTACGCTGATTGGTTATTATAGATAAATAAAAACCCTAGGTATATAACTACCCCAGTTAAGCGCACTAAGCATCCCTATATTAAAAAGGCGTCACTAAAGAACAGAGATGGGACTACTAAGCCAGCTCCAAAGCCGCGAAAGAAGAAAGCGGCGGATAGTTGTTAGAAGGAGATTAAAGGGTTTCTAATTAAGCAGGAGAAGAATAGTAAGGTAGCTAAAGCCATAAAGACAGCTTAGCTACCTATTAAAAAGCCTCCGCTAACCTATTCTGTCCTACTAGCCGCTAGAAATGCCGCTATATATAGTTTAGAGAGAACTAAGTTAAATAAAAATAGCGCCGCGGAGATGGCTGTTATGGAAACTAGAAAACTATAAAGAGGGACCTCTTTAATATTATAAGTTAGACGATTAGTTATATAAAGGAGGGATAGGATGCTTTATAGACTGCGTTACCCGCTAATCACTAGAATAGAGAGTTTAAAGACGGAAATTAAGGAACTTTAAAAAGCTAAGAAGGCTTAAAATATATCTATTATTAATCTAATCTAGGACGCCTAAGTAATAAAGTAGGATTATCTCTAAGGTTATAAAACTATATTTATAACTAACTAAAGCGCATAATATAAATTAAAGAAAGGTAATGTTTTAAGAGCTTTTAGTAAATGACTAGCTTAAGGTTATAAGGGAGGACGTACTATATACGCTAAATAAGGTATATTAAGTGCTATAAGTGGTTAAATGGTTTAACCAGCGGCTGTTTAATATAGAGGATTAATTAAGGGCGGTATAGGAGGGCTTAAAGGAGGCTATAGTAAAGGCTTAATTAGCTTTACCTAGTCTTCTATTAAAAAATAATTAAAAACAATACGTAAATTCTATACTTAGCTAAGTTATTACCTTTTTATATTAGTAGTCTAGTAGGATTTATAAGGTTTAATAAACTAATAAGTTAGTTTAGTTCTTAAATCTTAAAGATTATAACTATATAAGATTTATACTACCTAAGGCAATCTGCCGTAAAATGCCGCTAGACTTAGTATTCTGCGTATTTACTAAAACTTCTTAATTTACCTTGCCATTAATAAGTATTAGATAATAGTAATTTGCCTACTAGCGTTACTGCAGGAGCACTTAACTTTAATATCCACTTCGCCTAACTCTTTACCTCTACTACCTTAACTAACTCTCGTATGGCACCTCTACGCGACATTAATTAGTTAATTAATTAGTTTAACCGCTAATTGCTACTTTAAGCTATAACTTATACCCTAGAACTACGGCAATCTACCCAGTTAATTAATTCTTATAATTAGTTTGTCTTACCTACCTACTTTGGACTTATACCTTTACTAAATACTAACTAGATTCTTCTACTCTTATATAGCAACGCTTTACTTCTCTTTTATCCTATCTCGGCATCTTTACGCATTACTATAAAGGACTCGGATATTATAAATAGATAGGAAATTAATACTCGTCGCCTTAAGGAAATTAAGAAGACAATTTTAGATAGTATAGTAGAGACTAGGCTTAATAAAGTCGCGTTTTATACTGCTAAAGATAAAGTACTACGCGATAACTTTATCTAGAAGGTTCTTAGCAACTTGCCTAAAAGGGAAGGTGTTTTAGAGAGCTAGTCTAAAGATGCTATTATTGCTTTAATAACATCTTAGAGAACTAATACTATAAAACAGCAAAATAAGTTAGAACCTAGAAGTTAGACTTAAACCAAATTTAAACCTATAATAACGCTAGCGCCTATATTTGCTCCTAAGCAAATCTTAGAATCACTAGGCCCTATATTATTAGGCAAGCCGCTTTTGCTTAAAAATATAACCTTCTAATTTTAAAGAATAAACTTAACTACCTAAAATACTATAGAGCTTTATATAATTTATAACATTATAGAAGCTAATATAGAAACTCTAACAATTAAAGAAATTAGTTTCTCGCTATTTTAAGAGGTTGTAGCATTAGTAGGGTTTAACTCGGATAAGGATTAAATTATATAGGTCGACATTAATCCTATAAGGAAGCTTGCATTACCCAGTAAGGGGTATTATAAGCTATATTCTAGCGATGCATACTATACTATAGAAGTAAAGTGGAATTTATACTTAAGAGTACCGATTATAAGTTCTTTTAATAACATCTGGCTATTTATATACTAATAATTGTAGCCGAGTATTTAATTATAGAAACACTGCACTAAATACCGTATAAGCAGAGCATAAACCCTCCCAGTATTGCCAATACCCTAATTCGCCAGTCTTTGCGCGGTAAGCCTACACATAAAAAACGGTAAAAGACTGCGTCTAAGTAGACCCGTAAGCACTTAGAGTACTTAGATAATGAGTTTGTTAATAAAGACACTAAAAGTAAAAGTAATGCTTTATTAACCTTATTAGCGTATAGCAGCATTCTAAGTTTATTAGGTTGGAAGAAATGTAGTTATAAAAGGGAGTAACCTATTAGAGTATCTAAAGGCAAATTGCGGTAAGCTACTAAGGACGGCCGCAGTGGTTTAGCTATTTAGCCTATAGGGGGTCCTAATAGTATAGAGAAGAACGAAGATAATTATAATGCTCTTTAAAGCGTAACTACTTTAGATCCTAAACTAGCTTAACTATAGGTTGTAACTATAGACGATTTAGCTAGTAATACTATATAGGTTTCTGTAGAAGACAACAACCTAGAAGAAGAGGCTTTTAAAGATATAATAAACGAAGCTAATAGGGAGGTAGAGGCTGCTAATCGTATTAAGTAAAGGTATGGGTATATAAGTATATAGAGTACATCTTAAATTAGACTAACGTTAGCTTTTTTTAGATTTTAAGAAGCCGCTACGGCAAAAGTAGGCGGTAAGGTTAAGAGAATAGAGCAGTAGATATATAAACGCTTAGCTAAGCTATAGGGGGTTTCTAAAGGGGCCCTCCTAAGGAATAATATGGTCCCCGTTTTCCGCAGATAGGGTCTAAATTTAAAGTTTAGAGCGTTTCTATACCAGCTATATAGTGCATCTAAGATATTCTACTAGGAACGTATAGAGCTAAATAGTAGGGTTCTTATAGACGGTATAGGGACCGGCAAAATAGTAACCGTATACTTAACTATTGTCCTTAACTACTACTATGCTATAAACCTAGACGAAGTAGCTACTAATTAAGCGGCTGAAAATGCTACTTAATATCTACTAGAGGGCTACTAGGCTAATAACGTTAAGTATCCTAGCTAAGATAAAGTGCTTCTACTATACTTATACGTAAATCGTAACGCTATATCTACGATGCGTAAATAGTATAGTGCTAGCCTAGTTATTGCAGTTTTACATATTATTACTGCCTAGAGAGATAATTATATCTTATTATTTAAAGACTTACTACTCGCAATATAAGCGTAGGCACTACTAAGAGTTGCAATATACTATTTAACGGTGGATGTTTCTCTAGGTATAGAGCAGCCGACTTTAGATAAGTAGCTAAAAATGGGAATGTTAGGAAACTAGACCGCCTATAATGCTTTAAATACTTATTAGGCTCTTATAGATAAAGTAAAAACCCCTTGCCTATGGTTCTCTAATAGTGTCCTACCACTTAGAAAGGGTAATCCTTTAGTTAGTACCCCGGCTGCCTTAGTAATAAGATTTATTATAATTATAATATCTAAATGCCTAAAACAGCGTATTATTAATAACTTTATAATTACTAGAAGAGTCCACCGCTTCTTATTTAACGGTAAGTAAAAGGATAAAGGTTAGCAGTTGGTTAAAACTACGTTTTTTAGTAGGGTTTTATAGGATAAGTTTTATAATAAGAAGAATAAAGAGACTATAGTTAACCAATTTCTTTATTTCTATAAAAGTACTATACCAAAACGCCTTAGATTCTTTATCTGGGCTATATTAGGGACTCTAATAGAGAATAGTGTTATAGATATATATTGGTTTATTATAAGTGGCCTTTTAGATCTAGATTGGGCAAGCGCCTAAGATAATAACATTCTTAAAAAATGCACGTCCGTTAAAGTTGAAAAAATGGTAAAGCTATAGAGTTATTTTTTAAAATAAGGAAAGAGTAACCCTAAATAGGTCTTATAGTCTACGGTATATAAAAAATTGGTTTAGGTTGGCGGAGAAATACTTATAAACTTTAAAATTCGCTATACCTTAAATACTATCGGCTTTAACGGAAGAAAATTAAAAGTTGTTTTAGGTGAGCTCCAAATTTACTACCTAAACTGTAAGTATGGAACTGTAGAAATTGAATTGCTATAGGGTATAGAAAGTGCAATGGCGTTAGAAATAGAAGAGGCATTTTAGCAGAAAATGGTTAAATAGAAAGAAGATAGTTCTTTTAAGGGTAACCAACTAGTATAAATGGCCGGTACCTCCTTAAGCACCTACTTTACATGCCGTGTTTGTTACGGACGCTTTAAGTATAATATTACAACTACTAGGAGAAGAGACGGAAGAAGCTAGTTAGTTGATTTAAGTACGGTCCAGGATGGAACCGGTAGAACTATGTGACGAGGAATGGTAACCAAGGTCACATAATATGCTATATAGTGGACGAGAGGAACGAGAGGAACTCACGTACCTCACGTATAAGACGTACATCACGTACAAGAAGGATTTCATAGGAGTACGGTTGTGTATTTAAGGACCCTTAGTCCCTACCTAGATAGTTCCTTCCTTGTAGTGATTCTCAGAATACAATTGGAGTTAATCTGTTGGGCAACCACTCCACCAGTTGTTATTACGTTGTTGACTTTAATTTGCATCACCTACACACCTAGCCTATCGTAGTTCCTGCTACAAGGTTCCGTTACAGTGTTGCAGTAATAATACCTAGGTTACTTTTATAGAAGGATAGATGTAATAAGGATCTGCTAGACGACGATAAAATTAATATATAAGCGAAATTTCACGCAAAATTAATTAAATCTCCTATTAGAAGCATCTTGGATAAAAATAAGGAGGAAATTCTTTATGGTAATACAAAGTTTAAGGCGCTTTTAGCTATCTATAAAGAAGTTATATAATTAAAAAACGTTGAGGGGTATTATAGTAAGGTTGTTATTAGCACTGATTTCCTAACTATTAGGGCAGTATATATGGCAGTAAGTGATAAAATACTCTATCTTTTTACCTCTTAATAGCAGCTTGCTTAACCGGAACTCTAAGCTAATACTTATTTTAGGCCTTAGTTGCTAAATATAGCGAGAACGCTGTTATATATCTCCCTGGAGGAATATTACTAAAGTAGAAGAACTATATTATCTATAACTTGTAGAAGCAGCTAAGCAGACTATAGATTCTTTTATTATCTCTAAAGGCTATTATAGAGGGTATTACCCTTAATAATGTATACTTTATTATGCTTATAGAGCTTAATCTATCCTTTAGTAAACAGGAATAGTTTATATACCGCATCTACCGAATTAGCTAAGAAAACCCTCTTATAATAGTATATATTTTGTATAATACGGCTTCCTATATTAAGGTTGAAATTCTAAATAAGTATAAGTTTAAAAAGACCGCCGTGGATAAGATACTAGACATAAATATAAATAAGCTAGGGAGTTTAAAGGAGCAGCTAGTGGAAGTACTCTAGCGAGGTATTTTTAATATTTTAGCGCAGAATTAAGTAATATGCTAGGCAATTTGCCACAAAGTCTTGTTTAGTAAAAGAAGTATATTAGGCTATTATTTTAAGAATTAGGCAATATAGTAGGCAATATGCCGCAGTCTTATAGCTAATAGAAGGTATATACTAGGGGTTTTTTTAATAGAGTAAGTAATGTTTCTTAGCGATATACTGCTTTCTTATAGTTAATAGAAGGTATATTAGGTTATTTTTTATAAAATAGGGCAATATATCGGCAATATACCGCAATTCTTATATTAATAAGAGAAGTTTACTATCTTGCTATTTAAGGAACTAGGCAATAAGCGACCGGATATATCGCAGTGCTTTAGTAATAAGCGATAACTGCTAGCTTGCTATTTAAGGACCCAAGTAATACGCTAGGCGATATATTGTGGTGCTTTGTTAATGTAATAAGTCTACTAGCTTATAATGTAGGAACTAGGTAATATACGAGCTAATATATTAAAATACTCTACTAATAGGCGACGCCTGCTAGCTTATAATTTAAAGAATTGGGTAATATGCCTAGCAATATACGGCAACTTTATACTTAGTAGTAGAAGTCTGCTAGCTTACTGCTTAAAGAACCGGGCAATGTGCCAGGTAATATATAGTAGTTTTGCGTTTAGTAATAGAAGTTTATTAGCTTATGGCTTAAGGAACTAGGCGATATGCCAGGCGATATACAGCAGTTTTATGCCTAATGATTGGAGTATATTAACTTGCCACTTAAGGAACTAGGCAATGTACTAGGCAATATATAGTAATTTTATGCTTAATAATAGAAGTCTGCTAACTTGCCGCTTAAAGAACTAGGAGTATGCCTATTAATATATGGCAATTTTATATTTAATAAGAGAGGTCTACTAGCCTACCCCTACGGTTATACTTCCTATACATTAGGAAATTTTTTTAGCCACGTTATTGCGGCCGAAAATTAGGGTTGTGTGTTTATAGCAAATTGCTACAAAATTGCCCGCAAATTGCTAAAATTGCGACTTACGCAGGTTTTGCAGACCCCGATTTTCGCTTATAACAACGTAGCCAAAAAAAAAAAATCCTAATATAGGCAACCACTCCACCAGTTATTATTACGTTGTTAACTTTAATTTATATTACCTATACACCTAGCCTAATAATAAGCCTATTGTAGTACTTGCTATAAGGTTCTATTACAGAAAGGACACATCTATATATAGGCGCTAAGTCTTTAAGCGAGCCCCTAACTAGGGTCTGTAACAGTGCTATAACATCACCCCCTCCTTTAAGAAAGCCTGCCCTTAGGCTTTATATAAGCCCCTTATTAGAAAAGAAAGAAAAGAAAAAAAAAGAAATTTAGTATATAGGCGCTTAATCGCGATGCTAGTTAACCTAGGACTTACAGTAGTTCTATAGCTTTTACTACTATAGGGGTATATTACTATACCTAGTTAATATAGGGTAGGTAGCCATCCTATAGCTTCTATAAGGGGTATATTACTATACCTAGTTAATATAGGGCAGGCAGCTGTCCTATAGCTCCTACTACTATAAAAGGTATATCGCTAGGAGCCCTCTATTAGTTATCGTTCCTTCTTTAAAACTCTAGTACCTCCTAGCTCTACTATCTCCCCTTTTATTATAGCGCGCCCTAAGCTATAAAAAAAAAAGCCCCCTTAATCCCCCTCTTATAAAAAGGTAGGTGAAAAAGTTTTAATAAGGGTAGGAGGGTTAGACAGTTATAGCTCGTATATATATTAGCACGAGCTCTTATCTATTTAGTAGTAGTATAATACTAGCGGCGGGGTCGTATTCTAAGGAGTAAAGCTCTCTTTATATATAGTTATTACTATAAGCAAGGTAGTAGAAGTTGGTTAGCTGCAGGCAGGGTAGTAAGTAGTCAATTAGCTATAGGCAGAGCAGTAAGGGTCGGTCAGCTGCTAATTAAGCAGTAAGGGTTAGTTAGCTGCAGGCAAAGCAGTAGGGGTCTATTATAATAGCAGGCATATCGGCGCTATTATTGTCTGGTTTATAGTTTAGCTCGCAGGCGTATCGGTATAAGGTTTTGTTGGTTCAAATAGCAGTACAGTACTAGCGGTAGTAGTCGTATTCTAAGGGGCAAAGCTCTCCCTTATATACAGTTGTTACTACAGGCAGAGTAGTAGAATTTAGTAGTAGTACTGCAGGCAGAGCAGTAAGGGTCTATTATAATAGCAGTACGGTGCCAGCGACAGGTTTAGGCTCGCAGGCATATCGGCGCGAGGTCTTGTCAACAGGTTGTAGTTCCACAGGCGTATCGGCGCGGAGCTTATCAATTTAGGTAGCAGTACGGTGCCAGCAACGGGGTCGTTCGGGCGGCAGTATAATGCTAGCAATAGGGTTATATTCCGTAGGCAAATCGGCACGGAGTCTTATCGGCTTGTATACGTATCGGCACGAGTTTCTTGTTAGGTCGCAGGCGTATAGGCGCAACAGTTATCTGGTTCGATCGCAGGCATATCAGCGCGATCATACGGTCGGTTTAGGTTCAAAGCACGTTCAGGCCGCATTCAAATCGCAGGCGTATCGCAGGCGTATCGGCGCGATCGTTTAGTCAGTAGGGCTGTAGGCATAACGTATCTCACCAGTCAGTGGCGCACACCAGTTAGTAGCGCACCCCAAAAACCTACCAAAAGTTAGAAAAACTACACCTTAATATCTCGATAACGGCTTAATAATAAATTCTAAAATTTTATAATTAGCCTTTTACGCCTATATTAAGACCCCTAATAAGTTCTAGTATAATAAGTCTGGCCAATATTTAGATATTAGGTTTTAGCCCCCAATTTTAAGCTAAATTACAATATCCGTAATATCTCCAGAGCTACTTAATAGATTATTTTTTAAATCTAATAAGAGGTTTAAAATAGGTATAAAAGGCTAATTATAAAATTTTGGTATTTATTATTAAGCCATTATTAAAATATTAAGGTGTAGTTTTTCTAATTTTTAGTAGGTTTTTAGGGTGCGCTACTAACTAGTAAGACACGTTATCGGCACAGCCGTGGTCTAGTTTATAGTGTCGCAGGCATATTAGCACAACAGGTTATTAGGTTTGGGGTTTAGGGTAGCAGTATAGTACCAGCGTTAAGTCCTTCCTAATCGATTTTGTCTCTCCTCGTATAGCTTAGTATTAATTAGGGTAGTTATTATAGTGTAGTAGTAGCCAGAGGATACGGGTAGGATTTGTTTTAGAGGACTTTGTAAACAATATACACCTACTGCCTAATAGCATGGCGCGGGTTATAAGTTAGCTTATCTTAGCTGTCGGCCCAAACCTAATATATACTAGAGGACTTCGCGGATAACATACACCTACCGCCCAATAGCACGGCTTAGGTTATGTCTCAGCTTATCTTAGCTAACACTATGGGATTAGTGCTAGGCTTAGTAATAGGATTACTATATTATTCTCTATAGTACTAGGCTAAGTCTTAACTAAGATCGTCTCTATAGCTTATATAACTCCGTGTTAGTTAAAAAGGTTAAAGGGGTAGGATATTATTACCTTTTTAGGTAGTTATCCTTATCTATAGGAGACCTTCTAGCTGCTTAAATACCGGCTCCTAGTATTAATAATAGCGACTTAACGCGTCGATAACGCGCAGCTAGGGGTGTTTAACGCGTATCCTCTTAGAATACGCAAAATAGGGGTAGGAGATTATCTAGGCCTTCCTAGGCAAGGTAAAGAGGGAGCTTTAAAACAAATAAAGTCCCCCCTAGGTAGGTAAGCTTAGTATAATATTACGGCTTAAATAAATGCCTTTAAACTAAAGCTTAAACAAATGCTGTATTATAAAGATACTAAGCTAAGGAGTAGAGAAGGTTGAGGAAAGAACACGTCTATATATAGGCGCTAAGTCTCTAAGCGAGCCCCTAACTAGGGTCTATAACGGTGCCGTAATAGGCTTATACGTCCCTCTTACTATACTTATACCTTAATTAACTAAGTCGCTAATATAGGGGAGGTATATAGTAGTGTAATTTAGCCCCTTAGATTTAATATCTAGATTAGGCGTAGCTTTAGGAGAGCCTAGGCCTTCTATAGTTATATAGGTTAGTCTAAAGCCTTTAAAGTTTTTAATAACTTAGGCGACACTAATAGATATACAATTTTCCTTTAATATACTCTTTTCTTTCTCTTCTTACTACTTAATTCTAATTAATTGTAACTAACTAATAGACTAATTGTTACGGCACTAACCTAACGCATACTATTTTATACTATCTTATACTATTTCCTACTATTAGCTAACCTACTACTAGCGACTTAGTAGCTGGCCCTACTATTTATATACAATACCCCCTTTCTACCTTCTTCTCTTCTTTATACTATAACGTAGTTATTTAGTCTACTTTATTATAGCACTATAATAGTTTATAGTATCTTTAATTTGCGCCCTATCGCGATTACTAATTCCCTATACCCTAGCTAATTAACCTTTACCCTAGAGTAATCGCGACCTATACACACCCCTACTAAAACTAATACGTCCCTAGCATAGTCCTAAAATAATCCTTAGTTTTTACCTAGCGCCTAAATAGGCAACACTAATGACGCTAAAATAGTCGAAACCTAGAACCCCCATAACGTTTTTATAAACCTCTTTATAGAGATATACCCCAATATTGCGTAGATAATCCACCGCTCCCTACTATACCCTAAGACCTTTAAGCCTAGTAAAGCTTACCTTACCCTTATTAACTATACCAACAAGTTCCTTAGTAATATTAAAGTAGGACTATAGTATATATATAACACAAACACCGCTAATAAGAAAGCTAACAAAAACTTTAGTGCCCTTATTGCTTCCTAGACAGAAACTATTAACTCCTAAGTAGAAACTATTACCGTTCTAAAATAATTAACCCCTATAACAACGGTAGTAACCTAGCAGAAAAAACGGAGATCTAAAGACCCGCCAATATTTAGCGGAAAAGGCACCCCGCTAGAATAATAAGCTAATTTTAAGACTTAGCATATTAAGATTAAGGGAGTTTTTAACTGGGATTAGGACTACTTTAATATAGTTTAGTCCTAGATCCTTTATATCTTAGATATACTAAAGGACAAGGCCTATAAGTTTATTAAGTAGGGCCTATGTCACAGCGACTCAGTCAATCGAGGCACGAGCGCCGTTTAGAACGTATGCAAGCCTGTACAATTGGAATGTCTATGGACCCGGATATCAAGATGAGGAGCAGAAGGTGGAAAAGGACACGTCTATATACATATGCCAAGGCTCAAGCGAGCTCCCTGACTAGATCCGTTACGGAGCCGTAACAGCCTAGAGCTTATACACGAGAACCTAAATAACACATCTATATAGAAATGGCCTACTAAGGAAGATATGCTTAAAGACCTTACTACCTACTATAAGGTCCTTAATATAACCTAAGTTATAAAAAATAAGCTTAACTATTTCCCCTAGGGCGAGTGTAATTACTAGTTCTAAAAGGGAGAGCTTAATAAGCTAATAGTCCGCGCTAAGAAGATAGACAAATAGAAGGTAGACCTACTCTAAAAGTTTATTTCTCTAAAGATAGAAAAGCTGGTACTTAGACTTGCCTATAAAATTAATAATAGTAACTATATAGGTTAGAGTAAGTAGATAGATATATTTGCTAAAAACCTTATAAACTATACACACTAAGCTAACCTTAAGAAGAACGCTAACTACCGCCTACCTACCTAAGCCCCTACCCCTATATTAACCCTAACCCTAATAGTAACTAAAGAACCTATAAACCTTAATAGAATCTTAAATACGGAATATAAGCGCCGCGTTAATAATAGACTATACCTTGCCTATAGCCTACCCGGCCACTAAAAGGATATTTATAACCCTACTAAGATAGTAAACCTAGTCCTAATGCCACCCCATTAAACGATATAAACTAATAACCATAGACGTAGCGACCGTAGAGTCTATTATAGATGTGGCAACTACGGAGCCTATTATAGCCGCGGCAGATAACCCCCCCCCTTTAACCCTATAACTTAGTTACTTTAAACTATACCCTATATAGGAGCCTAACCCATTAACAACGCCTAGTATTAGCGACTTTATACTAGCGAATATAAACATAACCATATTATTAGCGAGGTATTATTTTCCTATACCCTAACTAAAACCAAGACTGATACCGCTAGCTAGACAGATACTAGACCGCCCTACTAAGACAGCTTTATACCCTAGTCGTTAAAAGGTAAACCCTTAGACTAAGTTGCGTTTAAGGGTCTAAACCATATAAGGAGGAAGACGAGAAGATTAGGTCCCTATTACTAGATTAATTAGTCCTTTNTATTAGTAAACTGNNACTTAATCTTANATNAGNAAANANTAATAAGAAATNAATNCTTATTTAAACCTAACTCTCCTTATTACGTAACCTATACCCCTAAGTTTATATTAATATAGTAAGCCTAGTAGACTCCGGTAGTACTATAATAGTATTTATTAACATAGAGTCTATTATAAGAAAGTATAATATTATAATTAAGAAGCTGCTAGCACCTAGGCCACTACGCCTCGCAGATAGTATTCTAACTTTGCTTATTACGGACTACTTTACCACCTAAATATTAATCGGCCTCTATACTAAAGCTATGCTCTTTTTTATTACTAAACTCTTACCTACTACCCTAATTATCCTAGGTATGCCCTAGCTTTAGAAGTATAAGCCCTATTCTAGCTTTAAGAAACTTAAGATCCGCTTTAACTTAGACTACTACTCTAGGCACTGCCTCCCATAGGGGATAACTAACGTTAGTAGGGACGCCCTATATAGATACTCAGCACTACTAAGCCTAGTGCCTAGGGCTATATATAAAGCCCTAATAATAGAAGATATTCCTAATAAAGGGGAGCCTATATAGCTATAAAGAAACAAAATAGTAAAAGACTAGACTACCCTAGCACTTAAGACCAAAATGACGGGCTAGCTAGCCCTGCCGAGACTAAGGAAAAAGGTCCGCTTTGCGCCGCTACTACTAAAAATCTAACCCTAACCTAGGTACTACTTAAACCCTAGCTGCCTAGCCTAATACCTAGAACTAAGCTATATGCTATATACGTATACTACAGCTCGCGTTATAGTAAGGACTGGCTATAGAACTACTAAGACCTAGATAATAAAAACCGCGCTACTATAACGCCTAACCTTATACCTATTTCCCGCGCGTACTATATAGGGCCACCGCTTTATTTCCGCCCCCCTAGGCTAACTAAGCCGTGCTAGCCTAGCTATAGCACTAAAGAACTAGACACGCCCTAACCTAGACGATATTAAATATACTTATACTATTAATTTTACCTAGTTCTATAAATAAAAAGATATAAAGGTAATAAGGATTTATATAGCAGAGCTAGTAGAACTAGTTAAACAAGATAAGCACTAATAGCTGCTTAAAGAGCTGCCTATAGGCCTAATAGAAGTACTAAACCTATTAAAAAGGTCTTTTTGCCGGCTAGTGGAAGGCGACTATACAATAAAGGAAGCCTGTAAAGTGCTCCCCCCCTATTTCTATAACTTCCTTAAGATAAATCTAAAAACTAAACCCAAGCTTTTACGTTGGAAGATAGTCGACACTAATATTAAAAAATTCCTAAAAGGCAAACCAGGATTAACCCGCGAAGACATTCTATAATGTCTATTAAAAGAGTTTAGTAAATATATTAAGTACTTCCTCCCTAAAAACGCAGATAANCTGCCCCCTTACTAACTATAGGACCATAAAATTGAGATTACCCCTAGAAACTAGGCCCTATACTATAAAAATAGACCACTCTTACCTACTAAACTTAGGTATATAAAGAAGTGGATTAATAAAATACTAGATAAGGGTTTTATCTGCGAATTAACCTTACTAGCTACTGTACTACTCCTCCTTACTGCTAAGCCTGGCGGCGGTATGCGAATCTACTATAACTACCAAGGCCTAAACATAGTCACTATTAAAAATTAATACCTACTGCTACTAATCCGCGAGACACTTGACGCACTTTATAGTACTAAGTACTTTACTAAACTTAATATAATTACTGCGTTTAACCGGATCCGGATTATAGAGGGCTATAAGTGGCTTATAACATTTATTACCCAGTTTAGACTCTATAAGATACTAGTTATACTATTTAGCCTCTATAACGCACTCGCTATATTCTAGAACTATATTAACTATATTCTATATAATGCCCTTAATAACTACTATACTGCCTACCTTAATAACATCCTTATCTTTTCTAAAATATGCGCTAAGCATACTAAGCATATAAATAAAATTATTTAAAGACTTGGTAATACTGGACTTTAGATTAATATTAATAAGTTTAAGTTTTACTCTACTAAAATAAAATACCTTGGCTTAATTATCTTGACTAATGGCATAACTATAAACCCTAAGAAGGTATAGGCCTTATAGAAATAGAAAGACCCGACATTAATTAAAGAACTATAATAATTTCTTAGCTTTGCGAACTTCTACTAACGATTTATTTAAGGCTACTCTGCTATCGCTACACCTATAATAAAACTCCTAAAGAAGGATATTAAATAGCTATAGGGACTAAAATAAGCTAAATCGTTTAAGGCCCTTAAGGGAGCCTTTACTTTAGCACTAGTACTAGCATACTATAACTATATAAAGAAAACAGTGGTAGAGACAGATATATTAAATTAGGCTTCCAGTGGAGTTCTTTCCCAGTATAATAATAACGGAAAATTAAAACTGGTTGCATTCTTCTTTGTAAAGCACTCTACGCTAGAATATAACTATAAGATCTATAATAAAGAACTCTTAGCTATTATTAAGGCTTTAGAGNAATNGCGNCCTAAGCTATAAGGGACTAAGGAGCCGTTTAAAATTATTACCGACTATAAGAACCTATAGACGTTTATAACTACTAAGTAGCTAAATTAGCGCTAAGTCTAGTAGGCAGAGTTCCTTTTATAGTTTAACTTTATAATTATATATAGACCTAGCAGCAAAGCTATACTCTCTAATGCCTTAAGCTGGCTACTAGGAATAAGGCCTAAGGACGCCAATAATAAACGCCTCCGCTACTAAGCCTAAGTCGTTATACCGCCCTAGAAAGTTAACCCTATAATCTTAAAAGAATTACTATATAAGTCCTATAACTCTAACAATGCGGAGTTTATAGCCGCTCTAGACCCTAAAATAGCCGAAAAGTCATTAGACGAGTTAATCTAGCTAGGATACTAGAAGAACAAACTTATAAGAGATATAGTAGCAGCTATATATAATTGAAAAGCTCGCCGTTAGCTAAAGAAGATTAGGAAGTTACTTTATTACAACAAGTTAGAATATAGTATTATTAACGGATAGATCTACTTCTACTAACGTCTCTTTGTCCCTAACGCCCTAGACCTCTACCTAGAAGTTACCTATCGCTCTTATAGCAGCGGCCCCGCTAGTTACCCTAGCTAGGTTAAGACTCTTAACCTTTTAAACTAAATATATTAGTGGCTAGGAATCTCCTAGTTTATAGCTACCTTCGTTAAAAACTACGCCCTATACTTTTATACTAAGACCCCCCGTTTTACCCTACCCGGTTTTTTAAAGCTACTAAAATTACCCACTTACCCGTAGACTAATATCTTAATTAACTATATTATAACGCTGCCGGTATACTAACGCTATAGTAAGGTATATAAATATATCCTTATTATTATAGACCGCCTAACTAAAATAGAATACCTTGTTTTAGTAACAGGACTCTTAATAAAGGAGCTAGTTAATAGCTTTGTTAACAACATATATAAGCTCTATAGTGCACTAAGCACAATTATCTCTAATTACGATATATAATTTGTTAGCAACTTCTAGCAATAATTAAGTAAACGCCTTAAGACAACCTTATAACTAAGCTTAGCCTAGCACCTAGAAACAAATAGCTAAACTAAAATTATTAACGCTGCCATAAATAAATACCTCTATACTTTTATTAGCTTTATATAGGACGACTAGGTTAACTACCTACCGCTCGCTAAGTTTATTACGAATAACTAAGTTAATGAGAGTATAGGCATCTCCCCATTTTTTATAAACTATGGCTTTAACCCTTACCTCGGAATTAAGCCTGCTAGCCCCTACCTACTAATACTATCAGTATAAGTAAAGAAGGAGTTCTTCTACGTAAACTTTATGGCCAACCGCTTTGAGCGGATATTAATATAGCTTAAGGCCTTAGCCTAGATTTTATAGTAACGCTATAAAGATAATACTAATACCTATAGGGATAAGAGCGCGTTATTCTACGAAGGCGATATAGTTATAGTTAGCTTAAAAAATATAAAGATAAATAGACCTAAGAAGAAATGGGATAATAAATAGGACGGCCTATACCCTATACTCGCAGTATACTAAGGAGTAGTTATAGTAGACCTTCTAGACCATATCTAAGTAAATAAAACCTTTTATATATCTAAGGTCCGCCTCTAGGCTACTAAAAAGATCCCTAGCTAAGCAAATATTAATACTATAAAGCGCTATAATATATAAGGACGAGTGGTAGAGAGAGACAATAATAGCAACATAGAAGATAAATAGGAGTTTAAAAAAAATCCTTAATATATATAACGAAGACCCCTAGGGCCTAACTTATAAGATTAAATGGAAATATTATAAGGATATAACCTAGCAGCTAGAGGAAGACCTAAAGGGTTGTAAATAAGCTATATAGCGCTTCTATAAGCAACACCCTAAGAAGCTAGGACCCCTAGACTAGGTATAAAATAAGGAAAAGTCACGCTAAGGTCGCGGCCGACCACCGTATTAAAATTTGTGGTGGTTAAGATATTATAGAACTTTAACCGGCAGTTAAAGTTATCTAATTAGCTAAATTCTCGCCAAGAAACACCATATGGATTAATTTGGGTGGCGGTGTAGAGTTCTGCCGACCTTACTTACTAAACTAACCAATTAGGATTTCCTATGCCCGGTATAGAAAATCGCCATTAGCTTAATTAAGGGCGGTAAGCGGAACTAATATCTTTGTAGTAAAAAATAGGCAACCCCATATACTGCCTATTTTTAAGTTATCTATTTAGTTTAGGGACTAAACTATCTAGGGGAGAGGAGTACTGTTATGGCACTAACCTAACGTATACTGTTTTATACTATCTTATACTATTTCCTACTATTAGCTAGCCTACCACTAGCGACTTGGCGGCTGGCCCTACTATTTATATATAATACCCCCTTTCCACCTTCTTCCCTTCTTTATACTATAACGTAGTTATTTAATCTACTTTATTGCAGCACTGTAATACTAATAAACTGACAGCTTAATAGCACTGTTAACTTTCCATCTAAGAGATACCGTACCCTCCTATAATAGTTGCTATAGTAAGGTCTTAGTAGTTCTAAACTATACTAGCTAGCTAATATCTCTGTTTATTCTAAGCTTAAGTATATCTTTATTAACTATAAGCTTATACCCTAAGAGCTTTATTAATATTAGTTTAGACCTAATATTAGTATTAAGCGTTTAAGCATCTTTGCTTCTGCTATACCTTATTATCCTACCCCTATTTTTATACCTACTTATACTTCTATAAAGGGATCTTATTCCTATTAGCCGTTACTTAGTAGGCTAATAAATACTAATCCTACATTTAAAAATAAGGCGTAGTAGTTTTAGGTATTTACAGTTTAGACTTATAGAGTTTAGGATTTCTTCTTATATATAGTAGTAATTAAAGACCTTAATTAGGTACTTAAAAAGGCCTTATAAGGCTTTAAAAAGGGCTTAGGAGCCCTAGAAATAGTGTTCCTATTATAAATTAATAAATAGGAATACAATTCTAGTAAAATGCCCTATTAACTCTATGCTATATATATAAAAAGGCTAAGGACCTATTCTGCCTTAGGCTATAGCCCTAATCTTTATAGTTTTTAGAGCCTATTTTTCTATATCTAATTTAACCTATTTACTCTTTAGGGCCTCTTACGGCCTACTATAAGCTTTCTTTATAGGTCGCGATAACACTATAGTATTAAAGCGCTTTTTATAATTTATAGATTGTAGACCTTAGTCCCAATATTCTTTTAAAATATCTTTATAATAATTAAAGTAATTCTCTAGTTTATATATAGAGTCCTTAATAGGCTAGCCTAGCCATTTAACTTTATATTAAAGCTTGTTTTTAATAGACTTATAGCGTAGTATAGCTTTAACCTTATACCACTCGCCTACTACTTTAGGGTGTTTAATTGGGCCTAAATAGAAGTTCTTTTCTAGTAGTGAGTGTTACCTACTAAATTCTGCCATGCTTCTACTATATTCTACTAACCCTAACTTCTACTAACCAATTAGGATTTTCCATCCCCAGGATAGAAAATCGCTATTGGCTCGCTTACCACTAGCGCCTTGGCGACCACTAGCGGCCTTCCTCTTCTTCTTCTCTTTAGCTTAGTATCTTTGTATGGTAGCAATCTACAAGCTTCGTCTCAGAGGCATTTGTACGAGCCCGTCACAAGTACTACTTAGGTCTATTAGCTCTAGTCCGCTATACTATAGTTTTAACACCTATTACGAAGCTCTGTTTATCTATATCGGTCTACTTATACTTCTAAATTAATAAAGGTAAGTGTGGAGGAAGATATGGATATATTTAACCTAACACTATGCCAAGACCCGCAGTATAGCTTTGACCTATGGGAGCTTAAAGCTGGGGGTGTGTGTCGATCTAGGCCGGATTTTAGTGATTACCCTGTTCATGTTCTAGTTGCCGATCACCTTATGACTTTACACCATTTCCATTACCTTTCTATTACCTATTACCCAATGTCGATTAGGTGGCAATGAGGTAACAGTTTCAAATCGACGTTAGCGTCGACGTCAGTCTTTGCCACCTACTTAGTGTATATAATGAGGCTCTAGAGCCACTTGCAATGAGACAGAGTCATCATTATTTTTATCTTTTAGTCTTCCGATCGACATTAACCTCGTAATGACCGGATTTAAAATTTACATCGTTCGCCCCAATTGAAATATATACCATGGGAATTTGATCGACACACCAATTTCTTGTGGCCAATGCAAAATCAATAACAGAATCTTACACTCTTTCAATCCTCGAATCCTTCGTCTTCTCTGCTGTAAGTCCTGCACCATCCGCATCATGCCTGAATTCCTCCTCTTGCTCCCGAAGTTCGGTAATGATAACCTTGTTGGCATTTCGAACAGGCTTAATCTCGAAAAGTCTGTCCATAGCCTCAAGGGGGACAGACTTAGTTTCAGGGATCAAAAAGTAGACAAAGGGGATGGAAAGAATCATAAGCGATGCAAAGAAGAAATAGACGCCATATCCCATCGTTAGGAACATCTGGGGGGTGAATCGGGAGATGATGAAGTTCCAGAACCAGTTATTTGCTGCAGCTGAGGCTTGGCCGAGCGATCTATAGTGAATTGGTCAGTGGGTGCTTCTATAGGGAAAAAATGGCATGACACCCACCTGGTATTCTGACTAAACATCTCAGAGTTAATGACCCATGGGGTACCGTTCCAAGATGGGGTATAGAACGCAGTCCAGAGGTAGAAGAAGAAAATAGCTGCAATGCCACCGGATGATAGTTTCGTGTTCGTCGTATGTGCAGCAGGATCAGAGAGCTTGATGTATGCACCAATGAACCACATGCAGAGAGAACCCCCAAAGGCACCTACCATAAGAAGTTTGCGGCGACCCAACTTGTCAATCAGGATAAGCAACCATACAAAGGTGACGACAGTCTTAACAACACCAAAGATGCCCGTGGTAAGAAAACCATTGTTGGTTCCCTGGATGCCAATGCTTTTGAAAATTGTTGGCGAATAGTAGTTAATAGCATTGATACCAGATCCATTCTGCCATAAGAAGAGCATGCCACCCAAGAAGAATCACCATAGGACCTTTCGATCCTTCAATGCTACAAACAGCTTCCAGAAGCCAGCACCAACATGAGTACGTTCATACTCTATACCAGCGTCAATGGCGGCAACCTCTTCAACGATATAGATGTCGTCAGCCGGGAGATTGCGAATCCAGCACAGGTTTGCCAATGCCCGCTCCCTGTCACCCTTCTGGAACAACCATCTCGGTGACTCCTTGATCCAGAGGGAACCGATCAAGAGAAGACCACCTGGGACTAGTTGTATGGCGAAAGGAATGAGCCATTGGCTATGAGAGGGGGCCATTGTTTCGCTGATGCCGTAGTTGATCCAGAAACCAACTAGGCCGCCAATTTGCCAACCAAGCTCGTAGATACCAACCAAACGTCCCCGGATAGCCGGGGGAGCCAATTCTGAGATGTAGATGGGAACCATGTTGGAGGCACCACCAACGCCAATTCCAGCGAGAACACGTCCACCGATGATAACTCCAAGTCCTCTCTGTTGATTGGCGCCAAGCATCATGCCAGCACCAAGAATGAAAACAGTGACAAAGATCCAAAGGCTCTTCTTGCGTCCAAGGAAATAGCTCGTGGCATATGCAAAGAATGAACCGAAGAAAGCGCCAGCTTGATAGACAGAGACGATGTTGGTCTTTACAAGAGCCAGGTGTTCAGCGGTCATATCAGCGAATTTGAACTCCTCGGTGAAGGACGGAAGTGCTAGGGTGGTGCCGATGAAGGCAGAGTCGTAGCCGATCATACATGACGCAAAGGAGGCGATAGCTGCGCATGCGTATACTCGCCAGTTGTAGACGGCCTTGGGCGTTGGCCTATCCTCAACAAGCGCGAGGATGCCCATTTTGAGGAGACCGAAGAGGAGCACCCAAGGGCAAGATGAGCGTAAACAAACAGAGACGACGATGCACCAAGCTTCCCGGAAGGGGTGGAGTTGATTGCAGGAAGACGATGGGGGATGACACAGTAAAGGCCTCCCAAATGACTTGATGCTAAACAAGGGAAGGAGGGAAGATGGTGAGATTGATGGTGGTGACGATGATAGCAGGCCAGGATCACGACAGGCCTCACCTATTTATCTCTCCGGTCAAGTCGGAGGAGCGAAGGACAACCCCGTGGGGACGGTGATGAAGCTAGATCGGTGCGCATCTCGAGGCCCGCCCGCCACAAACTAGCGCCCGTGCTGCTCCTCTTCTGCATGGGAAGAGAAATTTTCCTGACCCAGCAGAGAGGTCGCTCTTGGGGATCAGACGCATCCATGTTGTTCCCCAGGCGAGTCATGAACGGGATCTGGAATCGTTACATGTACATGCTGGGGTGGGCGTCGAGCGGCACTTGGGAAATGCAATTTCCCGAACTTGCCCCGGGCCCACCTCCCGCCTGGGGAAAGCATTCAATCCTTCGCAACCTTTTGCCAGCCCTTTGCTGCGTAACCCTTCGCTAACCCCTTACCAGCCTTTTACCAGCCTTGCTGGTCTTGCAATCCCCGCCAGGGTCATGCCCTGAATGCTACGGCCTCCAACTCCACTCCGCCCACCACCCTATGCCTTACCAGACAATCCAATGCGGTAATCCGAGACGTCTGTTTCTCTTTACTGTCTCCACTTGGTTCGGATCGTGTTTTGATGCCAAGTGCCTGTTAAGCTTCTCTCAAGCACTTCAATACGTGACTTTCTAGCATCGCCGTCTTCCTTCTCACACTTCTGCATCCCCCGGAACAGCTTGCTCGGCTGTCTCCCTACTATTTTGTTCCCACACACTCTTCTTTGGCCCTCATAAATTCAACATGACAGACACACCATCGTCAGACCATCTCGACCGGGTAGGCTACCTCTTCGGGCATCCAATTACCCATTCCATGTCGCCGTTGCTTCATCAGACCGTGTATGACAGCCTGGGGCTCAATTGGGCGCAGCTGCCGCTTGACTCGACGGATATGGATCATTTCTTAGAATTGATTCGGAATCCTAAATTCTATGGTAGGTGTGTAACTCCGAATCCATCCTAATCTATCATTTGTACATCAGCCTCGTTGCTAGGGATTAGATAGTTTGATCGAGAAAGATCGGTGACTTGATATACCGCTCTTCCCTTCAAAAGAATCAGTCCTCACAAGATCCTAAAAAAACTTACCACACGCCTTGATCATTCCCCGCAACAAGAAGTACTTCGTTCAACATATTCCTTAACACTAGCCTGATAACTCTGTAGGAGCTTCAGTAACCATGCCCCACAAAGTTGCCATCCTAAAGCACCTCGACTCCCTCACCCCCGAAGGCCGCGGCGTTGGCGCCTGCAATACTCTCTTTGTACGCAATGACCCTATCACAAACCGGCGCCTCTACATGGGCACAAACACTGATGTCGTCGGCATACGGGATGCCTTTTACCAAAACATCAGTGACCCTGACGCCTGTTTCCATGATCGACCTGGTCTAGTGATCGGCGGCGGAGGAGCTGCTAGAAGTGCTGTTTATGCCTTGAAGAAGTGGATGCGCGCGAGCAAGATATACATCGTAAATCGCGACAGATCCGAAGTCGATACCGTCATCGGAGAATGCACCGCACGTGGATTTGGGGAGGGCATGTTGCACGTGGCAACTGTAGCCGAGGCAGAGAAAATGGAAGGACCTGGAGCTGTGGTGGCATGCGTGCCGAACTTCTCGCCACGGACCGTGGCGGAGAAAGAGGCTAGGGCTGTGCTAGAATGCTTGCTAGGAAAAGACCATAAGGGTGCAATATTAGAAATGTGCTACCATCCGACGCCATGGACCGAAATCGCAGACATTAGCCAGAAGCTTGGGTGGAATGTCATTTTAGGGACAGAGGCCATGATCTGGCAAGGCCTGGAGCAGGTAAGTCGAATGCGTTCAAGCGAAGTTTGTGATTCCGGATGAGTTTATGCGTTCTCCTTTCTACACATTTGAATTGTGGGTTTAAGTTGAAAGGGCTAATGTTTCGTAGGATAGGTATTGGACCGGAAAGGACCTTCACGAACTACCAGTGAAGAAAGTACATCAAGTTATTGCCGCCAAACTCAATGAATCGAAGATCTAAGGAATGAGCATCCGGGATGCTCCACTTGTTCAAAGTTTGCTTGATGAGGAAAATTGTATGAGAAACAAATAGAACAAATGATATGCAGTGGCGGAAGAAAAGAAGTAATTGCGGCTTGGCCGGGCGAGAGTAATCGAGATTGCGTACTCTTCGCCAAACCTCTCGCACCGTCCGCTCCTGTCCTTGACAACCTGATTCTGTTAAGGATGGGCCTGCGGGGCTTTAAAACACTCAAAAGTCAGCATTGCCGTCACAAGCGCATTCTGGTGGGGATGAAGAGCGTGGCGAAGTAACAAGTGAACATAACATTTTTGATCTGGGCGAGGTGTCGGCATAAGGACTTTTGAACGACTATACCTCAGGATGCACTTACCGGGTGGTTAGATATAAATGACTACCGAGTTTAACATCCTCGATAGATGCGGTAACATGGTCTTTTGGAGGGTTGGCAGTGATCAACCCCCCTGCTTCTTGCAAAATCGCAATTCCAGCTGCCCATCCCTACATTTTCTGTCAGCTTTCAAGCTTCTTGCAGAGATACTGAGAGTGTTGTCTCACCATTCCCAACACCCTCCTTCCCACCATATGTCAAATGAACCCATAGCTGTATACACAAGGTCCAACATCGCACCAAATCCGTTTCACATGAGCAATGATGTATTGCTTCAGTGAGCTGTAGAAGCTCTAATGATATGCTCTCAGCGCAAACTACTCTAAATATCTTTACCCCCATCGGTCTGAGTGACTAGGTTCACAGCATTGTCCTTTTCAACATGAGCTGCTCCTCAGCTCTATCATTCCAAACCTCAACTCTGCAGCGTCTAGAAGCAAGCGTCCCGCCTCCTTGCTCAGATTGACAGCAAAGATATAAATCTCGTCCAACTCCTCTCGACTAAGCTTTGGCATGATTGAACCATTCCGTGTAAGGAAGACGGGGGGAGGTGGGCACTTTGTAAAGCGAACGCTCGGATGTGGTGGCCAGAAACTGCAGGAAGCCGCCGTCCACAAGACGGAGATCCGAGATTTTCCCGATACGAATGATATTCTCTTGCTCTAACCCTCTCGTTTTACCTCCAATCAATCGTGACTTGAGACCCAGTATTATGGGACATAAGTCCATCAATTGGTTGTCAGTATTTGACTTGCTCTGTACGGCTTCGAATAACATTCGCTGGATATCCATGGGTATTAACGGGTATTCTCGATGATCATTCAACGAATCAACAGCCGGTAAAATACTCTTCCTCCACCGGAGTGCAGGCCCAAATTGCATCACGATGCCTCCCAGGTGGGTCAAACGAAGTCTTTATCAATTCAGCTGAACGGAGCAGAGGTCAATCTTCACATTTAACACCTGATATCCTAAACCAACCCGTATACAAGCTTTGCCACTATGGCAAAGAGTATTCTTCTAATCAATGGCGTTAATCTCAATCTCCTTGGCACGCGCGAACCGCACCTATACGGCTCGACAACTCTCCTCCAAGTGGTAGAGCAAGCAAAGCAGCAAGCCGGGTCACTCTCTATCCAACTCGAAGATATCCAGTCGAACCACGAAGGCGTTATCATCGACCGCATACACGAAGCGCGAGGAAAGATCGATGCTATTGTTATCAACCCAGGGGCTTTCACACACGAGTGTAGCGTTGCGGGACGCACTGCTCGGTGTTGATGTACCTTTCATCGAGGTTCACGTCACCAACATACACAAGAGGGAGACCTTCAGGAATCACAGCTACTTGAGTGATAAAGCAGAGGCAGTCGTCTGCGGTCTGGGTGTGTATGGGTATACAGCTGCGATTGAGTATGCTGCGAAGCATCTCAAACCGAAATCGAAGGCACAACTATAGACGTGGTATTTGAGACGCCGAAGATATACTTGATCGTACTCGTTTCTCTACGTTTCCTTCAAGGGGCCTTCAAGAACATCTAGGACCCTTACCTGATTTATGATCAAGCACTATGATTATACGTTGTCAGACCATTACCGAGAAAGGTAGAAAGGCGGCATTTAATGGCGCTCTTTAGCGCTTCCCGTGATCGAATTACGATAGAAATCGCATCTTCCGGTCCTCCCTGGCTACATACCATGTTCACATTTCTGCAAGCTGCAGAGTCCATGAGTGTATTTGCTTGAGATGCGATATAGCACAGAACTTTGCGCGACCCTTTTTGCACAATACTTGAATTGGAGACATGCTAAATGCTATGCATGAGTTTGTATAAGCACAGCTGTGAACGGCTACGATGAGTGGTGTCGGCGGTGGTAGGGAGACAGGGAAAAGGCTCTGCCGAAAGAGAGGCCGAAGAATGCGGGGCAAAGGAGGGCCAGGACACGGTACCCCTCGCAGTACACACCACCGTGGGGTCTGGAGAATCTCACCTGGGGAAGCAGGAACGCGTTGACGGCACCGGTAATAATAGTGGAACTGTGCCCGCGCACCGTCATGGCTAATTTATTTTCCCTCACAGCTTCTTCGCTTCGTTTTCTTTTCTCTTTTCTCTCTATCTTCTTCCCTCCTTAGCCATAAACCTCAGCGAGTGGAATCGCACCATTTACATCCCTCTAAATCTTTTCACAAACCAAAAACTCCGCTGGGATGGACCTTTCTCAGGTGGACATCCCGCCATTGAAAGATCTCACCATCGAGAACATCACCGAGAATGTGCACATGATAAATTCACGGACACCGGATCCACGATTAAAATACATTCTCGAGCGTCTTGTGACACACGTCCATGACTTTGCCTGCGAGACCCGTCTTAGTACAAACGAATGGATGGCGGGAATAGATTTCCTGACATCCGTGGGCCAAATATGCAGTGATGTGCGACAAGTAAGTCATAAACACAGCGCCTTCCCACCCAAAAGATAGAGGTATTGGCTAACACAGCATCAGGAATTCATTCTCCTCTCCGACATAATCGGCCTCTCCCTCCTTGTCGACAGTATCGATCACCCCAAACCACCTGCGAGCACCGAAGGCACAGTCCTAGGTCCCTTCCACACCCACGAAGCTCGACATGAACCCGCCGGCTCCCTTATCTCACATGACCCCGATGGCGAACCATGCCTTGTCCTCTGTACTGTCAAAGATACCTCCGGCAAGCCCATTTCGGATGTGAGGATCGACATTTGGGAGACGGACTCGAAGGGCTTCTATGATGTGCAGCATGCCGATCGCGATGGACCAGATGGACGTGCCGTTATGAAGAGCGACCATGACGGCGTATTCTGGTTTAAGGCGATTGTGCCGGTGCCGTATCCGATCCCGCATGATGGGCCTGTAGGGGAACTCCTGAAGCTCCTGAAGAGGCATCCGTATCGTCCGAGCCATATGCATTTTATGTTTAACAAGAGGGGCTATGACCACCTAATTACGTAAGTTAATATCGCCCGCTTCTTTGTAACCAGTTTTAGGTTCTGTTCATGCTGATCGGGATTACGGGTAGGGCGCTCTATCTTCGCCATGACCCATACGAGACCTCAGACGCCGTGTTCGGCGTGAAGGAGTCCCTTATTATTGAGCTTAGTACAGTCAATGCCGAGCAGGCTAAGCAATACGGTGTTAAGGAGGGAGATAAGCTCATAACATATGATTTCGTACTTGTATCGGATTCCGAGGCAACGAAACTGCGAGAGGAAAACGCAATGAAAGCCATGGAAGCGTTAGGGCGGAGAATGAAGCTCTACAACGGCCTGCCAGTTCCAGACGTTGATTGAGAGTTCGCCGTTCTAATTTTTAGCAGGAGAGTAATCAAATTACGAAAGAATTCTTTTTCAATTACAAGTGTATGTTGCCAGCTTTCAGCTGATATTTCAAAATCACAGTTTGCTTACGGCCGACCCACCTCTCTTGGAGGTTCTTAAGCATTTATAGTGTCCCATTGGAGAAATGTTTCGAGATATTATCGATGTTCACGCCTCAACTCCTGAGATGTGCTTCTAGATTATCCTTGCTGCATATAGCACTAAGGCGCAGTGAAATTTGGGCCGACCTAGCGGAAGTGGCGGAGTATGATGAAAGCAGGCCACAACCTATACCAAATGTAGGAGGTTTAGGAACGAAAGCTAAAGATTGAAACGTCTAGATAGCCCACTACACTTGTACAATCAAGGAAATAGTAGCTATGCGAACAGTATAATAGTTTAGGAAGAATTAAGCCAAATCTTATCCACAAATACATTTTTCGCTCTTTGATACAGCATTTCGAGTCTTACAATTCGGCTTAACTAAAACGAATTGGCGTGTGAGAGAAGACTATCTCTAAATTCATGTAGGTCAAAAAGATGCCGCAGAGTTGGAACTAGTCAATCGATGATTGAAAATGTTTCCTTGGCCTGAATCATCTGGCTGCTTAAATTGATATTCCTCATATCTAATTTATGCATCTTCGTTTTACCAAACATCTGGCCCAAAATGCTGTCCTGCTGGAACTTCTTTGTAAGGGCAAGCCTTCCAGTCACAACCCTAAAAGACCGAAGTTAGCTGTCCATCTCATAAAGCCCTCTTGGGCAGGCACTCCAATGGTAGGAAGGAAGGGACAATGACGGACCTGTTTGTATACTTCCGTTCCCCACCAACTGAATCCACTCATCCACCCCGGGTACACAACACCAAAGAATATGACAACTACGCCGACTGCAAGACCCGAGTCCAACGCCGCGCTAAGAGTCATGTTATATTTCTCCCACCATGCGGTCTTTCTCTTCCGAATTTCATGGTTGAAGATCCAGCATACGACTGCCCAGACCGAGAAGTTGAGGCCCGTAGCTGGGGGTATCCAGCTTAGGCTACCAAAGACGACTGCGAAATTAACTTTACGCCAAATGCTCTTATGGTTTCGCCGGCCAAGAAGCCATACACCTACGGGGGCCACAGCACCGACTAGAAAACTCCAAACTAGTGGACGATAGAGAGCTCCTGGCCCGAAGAACCGTCTGGGGCCGACTACGCCCCAGAGAATGCTGCCATTGAAATGGACTCGCGCGATCGGGCATGTAAATCCGTTGATGGCTTCCGGAGTGCAAATTCCTGGAATGAAGGCAAGCATCCAGTTTAAGACACCTATTTGCGTCAGGCTTGAGACTACCGTTGCAGAAAGCTGTAACGCGAAGAGAATTCGTGGCGGAATTTTCATGTACTGGCCAAGCTTCAGATCAGAGGAAAATTTAAGGCCTTGAGTAGAAGTGATCTTAATAGAAATGTTAGGAAGTAGGAGGGAGCGGCTAAACTGGCACACTTACATAACCATAAGTTGTAAAAACCATGTTTGCTACGGGACGTCCAGGAAATATCACTCCGCAAATGAGTTGACAAATCAGATAGAGGCTGCTCTGCTGATTTGTGATGGCCATTACAATCCCAATGGGAATAAAGAGAATAGCACCGATACTAAGAGCGAGGAGGAGCCCATACCATGGCAGATATACGGGGAAACTATGGTGATAAGCAAAATTCAACAAGGACTTCAAGGAAACTTACTACTCCACTAAGAAGATACCGATAGCAGTCATGCTGGCTCCTGTTAGAATGTACCAACTGGTTGGAACATCGTCATATCTTCTCATTAGCCGATTATGAACGTCCTCTACACTGAGTAAATTATCCAATCCAGGTTCCGACGCGTTCCGCAATTGGCTGCGGCGAGACCTTGGACGATTACCATTCTCGTGGTGGCCATTCACATGGTGATCATTCGAAGGTAATGGCTCATAGGCAGTTTCGTTTTTATTCTTAATTTCGGCTAGAGATCGGTGCCATTGCCTCCAGATGTCTTTGCCATGCCATAGTGCGGTATGCGAGATTAGGGCGGACAGTGCGGCAAACTGGAGGGCATAGCTCAAAACATAGGTGATAGGTAAGAAAACCCTGCTGTAGCTGCGGTATGCTTCCTTATCAAAAAGGAAGTCTGGTGTCAGAATCCTGCTTACATCATAAGGTTTTCCGGTGTTATCGAAGACGGCCGCAGAGAGGATAGGCATATAAGCGGAAAACATCACGTTTGAGTAATCTGTAGGCAGGTGTCAACCGAGATTTCAACTTTACGCAACGGAGAAATCATACACATTATTGGCGCCATAATCCACATCACGACGACCAACCCTCCGACAATGTTTAATGCAGCCCAAAATGGGACTACAAGTGGAGATCCGATGTAGGCGATTTGAGACCAGTCGAAAGTTAATGGAAATAGCCCCAGGCCGGAGGCGATCCCGAACTAAAATAGATAAGCAAAGTCCATAAATTCTGCATTCGTACTTACTAAATTTGCTACAGTGACATTCTTCGGGGAAAACCACGTGATGACGCTGAAATAGCTCAATGCGGGCATCAAAAGTCCTGGGAGGAAGTAGAATGCTACTGAGCCACTGAAGACACAGAGAAAGAACCTCGAGCGAGTAATTCGCCAGCCATTAGCGGGCTTATTCTCCTCCTTATGTAGGGTGGAGAACATTGACGCAGAAATTAAAGTCCCAGGCCAAATCATGCCGCTCGGATGGACTAGATATCGGCGTGTCAGCCCAGCGAGTGCGTAGCCCAATATTTGCGTAGAGATTGTAAGTAGGATCTGGTATGTGATTCCAAATTTTTGATGATAGAATTGTGTTTGTTCTACGATAACCTTGTTTCTTCTTTCAGCTCTCAGAGCCCCTCGAGGCATGCCTTTAAGAACTTACATCGGTGGCAAATGCAAACCCAAAGGAAACGTTACTGCTGATGTAAACACAACAATGCTCTTTTTCGTTCCAGCGGCCCTGCGCAAGCCATAACCGTAATCGACGTCTCCATGACATTTGAACTTGCAGCTCATCTGACGCATCGACAGGAAACGCGGAAATAAAGTTATTCTGACCAGTACCCCACCCTTCGGTTTGTTCCCTCAAGTTTGCTTCATAGTTCCGGGATAGGAGAGACCCATCTACGAAATTTTCTTCTTCATCATACGGTCTTTTTAGAATCTGATCCCAAAGAAGGCCTAGTGGATGGACTAGTAAAAGTGCAATGATAGGAGTAATGCTGACGCTCGGGTACCGCAAGGAAAAGAACAAATTTGTGGATGAGCCCAAAATGGCGAAGAGTATGGAAAGTGTCCACATGCGTGGCGTGTTTATGGATAGTGAAACGTCATCTGTTGGACGTACCGATGCCCGAACTTGAGCATATGGCGAGTCATCTGCTGGGTGATCTGTGGGCGGTTTGTCGTGTAATAATTCGTGATTTTCCGAGGTATCGTCATCTTCGCTGGTGGACCCCTCTTGGACGCTGCTGCTAGAAGGCGAGTGGAGGTCTTCGAATACTCGGCTCATTCCTGCCGCTGCTGGTACCACACTTCCAGAGGCAAATTTAGATTCCAGTCCAGATTCCTGCTGATCCTCAAGTGTCTTATGAAGTGCTGTAGATATTTCTTTACGGCCACGCCTAGATTTAAAACCCTTGGAGTTTCTCCTTCGTGGCCGTGAGCCTGGCAGAGAAGCATTGCTCCTGACGTATTCGGCCTCATTTTGTTCCATGAAGGGACCCGACGGTCCCGTACTGGGGTCGCTATACCTTAGTTTACTCTTTCCTTCCCGCCGAGTCTGTGCAAGGGCATTCGTAGTGGCTAAGTTGTCCTCTATATCGGTGGTACCCGCGCTGGAACTTAAAGAAACGACTGGAAGACCACCATAAGAGCCAGTGCCTTGCGCTGGCGATGAACGCACCAGTAGCGGGGCGCGAGACATTTCGGCCCTGTCCCCAGCTGACGAGAATTGCGGAAGAAACCCTGACTCTTGTTGACCACGGTCGTCATTGGATCCCGAGCAGGTGCATAGACTTGAAGTGTCGTGCTGTGCTTTTTCGGGAAGCTCATGTAGCTCGTAGACGCCGGGCGAAGGCGGAGCTGCCGAGCTTGCGGAACCAGGGCTGAAGTTTTGAGGGGGACGGGAAAAAGCTGACTTGGCCTCTATGATTCCCTCACTAGGCTTCATATGTATAGACAGCGGGGCCTGGCAGGGGAAATGCAGGGCGTGGAAGGAAAGGTTGTGCTGGTCTCGAGGTCAGCTTCATCTGATAAGTTATCTCGGGCCCGAACATTCTTCCAACGCACTAAGCCGTTTTGGGCTTCGCTTTCGTCAGAAAGGGTAATTAGTCCAAAATCAACCTCTTTGCTCCCAAATCTATTAACTACCACAACACTTAAGGCTATTCGTGATAGCTAGAATGACTAAATAAACCGCGATCCGCAAGACTATGTCGTTAGATTTCCAAAATTCAAGCTTATTATTGCATCGTTGTGTACGTTGTAAACTACAGCCCCTGTCTACATGAGGCTCTGCACAACAGCTCTACGCACAGAGGCTCTACGTATCCCTTGATACGGCAGGGTCCCTTGCCAAGTTCGCTTATATTGACGACTGGATTCAATTGGATATTTATATTAACCCAGCTTTTCCGATTGGTTGATTTTTATCAATAACTTAAGGACCCAAATTGCCGTGTCAAGGGATACAACATCCTGGCGCATCCCTACAAAAAGGCCGCGCGGAAGTGGCTGCACTAACCACCGGAATTGAAGAGATGCTGTACGTATAAAGGCTCTGCGTACGAGGGCTCTACGTAGGGCATTCATGCGTAGGGCCGTTGCACTTCGGACGCGACCCCAAATCTTGCGACGACCATTACAGTATACGACTCCTAAACGCGATAAGAGACTTGATATTGATCAATCGGATATCCCTTACAACCCTGGAGTCCTTAGAGAATTCGTTACTGGATTTAACTTGCATTGAACCAGGTTCTCCGATTGGCTGGTCCCTTATCGATAACTGCAGGGCCCATTTCAACGTTGTAAAGGATAGTATACTGGTAAGGGACCTCAGCAGAACTTCAATCGACGGCGTCTGTAACTAATTTGTATACTAACTCTACGCGACGGGTGTTTCGCGGATCCTCATTTAGCCAGAAAAAACCGGTCTAATATACAATAATAGTACAATAATACAAAACAATAAACGCCTATGAATGACTTTTGTGCATCAGACAACATGACAATTTACTGGAGGTCGACATGCCCGTGCCCATGGCTAGTGGCAAGCCTCTCGGCCATGGAAATTGCCCCGTCCATGTCACCCTTGTTGAACAAGAATAGCCCTTGTAGGGCTGCGGTACTTATCGCATTGACCAAACCAAGCTCCTGCACCCGCTTTATGAATCTTCTCCTGCCATCTCCATCGGAGTCAACACCAGCATAGAATCGATCCCATAGCTGCTCGATCTGCCATTCTGTCGCCTCCCCGAGACGAACAGTCATGTCAACTCGGCCAGGTCGAACGAGAGCTTCGTCCAATCGTTCGACATGATTCGTCGTCAAAAATATGATACGCTCTTCAGCACTTGCTACACCATCAAGAGCATTGAGCAGCCCGGAAAAAGTAACTGTGGCTCCTGCATAACCATCCTCGTCAGGCTTCCTGCGATTGACAAATGCCGCATCGGCATCTTCTAACAACACAATGGTTCTTGGGGGAACCTTAGTGAGTAGGTGATTTAATCGGTCGTCCGTAAGGCCGCGTTCGCTGACGTTAAGAATTGCAATATTGAAGTCTAAGTGGCCGGCTAAAGCCTGTATGAAGGAGCTTTTGCCGGTCCCTGGCGGCCCATAGAGTAAGTATCCTCTCCGATAAGGTATCCCACGATCAAGATACCAGGTTCTAGCCGCGAGAAATGCTTGCAAATCTTCTGTTATTCTTTCTTTCACGCCCCGCTCCAGAACGACTGAATCCAACGGGCGCTTTCGCTTTGGTTGACCAAAAGTCTTCCAATCAGGTCCCATTGAATTATATATGACCGTTTTCCCTTCCTGCATTTGCTGTGCTAATTGGTGGGCCTCGGTGAATATCTGCTCGAATATGTTTCGATGCGCATAGAGAGTCGTGAGAGTTATTGTTTCGAATGGCGTGCCACTAGCCATATCAAAGGCCTTCTCTCTCTGTCGGTTCACCATAATTAACGATCCACCATAACGCAGTATGTGGCGTCCATGCCCGGGGACAAGAGAGAAGTGCGTGTTAGAGGCTCCGCCAGGTCTGCTAACTTTCGATGTTTGGATTTGGAGATGATGTAGCCGAGGATTGAATCTTCGGATCAGGGAAGAGATGAGACCGTGCTGTAAAGTGTTGCTAGATTAGCGGTCAGTTCGTCCTTACTGGAAGCCTATGCGGGGTGAAAAAGGAAAGGCGCATTTCTACCTATGACTTTCCGTAGACAAACGCATACCAGTCATTTGTGTTCGCTGATAGGCAGTCATCCATTGCAGTAGCCATGGATACGACTCATCATGACGGGTGATCTCAAGGTCAACAAGCATGCGACGTCGAAGCAGGTCGGCGCCCTGTCTGAGGCTTTTCTGGCCTATGCGCGCAATAGCTGCAAGGCCTGCTAAGCCAAATCCCTATTGTGGTAGATATATTTAGTTCACTGGGCGCCTCCAGGAATAATAGCGCGGCGCGACCTACGGCAGTGAAAAATGGATTGCTCGCCAATTGCGAGAAGATAGAACTGACTCCATCACTATTCCCTATGCTAATGTGTTTTGCCAGTTGAGGAGGGGCATCGTGCGGTGTTGCAGGCGCATTCTGGTCCATGAACTCGCAATTGATGGTGGTGATGGTGGGCGCCGATCTGGCAGCAAAAGTTGGGAAAACCCGGGGTCCTGCGCTGCGGTAGCGCTTCGAGGTTTGGCTGCAGGGAGCTTGGACCTTCCAACGAAAGAGCTGAGTGCACTAGTTAATCGCCGAAAACACCTGCTCCCCCCCATCTGTCCCCGTGCAACCTCAGGCTTCCTTGTGCTTTCCGTACCGCTTCATTGCTTTTGCAAAATGGCGAGCACAGTGACCATTGGTAAAACCTATTTCGAGGCTTTGCTCCGTCGGTGAGTATCCCTACCAGCTCATGCGACCTCGTCAATGCAAGCCTCTAGCTAACCTAGCAATCAGTGCCGAGTTTGTCAGTGCTTCTGTGTCCTGCCCATTGCCATACGCCTCTCGAAGATAGAGAGTGTTAATTCGAGCATAAACAGCATACTTCTAGCGGCGAACATGACACCCTATCACACGCTCCCCCGACCGCCGTGACAATTTCCAAGGCGGAGCATGACCATCTCGTGAGCTCCTACAATTCCAATTATGGGTCGGTTCCAAAGTATCTAGATGCTGTGGCCAAGGAGGCTTCATATACTTGAGTCTAGAAGTTAAGTGTGGTTGTGTAGTCTTCTAGGCCTGCAGTTCTGTCCTGATACTTCTCGGCACCGACCGCCAAGAGCTCCTGTATGTAGTTGATCAGTTACTGACTATTGGGTTCGTTCCCAGCTTCGGGCTGCTTGGGAGTATAGTACGTTCATAAACTTCGTCCTCTCAGACTAGCTTAATTGGGAATCTTCACCCAATGCCTCCCGATGTTATTCCCGCTTGACTTGCTGGTTATCCAACCGAGACTGATAAGTGGTTATTCAGACATCCTGCGAAGTGCTCTTTTTCGAGGCGGCTTGACTTCAGAGACACTCGACACCCTCATCTCTGGTGAGACCGAATACAGCAATGCAGAGACCAACGTGTCCAGGGGGTGGGATGACACGTACACTAGGCCAAATTCCGTACCAATCACCATGCCAGTGCTGCAGAGCAGTGCAATGTCACTAGATACTTCTAGTGCTGCCGTGGGGGAAGGATTCCTACCAAAGCCTAGTTCCTACCACCTAAACAGGACTCACAGCTTTGGACAGCTAGACTCTGTCGATACGCCTCCTGAGAGAGACGAGCATTTCAGCCCTGATGCTGCTGACCCTACGTCATCTCGGCCGCATTTTCCACGAGACGATCAACGAACTGTGCTATTCACAAACCTTTCCGATCACACAACGCACCAAGATCTAGTTAACATTATACGTGGAGGTAGACTTTTAGATATTTATATTCGAAACGATCGTTCTGCAACAGTTTCTTTTGTTGAAGGAGCGCAGGAGTTCCTTGCCTACGCGAAGCGTAACGACTTCTATATCCATGCAAAGAGGGTATGATTCATGGCCTTTGAAGCCCTTTGTTCACTTTGTTGATAGCACATAGATCGAAGTGCGCTGGAACGATCGCCAATTCCACCTTCCCCACCATGTTGCTAACAAGATATCTATCGGTGCGACTCGTAACCTAGTCATCCGTGGAGCTACTGGAAAATTCACAGAAGAAGGCATCCGAGAGGATCTAGACCATATCCACAACCTGGTAGTGATTGGAGTCAAGTTCAAAGATGGCGATGTTCACATATCAACCAACTCAGTACATAATGCTCTTTTCGCTCGCACCTGCATGATGTCACGCACTGAATACAAGGGCTTGCGTATTGAGTGGTATCCCGACGAGTGCGCAGCGCCCTTGCCAAAAGTCCCGGCTCGAAGCTGGAAGGATCATGTGCCGGTTTCAAGACCGAAGACAACGACGGTGGCCCCAGTGACCAACCGATTTGCACTTCTAAATACGGACGGTACAGAGCCAGACTCTGATGATGAAGAGGAAACGGAAAACTTTCCTGGTTACGGTGTTAGAATTGATAGCTGGGCAGATGCCGGCATCGTTGCCTGAAGCCCAAGACATCGTTCTGTAGAGCACCTATCGTTAAGGAGCAACTTTCGTACGGCTAGAAGGCTCGGCCTTCCGTTACAACTGCGTTTTCCTAGATTGTTCTCTTCCACCAAGCCGCTGCTCGGCGATACCCCTGTAAATCACCCTGTTCCTAAGGATTCGGCGGCCCCCGTATGCTTTGCACTCAGAAAAAGGCTCAAAGGGCTACATCGGTCGCACCGGTCTGGCGTCATGGCGGCTTACAATGTCTTTTTATCCTAACGGATACAATTCGAGCATCCTAGCGTTTACATGGCCCCCTAGTACCTGATGGCAAGGCTCAAGGCCATTGGAGGGCCGTTTCCTTGTTTATAGATACCCCTTTATTGCATTTTTCCTCTTACTATGACAGATCTTCTGTCTCAAGTTGTTGAACCAAATACGGCAGATTGCACGACTTGCAATGATAAAGTTATTTATGTGTTAAATATATGCTTCCTAAAACTGCTTACCCGATTACAGCCTTTCTTTCATTTTGCTATGCCGGTAGTCATAATGCCAGTCGTCTCTGGCTAGATCAGCGCGGACTTTGTAGTTTTCCTCGGCATCCTCCAAGACACCCAAATCGAGGTCCACGACGCTCATCCCTTCAGCACAACTGCCTAGCCGTGTCAAGGGTCCGATGTAGGGGACTGTAATTTGAGACAGGCCGGCATATCCATGGCCTGGCGGCCCCCCTGCATTCGCGAATATTATGGCTAATACAATTAGCAAGAAGGGAGCTCAGGATTTGGAGAATAGCCGGCATACCGCAAGTGTTCTCAAACGTCCTAGCAGTTAGGGCACTATCAAGGAAGACTGCTTCCGCGGATGGATTGAACTTCAGGCCAACTTCAGAGCAGTCGTTGAGAGTCCCTACTTTTCACGTTAGAGCAGTCCCATAATTTACTATTCCGTATTGAGACTTGCTAAAGAGAACTTACAGAAGGTGGGAATAATGACGATCTTGGCTCCCTGATATATTAACTCCCTGAAGGCCTCTGGGAAGGCGAGATCCCAGCAGATCAACATTCCTACTCGACCAAGCGGCGTGTCAAAGACTTCGTGCACGTCTCGACCAGAGGAGGTAAGATATTCTCGTTCTGGACCCCTGCAGATCCTGATTGGAAATAACCCTCACTGAAGAGGATTCTGCTTACTCACCATAAGTTCTTCTTGATATATTTGCCAATTATTTCGCCCGTATGGTCGATGAAATAAGCAACGTTGAGCAGCTGGTCCTCCTTCTCAGCGCCGTCCCGCCTCTCTACAATAGTGCCTGGCACAATGCATATCTTGCATTCTTTCGCCAAGTTCTGATACTTCTTTAGGTAAATTTCCCATTGCCCACATAAAGAGAGGAAGTTCGGGTCCTTCGGAACCCAATTCGTCAAATGGTATTCGGGCAGGACTACGAGCTCCACGCCTTGAGCAGCGGCGGAGCGGATATATGA
This sequence comes from Cenococcum geophilum 1.58, assembly GCF_001692895.1. Taxonomy (NCBI): domain Eukaryota; kingdom Fungi; phylum Ascomycota; class Dothideomycetes; order Gloniales; family Gloniaceae; genus Cenococcum; species Cenococcum geophilum. The sequence continues at coordinate 1,687,726 of NW_027137589.1, read as the reverse complement.
GGCTGCTTTGTTAAAATTTTGCTCGATTTGCATAGGCTGAAGGTGGCGTTAGAGATTGGAGAAGGTAGGGGATTTTGCAGGACCGGACCTTGGGATAGAGCTGGACTACGGCAACCTTGAATACGGGTGCCATGATGAATGAGTAGATTGAGAAGTTTAATGGACTTTATATATATGGTCTTCCCAGGGTCAGCACTTGCAGTTAGAAGTATTCAATATGCCCACAGCCTTCTCGCTCATCCTCCTACCCACGTCATGACTCGCTGCGAGCCCCTCGCGCTATCGATAACGAAAAGCCACAGATTTGGGCGCCTTGGCACCATGAAGCGAAACACCACGAAATTCGAACTTTGAACGCCTTCACACCAGCGACGCCGCGCATCCGCTCCCACTCTTCCTCGATATCCATCTTCCAGTCTCCAGAGGAGCTATATCTGAGGATGAGTTTACGAGAACGCGTTCCTCCCTACCAGCATGGCGAAGCCCCGATACGGGCGCCAGCTGATGAGTCTGATGCCGAAGAGGAGGCCCTCGTGAACGACTACCGGGAACAAGTGCAGTATGATGGTGGAATGGAAGGTTTGGACCGAACCACATCGCTGGGAGGCAGCCAGGATATACATGCGCAGTTGCAGGCTGCCGCGACGCCATTAGAATTCCAAGCCACTCTGGAGACGAAATTTGCGAGCTACGACAACTACTGCAGCCTTTTTCACTTCATACTTAACTCGGACGGCCCAGTGGATTTAGAGGTCCCATCGGTGAGGAATATGTTCGAGGAAGTCGTAAATGGGAACACTAACACTAATGCAGTATTACTGGGCTTGGGATGTTATCGACGAATTTATCTACCAGTTCAACAGCTTCTGCAGCTACCGCCAAAAAATAGCTCTCAAGGCCGAAAATGAGGAGGAGATACAACTACTGCGAGACAATCCGAACACGTGGGGTTGCTACAGCGTCCTGAACGTCCTTTATTCCTTGATCCAGAGGTCACAGATTAGTGAACAGCTCGCAGCGATGAAGAGAGGCGAAGACCAAAGCCTGTATGCTGGAGAATACGGCAACAGGCCCCTGTACAAAATGCTGGGATACTTCTCCATCATTGGCCTTCTGCGAGTGCATTGTCTTTTGGGTGACTTTAGTCTTGCTCTCAAGACCTTGGACGACATTGAGCTCAACAAAAAAGCTATGTTCGCCCGTGTCATGGCAGCACATTTCACAACGTACTACTATGTCGGATTTTCGTACATGATGATGCGCCGATATGCAGACGCCATCCGCATGTTTAGCCACATTCTTGTTTACGTGTCGCGAACGAAGAACTTCCAGAAGAATGCTCAGTATGACTCAATCACGAAGAAGAACGACCAAATGTATGCCCTGATCGCCATCTGCGTTGCGTTTCACCCTACACGGCTGGATGACACCATCCACACTGCGCTCCGTGAGAAATACGGCGAACAGTTTAACCGTCTGCAGCGAGGAGGCCCTGAATCACTCCCTTTGTTCGAAGAGCTCTTCCGATCGGCATGCCCGAAATTTATCTCGCCAACCCCTCCCGACTTCGACAACCCTGAGATCAATATTGACCCCGTTGAGCATCACCTGCGCATCTTTATGGATGAGGTGAAAAATAATATGTGGTCCCCGACTGTGAAGAGCTACCTGAAGCTGTACACGACGATGGATCTGAAGAAGCTCGCTGGTTTCCTAGAAGTGGAGCCAGAGAAGTTGAGGAATTGGTTGCTCGTCAATAAGCAGAGGAGCCGACAAACGCGTTGGAGCGAAGGTGGACTTCTTGAGGGCGATGTTGTTAATAGCAGCGATCTAGACTATGCTATGGAGGGCGTAAGTGTTTAATCATGGCTGACTGGTGAATAATTTTGTTAACGCATTTATTCTAGGATCTCATCCACGTTTCTGAGGCGAAGGTAGGGCGGAGGCTAGTGGACTGGTATCTCCGTAACCTGGCGAGGACATACTAAACATCTATCTGCCGTATCCTGGATGATAATCTCGGTTTGCGTCACAGGGTTACCTGCACAAAAGAGCAGGTCTAGGGGCGGTGGAGTTGGCGTTGCTGCTAGTTATATTGTCTCAAAAGCATGGACATGGGCATTTAGTTTTTTGATACGAAGCAGAGTTATGAGGATGAGAGAGATAACTGTATAGCGTCTTGATTGGCACAGAAATGGTGCTAGATAGTCATGTTTCATGCGTGGGAAATTAACGCTTCACCTTTGATGCCCCCTCAACTCGCCAAGCAGTCGTGAGTGGACAGGAGCAAAACGACGTGCAAGACAACGCACCGCGTTCCGCAACACCTTGACAGGCCTTAACCACGCCCGGCTGAATGGCCCCTCGACAACCCGTTGAAACAAACAATGGCCACTCTGTAAAACGCCAATAAACTCTACTTCGACAAAGCCTACCTGAGCCCTTTCAACACCTTTCCAGCCCCACCACTATCCCTCTATCTCTCTACCTCTCCACCTCTCCACTGCTCTACCTGCCTCTTCCTCTCACAAGCAAATCACTCACACTCTCTGGCATCCTTCTCGAGAGCCCCCCCAATCATGGCGCCAGATCTCAACTCCGTCCCTCCGTCACCTCGTAATGCAGCCAACCTGCCACCCGCTTTGCCGCTCAATTCCCGTCATTCTTCATCGCCAGCATCCCGACGTGCGTCGCAGATATTCCCAATGAGCCCTCCTCCACTCCCGCTAGCCTCTCCAGGCGGGTCAATGCCAACGTCCACTCAGCATTCTCAGCAGTCATTCCCTCCTCTCAGTCCGAGTCTCACCGGCCATGTTCCTAGCGTCGACGCCACTGGTGTGCCCATGAGGCATCCGCGCCCTCTTACGGCAGCTGAGCTACACCTGGAATTGGAGAAGGAACAGGAGGCTGTGGTATGTTCTGAAGACCCATAGCACAGCACTCTTCTAAGAGCTTCAGCCTGAAGCCCACCGCACCCCTCACACTCCTCCACCGCACTAACACCCTCGCTCCAGGTCAACCGCCTGACGCGCGAACTCAGCGCCCTGCGCGCGCACTCTGCCTCCGTCGCCTCGACCGCCTCCTCCAACGCCTCGGGCGCCCCAGGCCTGCTCCTCGACGCCACGGACCCGTCGGCCGCGCACACGGGCGCCCTCATGGGCCCCACGCACCCCACGACGTCCCGCCGCCACCGCAGCTCCTCGAGCGTCAGCCGCGGCAGCGTCAGCGCCTCCTACAACGGCCCGACCACCTTCACGACCGGCATCCCGCTCGGCGCCGCCTCCGCCGGCATCGCGCACCAGCACCAACACCAGCACCAGCACCACCGCTACTCCGCCTCGTCCCAGCCCGCGGGCGCGCCGCAGGCCGCCGACGCGCCGTCCGGGCAGGGCCGGGCGAGCTCGGTCGTCTCGACACCCCGGTACGAGGAGGTGGCGCACTACAGGCAGGAGCTGGAGGAGGCGAAGCGCGAGAACGAGCTGCTGAGGCGGCGGATCAGGGAGTTGGAGAGGGTGATCCGAGGCCGAAGGTCCAGCAGCTCCGAGACGGGGCCGCGAGGGCGGAGAAGCGAGAGTGCGCTGGGAAGTGCGGCGGGCGGGACTACCGTGGGGACTGATGGTCCGCGTGAGGGCGCTGCAGTAGAGGGAGCTGCTGCTACTGCTGCTGTTGCTGCTGGTGCTGGTGCTGGTGGGAGGTAAGGTAGCAAGGGAGTGAGACGAAACACTGCAAAAAGTTCGCTGGTACAAAAGTAATTGCAACAAGGAGTTACTCTGTGAGGCAAGAGGAATGGGATTCTGGCGTTTCGGACCACGGCGTTTGCGGATGGGATGGCTACGAGGCACTCTGGTGACCGCGGGGGACATAATGGTGTTTATTAGGTAGGGGCACTACTTGATGAATTCACTCCTGGACTTTATTTCTAGGGCCTCACTGTGTATGCGTATATTTGCTGAAGATGGCATAAGCAGTGGGATTTAACCAAATTGCGAAGTTGATTCGTTCTGGCCTCCCTTCAACCCATTGCGAGGCTCCAGTCGCCTGCACAGTAACGTCTTACGTCTTCATTCAGATCGCCAGTCTGTTTAGCGGGGAAGTCCATGGTGTTTGAAGCAAATGGATAAACACCACTGAGATACCATAGGACCTGATCCTAAATAAATTTTTATTCCGAATCTACATTGATGGGGGGATTATAGTAAATCCACGTGAGCCATTAGGAGCGCCTCGACCCTACCCATCCAAGAAACTGGTAAATCCGATCGTCCGTGAAGGGTGCCTTCCCATATACCGTATATCTAAAGCCACAAATGGCGAAGTAGGCGTTCTGCCTGAAGAAACAGAAGTTACCCATGCCGTTCACTCCTTTAAGGTAGACAAAGGAGACTCATCCCGCATTCAATCCCGTGTTGCCCATGTCATTTATCTACTCTCTATGTGGCCCTTGCTGCTGTTCCTGCTGTTGCGGTGATGGGGTTCCGTATGGATTGTTTGAGCCCGCGTTGTTTTGGGTTGTCATGCGAGGCGCCTGGATTGGTCTCTGCATGGAGATGGCAAAGGCATTGCCCTGTGGTGGGTGGGATCCAACCGGGCGTCTCATTTGCACCCCCTGTCCTTGTTGCTGAACATTTGGTGTCATCTGCTGATATTCTCTAGACATTGAAGCTGGAGACGCTGCCTGTTCGCGCTGTGGTGGCTGGGGCTGCGCGATGATTGGGATGGGGATTGGTGGCGGGATGGGTTGACGCGGTTGTTCAACGACTGGGCCTTGTTTGCGTTTTCCTCTGCTGCTTTCTTTGTGCACAAGGCCATGAACTTCCTCAAGGTCCGGTCGGTCCATACTAGGACGACCCAGAGTGCTGTTGTCATCACGACCATTCCATGCATCATCGCGAGCCGGGTCTGCTCCAGGGGCGCGGGAGTTCAGCGAGCCAATTGCTTTGATCTCAGAGGGCATACCAGTGCTGGTGCGATAATCTGTGCTGGTTGACTCGCCTTCGTCCAAGTCTTCTGATGATTCCGGCTTCTTAGTTGGGAAGAGTCGCTTGGCTTCCTTGTCTTCATTGAATTGGTCCCGTGCTCTGATAGCCTCTTCTGGAGAGATAGCAACAGACCAAGATGGCTTGCCAGCATCGCCTAACGCAGCGTCACCGCCTCCAGGCCCATAAATTGGAACCTTACGGAGTGCTAGAACAAGAGCACACATGAACTTGGATCGACGGGCAGCGCGGACTGCCTCGTTGGCCCAGTTGCCCTTGTGTCGAATCTCCACGCGCAATTCTAACTTGTTCATCTCAGCGATACCAACGACTTCAATTTCGATCTCGGGTTGGAAGTCGCGATTGTTCTCCTTATCCAGGACGAAGGTCTGCATCTCATTCTTGAGAGCCTTGATGTCCTCGAAACTTGTATCAAAATTGACAAACATGGAAACCTGTTCCCTCATGGCCTTGCTACGGCTTACGTTTTCAATCCACAGGCCGTTTAGAACGATGTTAGGAATCTGAACCATTCTACCAGTGGCGACTCGCTTGAAGACTGTAAATAGCAATGATATGTGTTCAACGGTGAGCTGATCACTACCGATGTCGACGCGGTCACCGATATCGTAAGGATGCTTGACAAAAAGAAAGATGCAAGACCCAAGGACCTCTTGACATGTTGCTGCAAAAACAAAGGACAATGACAACAGCGCTGTAGCGGATGTGGCCAGAGTCGTAACGAAGCTAGCGTTAAGGAAGGCAACTAGGACAATGTTAACGACTATTTCAGCAAGTGTCGAGGAGAATGGTACTTACTGAACACGAAAACGCAGACAATGAACACGACAGTCGCTAAGAGTCCATCAAGAACGTCAATAGCTTGGTCAACATCATGCATGCTTGTAGCGATAGACTTTCTCTCGCGACCAAACTCCGTCACAGTCAAAATCATTTCATCAAGACTGATATCACCATTTCCGTCTCGGTCAAGAGCAGCGAAGCACTCTTCAGCCTCCACTTGGCGGCCTCCACCAAGAACCTCTAGGATATCTTCTTGGAACAGCGAGTTTTTGCCTTCAACAACAAAAGACATCCAGAGGCGTCTGGCCAAGGCTTCGGCAGACCGATTTTTCTCCAAAGCCTCGATGACAATAGTATGGGCAGAATTTGGATTGAAAACCTTCTTGCCAGTGATTTCATGTGCAACGTTGCCGAACACTGCGATAATTAGATTACATGATTTTTTATCCCGAGGCTAATAAAACTTACCAGAAGTGATCTTGTCACCAAATCTACCCACATCATGGAGCAGTCTTAGAGGAGTAGCGGATCCAGATCGATTATGACCGGTGCCTTTCTTACTTCCCAGGTTGATCTGTAGCGAATCATTGATGATGTAATCTTCTTCAACAAACTCACGGCAATAAGCGGGGAACAAAGTCCTTGATGCATCATACAACAGGCTGAGAAGATGGATATTGCGTTTGGAATCCTTTATCTTTGCATTGAACTGCTTACGGTGGTAGTTAATGCTAATAAGCTGGATAAGCAGCTTTTCTGCAGCAAAAACGCAGGCGGAGATCAGTGCGGCAACGAGGATTTGACGGATTACGATTTGCCATTGGGCAGCAACTCCATGATGCTCGCGACGAGCGGTGGGGACCGAAAGAGTAATCTGCTTTTTTGAGCTATCTGTAGATGCCGCGGGAAATGATATACATACTGGAATGAAAGTAGCCAGAGATACGATCGCCCAACCAACGAGAGAAAGAGGAATTTCTAGCGCTTTTAGGACTAGGGCATATTTGCGGACACCAGCGCTCACGACGCCCATGAGGAACTCGAAGATGGCCGGCAGGAAGTGAGTGATAATTTTGGAGACCCATAGGCCCAACCAGACTACGTGCATTTATTAGTCCAGAATTTATAACCCAAAACGGATACCGGTTAACTCACCAATCTCGATCCATATAAAGAGCCAGAGAATCCTAACACCCCCAATTCTAGCACCCATAGCAACTGTAGCTCCAACGACAATAGGGACAGCAATTGCTAAGGCAAGGGGAAGAACATAGATGAAATAACGGGTGACAATGCTGAAGTTGAGAATTTTGTTGTAGATTTTGCCCATTCGATTGAGAGTATTCTCGCCGTCGTCGCCGGTATCAGCTCCACTGGCTTTGGAATCGAGTTTTTGGATCCTCCGTCTGCCGTGGACACCGCGGTGGAATAGACCACCTTTCTCGGTCATAGTCTCATCCTGCACAGTACGCGCGTGAGAAGGCGTGTGACTCACGACAGTCTGGAGAGGGATGTCGATAGTAGCGTCGTTTGCTGCCATTTTGCCAGCTGGTTGGGTGTTGTCTAACGGTTGGAAACCCTGTCGAGAGAATCGGTATTGGTTTGGCGATTTCGGTGGATTGTTAGACATTGGAGTCTGGTGAATCGAAGACGGTTGCGGAATGGCGTCACCGTTGACAGGTGAATGGTAGTAAAGTCGGAAATCGAGTATGAAACAAACGATGGCAAGGATGTGCTATCGAAGCACTCCCTGGGGATTGTGCGTCAAGCACGCCTGCTGGGATCCGGCTTAAAGGAAAGAATGTCAAATGTCAAGGAGAGATAGTAATTGAACGAAGGCCCGCCGTCTGTTCGGAGAAGAATCGGCGCGGAGTAAGGAGAGACAAGAAATGCAGCAGGCACGCAGACTTCAACACATCGAGCACTTCGAAGTGGTGTTGAGGAGAGGATTGAAAAAGGCAAGAAAAGGAGCCATCAGCAGTTTTCTTTCAAGCTTTCTGACATGCAAGGTACCAACGCCACCAAGAATTGAAACGAAGCTAAGGAGGGCTTGCAGCAAATCAACGCCAGCGCGACCCCACATAAAAACCGTGCAGTATGGGGCGTCGCGTTCGCAGCTGAGGGGAAAAGGGCACGCCGCAAATTTGTCCAGCTTTTCATCGAGCAGCCACTGCTACTGCCACGTAATGTCGATGTGGGAAGTGTGTCTTCATTAAAAAATGTTTTTAGACTAAGGCAGGTGTTGCTAGCAATTTCTTTCTCAACCGCCAAAGACCATCAGCCCTGCATGACATGCCTGCGCCTAGGCACGCCAGGCACACCTAGGGGAGGCATGGCCTGTGAGCAGGTTAAAATATGCAGAGTCGCTGCCATGCCATTGGCATATCTGGACAGCCACGGAANCATGTTGGAACACACGTCGAACTTCTGCCACTGACAGCCCGCTTGTGCAAACCGCCGCTAATCCTTCATTGTCTCTTTTTGCCCTGTAGTCAACCCTTGGACCTGGATTGTGCTGCTACCTGATTAGCTTTACATTGGTGAAACCCTGCTTGCTTCTTGAAAAAGTCTATAAAGAAAAAGAGAAAGGATTTTCTCCCCCTTCCAATGTATAGTGGCTTGGGGCAAAACAAAGCCCATGAAACAAATCAAACCCGCCAACTCCCCGACTTCGCTTCCAGCAATTCTGCGTAGCCAATGCGAAAGCCTTGGTTCGCTATACAAGAAAAGCACTATCTAACCAATTTCAGCCATGCCCACAGTCGCAACTGCGAGCGGCAGCTTACAGACGAGTCAACATCTAGACGCGCAGCGCTAGGTGAATGGCCAAAACGAGTGACACAACAAGACAGGATATCTTCTGCCCAGCGAAGGCATTGGAGCCAAGCGGAACAACAGACGCCCCAGGGTAGTATCCAGTACTAGAAGTCTTTGAGCAAGGCCCGTTAGTATTATGCTCGCTATCATAGCAAAGTGATACGGGCGGTGTGATGCTGGGCGTCAATATCGAATCCGAGGAGATAGCCGTCGAACCAGTACCCATGATCTCCGAGTTAGATGCCATTGCGGAGGACATCACAGTTGAGGGAGCTGACAGCATCATTCTGGAGCCTGAGCTTGAGAGAAGAGAAGTCGCGCTTACGACAGAATTAAGCATAGACATGATGCTGGAGGAAGAGCTTTGTAGTAAAGACATACTAGCTATCGTAGAAGCTGGCAACTCGGACGTGCCAGATGAAGCAGTCTTAGAGAGATTCTGGCTTGTAGATGCCGTCAAGCTTTGAGATGTCAAGATACTGTTGGAGGGAAGCGGCAAGGTCGATTTTACGGTAGTGGAGGGTATTTCAGTCTCCTCGACCACTTCTGTGGTGGTGACTGTAATCGTTGTAACTATAGAGGTAACTGTGGTGGTGACCGTAGCGACTCGCTCAGCCGCCCTGGGCGCAAGAGCTTGACCTGTTCTAAGAGGTGCGAGAACGTTACCAGTGTCAAGAGGTGAGAAGCCAGTTTCAACATACAGAACTGAATTATTCGTCGCATATGTCTGTGTTACTGTGACCATGCGATGGTGAGTAATAGACAAATATTCTGTGGTTGTGCTGATAGGGGTGCTGGCGGACGTGCTGGTTGAAGTGCTAGTTGAAGTGCTGGCCGGTGTGACCGTCGACACACTTGGATCTAGTTGCGCGGAGACGATAGGAGTCTCAGTGGTGTAAGAAGTTGGCGTAGCAGTAGTGTATGCAGTTGTTGTGGTATACACCGTGGAAGGTCCGCTGTTAGTGATAGCTTGCGTCGTAACATGCGTAATATACAATGAGCTACAAAGACATGTGACTCGAGTTAACGTGCCCGAGGTAGTAGCAAAATTCGTACAGAAATAGAACCAACTGCAATCTAGCGGGTCATATTCCGTTGTAGGCAAGAGTCCTTTGTCCATTGATGCCACACTTGACGTTGCGGCTGCTTGCAGCTGAACCTCACTTGGCTCATTGTTCGGAGTCAAAATAGTTGCCGGTTCAGAAGTGATAATAACTATACCAGATACTAGGGTTATTGTGCTAGTCTTGTAGAGAGTAGCTTTAGCAGCACTATTGACAGAATCCGGCGCAGAGTTGTCAGGAGTGGCTATGGCAGAATTTCCCATGCTGCTTGAGACCGAGCTAGAATGGGAAATGACTGTTTTCGTCACATATATAGTGCTCTGAATAGTCGCAATGATATCCGGTGGCTGGCTTGTCGAGGTCGAAGTTTTTGTGGTGTTCAATTCGTTCCATTGCGGAGAAGTTGTGGTGGGCATTGTAGTAGAGGCAGCGAAGCACCCAGTCCCAAAGCTAGATTCGCTCGTACAATGAGGTAGGCTAGCTGGACAACAGACCGGTGAGGCTCGTACTCTCACCCAGACATAGCAGTCGTCAGCTATGGCATCCAAGCAGATTTGTGATGGGTCTGGAGCGGTGCAATTGGCGCTGATTCACGTTAGATCGACGAAGCTAGGCAAAGCAGAATAAGAAAGAACAAACCCTTGTGGGCAACATCTAGGTCTGTCTGCCGTACAGCTTGATCCCTATATAAACGCATATTTAGTATGTCCAAATTTGGTCAATGGTGGATAGGGCGTTGATCTTACCGCTGGGCAACAGCCTTCGTTACAGCATGATTCGCCGATACTAATAACTGGTGAGCAAAATATTGATGAAATTGTAAGATAATCCGTTGGAACTTACAAGCAATTCCCGCAGGTAGAACCACTAGGGCTTCCGAAGTCCGCATCTCGGACCCGAAAGTACAGGGGACGCGCGGGAACCGTCACCGTCGCATTTTGTGCCAAGACACCAAAACTCTTACCTGACGAAGATGGAGAGGCGAGCAGACAGACTATGGACGCGCATAGTGCAGGAAATAAGTTTTTGGGGGGCATGGTGATATTGACCTGTGGCGGGCTGCCAACTTCCTCCTAGTCGCGTTACTCTGAGCTGCTGACGACTGAAACTGGTTAATGTATGGATGGAGCTGAACAATAGAGATGGCGTAGTAGGCAGTGAGGAGAAATGAGGGTCTTGAGCTTTAGAAAGGAATGACTGCTGGGTAAGTGGAAGAAGTTAAGGTTGGAAGGTAGTAGGCGGAACGTGAGGATGGAAATGCGGCGCGTTCTACGCCAGTGGATCATTCACTTAGAACCCCCTTGGATTCACCTTAATAGAGTTTTATGGAAGTTTTGGTGATATGCCAATTGGCCAAAATGGTATAAATTCCTACATGTAGGGCTGCGGATAATTTTCGTCAAGGTCAAAAGGTATATTCCATAGCTCTGTCATTACCATTCGGCAGTGCCTGTTTCCTTGATTTGGATCAGCGCTTGTTCTGTAGTCCACCGCGTCTGCTGACTTACAATAAGCTGTCACATAACCTTGTAGTGCTCAGCCGATACAAAACATCTCTAGTACAATCGTTGGCTCGTTGGCTCGTTCTCTGTCAACAGTCCCTTGAAGGCAGGGATAGGAGGCGAATTACTCCTTATACATGTCTTCCAGGTATTCCAACATTCGTCGCTGCAAACCCAACAGTTCACCTTCAGTGATCTTCTGAGGTGCTGGAATATTCGCAGCTTGCGTCGATGACTTATTCTGAACCGCTGGTTTGTCGGTTCCGAGCGGAAGAATCAAGTCTGGTTTAACACCGAAAAAGGGCACCCCAAGACGCTTCAGCTCTAATGACATAACATCGACCATTTCACGTGTAGCTTTGTGTACCTTTTTATCATACTCTTTCAACTCCACCTCATCTTCGGGAATCTGTAACTTTTTATCAGATATATACCAGAAATAAGGAATAGCATGATGCGTACTGCAAGGGCAGTCTCATTAGAGACGCTCGTAGGAAATCTGTGGAAGTAAGCATTCAGAAACTCCTAGGAAGTGCTTTTCGGAACACACATGGCCTCATTCTGCTGTCTATTGGCCCTACTTCTAGCAGCTTGTTTCTCCATAAGAGCTTCCCTTCCTCTCCACCTTCGTGTCTGTCAGCCTCCGAAAAATCACCAGCAGTGAACTTAGGGCATACCACATCCTTTCGTGACTCTCCTGGTCGGAGATTAACTATTGAAAGTCGATCAGCAAATCATGTATAGGGAATGCAGATACTAGACGTGCCTTTCGTATTGCAACTTTAAAGTTTGGGTTTTGAGCTGCAATCTTGCTGACACATCGTAGGCCCTGAGACCACTCGGTGATCGTAGCAGGATCAATCAATGGAGGCGTAGGGGTATTTCTGTGGAGGTTCTGTATGCTTCGTCGATGTTGAGGATCTGGTCGGTGGTCTTCCGCCACGCCAAATGGATACGCGGGATTGGGTTGGGCTAGTGTAGGAAATAATTGAGGAGATTTATGGTATTGGGCTGGATCATACACATGGCCAGGGTTATACTGTTGTTGGATAACTGGCTGCTGGGGAGGTTGCTGATTGCCCGCTGAAGCTAAAGAAGCTAGAGTGCGAAGGACAGATGCCAGGTCTGGCACTTGGGAATTGCTGTTTTGTGCCATGACAGAACCAAACCTAGCCAATATAATAGAAATAAATGGAGAAAATGGCAGAAATTATTTCAATGTTCTGGTACACAGTAAATGCACCGAAGAAAAGTCTTGGAGGGATGGAATACAATGCAGGAAGTTAGTAGAATGATTTGGAGATTTTCTCGCTCCGTGCAAACATTTTCGTGTTGCAGACTCCAGCTATGAGCGCATACCAAGGAGCCTACGGTGGTTTTTTGTTGGTGTTGTTGAAGGCTGTACAGTAGCACTGCATGTTCGTGCGAGTTTCCGCAGCGGCTTCTTCCGCATTTCGAGACTTTTCCCGCGGTGGTTCGACGACATCGACATCTCCAAAAATATCCATCCGGCTCAATTCCAGCAACCCTCGACTTTTCCTCTTCTCGCTACATCCGTGCAGGATGGCACGCTCCGCCATGGACGCGACCCGTTTCACGGCAACGGGGCCCTGCGCTCACTCAAAGCCGAGCACCAGAGCCTCAGTTCTCGACTTCGCCGACCCTCCTCCGCCAAATGAGACGCCACAGCAAAAAGTTGCGCGATTGCGAGAAGCTGCGCGGAGAGCAAAGTTGGGCCAAGTAAGCAGATTTGATAAAGTCGTTGCGAAAGGCAGGGTGGTAGCGGATACGGCACATCGGTTTACTGCAATTACGCTCATTGCTGCGACGGGTATGTAGAGTTCTTATGAACCGTTGAAGCCAGTTAATACCCATTAAGTGTAATTGCCGTACTTCCGGGAAAGCAAGAACTAACTTGATGGAAATTGTAGGTATAGCTGGTTTAATCACAGTTTTCTCCCTGGGCGACATGGTAGTCTACAATCGCCGCAAACGCCGTGAATTCTTCGCCGAGCAGGAAAAGAAAATGGCAGAAGCTTTAGCACTGGCCCGCGCGGCTGAAGAACAGGGAATTGCGGACGATAATCAGATGTTGTTGCTAAACCGGGAAAGGGCAGCGGAAGAATCAAAGTTAGCAGAGCAACAAAGAGCGGGGATTTTCAAAAGGACGATGCACTATCTGTATGGAAAGCCGAAGGACGAGGATTCAAGCAGGCAAAGTTCAAGTTCAGCCGGAGAGGAGAATACGTGGAGGGAAGCGGCGCAACAGAGGAATTCGAAGAATGAGGAGGGAGAAGGGTTTGGTATATTGAAAGCTGTAGAGGACTCAAGGAGGGAGACACGCCTGGTGCAGGCAATACAACAAGCACCACAAGCTACAGCATCAACTCCCGGACCATTTGACCGACTAGCGGAGGAAGCCACATCATCAGCCGCCAAAACAACAAAAAGCTGGGCAAGTTGGGTTACAGGCCGGTAAAATCATTTTAGAAGAGTGTTAATATTTCCGTTGGGAGGCTATGTTCGAGCTACGAATATGCTCTTCGCTGTATCATATATCGTCTCCCAGCTTGTACTCTTTTGTAAGCATAGAGCTGTACATTGGGCATGGAGTTGCAGGGGTTAATCTGTTCTTTGCAAACGGACGGGCTCTTTTGTTTTGGGTATCCTAAAAAATGATCAAAAGTATTCAACAGAATCCAAAACTCCAATGTGCGAGTGCTTCCGTCCCCACAGTGATTATTGATCCGGCTGTCCTGGTACTGGAATATAATCACGACGCTCTCGTGCTTTCTGGTTTTGATTAGCAGTATCTCCCGGTAAAACTGTATGTTTCTCACCTCTGCCCACTGGTCTATCCACGGTCGTACAGTTGCATATATCAACAATCCAACGGTCGCAAAAATGAAAATAAATACAACAGCTTGATCCTTCGTCGAGTCTCGCTCTAAATCGCAGACGTTAATCCCGTCAGTCTTACTTCTTGAATGTTTGTGGCACATACGGAAACACGTTGTAAATACCCTCTCCTCCTTCTCACCCTTGCAGAAGGTGTAGCTTAGGCAGAACTGCCGGTTGCAGTCGTTACATGTCTTCTTCGCAGCCCGATCCTTCAGAAGACCTGGGTGTGCGGGAGACTGAGATACGGGGCTATCGAGAGCGACAATGGTGCTGTTTCCAAAACAGGTGCATCTGCAGAAGGAGGTTGGAGCTATGAATGGTCAGCATGAAGGGTTTTATTTAGACGAATAGATTGCTTTCGTCATACAAGCTGCAGAGGCGGTTGATATGAGGGCAAGAAGAGCCAGGAGTAGCAGGACGCAAAAGGCTCGCTGGTCCATTGCTCTGAAGTGTGCATAAAGAGCTGGCATGTGCGTTGCGGGCGTCTTTCTCCCACCTCGCACGGATGATTCCCAGCTGGCGCTAAGCATTTGAGCCACTAGTACGTGTGTCGTTCAGATCCTTCCGCCGACCCTGCCAGCGACCCTCAACCCCCAAACAAATACCGATATAATCTTGCTTATGTATAAGCGCTTGTACTTAATAAATTCTATTTCTGGAGGGCCCACCCTGCTATAGTGTGGAGTCTACCACTCTCCTTCATCTGAACGGGTTGCACAAATAGCAGGCCATGCCAACAGCGCCAGCGCTTACTCGCCCACCGAAAGCCCGCTCTGCTTCCACCACGAAGTCCTCCTCTGCCGCCCGCTCAAGCCAAGCATTTCCATCCGATGAAGCGGGGCGCACGAGGCTGCATATAACGCCATTTTCTCCCGCCTTGCTCAAATCCCTCATCCCCCCCCCACTCCTACAATCAGCGACCAATATCTCGTATCATACCGTCCAGACATTCCCGGAGAAAGGCTTTGGTTACGTCGAATTACCTACTATGGAAGCGCAGAAGCTTAAGAAGAAGCTCAATGGTTCTATCCTCAAAGGCTCCAAAATACGTATCGAAGATGCGAAGCCAGAGAAGAGAAAAGTTGATGAGAAAAATGAGGCTTCTGCTGTAGAGCAAGAGGATAGGCCGGCAAAGCGAGCGAAGAAGGAGAAAAAGAAAAAGAAGAATGGCGTG
Organism: Cenococcum geophilum 1.58; assembly: GCF_001692895.1. Taxonomy (NCBI): domain Eukaryota; kingdom Fungi; phylum Ascomycota; class Dothideomycetes; order Gloniales; family Gloniaceae; genus Cenococcum; species Cenococcum geophilum. The sequence goes on along the minus strand of NW_027137589.1, from coordinate 1,672,488 downwards.
CTGTCAGGTTTTGAATTGCCCGACGCGAGAAAAGTTAAGCGGGGATGGACAGATCCGCCTGTGCAGGGAAAGGCGAAGACTGATAAGAAGGACAAGAGAGAGAGGGCAAAGGAATCAAAGTATACAAAGGAGCCAGAAATGTTGTTCCGGACAAAGTTGACGCCTGTGGCTGCAGCAGCGGCGAGCGTAGCAAAGGTGGAGAAGAGCAAGAATAAGAAGTCTAAAGCTAGTCGGGACGTTGTTGTTCATGAATTTTCAAAGACAACGAAGCATGCGAGCTTCTTAAAGAGCAGCCAGTCCTCGGGGACAAGTAAGCCGGCTACCGAATACGTCGATGGTAGGGGCTGGGTAGACGAGGATGGTAATGTTGTCGAGGCTGAGACCGGAAAGGCAAGGAGGAGCAGAGTGCTAGAACTTACAGAGGCTCCCAAGGAAGGTGCGCAAGCTGATGTTTTGAGAACGGATGAAGAAGCTATTAGTAGCGATGAGGACGCATCTGAGACCGATGCTCCCGCAAAAGTAGAGGATCTACAGAATAAAGCAAATTCGAAACTCAAGAGCACGCTCAAGAGCACCAAGCTAATTACTACTCCTCCTGCCGACTCCGAATCTATGACATCCAGCTCCGATGAAAGATCCTCTGTTGTATCATCTAGCTCAGAGTCCGAATCCGAATCGGAGTCCGCTTCGCAAGCTTCGTCCTCTTCAATATCCTCAACCCCTACCAGACCTCTTCAAAATATTACCATTACGCCTGCTTCACCCTCCGAGACAAAAGAGATTCATCCACTTGAAGCTTTATTCAAGCGTCCTCAACCGCCGATGCTTTCAATCACTCCTTCCGTCACTCCAACCCGTCTCGCTCCTATCAATACCTCTTTCAGCTTCTTTGGTGGCGAGAATGCCGAGGACGATATGGACACAGCGGTAAACCCGCCACATACGCCGTTCACTCGGCAAGACCTTCAATGGCGCGGGTTGCGCAGCGCAGCTCCGACGCCTGATACGGCTGCTATTGGTGGAAGGTTTGCATTTCCGTGGGAGAACAGTAATGAAGAAGAGGAGGATGCAGGGGCTGGCGCAGAGCTCAACGATAACACAAAAGCTAATGCTGCGACCCATGGTGGGAGAACAGTAATGAAGAAGAGGAGGATGCAGGGGCTGGCGCAGAGCTCAACGATAACACAAAAGCTAATGCTGCGACCCATGCATATGATGGGGAAGATGAAAATGAGGATGGCGATGTGGGCATGGCCGAGGCGAACTCAACTCCTCTAGGTGCCCGTGCTTTGCGTTCGGGGATATCATCTCTAGGAGCAGAAGACGAGGATGATGGGGAAGGTGAGGAAAGTGCGTTCGCGAAATGGTTCTGGGAGCATAGGGGAGAAAATAATCGAGCATGGAAAAAGCGGAGGAGGGAGGCATTGAAGGTGAAACGGCAGAGGGAGAATAGAAGGTTGGGGAGGAAAGTTGTGTAACAGAAGTAAGCTACATGGGCCGTGTTAAATCCTCAATTTTACGAGTTTCAAGTACTTCTAAGCCGAACGAAAACTTCTTTCAGAGAGAACAATCACATTACATACTCTTTAGTTGATTCTAAAGTGAATGAATTCCTACCATACTAGCTAGCCCACGGCCACGCCCGAGTCAGAACTTGTGGAATAATGTTGCCAGGCGTTCTTCTGCATATTTGGGCAAAGTACTTAACCAGCCCATACTCAACCCAACCTCCAAATTTCCACTGAACCGCAACGCTGTCTAGTACCGGTGTGCCCTACCGCCCTGGAACAAACGCCGAAATGCCCATTGCTGTCAAGTTCCCTCGTACACCTCGAGGTCCCTGAACAGCTCTTCTCTTGTCACATCTTCTTCCTCACCAGCTTCCGTAATGCACTCTTCAGCCACACTATCAGCACACGTGCTACTCCGCATAGATATCCCGCTCCCTGCAGAAACCCTTAAATTCAACCTGACAACTGTCTCTAGTGTTCCAAGGCTGGGTCCGTTCTCGTCGTTCAGGTCAACTTCCTGAAATTCATTCTCGCATACATCTTTATTTCGAATCTCGGCACAATCTAAGTTTCCGTGAGCGTTAGTAACGTCGAGCTCATCTATAATCTTCTCGGTATTCTTTCCAACATCATCACCGCCCCTCACAGCTGCCACCGTTGTAGTCTTAAACGTTATAGGTATGATGCTCAATGATCTCCTCAGCGTTAGCCTACGCGCCAACTTCGACGACGCTGGTGCGCTGGCACTAACATCTGCTACACCGTCGATAGTGCGAGGAGGCATGGAGACGTGAATATGTGATATCGGCTTACGGGGGATCTTACGGATAGGTGGAGGATTAGGGGAGTTGATGGGCGGGAGCGGAAGCGTGGTGATGCTCTTGGTTCTGTCGGTGTTGCCGCTGTTGGTGAGGAGCTGCTGCTGGGCTACATGGAACGGAGGGGAGCTCATAGAAGGTGCAGACATAGACTTCGGCAAGGCTGGTGATCGCGTGGGCGTCCCATCATCCTTCGGCGGGACCGGTGGAGGTGACTCAACTTCCTGCTGAGCCCCATAGCCGTTCAAGGCGCGCCAAAATTGACTATCTATCCTCGGTGGCATCATTGTAAGACCTGCAGTACCATCTGTGGTGCGGAAGTTATCGGCACTGCTGCTCGTTCTCAAGGCTGAAGTGGTAAAAGTCGTTTGGTTACTGAGCTGGCGCGTATATTTGGGAACTGGAATACGTGAAGGGTGCGGTTTCGGATGTTGAATAGGGCGCGCAGGGAACACAGGTGCTTGCTGTAACTGCTTCTGGTTCTGATGATATTGTCGCTGCTGGTGGCGGTACTGATCCCATTCTTCTTCGGGGGTTCTAGGTGTTGGAGGAAGTGGTTTGCCATCACTAATGTAGTTCGCCACTATGATATCCTGCCGGGGCTGAGAATCTGATCGCTGCGGATAGGGAAATTTTGGCCTGTGTGAGCCTCGGAGGGCGCGGCGCATATCCTGCATTTCAAAGCCCTCGCCCACCACTTTGGAGCGTCGCTTTGGGCCGACGGTTGGAGTGGTAGAGCCATTAGGACATGAGCTGTATTTCGTATCGCTTAGGGAAGTGCCTGGATAATTGGGTCTGCTATGTTGATAGTGGAGACGCAGCTCGGCGAGTTCTAGCTCGGTTTGCTGTTTGAATAGGCGTCTGTGCTTGCGTCGGTCATTCCACATATGCCAGAGGAAGATACTGGCAAGGACAGTAGCTGAAATCGCGAAGGCTGTCCCAATCTGATAGCCGGCGTGCTGACCTTCGTCTAATACTAGGAGTACGATGGCGACCGTCGTGCCGATGAGCGAGAGTAGGAGGACAATGACTACTGTCCAGAAGGGAGTGTTTTTTAAAATCTTCTTCCTTGTCTGCTCGCGCGCGGAAGACTGAGTATTGTCAGGGACATTGTCAGTGATCCCGGAGAAATCGCATTGAATGATGCGGCAGATTCTCTCGTTTTCTTTCTCTTTAAAAGTTATATGCTCGTCGGACGACTTCTCCTTCTTTCTTGCCATAGTTCGTTCGGATGTCTCAGCAATGTAGCAGAATGATACACCGAAGCCAGTTCAGTGAAATGTCAAAGGAGAGTGAGGCTCTGGGAGGAGGAAATAGAAAATAGCTGGGGGAAGGGTCACGAAACGCACTTGTGGAGCTGTGAAGTGGGCGGGTGGTGAAGTGAATGAATTAAAAGAAAAAGGAATTCAAGTGAATAGCTAGAAGAATAAGCCCTGCCTAGAAGTTTGGTCAAGGTAGCTGGAGAGAATTGACCTTATATAATTTTGTTGGACCAGCAAGAAGAACGGAAAAAGTCATCTTGATTCTTGCCGCGTCATGAGATTCCAGCTGCTTTTAATTGAACTAAACGCCCTTTTAGTAGCCTCGCACATACCATAATGAGCCCTCCTCCATGGTATAAGGAGGAATCCCCTAACTCCTAGCTATGAGGTCCAGAAATGTCTACCCAATTCTCTAGAGAAACAAAGAAGAGAAAAGCCATATCCAGTTTGCATGGGCAACTCCACAGTCCTAACGCTTACGCATCTGAACTAATCTCCACATCATACCTAGCCCTATGCTGTGCCCTGCGCTCTACTTCCTCTACTGGTGGATCCTTGCCTTGAGCCTCTATGATATCCACTTTTGTCTCTTCTTCTTCCTCTGCCGAACCCACCGCACCTCTCCTCTGCACCTGCCTTCGCGGCCGAATGAATGACCGCTGCATCACAGGGTAGTAATACGCTGCTTTCTGCAGCGGATTGTCACGTTGCGGCCCTTCTTCGGATTCCGGATCGTGTAGGGCTAAAGCAACAATATCACCGTGGACATCGCTTGGGTCGCCGGTCTGCTGATAAGTCTCGTAAGCACGCACACGCTCATATCTAAAGTACGTCCTGCCGGTTTCCTTGTACTCTCCGTCGAATTTAACTTCATCTTCATTATCAGGGTCAATAACGCCAAAGTTGCGCTTGATGCCTTGGACTTTGTCCGTGTTTGCGGGAAGAAAGAACTCGTATTGGTATTGTGGAAGCGGTGCCGGCTGCGAAGGGTCAGCTTCATGTGCTGCTTGTTGAGCTTCCATCCGGGGAATGTCTTCAGGCGATTGGCCAATGGGTCGGAAGAGTGCAACGTCCAACCGCTCGTCATATTTATCTATAGGTGGAACAGGGCAAGTAATGAATTTCATGACCATATAACTTCCAGTGTCTGTAAGAGCGTCCAAATCAGGCAGGATAGGGTAGCTGTCAAGAAGCTCCACATCAGTCTTTGATGGATGCTTTGGTTTAGCCCAAGCTTTTTTCTCCTCGGCTGTTATCTCGGCTCCTTTGATATTATTGCCAGAGTCAGGGCCTAGATAGGCATCCTGGGGGTGTGCAAGGTCAAAGCCTTTGACAATTGAGCGCAAAATGTTGAGGGGGTCCTCCTTTGCTAAGTCGGCTCTCCTTCGTTTAGCAGCATTTCGCTGTCGCATTGTATTCCCCGAATTGCTAGATTCAAAGCGCGATCCTCCCGCTGCAACTGATGTGATGTATTCTGTCCGCCTGAGGAAGCTGACACCCGAGGTGATTGACGTGGGCTTCCCGAGAGCGGCAAGAGGGCGGAGGAGAGCTCTGTCATGGGGATGCGGTGGAGGAGGATTGTCTAGAGCCTGAATTGCTGTAGAAGAGGTTAGTGACTGACATCCACTGCAGAGTTCCTAGTTTGCGCAAAGTATAACGGACCGCTTTCATTGCCGTCAAAAACTCCAGGAAGACCAACGAGATCTATGGGCATGCCAAGCTCAGCGTCAGCCTCAATGTTCAGCGGCTGTTCTCGTGCTAAGCGTGATGCGAATCCAGCTGAAGTGTATTGTCCACTTGCGAGACCGGTACTGGGAATATCAAGGAGCTTCGGGGGGCATGGCGGAGGAGGCAGGGTGTTTGAATATCTTATGCGCGCAATGTAGTCTTGATGGTAAGCCGGGCGATTCGAAGAGGCCGCCATGTTGGAGGAGTACAGAAGAGTAGGAAGGCTGGTGAATAGAGAGAAGGAAAAGCGTAACGACCTCAAGTCGTCAAAGAAAGTGAACGCGCTCAAGAATGGCGATGAAGCGGGCTTGGCAGAGCCCGCAATACCGGGCATCTGTGACGAAATGAGAATTATATCGTTCATTCTAACTAAGAGCAAGACAATAAGTCATATATTTTATCTATTTCATACATTTCGTCTATTTCATTAATCAAACCCCTATTTATTGCCAGCATAATTAACTCCTCGGTCAGGCTACCAAGGAAACATGCACTTGTTCACCAGCAACCGATGCCCCAAATAGTCGTACTCCTTTTGACTAATCCAGCTGTCATTGCCACTGGATGATAGCTTCCCAAACACGCTCCCACCCTTCCAGATAAGCACCTGTGGATCCAGGTCCCTTGGTGGCGGGCCGATCAAGATCTCTTTCTGGAATCCAGGTTTCAATTCTCGCAAACGCTCTTCCAGGAACAGATTAAGCCCTACCGTCTTACTGCCGCCTCCGATGAGCATGATTCCACCGAAGAAATCTCTCATCTTGCGCTCATCCCCGCGTGCGCCTTGAGAGATAGACGTCATAATGGCCGTGTCTAGAGGTATTATGGGTAACGTCTTGTCACGCTCCTCTGCAATTTTGGTCTTTTCGAGCACTGGATCGAAAAATATTGAAGGCTTGTCGGCATCTCCCCCAGCTGGTGTGTCTCTATCGGGATTTGGTGTCCCTTCGGGTCCGGGGGAGCCCGCCACTGATGATCTGGGGGTAACTTCAATGTCATTTAAGCGACTGAGTAAACTGAAGGGTTGCTGTCGGCTTGGTGTAGAGGTGACCTGAGGTACACTTGGAGGCTCCGCTATTGTTCCGTTCTCTGCAGCGGGTTTGCCCACCACATTCTCAATTACTGATACCTGTGCTGCTGACATCGGATCGTTTGGCGAGCCATCATATAAATCAACGGAACGAGGTATTAATTTACGCCGGCTATCCAGTTTTTGTGAGTGGTCATATATTGACGGTTTGAAAAACCCCTGTGTGCATTGTTAGCATATAACGTAGGATGTAATTACGACAGAGTTGAAGCTTACCATCGGTGCAAGCATCGGTTGGTCATAAGTCTTGAAATAATACTTTCTCGTATCTTGACCCGCTGCCCGTAGATGGAACTCATAGGTCTGAACGGTGACATCTGACTCTATCATCGTGCAAAATTTAATTTTCAGCTCTTCGGCGAGCAGAAAATCATATCTGCGCTTTAAGTTCATGTCAGAGTATGGAAAATGGTCGTAGAGCATCATTTTAATAAAAGTCTCAGTAACGTCGGCTCCACCAAACTTGATGTTAACTCTCGAGTCCTCCAAACATAAACCCTCGTCGACACAACACACCGATGTCTTCTGGGCACCAATATCAACAATGCAGGATATTGAGTAGCCAGCCCCGAACGTTGCTGCGAGACTCTCTTGCTGGAAGCAAACCTTCCCAAGACCTAGGTCTCGTATGAGTATGTCCAACATAGTTGTGACATAAGTCCGTTCGTAAAGATCTGGGATAACGAAAACACAATTGTAATTGGCCAAGTCTTTCCTCTTAGTTATTCCAAGTTGCGTCTTGAAGGTCTCCTCGAAGATACGCGAAATATCATGGTATAACTGGTTCTTGTTTAAGTAATCCTTTTCGTTAAACCACCCATTTCTGATTGGCCAGAACAATTTGTAACGGGGGTTAGATTGTTCGGGGAGTCGAAGAGCTGCTTGGCCTGTGAAGAAATCAGGGGCTTCTTGTGGGTTTCGTGGAAGCTCTGTCCAGTCAATCCGATGCGGATCGTTGTGTTCTGATATTGTCTCCGGAGGTGTCCTTCGATTATAGTTTACAACCAATTCTTTTGAATTTGGCAATACTCTACGCTTGTTGTTCCGCATACGCACTCTAAGCTCAGAGCACATTGTAGCATATTGGCTTGCAAACTATGGTATTTTAATTAGCTCGTTCTTCATTAAGAGAGGCTTGCATCGAACCCACATCTTCACCGAACCACTTTTCCGGCTCGTCAGGGACTTCACCATCTATCTTAAATCGCTTGGGTTTGGGTTCTCCGCCGTCTTCTTCAGATTCATTCTTTTGCCATTTTCGAGCAATAACCATTGGAACGGTCTTTGGTAGCGCGTCCGTGCCCAGTCCAATCCGCAGGTTTTGGCTACCGACATGTATAACAATGAGTTTTGAACCAAAAGCCTCTTGAGAACCCATCGCTACCGCAGCTTCCTCTGCTGCAGTATCGTCCGCCATTTCCGCAACTCCATCTTCACCCACGCGACTTGATTGTGCGAGCGCGCGATCCTTGTCCCTAGCTTCTCGGACCATGCGACTTCGTGCTTCTTCATTTTGGCTTCGGTATGCAAGGAACTGGTCGTCACGTTTGAGGAATTCGCTGCCCATCAGATAGTGACGTTAGTGAGATTTTCAACAGGGATGGAGGGCTTGTATACGCCACGGTCACCTACGTATAGTAATTCTTCTGATTGATCATATTGACCTGTGGCCATATCGTTAAGTCCAGATTATTATCAGTCCTCTCCAGACCTGTCTTGGTTGTTAAAAAACAATTCCCGTGCTCTCCAATGCCTTGTCCCTACCTTCTTCTCTCAAAAGGGCCTTGCCCGACTTTTTGCCAACCATCTTGTTCTTTCTCTAGCCAGTGCTTAAAGGTATTGGAAGCCGACTTTTGGGAGTAGATGGCGTGGGATGTACAGGAGCAAAAGGGGCGGGGCTGTACGAATGAAGTTGGATGGGGTTCCAAACGCGAAAAGTGGTAGAACTGAGATATTGAAAGGTGAAGGAAAAAGGTACTCCAGATGCGGGTATTTCTACAGGAGCTGGTTTGTGATGGGTCCGGGGAAGTTTATTAGTTGTAAAAGGTAGATTCTTCTTGACTGGTTGACGCTGTTTGGGAGATTATGCCTCTTCGAGAGTCGTTGCATGGCTCCTCTCTTCGAGGCGGTTGTGTTTGGTGTAGCATAACTTTGTCGTCCGTGCGCTCCACGGTTGATACCCGGACCTAGCACGGAGTTAAGATATTGAGCATCAATATAGATACTGCTTATAGCAGACAGATCTCTGTTTCTACATTGAAATGCAGCTATTAAGAAAAAATCGCTTTTATTTGCAACCTCATACCAAGGAAATTCTTGCAAACCCCTCTAAACTCTTACAGCACACCCCAACCTTCAACTAGTCCAAGACAGGGCATCGAACCTCGGAATTCCCTTAGGAAAAAACCGCCATTTTTCAAAGCGCTAAGTATTTTATATCCTCATGATTAAGCCTACGCCATAATTGTGTATCTCTATTTGCGGGGGGGTCCAAGTGCACATGCATCGAAGAGGCGGCACATAGTCTATTTCTGAGTCTCTTTGTTATCTCATTCTAGCCCATTTTGTGCTCAGACGTCTCTACAATAATACCCAATGATTCCAGAAATCTTTCGTACCTCTTGTAAATTGGTAGTATTGGAAGCTTCCAAGAATGTAACAAATATCGTTACGAAATTCCATCGGGAACCTTTTCGGATTTTGGGCTTATATATCCTTTCCCCCATATGCTTTACCCGCATTCGCTCCAGTGCCCCCTTCATGCCTCTGTCCTCCAAGCCCCTGAAATCCATACCCTACCTGCCCCATGTCTCCTATTTCTAAAAATGCCTGCGGTATGCCTCCAGAATTACTACCATCAGGATAAACCGCGTCTACGTCATCTAGCTGTCCTGCATTCGCAAACCAGAGATGGTCAGGCATAAAATCACCGTTAGGTCCTGTTGTTGGCGGTGTATCCTCTATGTCTGGGGTGTGCTCTGCAGTTTGGCCTTCTTCGAAAGATTCGGAACCCGAGTGCTCATGTTGGGTGGAGTGAGATTGCGAAGCAGAGTCGGGGTGAGTATGTGTGCCATAACTGGAAGACTGGGACTTCGTATTACTGTCGTTGTTCTTGGTAATGTTAAGCGTGAAGTTCACATTCGGTTTCCCCGGTATGGCTTTGACAAGCACGCCGGTCGAAGTCGCCAGCATGCTGATTGCACGCTCGAGAAAATCTGCTGATTTGGAGGATAGACGCAACGTCCATCGGTACTCTTCTAGCTTCGCTTTATAGAATTCTGCTTGGTCTTTCTCTTGGGCAGTTACCCAAAGCAGAGAGACGAAGGTGCCGATGAGGGCGAAGCAATACTTCGAAGCAGAGTACCAGAACGACTGGAGATGCTCTGGGCGGAGCCCTTGCACAAAATCCATTGCGGAGATCAAACGGGCACGTGCGGCTGTACGGCAGATTGTTATGAGTGATGGGTCGTCTAATGAAGAAAGAGAGCGAATAATGCGGCGGTGGAGAGTGATCTCGACTGCGTAGTAGCCCAGGTGGAGATAACCTTTAATTTTCTTTAGTTAAGAGTTCTGGAGAGGGGTCGTTTGAGGATTTGGGATTACCAGTAGAAGATAACTTTCTCATCGTTACATTCTCCATTCTCAAAGAAGGAGGCATTTGCGCGAACCATTGCTTAAGCGCCAGTTGGCTCGATTTTGCTTTTTCTAAGATCCAGCGTACGCCGTCCCGGGAATGTTTCCGTATATCTTCCTCAGCCTTCAGTGTGTAGAAGTCTGACAGTATTATAGCGAGAACCTCGGTCAGGGTAATCATTTCGCAGAAGAGTGTCCTGCCCTTCTCTACTTCAGTGCTTCCGTCTTCATCATCTTCATCTGCAGCACTTTCAGGGAAATCACTCTCAGAGAGCGGTTTTACGGCCCAATCAGTAGTTGGAATATGTGACGGCCTTCCATGGACGAGGGAGCCCCATTTATCTTGCATGAAAAGGGCCCATGCTAGTCGTTTCCGTAAGCCTCTTTCCCAAGTTGGTATTCTCCAGTTCGAACAATCCAGATGCAGTCCAAGGTCTTGGCCTAATCCAACAAGCTGAGTGGTTAGTACCCAAGAGTCACCCTCAGGTCGCTGGAGTAGTAGAAGGCCTGCTTGTATGGTAGAAAGTTTCGGACGGTGAATAATGTCGTTCATTGTCTTGAATGCCATTTTTTCAAGCCCAGGCACGTCCGGCTTAGGTAGAAGAGCTAATTCACTACTGTAGGACCACCAGTTTAAGGCCAAGATGTAAACAGCAGCAAGTAATGGCGGAGAAAATTCTCTATGGGTACGTTGATACTTTTCCAAGAACACTTTCTTATGTAGGATAGGAAAGCTTGGGTGAACAATCCTAAAGTAAAGATGGACTAAGGCCTGTCCATGAGGCGCGACGATCATTTCTATAGCATCCAGGTCCATAATCTCGTCTTCATGATTCCGGGTGCCCTCATCAGGTGATAAAAGGAAGACATCAGTGTTGTTAACCTTGCGAAGAGTGGAGACGCCTACGGGAACTTCATCTTTGTCATTGTAAGCATCGAGCTCAAGGAGTAATTGTTCATACTCTGATGTTGATCCTATGAATCTACTATGTCGATGGTTCTGTAATCCAAGGGTTTTCTTCAGAAGAGATGGCCCCTTTAAATTGGCATAGTCATCGATAGGTGGATCCTGGCGTATTAGATTCTGCGAGGACCTGTGAGGCAGGTCGCCAGAAGATCGTCTTGGAAGCCAGTGCTTGTCTGAAGAGAGCTGGGGAGGTCTCCGAGCAGCATTGCGGGATGGATTTCCATGGCTCCCTTCTTCTTCGCTCAGCGACGCGGCCTTTCTTTTCCTTGGCTGAGGATGAGCAAGAAAGGTGCACTCCTGACGATGGAAGCGACACAGAACGCAGGACGTCGCGCCATCGATCATTTCGCATCGTGACTTGCGACGCCGACATGAGTCGCATGGGCGCCGAGATCGACTCTTCAGAAGTGCTGAGTCAGTCTGACCCGAGTAAGAGTCGTTGGGAGAAATGGCTTGATCGACTCGGTAGTTCATTGTGTTTAATCAAGTTGCGATGACCTGTGTTCTATTCGTTAAATAGATACAAAGCCTGGGAGCCGGAGATTGAAGTCGAATGGTCGTTGTACGATACACCAAAAGCTGCATATCAGAGAGGCTGAAATAGAACAAGCCGACACGTGCAAACAAGCATGACGATTGCTGCAAGAAAGCCAATCGACGTACCAATTGTAAAGGGTTCTGGAAGTTTAGCCGAGCATCTACGAGGCGCCACATACAGTGGCATTGCATTTGGTGCCGGGACAGACTGGGGGTGTGAGAGGACCTGGGCGGAGATCAAGATTAACGATGAATACGAGTATGAAGGCCACTAGGGCTAACAGCAGGCGGTCTGATATCTGGCAGCGCTGGGAACACCCTGATGGGAATGCTTCAAGTTACACCTATGTAAATAGCTGTAAGGGGCTGTCGTGTGCTCTTAACCAAGCCCCCGAAGCTCTGGTGCTGGTTCTAGCGCTGCGTCAGAGCAAACAGCCTAGAAGAGACGTTATTCTGATAAGGTAAGCTCCATTGGCCATTTTGCACACCGGGAACAGGCAGGGCGGGCGACGGGCGGGCCCAAGGGGCGCTGGGAAAAAAGATGTGGATGGCGTTGTGCTCTCGAGATAAGAGCGGGCATATCACCAATCAATGTCTCAAGCGAGCGAAAATGAATAATAAGCCACTCTCCTAATTGAGTCCCCAAGGCTGTCACCTTCTGGAGTTGCCTCGGTGCCTGAGTGCCTGGGTAGTACCTACATGCAAAACTCTCAAGCTATCCAGTAAGTCATTCGGAACACAACCTGGCAAAAGCGTTGCCAAACCCTGCCCACCAAACCAGCCAGCTGGCGCACATTATACAAAACTTTGTGAAAAAAAATCAAAGCTACCTTTCCCATTGCAGTGTTCAAGCGAATGTCGTCTCGCCCAGTCCCTAGACCGGGCTGGCCTCCTTCTCCTTTGTAATGTACTCCACCTTGCCCGCCTCCGTCTCCTCGCCTTCTACTGATGGGGGGCTGACATCTCCCTTCTGTGGTGGATATACAGCCTCTTCGATGATCGACTCTGTCGGTGAAGAGATGTAGGTGCAGATTACGTAGTATGAAAGCATTGAGAAGGTAAAGCCAAAGATCCAGGCAAAGGAGTAAATCTTCCAGGCTCCCCCGACATTGAGCGTGGGTTGGATGCTCTTCGCAAAACCCGGTAGCAATGGCGCAAACCCGATTACGAAGCTAGCAAAAGCGCGCCAGTTGAAGCCACCATCGTACCAGTAAATACCGTGGTGTGTATAGAGTTGGTCTACATTTAACTTTCGCTTTTTGATTATGTAACTGCGTGCAGACCTCCAATTAGCTCCAGTGGCACCTTTATATATTAATTGCAGGGCAACTTACTAGTCGCAGACCATCGTCCCGGCAAGGGGCCCCATGAGGCAAGAATATCCAGACAAGAATGCTAGTAAACCAGTAGCATTCTTGATTATATTCCAGGGAGTAGAGATGATGCAGAAGATAGAGATAAAAAGTGTTGCTCGGAAAATATTGATATACTTCGGGGCCATGCCGGTGATATCGTTGGAGAAGGGATATGTTCCTATCCTTCTATGAGCTCACGTCTAGGCAAGACAAAGGACAAGGGCTTACCGGCTGCAACCTGGTTACCGATAGTTGCGAGTATGAAGCTGAGAGCAACGAAGAACTTGGCAGCGCGAGAGTGGAAGTCGGCGATGACGGCTGGCATGNACCTATGGTAATATTAGTAGGACAGTCGAATAAAGACTTGGAAGGCCCTGGTATCTTACCATTGAAAATCACCCCAGATGTAAGAATGGGCAGAAGTTACAAATATTGGCGTAAGAGCACCAAGAGTGCCTATGTATCATGAGCAAATAAAACACTCCGTCTACTTTGAGATCTAGGATTCGCCTTACCAATGACTGGTAGAGCAAAATATTGGTGATAGCCGGCGAGTCTATTTTTTGAGAACCTGCCGAAATCGGGCATATTGACCGCCATCGAACTGAAAAGTCCAATGATCACATTCAAACCGGTGAGAGCCGAGTACGCGGTATTCATATAGGTCGAGGTAATCTTCATCTTGCCTGTGACCAAAGGTCCACCTCTGTACAAGTATTAGTTCGGAAATATTCAGGGAAGGCGATAAGATTTTACCCATGGCTGACGATGACAGCCCAAAGGAAGAGAGCAAGGAAGGTTGGTGGAACCTGCAGAGTTGTTTTTAGAGCATTTCAAGGACCAGAGGTGTTCTTATGCTTACAATGACACCTTTGACCCAAAACAGGATTCGCAACTTCTCAATGGGCATGATGGCGAGGCCAGTCTGAACAAACCAGTACAAGAACAGGCAGAGCAATCCAGCAGCTGCATTCAAGTATCAGTAATACATGCTAGGTATAGTAACAGCAGGTACTTACAATCGATGCCTGCATTTGCGGGAAGATGGTTAGGAAAGTGAATAAAGCTTGGCCAGATGGCCTCAAGGCACCGTTGCAAGAATGCACCAGCTTGAACAGTGAGAATAGCAGTCCACATCAGTGCAACGAAAGCTGTCTTGTTGTAAGCAAAGTTCGAGTACATGTAATTTGCACAAACTCACCTCGGATGCAAATAGCAGGGAATGATCCGTACATTCCAAAGATGCTACGGACAATTACAGGAAACGGAACATTGTAAGTAGCACCTGCCTGTAACATTAGTGACAGTATTAGGGGTGGATATTATTGCTATTCATACCCATCTTGCCGGTCAAAGTAATGACAACACTACATATCAAGAAGCCGAAGAAGACTATCGGAATAGTTTCTCGAGCAGTAAACCCAAGGGCCATGACACTAGACACAGTGGAGGCAAGAGGAGGTGCGAGCATATCGGAGCACCAGTACGCCCAGTAGTCAAGGCCCCCCCAGGTGCGCTCCTCTGGAGGGACTGGGTCAAGATCTGGAGACTCATCAGGATGATTGCATAGAGCAAAAAGGAGAATTTGCACCTTTGTTAGACCATCTAGATCCATACTTCCCACTCTCGAAAGGGACCCTTAGGTGAAGGTGAGGCCCAAATTTTGCCTTGAGGCGGTTAGGTGAGAGGATGGACATGGCTAACGATGAGGAAGAAGCTCTCCTGGACAACAGACTAATAATGTAGAGAAGAAGCCCCAGCGGCAAATGGAGTTATTGAGAAAAGCACGGGACTTAATTGTTCGACAAGATCAGGGCATATTTTTTCCCGGATCCCTTGCCCATACATATAGCTGGTGCCACGTACAGAAAAGCTCATAGGGATTTTTTTGCCTTCTCACAGGACCAGATATCTTGGAAGCTAGAGATAGCACTCAGGCCGTGCCTCCGGCTAGGTGCTGGCGCCGCCAGGCCCAGCCGGACTGATATGCTATCCTCAGCTGGATGCATCCTCTCCACAGGCTAATCTGGGGGATGTGGCGATGAGTTCGCGGGGTAAGGCTTGAAGCCAAAGCAAAGCCTCGATATGCTGGTGCCAGCTAGTTGTTGATGGCGCTTTCGAGGCTTTGGGGATGCTTTTGTGAGGTTGAGCACCATACCACATTGGGTTGTAGTGTCCCGCGCCCAGACCTTTGGTCCGCCCACACAGAGAGATAAGAGAAGCTCAATGTACCCACCGGCCTGCGGTCGCCGCCGGCACGTTATGCCCCGGCCCTGCTGCTCCCCCGCCGCTAACTGCGGGGTGAGATCTGATTGATATTGTTGCAGTTATCATGAAATTCTGTGTTTCTCGTGTCTGTCATTCTCTTGTTGGAGTCTGTCCTTTTCCTCGATCTTGGAGTGTTGTCGGTTGAGCTTCAATCTTTCATTATCATATTCTGCTTCTTCATCATGACCTTACTCAAAGATGGACCGTCTATGTTGTCAATCGACGCGAAACCGTATGCTTTCTCGTTCCCTCTCACGCATACTGCCCTCCTGGTCATTGATATGCAGCGAGATTTTCTTCTCTCCAAGGGATTTGGGGAAATACAGGGAGGAAACCTGAAAGATGTGCAAGCATCTATTGCCCCTACGAAAAAGCTCCTTGAAGCATGTCGAAATGCTGGTATGACTGTATTTCACACCCGAGAAGGTCATGTCTCCGATCTATCCGACTGTCCGTCGTCAAAGCTCGTTAGGCAAGCAGCAGCTCCAAACAACACTCAACATAAACTCACAATAGGTGAGCGCGGGGAATTAGGAAGGCTCCTTATCCGTGGAGAATTTGGCCATGACATAATTAATGAGCTTAAGCCATTACCCGGTGAAGTCGTCATTGACAAGCCTGGCAAAGGCTCTTTTTGGAACACTACCATATTGCATAAGCTTAAGGCTCGAGCAATCACTCATCTTATTGTGTCTGGTGTCACGACAGAGTGTTGTTTTGCCACTTCTATACGAGAAGCCAACGACCGTGGGTTTGAGTGCTGTATGTCCGTTACTCACACGCCGTCGAATCCAGTGCTGACATGTCTGCAGGTGGGATTGAGGAAGCAACGAGTGGATACAACGACGCCAATTTCAAGTGTGCCTCTCTTGACATGATCCATTGGTCGCAAGGTTTGTTTGGTTTTGTGGCGAGCTTGCAACCTCTTCTGGATGTCTTGGCGCCCCTTGAAGAGAATCGCAACCTTTCTCACTCTACACCCCCACAGACGCCTCCTGATTTTGACGGTGATCTTTCTATCTCAAGTCTCCAAAAGGCTTACAAGAATGGCTTATCACCCGTGACTTTGGTCGAGTCTCTATACAACAAGATTGAGGCTTATAAAAAGGTTGATCCGGCGGTGTGGATCTATTTGGAGCCAAGGGAGAACGGTCTTGAGGCAGCAAAGGCGCTCACGACAAGATACCAAGATCGGAAAGCACTACCTCCATTATTCGGCGTACCTTTCAGCGTTAAAGATAGCATTGATGTGGCAGGTCTGCCGACAACAACTGCTTGCCCTCCAATGACACATATCCCGAGTGTGTCAGCAGTTGTATATGATAAGGTGCTTGCTGAAGGTGCACTATTCATTGGAAAGACAAATCTGGACCAGCTGGCTACCGGGCTTACAGGATGCCGTAGTCCATATGGAATCCCTCACTCTGTATTTCACAAGGACTATATCAGTGGAGGATCCAGCAGCGGCAATGCCGTCAGTGTCGGTGCTAACTTGGTTTCATTCTCACTAGCAACCGATACCGCAGGTTCTGGACGAGTTCCTGCCGGATTTAATGGCGTTGTCGGCTATAAGCCTACGCGAGGTCTCATCTCATTCCGGGGTGTCACTCCAGCATGCCTTTCTTTAGATTGCATCGCAATTACAGCTAAAAACGTTAGCGACGCCCGTACAGTGTGGCAACTTGCGGAAGGCTATGATGCGGAAGACAGCTATGCCAAACCACCAATCGCTTTTGAACGGCATGTCAACTCGATTGGTCCTCAAGCTACCTCTTTCAAGTTCAGCATCCCCCCTCCTGAAGCCCTTGACATTTGCTCACATATCCACCGTCGTCTCTTCAATGAAGCAGTTAAGCGGTTACAAAGCATTGGTGGAAAACTCACTCCGGTGGACTGGTCACCGTTTAAGAAGGCTGGAGAGCTTCTCTACGATGGTACATTCGTTTCAGAAAGACTAGCCACTCTTCCAGACAACTGGCTAGACAAAAACCGCAGAGTCCTTCACCCCGTCATCGTAGAGCTTATGGACAATGTAGTTGCGCGGCAGAGTACCGCTGTTCAAGCCTATCGAGATCTCCAGGCCAAGACCTTATACACCCGACTAGCAGAGAAAGTATTTGCGCCTGATGCTGCTGGGACAGACGTCATTCTTGTGCCAACAGCACCTACTCATTGGAAGATTGAGGAAGTCCTTGCCGACCCGATCCGTAAAAATAGCATGCTTGGTGAGTTCACGCATTGTGGAAATGTGCTAGACCTGTGTGGCATGCTTGGTGAGTTCACGCATTGTGGAAATGTGCTAGACCTGTGTGGCATGCTTGGTGAGTTCACGCATTGTGGAAATGTGCTAGACCTGTGTGGGGTAGCTGTCCCTGCCGGGACATACCCGTGTGCCGAGCTTTCTGGAAACAAGAAAGATGAAGGAACTTTACCCTTCAGCGTAACTTTCCTCGGAGGTTCTCGAATGGACTCAACAACCTTGGAAATTGCTCGGAGATTCGAAGATTGCACTTCTTCTCGTGTCTAACCCACCGAAATTCTTCCCTCGTCTTACGACTAGGATTCCAACGTCCTATGCATCTGCTTCTTATTGCAGCGCACCATATGTTACATCATTCACGCCCTGCCAGCTACCATAGCGTTGCCTAGCCCGAAGGCATTTTCAACCCTCTTGAAAGCGTTCCCGCAGTCCCCGACAAACCGAGCACATTCTACGCTTCAACTCCATCCTTTGGAGCGATTTCTGTGTGCTCAATTATTTCTATGTCTTTACAATGTATCGCTGTGAAATACTATGTACAGAAATTACAAATGATTGTGATGATAGCACGGCGCAAATGGACTATATTTGCTTTGGTAGTCATGGTTGAGCATATTCATAGTATTCGCTTAAGCAAGTTTAGGACACCTCTTGGTACAATTCAGTCCCATGCCAACAGATATCTCATTAACCATTACCGCAGGGCAACTACTTCTGTAGCTTCTGGGCTTAAGAAACTCTTCTAAGTACGCAGACCCCCGGGTTTCCATAAGACTAAATCCTTGCCTTGTATACCTTCTTTTAGGCTCCCGAGTCTAGTCACTCCAAGACACGTTATTCCCAATGCTTCGCAATGCCAACGATGCGCAGGTAAGGCTCAGAATGCTTCCGAACGACATCTTGAATGATGTAAACATTAAATTTCCGAGAGTTCTACTTCATTTAGTTAGCTCTTCATTAATACCAGGCCATAAATAATATTCCCGGTTCTACCAGCAATGTTCGGAAGTTATTGTTTTTCGGAGGGTATATATTATTGTCGAACGGAATCCGGATGTCTCAGTTGCCTGTACCCCGCTCCCCCCATATATATAGCCTCTATTTCTTCATAGATCAATCTTTACACGAGTCCTCATTTTTAGACCTCATTTTCAGGTCGACAATTATCCTAATTGGCATCGCCAATAGGACCGGCCTTTTTGATGCCAATTGGGCGTTCGACATTTTTCTATCTCGCAGGATTGCTTGGAAAGCCTACGGGATAAATGCTTATCCTTATCCAGGCTGGTTTTTGATAAATTATTATCGAGAAGATCGATTCTTATTAATAATTCTTACCGCTTAATTAAAATTATAAACTCCATCCTTCTTTTTAATTATTTCGTATAAATTATAGATTCTAAAGTCGATTTATCTCTTCCTACGCCTTTAACTACCTATAATTCGGTCGAAAGTATATTTTAAAAAATTAAAAAGGGGCAGAACCACTTATATAATATAGGTCTATACTTGTATAACATGTAATAGAGAGAATTCTTTGTTTAAGTTCTATATATGCTATATAGTAACACTATTATATAGCACTTCGGTTAGTATAAATATACGTAGATATCTTAAGTTAAACTATAGAATATATGTAAGGCATATTGCCCAGATATATAGTAGGGAGTAGGTAAGCCGAGTATAAGTTATAGGAGAGTCGATGGAAGAGGACGATATGGTAAAGAGTATAGGTATAGCCTTGTATAGAGACGAACTAATAAGGAGAGCAAGAGGGCCGTAAGCCCGAGGTGTTTATAAGGAGGTGCCTATCCCTTAACCCGCCAAAATTCGTCCACACGTTATCGATAAGGGCTAGCCAATAAAATCAATAGTATCAAGGCTCCGTGACCATACGCGTACTTTTAATTCTGTTGTTCCGCACGGACCACCTACCTTGTGGACGTTAGCGGGTTAAGGGATAAGGAGGTGCTAAGCCTAATCTTTAGTTAGGCCCTGGCTCGTATAATATACCTAAGCAAAGGATAAAATACCCCTTACAATATATATCGACTGAACTTTAGGTCTAATTTAAGTAGAACTTATCTGCCAACTATAGCAACTTTATACTTAAGTAAGCTTGGACCCCTAGAACTCGTTTATAGTACTTTAATGCTACTAGGAAAGATATATAGGTTATAATAGTCCTTTAGCTACTAAAAAGATAGGAAGCTTTTAGCGCTATCTTTACCCTAACGGTTAAAGAAGTAGAAGGCTATTATAGAGAGAGGGTAGAGAATAGGATTAGTATTGCGTATATAGCCTATATATTTATCCTTATTATATTAATTCTACTTCCTATATATTAATAATTGTCGACCTAAATCGGAGTTCCTTACTACCATCGTAATACTGTCTGACGACCTAGATCGTCTATACGAACTATATCTTAGTTGTCTTTCAACTTATAACTAAATGTCTCATCGAATATCTCATTACCTATTTTCTATTACCTATTTGACTTAGTTGTTTAGACCTACCTAATGTATATAAGAGAGCTCTTAGAGTTCTCATTCCTGATCGTCCGTTTAATAATAATATAATTATATACAGCGCTAGCTTATCTAGTTTAGGCCCTTTATTCTCTAGCGTAATAAAAATAAGATTAGTAAGCTAAATATCCTATTTACTTTTACCTTAGGTAATAGTAGTATAGCCTAAGAAATAGGTTAGAAAATAATAGCTATATAGACTGGATATAAACCTAATAAATACTTGGCTCTAGTTTAAAGGTAAGACTTAACTAAACCTAATATCTTAGAGCCTGTCTCCTTGTACTAATGTAACAGAATCCCCCAGAAGGTACATATCAGATGAGACAGTAGGAGGTTTCATCTATGTTCAATCTACGTCCTAGAAGACACGGTTAGACAGATAAGGGGCGAAGGGTTTTGCTAGCGTCTCGGAAGGGTCATATAGGGAGCTGGTTCTCCTCTAGAGAAGAACCAGCGATTAGTCTCTGAATAGAAGAGGTCAGAAAGCATTTGTCCTTCATTACGTGAAGATCGTTTTACCTCGACTTATCTTCTACTTACCTGTGACTCTTATTCTACACTATTAATTAGATAATCATACGTTCCGGTCAGGCTGGCCTCTTATAACTAAATAATTACCTTTTAAAGCCCTTTAACGTTATAGCCACTAGTAATTATAAATAGGCTTTAATTAATAAAGTTAATATATTAAATCCGGTCCTTATTATAGTAAATACTATCTAGCACCGCTAAGAGCTTCGCCCCCTATAGTGGCTGTAAGGCCTTACCTTCTAATTACTATATATAAAGCTTAGTAATAGTAGAGACGTAGCTATTTATAACTAAATATTAGACTATCTTATTAAATAGGGCGTTTAAGGCCTCCTTATCTTATATTTCCCCTTCTTTCTCCTTTATAGCTTCTTCCCTTATAGTTATAGCTGCCTCTATAGCTGCCGCTATAGCTACCTTCCCTCCTAGCTATTTTATCCGCCTAGCTATCTTCTACCTCTTCTTTACCCGCTCGTTGTCTTTCTATATCTCTTTCTATTTTAACTTCCGTTTTTAATAGCTACCGGCCTCCAATTCTTAGTTAATAACTTACTATTTTAAAAATAAGTAAAGCTTATTTTCTGTTACTTAGGCGCCGTTTATATTGCCTTTTAGTCTTATATACTAGTCTTTCCACTCTTTTTACTTTAGCTTATACGCCTTTATAGTATTCTTTAAGCGCTAGGCCTTATAAATATCCTATAGCCGTACTGTTTAGACTTTAAATTCGCTCTAGAGGCTATAAGGGGGGGAGGCTAGGGGGGCTTTTGTTAACCGTAAAGTAGACTATAGGGTAAGAAGATTCTTAAAAGACTTTATATCCGTAAGAGGTAAAGGGGAAAACGCGTAAGCGCGGCGTAGTGTGAGGGGACTTTGTAGACAGGGGGCTATAAGGCACGATTGTGGAACAGAATAGATTGTAGAGAGACGAATCCTTGAGGAGGTAAGGCCTCTGGGATCGTGGAGACTATATACTACGGGCACGTGCCTCCGGCGCGTGCCCGGCGACCATCCGAGGGGCGCCTAGGGGTTGTCCTGAGGGCAAGGTGACCGCAATAATATCCCTTACACGTAGGTAAATAAAGCCACTAAACACGTAAATATTAAAGGAGAAGGAGAAGAAGAGGGCTCTATATTATAGAATTAGAATTACAGTAGGCCTTTCTATATAAAATTAGAAGCCCTGCGCGAGCTAGGAGCTAGCGTAGGCACAAAAATAGAAGAGGGTTGGAAAATAGATTGTCGAGGCGACGGTAAGGTCAAAGGCGCGCTAAGGCCCTCTATACTAACCTAGTACTAACCTAGGCCTTAAAAACATGTCTAAAAAGTAGGGGCCACCACCCAGGGGGGGGTGATATTTGGACGATATGTCGCGGACCTTGGGGGGTCGTGCGTAACCTGAGGTTATGCCAAGCCTAACCCTTTACCAGTCTCATATTCCTGAGGCGGCAATTTGATTCTATTGATCTGATTGGCTAAATCCTTATCGATAACAGATGGATGCAACGTGGCGGGTTAAGGGATAGCTACTTCTCCAATGCCTAATAACGCGATTTTTGACTAAATCGAAATTGATCTTAACTTTGGGCCGTTATAGGTTGATTTTGGCCTAATATCTATAATATCGGATCGTCTCTCTAATCGATGAACTTTTGGTAGTATTTTAAGCCGTCGTGGTTGAGTGAGTATCCCTTCCAACGGTGAAGTTGGACTGTGCGCGAACACCAGAATCAAAAGTACGCGTATGATCACGGAGCTTTAATCCTATTGATTCTATTGGCTAGCTCTTACCGATAACCGTAGGACACATTTCACCGTTGGAAGGGATAGGGAAAATCGTATATATTGTCGTGATTCCGGTGGTGCACCACGAATGTGGTTAGTCATTCGCTCGCGGGCCGATTGACCGGAGCGTCTCCAGGCACATTCATCCTTACCTCAGAAGCTCAGACTAAGAAATCGATTGCGGATATAGGAATATCCGCACCGTCCGCTAAGCTGATTTAGGACGGTAATCGTTTTCTTAGTCTGAGGGCCTTTGGCGAGATTTGTAGAAAACCTAAACACGGTTTATATGAGAAGACCTCATTAACTTTAACGAAATTGATCTACCCTCCCACAATACCTGTTGATATAAAAATTACACCAAATTATAGAGAAAAGCCTACTCTATAAAGCTATGAGATCTTCAGCTCCTTATACGCGCGCGACGTTAAGAGGAATCGTCGCCGTAGGGCCCTAATTCTACCTCTGCACCGCCGAGCCGCGCAGTAAACACCAACGCTGAACGCTTACGCCCACGCCGCCAGCCCTCTGCGTAGAGCTTTGCGAGAGCTCTGCGAACGAAGCTCAGGGGAGACCTGCACGGAGCTCTGCAAAAGCTCTGCACGAAGCTCCGCACGAGGCTCCGCACGAAGCTCTGCTCGAAGCTCTGCTCGGGGCTCTGCTCGAAGCTCTGCTCGGGGCTCTGCTCGAAGCTCTGCTCGAAGCTCTGCTCGAAGCTCTGCTCGAAGCTCTGCTCGAAGCTCTGCTCGAAGCTCTGCCCGAGGCTCTGCTCGAGGCTCTGTCGAAGCCCATAATAGAGCTCCAAAGCTCTACTAACACGGCGGCGTAATATACTAGGAAGGTTCTACAATTGCCCGTACGGAACGCCCGTACGAGCGCCCATACAATCGTCTCTACAACGTCTCTGCAATTAATCGCCCCGTACCGAACGTCTGCACGTCTGCACGTCTGCACAGTTACACGTCTGTACGCCTGCACGTGGCTCTGCACGGAAGCTCTGCACGAAGCTCTGCACGAGGCTCTGCACGAAGCTCTGCACGGAAGCTCTGCACGAAGCTTTGGCACGAAGCTCTGCACGAGGCTTTGCACGAAGCTCTGCACGAAGCTCTGCACGAAGCTCTGCACGAAGCCCCACACGAAGCTCTGCACGAAGCTCTGCTAAGGTTCTGCACGAAGCTCTACACGAAGCTCTGCACGAAGCCTGCATTAAGCTCTACACGAAGCTCTACTAGGCTCTGCACGAGGCTCTGCACGAGGCTCTGCCCCTAGTAGTAGCAGAGACACTCCGGGCCCAAGGGAGGATATTTTTAAGGAAGGACCCAACTATAGCACCTACTAGGTTTTGCAATAGCTTTAAGTAGTAGATATCTATATATTCTGTATAGTTTTATCTATATTAGTAGACTATTCAATAAGATATAATATATGCTTACGCTTTTAACAACGCGTTTTTTAACTTTGACGAAATTAATGTCAGGACCAAGCAATAGCCGTATAATAAAATTAATACCATTTAGAAGCCCTAAGTCTTAAAAAAAATGTGACTATGGGGTTTAATAATAACGCGTTGTGTGAATGAATAAATTAGATATCCGCAATATCCGTTTTACGGATTTTGCTTACGTTTTTAACAAAACTCGCCAAACCCTCTCAGACGTGATTTTGCAATTCGGAAGACGGCGTAGGTTATTCCGACGCTAGCTAAAAAAATCACGTCTGAGCTCGCTGAGGTAACATTCATCCCACACATTCAAGATTAGTAAGCGCTTACTAAGTCCCGCACGGGCCGCTATTGGGGTGGCTGAAGAACTTTAAAAAAGCATGTCCTTACCGCAATTTATATCATAGAATATCTATACAACTACATGGTAAATAGACTAGTTTAGGGCGCGGAATTAATAGCGTATTATATAGACTAAAAGCCCTAAACAGCTTATAAAGTAAACATTAGTGCTAGGTTTAAGATATAACGCTGAAGTTAGACGACTTTAATAGTGTAACGGCGCTATCGCACGTTACCTACCAAATTCTGCCATATTCTGCCGACCTGCGATTGGCCCGCCTAAAGCTAGCGCCTTAGCGGCTCACCCTACATATTTGTTTACATCGGTCCTAGCGACCCCTTTTCCTTCTCTTTAGCTTAGTATTTTCGTAATACAGCATTCATTTAAGCTTCGGTTTAGAGGCATTTATTTAAGCCATAACATTATACTAAGCTCTCCCTACCTTGCCTGGGAAGGCCTCAATAATATCCTACCCTAAAGAAACTTCGTCTGTAACGACGCATTAACGCGCTATACTTAGACACCAAAACAACTCTACATTACCTGGGAAGGCCTAGATAATATCCCACCTTATAAGCCAAACAGGACTAGACCTATACCCCTAGAATTAAAACTAAAGCGTATAATACTAACAAACCTTAGGAAGCTAATAATAGCACCTAAAGCAAGCTTATTTAAGAGAGCTGCCTCTACCTAAGAGGAACCTGAGATCCAATTAGGATTAGAAATTAAAGATAATAATGATGTCGTAGACATACGCGAGTAGATTCGCGCCCTTGTAGCCAGCCAGAAAGCCAATTGTCTTAAAGCGAGAAATATATAAGAGACCCTATAAGAGATCCTAGAAAGCCTTATAGCCCTATAAAATAGCCCAACTTCCCCTTCTTAAAGCCCTAGCTGACCTATTTACTCTACTAAATATAATATACTAGGGAGTATGGATATAATAATAAAGCAATTAAAGTCCGTTAAGCTCCCTAACCCCCTACCACTATCTAACGGAATAGACCCTACCTTTAAAAATTAGAGGATTTAAATACAAGAAAAGCTCCGCATTAACTATAACTATTTCCTTTCTAAAGAAGCTAAAATGCTCTACCTCTTTAGTTAAACCACTAGGGACGCCTAACAGCACCTTTAAGCCAAGTTTAAGGACAACTCCCCTATCTAATTTACATCTATTAACGAGATAATACGGCACCTAGCGGCTATTTACGTTAACCTAAACAAAGTACGGGATGCTTGTTATAACTATAATTACCTAATAATAAAACTAAACTAACCCTTTACTAAATTCCAGACTTAATTCCTATACCTTATAGGAGAAGGCCAGGTTCCCCTTAAGAACTACTAATTAGACCTATATAATAAGCTAACAATCCAGCTATAAGAAAAGATTGCTATAACCTTAAATAACCTACCAACCCATAAAAGACTTGCAGCTTATTGCCTATTATTAAACTTAGAACTAAAGCAGATTAATACCTACCCTAATTAGTAGAAGCAACTCTATAACAATTAGAACTCGCCAGCTATACCTATAGAAGCTAGAGTAGGAAGATAAGTTATAACTACTCTTATACCAAAGGCGGTTATAACTACGCACTAGCAAGCCTTGCCCGACCAGCTATATACCACACTATTAACTAGTATTCGCCGTAATACTCCAATTAACCCTACCTCAGCTATATACTTTAACTGCA
This sequence comes from Cenococcum geophilum 1.58, assembly GCF_001692895.1. Lineage (NCBI taxonomy): Eukaryota > Fungi > Ascomycota > Dothideomycetes > Gloniales > Gloniaceae > Cenococcum > Cenococcum geophilum. The sequence continues at coordinate 1,646,722 of NW_027137589.1, read as the reverse complement.
ATAAGTAAGGTTACTTTACCTTATCCTGCCCGGAGCTAAAGGATATAGGCAATATTAAGGAGATAGAGGAAGGAGAAACATCCGATAAGTTAGGAAAAGAAGAACCCTAGGGAAAAACTCCCCCCTAGGGTACCCTATCAATCTCAAAGAGATTAATCTCAGTTAGTTAATAGGTAGAAAGTATTTCATGGTTCTATATATAGTATCTTAAAATAGATATAGAGTTAATATAACCGCCCTTATTAATACTAGAGCAAATGGCTTTACCTTTATAAATACTGCCTATATAAATAATATTACCAAGTTTCTAAATATAGAAGCCATCCAACTAGAGAAGCCTATCTAGGTAAAGGGCTACAACGGCTAAGCCGGTTAGCCTATTACCTATATCTTAAAGTTATATATCGCTCTTAACGGACGACGCTAATATAGTATCCCCTTTTGTATCCTAGACCTAGGGTCCTATAATATAATCCTTAGACGAAAATAGATATCCTATTTTAATATTTAGTTAAACATATAAAAAAGACGGTTTATCTGGCCGGAGGATAGACTAAGGTTNCCCTCCTTTATTAGGGAGATCCGAACTAACCACAAGACACTAGCCGTAAGGGGTAACCCTACCTACTAGTAGGATGTCCGGGCCCGTGACCTAGCCTTTACCTAAGAGGACGCCCGCCATAAAGCTGGAAAGAACTCCGTATTAATAAAGATACTCTTCCAAAGCGCTATATTTAAAGAGGACTCTACGTATAAAAGCGGGATAGATAATAATGTAGATAATATCTAAATCGTATAGATCTAACCATTATAGAAAAGAACGTATTAATAGGATATAAGGGATAACCTCTAAAAAATATAATAGGAGCTAAAAGGAGTAACAATAACGCTAGTACCCTAGAAGTCCCTAAAGTTATATACGCCCCTATTATTAGTTAACCCCCCTACCGTAAACATTACCGCAATTAGCACTATAGCGTTTTACTTTAATATATACCGGAAGGACAATAAGGTCTTTACAACAAGCCTATATAAGATTAACCGAATTATTAATAATAGAGAGGAAAGGCTAGATAAGGAAACTAATAAGAAACTAGTTAAACGCCTCCTTTCTACCATTTATATAGGCTATAAGGATACATTCTTAAAGGCGGCCTTAGACAAGTTACCCCCCCACCAGACGTACAATTATAAGATTTAATTAAAGGCCAATAACTCGCTAGGCTATAGCCCCCTCTACTATTAATTAACGGATAAGCTAAAAGTAATAAAGTAGTACTTAATTAATAACCTAGATAAAGGGTTTATCAAGCCAAGTTAAGCCCCTTTTACTTCCCCTATCCTATTTATAAAAAAGCCTAATAGAGGCCTTTGTTTTTATATTAACTATTAAAAGCTAAACGCTATTACTTAAAAGGACCAGTATCCTATTCCTTTAATTAACGAGACCCTTACACGTCTAAGCTAGGCAAAGATCTTTACCAAACTTAATATCCGCTAAGCTTTTTACTAAATTAGGATAGACCTTGCATCTAAAGATTTAACAACATTCTATACCCGCTATAGTTCCTATAAATATAAAGTTCTTCCTTTTAGACTAATAAACGGACCGGCTATATACCAAAGGTATATAAATAACGTTCTTTTTAATTACCTTAACGAATTCTATACAGTATACCTAGATAACATTCTTATATACTTAGACAACAAACTTAAGTATTAAGTTTATATTAAGAAGGTCCTAGAGAGGCTACAGAACGCGGGCTTATAAGTTAATATTAAGAAATGCGAGTTTAGGGTAAAATATATAAAATACCTTAAGTTTATTATAACTACGGAAGGAATTAAGGTCAACCCTAAGAAGGTAGAGGCAATCTATAACTAAAAGCCCCCTTATATAGTAAAAGGAATCCAGTCCTTTCTTAGTTTTTATAATTTCTACTACCAGTTTATCCGTAACTATAGAATTATAGCAAAACCTCTTATACAACTAACTAGGAAGGACATGCCTTTTGTCTTTAATAATAGCTATATAGAGGCCTTTAAAGAGGTAAAGGATCAGCTTATCTCTTCCCTAATTCTTCGTCACTATAACCTAGACCTTAAATTAATGCTAGAAACAGACGCCTCTAATGGGGTTATAGCGGGAATCCTATTATAGTTACATCCAGACGGCGAATAGTACCCTATAGCTTTCTTCTTAAAGACAATAGACTTAGCTAAGTATAACTATAAAGTACACGATAAAGAAATACTAGCTATTATTTAATTACTCTCCTAATGGCGCGTAAAGCTTAAAGGTATAAACTCCCGGATTAAAATATATATAAATTATAAAGCCCTAGAGTACTTTATAACTATAAAGCAGCTTATAGGGCGATAAGCCTAGTGGGCCAAAATACTCTCCTAATTCTTTTTTATAATTATATATCGTTCTAATAAGTAAAACTCTAAGGCTAATGCCTTAACCTAAAGAGAATAAGACATAGGACCTTAGGATAAGCTAAAGACCTAATATCAGACACGCGCCCTCCTCTATCCAGAACAGCTTAACCCACGGATCCTTAAGGAGCTAGACTTCTAGTAAAACAAGCTAGCACTAATGGAGAAGTCCTTAGATAAGCCAATAGGGCTAATTAACTACCTCCTAACTGTAAACCGCACGGCTAACGCCTTAAGGGCCCTCCGCGAATAAGCCGCGAAAGGAGACCCTAATTTTAAGACGGAGGAAGGATTGCTCTTATACTAGGAGCGGCTTATAGTCCCTAACATTAACAATTTACAGACCGAACTAATCCGTAAAGCTTATTATTAAGTCTCTACGGCATACCCTAGTAAGAATAAGACCCGTAAAATTATTAACTGCCGCTACTACTAGCTAAGAATAGTTGTGGATATTAATTAATATATACGGAACTATAAAGACTACTAGAGAGCTATAATCCTACGGGATAAGACCCTAGGACTACTTAAGCCACTCCTAATACTAGAGCGCCCTTAGCAGTATATNTTTATANACTTNTATAAACTANNTANNGACCGTNACGGATATAATATAGTTATAGTTATAGTTAACCGCTTTAGTAAACGCCTATTCTTAATTTTATATCATAAGAACATTAATGCCAAAGAGGCAGCCTAGCTATATGTTTATTACGTCTACCAAATCTACGGACTACTAGATACTATTATATCTAATTATAGGCTATAGTTTATATTAGCCTTCTAGAATAAGTTTACTTAGATCCTAGGCATTAAGCTAAAGCTTTCTATAGCTTATTACCCCCAGATAGATAGTTAGACAGAGATTATAAATTAGTACCTAGACCAGAGGCTTAGGCCCTTTATTAACTATTTTTAAAACAACTGGTCTAAATTACTACCCTTAATAAACTACGCGCAAGTAACCCTACCCTATAACTCTATAGGGTTTGCCCCAATTTAGCTAGAAATAGAATACTTACCCCGTATAAGCTTTAACTAAAAAAGGCTAGAAGAACCCTAGACTATACAAGAGAAGCTATTCTATGCTAAGGCCTAATAGTACGCTAAATAATTAGAGGAGGCCTAAATGGTAGCCCATAAGAACCTAGAAAAAGCTTAGAGGTTAATAGAATAGCAGGTAAACAAACACCGTTAAGAGCCTGATTTTGCCCCTAGCAATATAGTCTAGGTTATAATAAGAAATTAAAAGACTAAACGACCTAGCCGTAAGCTAAACTACTAGATAGCAGGACTATATAAGGTTCTTAAGAAGATAGGCAACTTATATAAGATAAAGCTCCTAGACTTAATTAGGGTTTACCCTATCTTCTCGCTAAACAAGTTACGGAAAGCTGTAAATGACCTATTGCCTGGACAAAAGAATAAGCCTCCCCTACTAGTTTAAGTAAACGGTAATAATAAATAGGAGGTTAACGAAATATTGGCCTACAAGATAGTATAGGGAGCGCTAAAATACTATATCTAATAGAAGGGCTACAATCCTAACCTAACCTGGTACCCTATATAGAACTTTATAGGCTACCCCCAGAAGCTTAAAGAATTCTATAACTAATACCCTAATGCGCCTAGACCCCTAAAGTACCTAGACAAATAGATAAAATACTAGCATAATAAAGATAATAAGTTACTAGAAGAATATAGGGACAAAAACGCCCCAAAGCCCTAATACAGCTATCTGCTAAATTCTGCCATATTCTGCCGTTTTCTACTAGTACCGTAAAATTTTAGATATCTAGGAACTTTAACCGCCAGTTAAAGTTATCTAATTGGTTAGATTCGTGCTAAGACTTTTAGCGGCTACTTATTCTATATAATGGAACCTTATAGCAAGAACTACGGTGGGCTCGTTATTGGGCTAGGTGTGTAGGAAATATAAGTACAAAAGTTAACAACGTAATAATAACTGGTGGAGTAGTTGCCTAATAGATTAACTTTAATTATATTCTAAGAATTACTATAAGGAAGGAACTATCTAGGTAGGGACTAAGGGTCCTTAAATACATAACCGTACTCCTATGAAATCCTTCTTATATATAATGTATGTCTTATCTATATTAAACGTGATATCCCTTATATTTAACGCAGCTAATACGTTTAACTATTATATGACTTACTTACCATTCCTTATTATATGGTTCTACGGGTTCTATTTTAGTCCGTGCCTATATTAACTAACTAGCTTCTTCCGACTCTTCTCTAAGTAGTTATAATATTATACTTAAAGCGTCCATAATACTATCTCCCTCCTCTTTATTTTCGTCCTTAAAGATACCTAGCATTTCTAGGTTGTTTACTAGAGGTATAATATCTATCTAATTAATTTGGTTAATATTATTACTTATAATACCTAAAGCAATTTCTTCTCTCTCTTAGGTTGAGCGTCGCCTTTATACCGTCTCCTTAATACTATTACTAGGTAAAGTAATAGCAATCCCTTATTCTTATTGTGCGAAAGAGGGATTAAGTTATATTATAATTGCAAGTCCTTTTGGTTACTAACCCTCCTCTTATTCTAAATACACTTGCGCTAATATGCGTTTATTATATAACGTTTGTTCTATATCTAATGCTAAGTATATATATTCTATTACTCTTAATAGTCTTTAAGTTCCCTAAGTAATTTGTTATAGGGTTTTATATTTAATCTACTACTGTAAAGCTTAATAGTAAGCTAGCCTCTACACTGCTTAAGGTCTAGCGTGCCTTAGAAGAGTCTATACGTGTCCTTAAAGCTTAGCGTCTAGCTTATACTTATCTTTAGCGTTTAGAACGTGTCCGTAAGAAAGTTTATTTAAAGGAGTAGAAACTTATTTAATAAGGTCTTTAGGAACTAGGTAATAAAAGAACGGATTCTCCTCTAATAGAGAAGGAAATAGATCTAAGTAGTTCGGCAACTGCTCTTCTTAGGTCCCCCTTAGGTAACTTATTCTTTAGTAATTCTTCTTTATTAATACTGCCTGACCTAATCTTTTTTAATACTCCTGTACCTTTCCTATAGCGTTTTTTAAATTCTCTAGTGGCTCCTAGGTAGTCTTAGTATAGCCTATCTACTTAACCTTATACTATATTTTGTTATTAATGTCCTTATAATTAATGATCTTTAATACTTACTATTTGTCTTCTTCTTATCCTCTATATATATCTGCTTTATAGACTAGTAGCTTAATATTCCTATATACTAGCTTTAGCATTACGATATGCTATATAGGGTAGATCTTTATTTTAGCTAGTAGGTTTAACTTAAACGTAACTAGTGAAATCCTTTATATAATTTTAAAAGGTCCTAGTCTAACGTAGTCTAACTTCTTGCTTAGTTGTTAACTTTTAAAATTTTTGTATAGTAGCTATACTTTATCTCCCTCCTTAAAATCTAGTCCTTTAGATCTCTTAGCATTATAGTACTTTTTTATTTTCTCTTATACTTTCTTTATTAATTCCGTAAGGTCTATATAAAGATTTATTAATGTCTTTATTCTCTCTTTAGCTGTACTACTCATTTTCTTCGCTTACTATAGTAATAACAATATTTTTGGCTTATATCCGTAATTTGCCTTAAATAGTAATATGCCTATTTCTTCTTAGGGTGTTATATTATATATAAACTATATAACTGGTAATAGTAATACCTAATTGTTCTATACATAATTAATATAATGCCTTAGGTACTACTCTAGCGTCTAATTTAATCTTTCTATTTAACCGTCTATCTGTAAATAATATACGGTAAAAGTTACTACTTAAACTCCTTGCTCCGCTAAGAACACTTCCTAAAATGCTATTACGAATCTTAGATCTCTATCCAATATAATCTTACTTAGTACTTTATATCTTACGAATACTTCTTTAATATAGATTTTAGCAACATCTTCTGCTAAGATTTCTTCTATATATGCTATAAAGTATCCCCACTTTATAAGCTTGTCTACTATTACTAAGATCGCGTTATAATCTTATCCGGTAATAGGATCTTTTAATTTTAACAACTTAATAATAAAGTCCTATAATATAACCTCCTATAGTCTCTCTAGTATTTTAATAGGTTATAGCCCTCTATATAGCTTATACCTTATTAGTTTATTTCTTTAGTAATCTAGATATTCCTTTATAACCCTTCTAGCTATCTTTTAGATTCTATTAATAATATACTCCTCTTAGAGTCTTAACACTAAGCCTATAGCTCTATTATGTCCTTAGGTTAGTCCCTTATAGAAGTCCTTTATAAACTATTCTGCTATACTTCTTAGGATATACTTTACTTCTTAATTTTCGTATATATCCGTCTATAAATCTTCTAGCTATACTTCTAGAATTCTTTATACCTAAAAGCTTTCTAGTATCTCGTAGACTTTCTCTAGTTCATTATCTTCTTAAGTTACTGTAATTTTTAGATAATTGTACCTAATTAATCCGCCTATGTCTTTTCGTAATAAAGCCCCTAATGGCTTTTCCTTATTTTATAGTTTAGCTTTACGGCTTAGAGCATCTACCTACGTATTGTCTGTACCTTTAATATACTAAATCTCAAAATAGTATTCCGTAAGCATCTCTGCCCATTTAACCTGTCTTTAGTTAAGTTCCTTTATTATTAGGAATCCTATTAGGTTCTTATAATCCGTCTTAACTATAAATAGTTTCTCTATGCCTTATAAAAATGCTCTCTATTTCTTTAATACTGTAACTATACCTAATAACTCCTTGTTATAGATGTTATAGTTTAACTCTAGTAGTGTTATCTTCCAACTATAGTATACCACTGGGTGCTATTTATCTTGATACCTTTATATAAAGTATACCCCTAGTGCATAGTTTAATATATCCGTTTTTATAACTATCTCTAGTCCTAGTTAATAGATCTTAAAAACTGGCTCCTAGGTAAATAACTCTTTAACTTTCTTAAAAAGTTCTCTTTACTCCTCTCCCTATATCTATAGTTCTTCTTTCTTTATTAACCGCGTAAATAGCTTAATATCCTTTAACCACTACGCTATAAACCTTTTATAGTAATTACAAAACCTTAAAAATAATCTTAACTATATAACGTTCTCTAGTTCCTACCAATTCACTATAGCCTTAATCTTTTTTAGATCTATACTAAGTTAGCCTAGTTTAATAATAAATCTAACAAAATTGGTCTTCCTAGTGAAGAACTCGTATTTCTTAATTGCTACTAGCATCTATTCTTCTTATAGTCTCTTTAAAACCTATTTAACGTGTTCCCTATATTCTTCCTTAGTTATTAAGTAGATAATAATATTATTAAGATATACTATAACAAATTTATCTAAGTATTCCCCTAATATATTATTAATATACTTCTAAAATATTACTAGTACGTTTATAAGCCTAAATTGTATAACTAATGGTTTATATAGTCCTTTCTTTAACCTAAAGGCTGCCTTCTATTTATCGCCTTTCTTAATCCTAATCTAATAGTACGCCTATCTTAGATCTATCTTTATAAAGATTTACGCATTACCTATCCTATCTTAGATTTCGTTAATTAAGGGTAAAGGATACCTATCCTTCCTAGTAATGCTATTTAACTATCTATAGTTAATACACAGCCTTAGTTTACTATTTTTCTTTAGTACAAATAGTACTGGATAACCCGCTAATAACTGTGATGGTCTAATATATCCCTTTTATAGATTTTCCTAAATAAACTCTTTTAACGCTTTACCTTCTTCTTCAGTAAGCTTATAGATTAAAAAGAACTTTAGACTTATTCCTAGCTCTAACTCTATCTTATAGTCCTATGCTATATACTTTAATAGCTTTTTACTTTCCGGTAACTATAGTTTCTTACTATACTTATAGTATCTCTTTAGTATATAACTTAGTCCTTTTTCTATTTCTTTATAGGTTGCTCCTACTTAGTACTATACCAACTTAGCTTATTATTACATCTTATAGCATTAAGTATCTCTAATATCGACCTAACCTATAATCCAATTGATCCTTAGATTATATTCCTATAACTAAGGCATACCTAATACTGCCTTATCCCGTCCTAATAGTAGGATATTAAAAGATATCTTAATTTATCTCCCTTTAATAGTTATCTAAATAGGTCCTGTTTTAAGATTAATAATCCCTCCTTTATAGGTTATTAGATCTCCTAAAATTATAACTAATAGGTAAGGTTACTCCTTTTGTCTATAAGGTAGCCCTATTCTTTTAACTACTATTAGTAAGATATAGTTTTGCGTTACTCTACTATCTATTAGCGCTTTAAACTACTAATCTTACTAACTAATTTATAAATTTAGGTATTATTCTTAAATTCCTTTAAGGGTCTAAGGCTCTACTACTAGCTCCCTTTAGTTTTATAGGCCTCTACTTTTCCTAACTATTAGCTACTTAATTCTAGTACACTTAGCTCACTTTTTAGCTAATACCTAGTTTACTTTTTATCTTTAATATACCATAGACATATATTTTCTAGGTATTCCCACTACTATTATCTATCTAAGTATTCTTCCGTAAGGAATCTTCCTAGTTAAAGTACTAAACTTCCTTCCTCTTAGACCTCTGCTAGATACCATTTATACATATATTTGGCATTCTTATACTATTACTCGTCTATTATCTAGTACATCCTTATAGGGTATTTTTAATTCTTTTCCTTTAGATTCTTATATATTTTATATATATCGTCTATATACGCAATCTATAATAACGTGTAGTATACTAGGTGCTTTAGGTTAACTCTTAGCTCGTCTTTATCCTTAAGTTTAAACCTTTATTATGCTAATCTAAACGTTGCGACTTTATTCATAGGTACTAAGATACGTCTCTTACTTCTCTAGTCCTCTAAACATTCCTTTAGATCCTTTAACGTTATAATTAAGGCTCCTTTAATATGTGTTATGGCCTTCTTTATAATTAGGTGGTCCTAGATAACTTTTTCATCTAACTATATATAGAAATCTTCCCACTTATTATTATGCCTTTGCCTATACCACTTTTAGTACAGCTACTAGAGTATATACGGTTTATCTATAAGGAAGTATCTTCTTATTACTATATTGTGATAGCCCTTTATATATTATTCCTTAAACCTAATAAAAATCCCTAGATCCTCTTTATCTTCTAGTTTAGTAAGCCACTTAGCTCTTAGTATGCCTACTCTCGGCCTATTAGTAATTCTTTATACTAGTGCTCTGTCCTTTATACGTCCCAATATACTAAATCTTCTATCTAATTTCTATTCTTACTATGCGATAATTCTTTGCCTAAATTCTTCTATAGTTTCTTTTGGTTTGCGCCTTACGCTCTAATCCTTAAAGTCGTCTTACTTCTTAATCCTAATATTAACTTTTTAATCTTTAGTTTAAACACTTTATTTAATTAGTAAATCCTTTAGGTCTATATATTTGTCTCCTAGTCTAATTATTATTTATACTATAGATTCTCTAATCTATAAAGAAGCTCCTTACCTCTTATCTATAGGTGTCCTAATTTATACTCCGAATTTTTAACCTTTTAGATTCTTTAATCCTAAGCTTACTTTTGACTTAAGCTTAGCTCTAGCCTTAGTCTAACTAGGCTTATTTAGTGTTCTTATCTCATCTTAAAAGTCTTAAATCCTACTTATCTCGTCTTAAGAATCTTATACCTATGGGAACTTCTATCCTAAGCTTATTCGTATAGTTCTAAACTAAGCTACTGCTCTGCTCTATTAGTTATCATCTGTTATAGGTCCTTAAGCTTACCTTATCTTATCTTAAGAATCTTAGTTATCTTTTATCTCGCTATAAGAATCTTAAGCCTTTAGCCTTTTGCCTTTATTAAGTGCTGAAGTAGTTCACTATCCTACTTCTCTTACGTCTTATAAAGCGATAGACATTATATCTAGTGGGGTTTTAATCCCTACTAATATTCCCTATTCTATAGTAGAATTATCCTCTACCTTTAGTATAATATCTCCAAGGTCTACTCACTCCTAGTAAGCGGCCCTTATTACCTTATTATTACGGAATATTTCGCCTAAGTCAAATTCATTATCCTTAATATCCGATCTGCGAACTGGTTCGTTAGTTCCTCTATATTTTGTAGGTGCTAGCTCTTATAGCTAATAGCTTGCACTATACTTAGCGTCCTTATAAATTCGGCATACGTTATTATAACAAAACGCAAAACTTTTAATTAAATATTCTTTTATTCCTCGCAGCATATTATTATCCCTCTATACATATATATCGTCTACTAGTCTTATATCTTTTACTACATAGTAACTCTGCCCACTTCTACAGTCTCTAATATAATAACCCTATTTTCCGCAATTTATGTAAGCTCCTTCTTTAAACTATTTCTCTTATTATAGAGTCCGCCTAAATGTCTTCTACTATTAAGATCCCTGATTTAGCCTCTGCTTTTTAGACTTTTAATTACTTAATCCTTGTCCTTTAGGTTTCCATAGTTTACTCTATCTCTTATAGGCTTCTTTAGTACTACTTAGGTCCATTAGCTCTGCGCCATACCATATTTTCTAACTTAGCTTTTATTATTATGTACTTTACGCCTTATACAACTATAGAACTCTATCTTAGCCTCTTTTAGCCTATTCCCTTTAATAAATCTAATTATTAATCTTAATCGCCTAATCTATTAGATCCCTTAGGGTGTCCGCATCTTCTATTAGAATAATTACGTCCTAGACTTTAGCCTTAAGTCCCTATTTATACTGTGCTATAAGTACCCTATTATTCCACTTTATTTATATTGCTAGTGTCTGGAACTATATTATATACTTAATTGCTAAAGTTTGTTATATAAGGTTCTAGAGTTTTCTTTTTACTATAGTTATTTCTTCCGGGTTTCTAAATATCTGCGTTAGTCGTTCTATAAATCCTTCCTAACTTAAGAATATAAATCACACGTCTTAGTTAGTGGTTATTATTCCGTTTACCTATATCTCCGTAAAGTAAAATTTAAATTACTTAAGTACTTTCCCTAATAAGAATAGTCCTATATAGGCTATCCGATCTACAGGTATAGGTAACTTTACTCCCTTCTATAAGACCTTAAAATACATCTGCGTAAGGAATCCTTTAAGCTTTAACCTCTCTCTAGTAAATCTCTTAATTAATAGTAGCTTAATCTTTGTTACTCCTATCCCGTTAAGTCTTTCTTCTAATACTATATTATTAGCTATTAGCTAGTTAACTATTTCCTATAGCTATCTGACTATTATAGGTTACTATAAGTTAGTATCTGCTATATTAGTATCACCTCCTGTCCTTAAAGTAGTTGCTGCCGTCAATAGCGTCGTAGTAGCTGCTTTTAGTGGCATGTTATTCAACTTCTTATATTAATACCGTAACTAGGTAGTAATTATATAACGGAACCTTATAGTAAGAACTACGGTAGGCTCGTTATTGGGCTAGGTATATAGGAAATATAAGTATAAAAGTTAATAACGTAATAATAACTGGTGGAGTAGTTACCTAATAGATTAACTTTAATTGTATTCTAAGAATCACTATAAGAAAGGAACTATCTAGGTAGGGACTAAGGGTCCTTAAATACACAACCGTACTCCTATAAAATCCTTCTTATACGTAATATACGTCTTATCTATATTAAACGTAACGTCCCTTACGTTTAACGCAGCCAATACGTTTAACCATTATATGACTCACTTACTATTTCTCGTTATATGGTTCCACGGGTTCTATCCTAGTCCGTGCCTATATTAACCAACTAGCTTCTTCCAACTCTTCTCTAAGTAGTCGTAACATCGTACTTAAAGCGTCCGTAACATTCTAGCCTAGTGCTTCCACTTAGCCCACAATTGCCCTTTATACTTAGTTAGGACAGACTTATGTCCCCTTTATTTCCTTATCTTATATTTTTATAATCCTACGTTTATAAGCCTAGTGCTACCCTATTTTTTCTAACTAAGCCTAAGGGTAGGCTTTCTTTTAAAGAGGGGGGTAATATAACGGCGCTATCGCACATTACCTGCTAAATTCTGCCATATTCTGCCGACCTATAATTAGCCCGCCTAAAGCTAGCGCCTTGGCGGCTTACCCTATATATTTGTTTACATCGGTCCTAGCGACCCCTTTTCCTTCTCTTTAGCTTAATATCTTCGTAATACAGCATTTGTTCAAGCTTCGGTTTAAAGGCATTTATTTAAGCCGTGACAAATAGCAAGTTTCTAGAAGTTTTCTACTATAAAGTCGCTCTAAATCTATACCTTATAAAGCCTATATTAACTTCCTACTATACAGCATAGCCAATAGCTCTTTATTTAATATTAATTTAACTCTTCCTGACCTTAATAAGCTTCTATAGCGTTGCCCTGCTACCTATACTGCCTATACTGCCTAGACTACCTCTACTGCTTTAGTACGAAAACCTAGTGATTACCAGAGCAACCCTATTGAAGTCCTTAATACCCTATTCCCCCTTTACTAGGTTGCTCTAGCTGCTTAGTATAAGGTTTTTTAGGCTCCGTTAACTCTATCTTAGCTTCGCCGGCTATAATATATAGGTGTAGAGAGCTTAGCGCAGGCCTCTACGTAGGAGTTATTCTCTCCTTTACTCCCTTCTAGAACTTTAACCCCTAGCGGTTATAAATATCGTGCTGCTTTTACTCCTTTGGTATACGATATATATAATCCTCTTCCGCTATAGCTTTAATTGCCGTTACTAGAAGTTAAGATCTAATGTCTAAAGTAGTAGCTGAACTACCGTTTGCACCTGGACCTAGCTCCAATAGTAAAAAAGGTAGTTAACTCTATGCCTGCCTACTACCTTTTAAAGCTATATAATGGTGAGACCTTTAAGGATCCTAACGCCGCGTTTAATTAATACTAGGACTACGCCTTTAGCAAAGGCTTCTTTATTATTATACTGTCCTTAGGTAATAAAACCACTCTACGGCCGCACTATATCTTTGGCTATAAACACCATAGTAAGTATACCCGGAATTACCGTAAGTTAGACAACTTTTATGGTAAAAATAGCAACTGGTAGCGAGAGGCTACTAAGGTATACTAAAAGAACTGCGGCTAGTGTATTCGGGTAGCCTAGAAGAAGCTTCCTGGCTATATAGGTAATATTAAAGGATAGGTGGCGACTATTACGCGTGCTAAGTACTTTAATTTAGATACTTTAGAGGCTCTAGAACACGACTTCGTCGCGAATCCCCTTACTTATATTGGCTACTAGGATTAACTACTAGAGGCTAAAAAGGCAGCCACAGAAGCCTACGCTCTTAGGGCAACTTGGGAGACCTATTTTACTATATAGCGTTAGCTTTCTGCCCGAGAGTTATATATAAGTAAGAAGAAATACTATAGCTTAACGTAATCGTTAAGCGGCCTTCCTAGTAGAGCTAAGGGCCAGCCGCGAGCGCTTAGCGCGCTTAAGCTGCTTCTCTACTAGTATAGATTTAAGTACCGGTCTTAATATACCTATATAATTAATCTAGAATTAGGTTATTTAATTGCCCGGAGTCTTTAGTAGCTTATATTTTGGCTTCCTATTTAGGTAGATTTGGTATAAAGGTTTATTACCGACTTTAGCTGCTAAATAGATGCTATATTTAATACCAATCGATCTAAGCTCTTATTAGCTATTATTACTAGTGTTATTAATATAGGGTCCTCTTTTCTAGCAATGCAATCGTTTATTAAAAGCGAGTCTTAGCTAGATTAGACCTTTTTACTAGAGTCTACTTAGCAGAAACTTTGGAAACGGCCACCTAAAGTTATTATTGCCGATTTTGGTAAGGGCCTTGCAGCCGCCTTATTGGTAGGGTAGTTAATTGTAGTTGTTCTCTAGTACTACTAGTGGTACACTGTAAAGGCAATGAAGAAGCGGATTAATGAGGGGATCTAGATAAAGGCTAAAAGGCTATATAGCTACTTAGTAGAAGAAAGGAAGGTAGTAAAGGAACTATTTTAGCCCTACCTAAAATCTAAAACGGTAGTAGAGCTTAAAGCTAATTAAAAGGCAGTCCTAGATAAGCTATACCTATACAATAAGGTGTAGTTTTAGACTATATACGTTAAAAAGGAGAGCTAGATGATTACCTATTATATTAGGTAAGTTTTAGTAAGCTAGGGAATAGAATATTGCTATAAGGCATTTAGATAAGCTTTACTATAGGCCGGCCTATAGTAAAGCTCATCTAAATATCTTATGGTGATATTCTGTTCCCTGGCTTAAAAACCTTATTTTAATATTAACTTTTCCTTAACCGCTTACTCCCTTACTAGATACCTTCTAAATTTAGGTATAATAGTAAGCTAATAAGGCAAGGGTATTAACAGAGGATTGAAATGCTTTACTAATTATTAATTAAGCCTTAAGGATACTATAATTAAGCTAAAGAGGTGGATTTTAATATTGTGTAAGGAGTTAATTAAATCCAAATATACGTCCGAAATGTCCCTCCCCCGAATTATTACCCTAGACCTCTTTTAACACCACTTTGCGTAGGTTAATGGTGTGGTGATATACTACGCGCTTTAGCGAATCTTTAACTCTATACGTGGCGCGAGAGCTTTAATAAATAAGGAAAAGCAGAAGTGGGCCGATTAGGAGTGGAAGTAAGATAACTGTAACTATGAGGACCCCTACTAATATGGCCTCCCCTATTATTATATACTTATTCGGTGCTTAATATAAAGGCTTCCTATATTGCCGGCTTTAATCTACCCTTACTAGTATATTGTAACAAAGCTAATTGCCGCTTTAGATTGGCAGCCGTAATATATTAAGAATATGGCGTTTTAGGGTGACCCTCTGCTAGGGCACCCGGAAGCTCTTACTAGGATTTGGCTATCGGTTCTCCGCCTTCTTAATATTATTAAGGACCTTCCTGCTAAAGAAATGGGCGAGCTTGCTAATAAATTTAAAGACTTTAAGGTAGCCCAAATGGCTATTTTAATTAGATAGGTAGAGCTTTAATTACTACCTAAGGGCGCTCTATTTGAGGTTCCTTAAAAGGCTCGCTAGCAGCTACCACCTAAAAAGAAATATAGTAAGGCCAACCAGCGGGGTAAAATAAGTGCTGAGATTGCTAAACGTGCTGCCGATGTAGCCGAGCAAGGGCTTTAAAAGGAAAGGCAGGAGGAGGCCTAGAAGTAGAAGGAGAAGGTAGAGTCTAGACCTACTTAACCAAGCAGTAGTGTAGATCTTAGCTATTTTTTAATCTAAAATAAAGAACCGGCTGATGAAGTGGATGAGGATATTAAGGAGGATAAGGAGCAACCGTTTAATGAGCCGTCGGTGCTGTATAACGAAGTTTTAGGGGGGTTAGAGGACGAGGTGGTTATTTTAGAAGCGGGGGAGGATGATGACTTGTGGCTTAATAACGCGGAAGTACTCTAAGGTACTATATTGGACGACCCTTACCAAAATATTGGTGAGAAGGAGCCTATTACGAACTATTCGGCATCTAATAATTATTAAGAGCCGCTACCTCTCCTACTCTATTAATCTGGTAGAGCGGCGCGCACTAGAGCTTAAAGGACCTATACTTAATTAGCCCGTGGTAATTTTATATTAATCTTAAGTAATACTAATAAGGGTCCTAGTAATACTAAGCCAAAAGAGATTATTATTCTGTTAAAATTAAAGCGACCGCGATAGGGAGCTTCTGTAGACGCGTATAAGGCTTATAAAGCTAGCACACTTGCTATTAGGTCCCCTTAGGCTAAGCGAACGCGTGGTAATAAAAAGGGAAAAGATCCTATTGAAATAGACGGCCGAATATTGGAGTATTACACATGTAAATAGTGCTTTGTTATTTAAATTAAGTTCGCGATAGCGGCCTGTGCGGGACTTAGTAAGCGCTTACTAATCTTGAATGTGTGGGATGAATGTGCCCGGAGACGCTCCGCCGATTGACTCCGCACCAACGGAATCGCGTCTGAGCTTGCTGAGGTAAAGGTCAGCGTCCGAGACCAGGTCGTAAAACCATTTTCAAATCTGCTACAACCATTCTTTCTACATCTTCAGTCTCTTTACCTCATTGCTAAGTTAGTAAAACCTACAGTAATACGATATTTGCTCGGTCTCACTGGCTCTACACCGTAGGGAGGCTTGAAGGGAAGAATAAGGACGTACTGAAGCCATAATGGGCGGGTCGTTTTCACGATTATTGACATTGGTGTGGGCCAAAAAAGAGATACGAATACTGATCCTGGGTCTGGTGAGTCTGCACACACGACGTTCAAACGTCGAAAGTATCCATGGACTAATGGAACATCGTCTGGAATAGGATAATGCTGGCAAGACGACATTGCTTTACCGTCTAAAGGTACCTCGGACCTTATACGATCCTTCTACATCCTCAGGACTCCTGCTGATGTGATAACGCTATGGCCAGATTGGCGAAGTCGTAACAACCATACCCACAATTGGCTTCAATGTTGAGTCCGTAACTTATAAAAACCTCAATTTAAACGTTTGGGTAGGCATTTCCCTTTACTCCTATATGAAACCTGCTAATGTTTCCTTCCTTAATAGGACCTCGGTGGTCAAACATCTATTCGCCCCTATTGGCGATGCTACTACGCCAACACTGCCGCTGTGATATTCGTTATTGACTCTACGGACATCGATCGGCTGGGAACTGCCTCAGAAGAACTCGCAGCTATGCTGAATGAGGAGGAATTACGAGACGCGGCGTTGCTTGTATTTGCCAATAAGCAAGATCAACCGGGCGCAAAGGGTGCTGGAGAGATATCTGAGGCTCTAAGGTTGGGCGAGTTGAAGGACCGGAACTGGAGTATTGTCGCATGCTCCGCTATTGACGGGAGGGGTGTTGACGAAGGGATGGATTGGCTGGTGGTAAGGATACTTTCTTGCTGAATTTTAGATGCAACAGCTGATTACTTGGACAGCAAACAGTGAAGTCGGAATCCTCATAGCGTTTTGTAAACTAGAGTGAGACATCTACCGCAAAGACTTATGTTCTATACTAGCATGGGGGAGTTTGGGCGCTTGTCCCGGCAGAGGGTGCTGGGACATTATTGGGGAGGGTTTACAGTTTCAGCGCAATGGGTCTTGACGCTGTCTCATGTTTGAATTTTGACTTGAAGGCAGAGGATAAAAGCGGCTTGGACTAGATAATGGCTTTTGAAATAATTCATGTGCTTACCAGCTAATGCCGAGGCATGAGATGCTTTATATTTGAAAACTTAATTGCCTGCTCTAGCACCTTCCAAATTTATGAAGTAGAAACTAGGCTTCAGTTATATGAGATAGCCCTGTTCCGGCAGGAATATGATAATACATGTTTCCTAATCTGAATATTCTTTATTCTTGACAAGAAACCCTTATAAGAACCTGTGTAATAGATAGTAAATCAAGCACAAAAAAAGGTAACTAGCTTAGTACAAGATTACGAAGCCTAGGGGGACACATCAGATGTTTTAAAAGATGGATGCTCAGCAATAGACGCATTTCGCAATCCTTGCAAATTTGCTTACGTCGTTTGATCAGGAAGTTGAAGCTGCCGATTGAGGGCCTTGATCAACACCAAATGGCTTGACGCCGTCGTACACCACCCTGGCTCGTCGATCCGCATAAAATCGGTTATAAAAAGCCTCTCTACAGGGGACCCCTACATTTGCATAATGAAGGCTTAAAATACTTCGTAAAATAGCGGAGTATTTTAAGCCTGCGTTACGTTGGCTTATGTATCCGAATTAGGTAAGTTACTTAGTGCGATCGGGCCTGATGTATTTTTGTGGATACTTGACGACATCTTATTACCGACCTTATTTTCCTCACGATCGGATCAACCATATAACAACTCCCACAGGCAGTATATAGTGGTGATCAAGCTTCAGGCGACATCAAAGGATAAGAAGCCGAGCAGTCTTCAAATATAAATTCAGCCATTTGATCCGATCGACAGGAGGCCTAACGCCGATCACCAAATCGCGCGACGTCACGGTCGTCGATTTGTTACCTCAGTAAGTTCAATGTAAGATAGCCTTAACGTCTTAGCCAGCCGATCGAGCCAACCCCAAATCGAGCCACCTACCAAAATCTACGAACCTCAATCTTTTATAACTCTACCACCATGGAGTGGGGAGAACCCGTAGAGCTTCGCCACACTCCTGCAGGGCTAGAATAGCCCGTCACACCAACCTCAAACTCAATCTCCACAGGGAGACCGGGTTACACAATCGTTTCAAGTGTGCCCGTGCCGCAGCAATACGGCATATGCGTGGGAAACTCAAATGGCAAGGCAGCCCTGTCTAGTCAATTGGCTATAATACATTTGAAATGAACACGGCTGAGGCAACAGCAGGCAGAACCCGTTAAGCGCATCCTTCAGAACAAATTCAACATCCCATTGGAGAGGCTGAGCCAACAGTTCGGTGGTGATGCTGGGGGAGGCAGTGAACCCGTGCCGCTTGCCTTAAGTGCCTAGTGTTGAAATATCTGTCCTGTCCCCTCTGTTGTAAGGTGCACTCTGATATATCTCATCGCATAACTTAGAAACAACCACTTGCATTCTGTTGTAAATTTAAGTGCCACTCCGACGAGCGCATTACTCACTTACCTTTTGCGCGTGACTGTCATACCAACCTATAGGAATATCTCACTCTTCTAGCTGTTTGATATCCTTCCTAAATTGGACTCCGATTATTCCACAAGTATAACTACCACAATGATTGTAACTGTCATTCTCCGATTTATTCAGGTGCACTTACACTTACCGTTACTGATTATTAAGTATAAGAGCTTAACTAACCTTATATTTAATAGATCCTATTTGCAGCAATAGTCTTGGGACTAGCCGTGACTCTTATTAAAGACCAGGTAGTTGGCGGGCCTCCATCGGCGATAAATTATGCTGCATTTACCGGCGGGTTTGGCATGGTAGCTGCTGCTGCTGGAGTTGCAGCCCTCTTCATTGAGCCACTGGGCGGCCTTATCATGGCCGCCATTGATGGACTTGCAAGTCTGTTCTTCCTCGCAGGAGGCATCGTACGTCTCCCCTCTGTACTCAATATTCTATAACTAAGTCCTCCGTGTCCCTGTCCTTGTCGCTGTCCTTCCTTATCACATGGCATTGATTTAACTAACTGTAAACCCCTTAGGCAATCGTGGTTATGCTTCGTGGCATTTCCTGTTCTAGCACCTCCCTTGAGAATCAAGCGAAAATGTATGAAAATGACTTGTTAAATGGCGGTTGCATAACGTATAAAGGCGAAAAGGCGTGCGGTCTCATGGATGACCTAAGCCATATGAATACACGCTGCAAGGAGAATGAGGCTGACGCCGCTTTTATGTTTATGTCTTTTGCGCTCTGCGTTAGCTGTGCCGTTCTCTCGTTCCTGGCTGTGAGGAGGGGTACCGGACGGAAGGGTGCTTTGGTATGAGTCTTCTTGGGACAAAGACATTGACGGGTAAAGTTTCGATGGGCATATGGGTTCTTCACAGCATCAGGCAATTGATATTGCATGAGGTTCACGACGATATTCTTATACTACTTCAAAATTAGAGGACTCTGCTGCTTTTATGATGTAAATGGGCTTATTGATATGAGATTGCAGGATCTGGCGGCTTTCCTTAATGTTGGTTATCTCATAAATCAGACCCTGGGGAGAAATTGTGCTAGCGCTACGCTTATGGAGTTCTGCGAACTCCGAAGGGGTTGTTCGGTTGCAAATCGCCTCCATTTCATAATTGTTCAATCCGTGCGCCTTTTAGTTTCGCCCGTTTTGTAATTAGTGGCGGCTACTACCATGACTCATTTGAATCTGCAATTGTGTCGATTGTTCGGTAAGGCTCCATAATAAGGTTCCGGATTTAAATGAGCCCCACCAGGCCTCTATCGCGACTCCCTACTTTAGTGTAGCAATGGAGCCTCCTCCTCGGCCAACGCCCTCTCTGCAATCGACGTTTTCTACGTCTTCGCCCTCCTCCCGTGCGACCCGTAGTAGAGTTACAGTGACGCCCGCGATACCCGCGACGCCCACAACGCCCACAATGCCCTAGAAATAAGCTTATCGCGGCTATAAAGGTTAAAAATAATTATATTATATTAAGGCTTGTAAATGCGATAGAAGTATCGCGATCATGGCGTGTAGAGTTGCCATATTATAAGAAGTCATTACTTTAGCGTGTATGCGAGAGCTCTACATTAAAATGGAATATGGAACGGGAGCTTAAGGCTATATATTAAAACGGTGCTAAGAACCTTATTTTAACTACTGTATACAGTATACCTTGCAAATTTGACGCGCTTACTGGTATGGAGGAGCTCCATATTTAAAAGTCGTTATATTTACCGAACGACACCCTTATATTCATATTTGAGCTCCATTTCGGTTATAATATGGAGGTGTAACCGAACGGCCCCTAAGTGTAAGGCACATTGCCAGGGTGTACGGTAGGGAGCAGGCAAGCCGAGCATGAGTCACAAGGAGAGTCGATGGAAGAGGACGATATGGTAATAAGGGTAGGCAATAGCCTAGTACAGAGACGAAACGATGAGGAGGGAAAGGGCTGCAAGCCTGAGATGCTTATAAGGAGGTGCCAAGCCTAGCCTTCGGCTAGGCCTTGGCTACCCCTAAGCGGCCCTCGGGCGATGCACCCGAGTAAGGGTCAAAATAACCCTTACACTAAGCCAATTAGATTATACTAAGAGAAATTTCTCCCTAGGGGTCTAAGAGCTTATAGGCGCCCTTTATATATAAACTTAATATTTCTTATTAAGCAATAACTCTTCTATTATAACACTATATCTTATAACTTAAATTTACTTAAATATACCCATAATTGAAATCAATTAAAAGTTATTTATTTCCTCTATCTAACTAAGAAATAGTAGTAGTTCTTTAATTAACGTCTGATACGGATCCTATCTAGGCCCACGCAGACTACTCCGTCACAGGGGGGGAAAACTTGTGTATTTACAGGAAGAAAACCCTGCAGTTGGGTTGGGGGAGGAAAAACCCTATGAGCCACCTCAGTAGGATAAAAAACCCCGATTTGCCATATCCGTCCGTAGCGGCGGCCCTACGGGCCTACGGCTACGTCCTGTCTCCTTGGATGTTTTAAACTCCTTAGGTACCACTGCTTCCCTCTCTAGCTTATCCTAAGCTGGGGTTTACTACGTCCTAGCCAGGCCTTGCCGATCGATCGCCGTGTATTGTTGTTGTCGTTTCCCATATTATTAACCGTCCCCTATGTGCTATCTCTTACTGACTATTGCCATATACGCCATGCCTCCCCCCCCTTAGGGCCTATTGAAGGCGTAAGGGGGATTTATCCATAAACTACTACCATACTATACCATAAGGCGAGCGGGACGTGTATGCCTGGGTATCTTTTGTGCCTAGGCCCTAGTCACTAGGCCCTCGCCAAGGGTCACTACTCCTTAAAAGGAGACAGGAAAACCATACGGTGTTGTCCAGGCTGCTAGGTTTTTCTTAGTATTTGATAGTTAATGGCGAGTGACCGTATGCTCCGCGGGCGATCGCCCTAGGGGTTAGGAGGGGCCGTATATTTGCTTGTTCGTTCGTTCGTTCGTCCGCGTTTGTTTATTAATGTAAGGTCGTCGATGCTTTTAATTGGGGGTTGGGGGACGTTAAATTCTGTATGTATCCGCGAGGATTATATAGGGTTGGAATAGGAGAACAGTGTAGCTGAATTGTAGAGGGCCAACAGTAGTGGTTTTCGAGATCTCACCATCTGAAAATTTTTTCACCACCGCCTAGAACGCTCACAACCACCACCAGGTCCTATCCGCAGCTGTGTGACGTCTTTGCGTTGGCTCTACTGAGTCCGAAGACCAGTAGGTTCGTAGGCCTCACTATGTATAGGTGCAGAGTCCGATTTCGAGGACCCTAACTAAGAAATAATAGATATTGCTAGCCTAATATATATACTCGTATTTAATAATTTATAAAGTATTAGATAATAAAGTTACCTTATATATATATATTATTCTATCCCTTAACCCGCCGGTTCTGGCTCTTAGTTATCAATAAGAATTAGCCAACTAGAGGCTCTTGTTTGACCTAGTTTATAGAGCCCGTGATAAGAACTGCAGCAACATGAGGTTATTTAAATTTAAGATTTTCTATGTAGATAGATATTTGTAGGCTAGTCCTTGGAGTTGAGCTTGGCCAGGTGTTCCTCCTAGCAAGGCCCCGTCGTGCAGAACGGAATATGGCACACAGAATAGCCAAATCTTGTTCTTGGTGGCCTCGTACGGCGTTTCCAGCCCCTACTGTCCTCTCGCGACTTCATTGTAGTGTTGACAGATAAGTCTGCGAGCGGCTTACGAGAGCCCGGACGCTTAATGACTCCAGAACGGTGCGCTTCGGTGCAGGCGGAGCAGAGGACCTGTTTTCGCCATAGTTTCTAGTGTTGATGCTCCCTAACCGGGCGCCATATAATGTCTATTATTCCTTTTCGCTTTTATAAGGGTGGGTAGTGTCTAATTTAAATAGAGGCGTGGAAGAGGGCATCTTGTAGGCGGCGACGGAATATAAGGTAGGTATAGTGTCGCGCTGTTTGCACGCCAGGGGCTCTATAGTTTAAAAGCTAATAGCTGTTACCCATAATAGTGTCTAGTAGGAAGGAGAATAGAGGCTTCCAGATCTTCCGGTGGACTCTTTTAGTGTTATAGTAAGACCTTAGCTAGTTAGCAACGTCTATGCTATATATTTACAGATTATATTTATCTATAAAGTTAGGTATATCCAATTCCGCTCTAGGCTTGTTTCTAAACATCTTAATAGTCTGCCTGTAGCCTATAGCCGTTATAGTAGGCCGCTTTCGAAGCTTCGCAATGTAGTTTTGACCTAGTAATATATAACATTAGCGGCTCTGCGACACGGTGTTAAAAAAGAGACACCTACCATCATAGACTATAAATAGGAAAAGAACTATTATAGCGTCCTTTTAGGCAAACTCCATTACCTAGTAACTCTTAGATAACTCTGCGTAGAGCGTACCCTATAAAATCTGCGTATTATGGCTTAATTTAAGGTCGGAAAGTGATGCTAAGAAGCGCTCTACAGGTACCTTCTTTTTCCGCTCTATACGCTGCTTTAAAGGAGCTATATAAGCTGTAGATAACTTAGACTTAGCTAGAGCTACCTAGTTAACCTTAATTATCTCTTTCTGGACGTTGTATTCCTCCTCTTCTAGCTCCTCTCACCGTGTACGTGTTGTTCTAACTATTCCTACTACCCTAATCCCTAGCTCTCACAGCCATTTAAATAGCTTTACGCTGCTAAAGAGATTATTAAGCCACATTACGTGCTTACCCGGTGGATAGAGTCGCTTATTAGTGACGTTATCGCGCTATATAAGGAGGTCTAATACTACGGCCTAAGTCTTTATAAAGCCCTTATTAAGGAAGGCCTTGTTAAGGTTAACTGGGCCCTTTTTATCGCCTTTAGTATGCTATAGCCAATCTAGGACATAAGATTGGTTAGCTAGGACCTATATCTTAAAGCCCTCAGGCGTAGGCTTGCTGGGTATATTTATAATCTTAAGTACGCAACCTATAAACCTCTGGATAGTCTTATTAACCGCTAGGTGTAGGCTAGGCCTTTAGAATTTGCGATAGAGTACCCGTAGATGCTTAGAGAGCTCATCTACGCGGTTAAATGTCGTGTGGAAGCCATTCTCTGGCATAGGACTATAACGAATGTAGCGCTTAAGCTGCTTAAACCGGTTCCTTAATATGTACTCTGTTACTTTATAAGCAGTACCCTTTTTAATAGGCTCCCAGTAGTCCTCTACGGCTGGCTTTATTGTGATTCCTATATAAATTACGACTCTAAAGTAGGCGTAGAGCTCCTGCCTGCACGTAAGTTTCCATGGCCTTACCCTACCCTTTAGGGCTTCCTCTTCTGACACAGGATACGCCTCTGCGTACGCATTTGTCCAGCTAGCCATCTTATCCAGCATCTTATCCGTAAAGAACAGGCGGAATAAGGCTAGAGGATCACCATAATCAGCGCCTTAAGGGACAGCGCCTTCTCTTAGGTCCTAGTAGTTGTCTATTTAAAAGGGAGTGAACGGCGGTATAGCCCATGGCTCTAGCGGTGGCTATTTTAATTGTTTGGTGCGAGGATCTTTCCACTTCACGTAGTCGATATCATTAGATGTGCGCGGCATTGTATGGCATTGAAATGGGCAAAAATCGCAGCTTATTTGGTCTGTTTACATACTCTATTAATGCCTCGCGTATAGCTCAGCACGGTGTTCGTGCACGGTGCAGCTTAGCATTACACCTCGGCGGGTTAAGGGATATAGCTATACTTAGTATTTTATTACGGACCTTATATTAGCAGTAGTACGACTACTTAGGGAGAATATAAACGGACTAGTAGTAGAAGCGTAAGAGATACTAGAATTAGTTAAACTATAGAATAAGGAGTAGTTAAGTTATATAATAGATTACGGGATTATAACTTAGAATATAGAAACGTAAGAACGTGGAAATATAACGTACCGACGTACTAACGTACGTAGTATATTTCTTAGAAGTTAGGTTATATATTTAAAGGATTATAATCCTTACCTTAGATAATTCTCTTCTTATAGTAAATCTTAGAATTAATTAGAGTTAATCTATTAGGCACTTACTCTATAGTTAGATCTTATTATTATATTTACCTATATACCTAGCCTATTAACAGGTTTACCATAGTATCTACTATAAGGCTTTGTTATATATCTACTACTAAGGTTATAATAAAACTATAGTTAATAAGATACTACCTATAACTACGCCAAGGAGGTTAAGCTTTAAGTCTTAAGGAGATATAAATATAAGGGAAATCGGTAACTTATAGATAGTTATAATAGACCGACTTAAAGAAATTATAGATTGCGTTAATATTAATTAGGTAGGGCGAGATCCTCTATATCTATAACGGGCTTTTCTTACTTCTTATTACTTAAGCTATATTTCTTTACTAGTTTCTAAAGTACCCAAAAAATATATCTTAGCTCTACCTTACTTTACTAGGTTAAAGAGTTAATTAAAAATATAATTACCTTACATATCTAGCGGGTTAATTTATTAGCAATTTTTCTACTATAGTAAAATCTCTTTAGTACGATATCGTTTGTTCGGCCGATTGTAATACCAATGGTATTGTTATATTAAGAGTTACGTGTTGGGTAAAAAAAGTAGGAAAAAAAGGAGCTTAATACCTAAAAAGGCTTAGGATATCTACCTCGTGGGCTAAATAGGGCCCTCTCCCATACAAATTCTCTACTGGTTATACTAATATTGGTAATAGGTGCTTAATGTCACGGAAGTGGGCACGAGCTGGAATACAATGTACTAAACGGGGTAGTAATTGAAGAAGGCTACGTACGCGTTACTATGCGTGGTTAATATAAAGACATTTAGATACAGAAACAGAACAGGTTAGGTCAACGTGGTCAAAGAAATAGGGGTGGTCGTGGGACGTGCGCAGGTGTCACGGGACGAACGTGCGTGGGTGACTCCTATGACACTTAACAATATTGCCAAAAGTTAGATTATCGTAATATTACACCAAAAAAAGGCTTGATTAAGGGTGTAGATCGTAATGTAGAGGTTATCGTTATATACCCCATATCGTATTAAGGAGATTTTACTATAGTTGCTCTTTTATATATAAGGCGATAGTACTTTTAGCATACGCTAAGCAAGCTAAAAAGCTTTATCCCGTACTATTCTCTACCCCTTTTCCCTTATTTCTAATTTAGGAGCTAGTTAAAAAAAAGCTATAAAGTAGCTAAAATAAGAGAACTCGGTACGTTTTCTTAGGGGTCTTTTTCTATATAGATGCAGTATCTAGAAATTATTAGCTTTAGGTTAAGCCAAAAAAAAAGCCGCTAAATAGGTTATTACTTACTAATACTAATAATCTTTAATGCAGTTAAGGAGATTTATACTACTATTAGCGTAGTCCTATATTATAGAATTAGATTTCTTAAACTCTTTTAACTATTTAAGGTAGTATTCTAATAGATAGTTTTAATCTCTATAAAGCTATACTTAAGCGGGCACTTTATAAGCATTGTTAGATCTAGTAATACTATTAGTATTATAGTTAATGCTACTATTAACGTTGTAATTAGTATTACTATTAAAGACGGTCGATTCTATCCCGTAGCTATTACTATTACTATTTATATCTATATATTTATTA
The DNA here is from genome assembly GCF_001692895.1 of Cenococcum geophilum 1.58. NCBI lineage: Eukaryota > Fungi > Ascomycota > Dothideomycetes > Gloniales > Gloniaceae > Cenococcum > Cenococcum geophilum. The sequence continues at coordinate 1,620,059 of NW_027137589.1, read as the reverse complement.
TCGGTAATACTAGATAGTAAGCTATAATCTAATAATTAAGCGTGGTGTATTTTAGGGAACTAAAAAAGAACTTAAAGTAGTAATAGTAGAAAGGACCTAAATGTCACAAGGACGATGTATTATATACAAACGCTAAATAAACAAGCATCGGATTCAAAGAATTAATAGCTACATACGGCTGTTATAGAGACTTAAGAGGATTGCTAGAAAGCTTAAAAGGAATACAGCTGCGGTCAAATCTATATAGGGGCGTCGGGGCGGATAAACTATCTACTGAGCGATACTAAATAAGGAAAGGAAACTTACCTTAGCAAGCTCAGACCATAGAATTAATTAGCGGACATACGTATATCCGCAAGCGGATATCGCTAACCTTTTTTATTAAAAAGTTAATTCTATAGTCTAAGAGACTTTTCTAGCGTTTCTTAAGCGATCCGACTTTGTTTATATATAGAGCAGTTACCTTTTTTAATAAAATTAATCTATACCCCCACAGCAGCTATTATCTTAAAAATACCGTTAAATTAATCCGCGGAAGTAGCTCTATAATCGATAAATATATCTACCTTATTAGCCCCCGCGATGTTAAGTAGAAAGCGCCGCCAAACGGGTAATATATTAATAATTAAATCGCCTATTCCCACTATAAACACAATATTAGTTAACCAGCGGACGCCTATCTAAACACTAACTAGGGCATCCGCTAAGCGGATATTAAAGGAAGAAAAGGTTAAAATTATTCTAGAGCATTTACAGGAGTGGCGATAGTCCTTTAGTGACCTTTCTTTAACGTGGCTACAGCTTAGTATTAATAAAAGACAAGGTATAAGAAATAACGAGGCGCAAAAAAAGAAAAAGGAAAAAAAGAAGAAGGTAAAGGGGCTTATTACTACCCTTCTAGGGGACGAAGAAATCCGCAATGCAATTATGGAGATTACGGATATCCATTTGGAACTAATTAATATAGTTATAAATATCCTCCGTAAAGAGCTTTGTAATCTTTAGCAGAAGACGGTTATCTTTAGCCTATAGAAGTCAGATCTAGAGTTTAAAGACGTTTAACTCTCGTAGGGCTATAAGGCAATTAGCTAATATACCCCTCTACTCCACTAACTAATAGAAGGATTATTAGCATAATTAAGAACTAATAAATCGCGAAATCTACACCTAGGGCGGGTTGTTCTTCTTATGTCTATCCTTTTATTAGGCCGCGCTTAAAGCTCCACTAACTATTTTATTTAGCTTCTTAGTCTTTATCTTTAAGGTATAGGTATAAAGCGTTAGGTTTTATTACTGCTTTATAAACTAGGGCTTATTAACGGATATACAGCGCTTAACTACTAAAAGATGGAATTGGCTGAACGCTTTAAGGAAGGTCACAATACTAGCGGCGAATGTACTGGCACTAATGTTGTTAAAGACTTACCTCTAATTAATATCCGCTCTTAATAATATCTATATTATATATAATAATTTTAACTACCTTAAGTAAACGTGATATTAGTTAATTGGAGACACTAGTATTTTCCATTCCTATACTACTAGAAAGCTTATCCACGGATCTTATATTCCCCCTAGTAGCCTTCTTTAAAGTATACTATATAACTAAGTATAGCTTCGAATTAAGGATATTGCTAAGGCGCTAGGTAATATATATAATAGCGTTTAAAATCGGATATCTATTTTTATAATTGCAGATACTCTCTAAAGCACGTATCCGGCCGCTGTAAATAGTATTTTTAAATCTAACACTAAACTTAAATATCCGCGTATGCCTAAGATTGATATTTTACTATCTATAAAGACAACCTATATAAACCTAGGCCCTATTATAGAAAGCGAGGCTTCTATAAATGGTAACTACCGCATACTTAAAATAATCTTTTTAGAGTAACTATAGCTTAATCGCGATAATAATTTCTAGGACCGATTATATCTGGTATACAGTGATTAGAAAACCGTAAAGCTTATTTATACCTATAAGCGGGAGCAGGCGGAGGCTGCGCTCTTATATAATAGCCACCGTTAGGTACTACCTATTTTAGGTCTTTGGCACCTTTAGTTAAACTTCCTATATATAATTATAAGGAATTTCTTTAGTAGTAAGCAATATACGCAGCAGTACTTTACACTCTACACTTATATAAATCACCTTAGGCGACGAAATATTTCTATAGAGCGCCCTCCCTTTTACTGTCTTAAGGGGCTAGTACTACATAGTTTTAATACCTATATTATTGCGCTCTTCTTAATATATATCTGTAATAGGCTTAACATCTATAAAGAAGGTGCGGTTAAAAGATATATTAGATCCTTAACGCCTAAGCAGTTTCTATAGCATATTAAGGATATCCGCGTAGCGGGTTTTAGCTCTAAAGTTAGCCGTAAGGCTAATAAATTGGTTTCTTTGCAGACCTCCGCCCGCAGAGGTTCTTAGATTATAGATTAATTGCTTATAGAACTTAGCTCCGCTACTATAAGCTAGCCTACTTAGATTGTTAATATAAAGTTCTTTAATTATATTTGGTATCTATAGGTAGTTAAAATATATAAAGTGTTAAAATACGCTATTAAGTATGCGGATATTAGCCTTCTAAAGCGTGCAATTGCCCGCCTTTACCTTTACTTTACTAGATTAAGGAGTAATAACTATATATCTAAAATAATATACTTCTAGAGGTTAATTATAATAGAGGTGTATAATTTAGTACTTTAGTGGGCTATATTTGCGAACGGGCTAATTAATAATTACGGAGAGCTAAATAGCTTTTTTAAAGCTGATTGACTTAATAAACTACTAAATCTTTAGCTAAAGGAGTTACTCCGATTACGTAAAAACTCGACCTTTAAAGTAGACTCTCTATTTAGGTAGAGTGTTTTTACTATAAGCTATACTAGACCTCTTTGTACTAAGTTTAAGGATATGTTTAGTAAGCGGACGATATCTAATTATATAATTAAGTCTCCTACGGTTAATATCTAGTTCCTTACGGATATAATTACTAAGGATTTAATTATACGTTAGTGTGTGCGGGACATTGGGTTTAAAGCACCTGCTATTTTTTAACTTAGATTAGAGCGGCTTTTATAGGGTAGTATTACTGATTTTAATATACGGATGTCTTATATTAGCGGTTTACTATATAACCCTTATAAGGACGGATTTAATAAGGCTACAGATAATATGCCGGAGGACTTTTAAATACTTAGGCTTATAGTACGTTTCTGTCTTAATATATTAATTAAGTTCTTATTAATATTAACTCTAGCTAGCGTATAATCTTCTTAGTATATAGTATATAACGTAGCAGTAAGCTGTTTTATAGTGCGGATATATAAATATCTTTATCTTAGCTTATATGGATATTATAATATTAATTAAGTATATTTATTAAATGTAAGGCAGAGACTTAATTCCTACGTATATAGTAGCAAAAAGGTAAAAGCTACTATTTTATTATTATAAACTAGCAATAATAGCTAACCCGTAGTAATAGCTAACTTATATCTACCTATATTTAATATCCAGTAGCCTAGCATTACGTATAAGTATAATAATACTACGCCTTAGGAACGCAAGCTTATCCTTTATCTTACTTAGAGAATCTTTAAACTTATTAAACCGGCGATCTATAGCTTAAATATCTTTCGCTATATTAGTTACCCGTTTATAAACTATATTAATATACGTAGAAACAGTAATTGCTAAATATACCCTAATAGACCCAGTGCTAGCGGAAGCGGCAATAGCACCTAGCGTACTAGCAATTGGCAAAAGAGTTAGAGGAGCAGCAGCAGAGTAGGTACCTCTACGGCCGCACGTACTACTATAAGTGGGAGTCTTAATAGGGGGGGAGGCCTTAGTAGGGGGGGGAGGCGTAGTAGCGCGGGCGGGGATAGTGCGAGAACGAAGCTATACGGATATTAGTAATATCCGTATTATTAATACGCGGATATTATACCTTCTTAGTAGGCGTTTTAGCTAGACTATTAGCAGAAGCTAACTTCGCATGTTTTTTGCCCTAAGGTATAACCGGCTCTGGATTTAGTAAACTTTTTTATACGCGTGTTAGCTAACAGAATAACAGTATACTATTAGCACGTACCTTTCCGCACAACCTACTACCTATACAACATCTTAAGTACGCACCCCTAAAATGAGGCCTAGAGTCCTTCTTATAAACGTAATATTTGTGGCTATACTTCTTGTATAAAGTATATAGCGGGTTACGCAGCTTACTAAAGCGACACTTAATATTCTAGACGTATATTAATATTCGCTGGCGACTTTCCTTTATGTTCTTCTAAATACTAGCTTTTAGAGTATACCATTTATTCGCTAACGGCACTTAGATAGGAAGGCGCTTATTTATATTTATGGTATTATAAAGATTATAAGGGCTATAGAGATTGTAAGGGCTATAGAGATTATAAGGGTTGCGAAGATTATAAGAGTCGGCGTTATTAAGATCTTTATCTTTACCGCTATCTAAAGATTTGCTATCTAAAGAAACCTTATAAATATTTAGGTTACTATAAGAGGTAAATTAGTAAATAAGATATTAAAACAGTATGACTAACACATATGATTTAATAGCTATCTTAGCCTTTAGATTTATATTAGCAGCCTTTTTAGCCTACTTTTTAAGAAAAGAAGATAACCGAGCCTTATTAAGCCTCCTTTTAGAAGTATTAGGTAGTAGTAGTAGAGAGGCAAATAGTAAAGAAGCGGACGGCAAAGTGGTCTACGGCAAAGATATAGGTAAAGGAAAGGCAGGTAGTAAAAAGGTGCGCGGATTTTCAGCGGATTTCGCTTTATTTATATTTTTATTATCTACTAAATCCTATAAAGAGCGCTTCGGTATATATTTTCTATAATTATATTAGCTATAGGTATAATTTAGTATTAGAAAGCTTACTCTTTAGGAACAAAGCCTAAAGGCTTAGTAGGAGCAGCCATAGCGTGCTTAACAGCATCCTCGTTTATTTTGCGTATATTAAGCTCCTTAACTACCTAGCTACTATTATTCGTATTAATATCGTTTATAGGTGTAAATAAAGGTATTATAGATAGAAGAATATTAAGGGATAGTAGATAAAACAATAATGATGAAGTTTGCGATGCGGTGCTATAAGGTAAAAGGTTAGTAGAGGAAGAAAAGGTACGGAGGTTAATTAAAGGTAAATATCCACGCTACCCATTTTATTAAATTAGCTTACTAATAAATAATTGCTACTATAGTAACTTACCTTAGTAATTATCAACGGTGCGGATATATAAATATCTTTATCTTAGCTTATATAGATATCTTTATCTTAGCTTATACGGATATCTTTATCTTAGCTTATACGGACATTATAATATTAATTATATCTATTAAATATAAGGTAGAGACTTAATTCCTATATATATAGTAGCAGAGAGGTAAGAGCTACTATTTTATTACTCTAGACCCGTAATAATAGTTAACCTACAGTAATAGCTAACCTGCAGTAACAGCTAACTAGAATCTACTTAAATTCTATATTTAGCAACCTAGCGTTACGTATAAGTGCTATAATACTACGCCTTATAAACGTAAGCCCATCCTTTATTTTACTTAGAGAATTTTTAAACTTACTTAACTAGCGATCTATAGCCCGAACATCTTTCGCTATCTTAGTCACCTATTTATAAACTATATTAACGCGTACGGAAATAGTAATTGCTAAATATACCCTAACATTCTCCGTGCTAGTAGGAGCGGTAGTAGTACTAAAAGTAGCACTAGGTATATTAGGAATTAGTAAAAGAGTAGAGAAAGTAGAGGCAGAATAGGTACCCCTATAGCTACGCATATTACTACAAGTAAGAGTTTTAGGGGAAGGGGAGGTCTCTAAAGGGGGGATAGTGCGGGTATAAAGCTATACGGATATTAGCAATATCTATATTATTAAAATGCGGATATTATACCTTCTTAATAGGCGTTCTAGCTAGACTACTAGCAGAAGCTAATTGCGCACGTTTTTTGCGCTAAGGTATAACTAGCTCTAGTCTTAGCAAACTATCCTATATACGTATTAGCTGATAGAATAATAGTATACTATCAGCATATACCTTTTCGCACAACCTACCACTTAAGCAATATCTTAAGTATGCACCTCTAAAATATGGCGTAGAGTTCTGCTTATAAACGCAACATTTATAGTCTTACTTAACGCATAGAGCGTATAGCAGATCGCGCAGTATATTAGAGCTACCCTTAATATTCTAGACGTAGGTATATATCCGCTAGCGAGTTTCCTTTATATTCTCCTAAGCACTAGCTTTTAGGGTGTACTATTTATTTACTAACGGCACTTAAATAGGAAGGCGCTCGTTTATATTAATATCTAATATTATAGCTTAAGCTATCTGCGTGCTACGGAGCTTATAAGGGCTATAGAGATTATAAGAGGATAGAGGAGGGCTTTTAGGAAAGTTGGTGTTATTAAGATTATTCTCTTCATTATTATCTAAAATCTCTAACATTTCTGTTAGGTTACTATAAGAGGTAAATTAGTAGATAAGACACTAAAAGAGTATAGCTAATATATACGATTTAAAGGCTATCTTATACTAAAAAATTTGCGTAGTAATTCTATTAGCCTGCCTTTTAAGAGAAGTAGAAGCACAATAAGGATTAAACTTCTTAAAAGTAGTAGGCGACGAAGAAATAAGCGGCTTAAAGGCAGGCGGTAAAGAGGTAAGTAGTAAAAAAGTAGGCGGCAAAGAGGCAGGCAGTAAAAAGGTAAGCGGATTTCCGGCGGATTTCGCAATAACCTTATTATAGTGCTCTGCTAGATCCAATAAAGAGTGCTTTAATACATATTTCCTAAAATTATATTAGCTATAGGCATAATTTAGTATTAGAAAGCTTACTCTCTAGGCAGAGATTCTAAAGGATTAGTAAAAGAAAGATCGTCCTTAAAAGCGTCCTTAATTATTTTATTATCAACGTCGCGCGTATTAAGTTCCTTAACTAAATAGCTGTCGGACATATTTAGAGGTATAAAAGAAGGTATTATAGATAATAGTATACTAATAGACAGTAGATAAAACAACAATAATAAAGTTTATGGTGCGATATTATAAGGTAAAAGTGCGGAGGTTAATTAAGGTAAATATCCGCGCTATAGATTTTATTGAATTAGCTTACTAATAAATAATCACTGTTATAGTGACTTACTTTAGTAAATATTAACTACCTTTTATAGGCTTATTTATAACGCGCAAATCCTTTATAGTTAAGTTACTACTAATTAAAGTAAGTGGGCGCCGTCTAGTTAACTTGCGAAGTAACATTAATATAAAATTACCGCTTAATTAAGGTGCTGGAGAAGGGTTATAAGTGGATATTAGGTTCACTTAGTAAGCAAATTTCTTACTTTTAAAGTACGCAGACATGTCCTTTTATTTTCTCTTACTATAAGGTAGATCTAATATTAGCTAAGAGGCTTAAGGTATAGTAGCCTAAGAAGAACAGATAATATTTAGTTAAGAGGATTATAAGACACTTAAACTAAATGGCTAATATAATATAGGTTCTACGGGTTTTAGGAGCTTTTAGTATAAACCCTAGTATCTCTCTAGATAAGAATCTAATAAACTATTTAGATATATATACGGAGATCGATACTTAACACCTAAATATTAATTAGAGCTCTACCCTAGTCTTAGTTAAGTTAATAAACAAGTAAAACGCTAAGGAATATTAAATACTAACCTACTAAAGCTGCGTTATATCTAAAGCCGAGGGCGGAGATTAAGCACTAGGCCATAGGTTCTAAGCTACACCCAGTTTAGAGATCGGAGATTAAATATTAGACTGTAAATTCTAAGCTACACCTAATTTAGAAGGCAGGGATCGAGTATTAGTACGCGAATTCTAAACTACGCCTAGTTTAGAGGGCGGAGATTAAGTATTAGCCTGCAAACCCTAAGCCTTAGAGTTTCCTAGGAGCGGAGATTTAGTATTATAACTTAAATCTTAAGCCTTAGGGTTCTCTAGGAGCGGAGATCTAATACTATATTACGAATTTTAAATTTCTGGATTTCCTACTACCTAGGAACTGGTGCTACGGTATAGATCTTAAACTTTAAAAATTTTCGTAATTAGAGATCTAGTGCTATATTGCGAATATTAGACCTTAGGCTTATCTAAAAGTTAAGACTTAGTATTACACTATAAGCTCTAATACTTAGACTACTCTAAGGATTTAGATTTAATATTACGCTATAAGCTTTAATATCCGGATTACTCTAAGGGCTAAGACCTAATACTGCGCTATAAGCTCTAATATCCGGATTGTTCTAAGGGTTAAGGTGCGGAGCTGCCTTATAAGCTATAATACCTAGCCTACCCTAGAGACTAGTTTCTAATGCTATAGTATAGACTTAGATATCCAGGAGCTATAGGGAGTTAATGTTTATTATTATAGTATAGACCCTAATATCTAAGAGGCTAATACTTAATACCTAATAACAACTAACGCTAATTATTACCCTAGGGCTGTTAATACCTGGCCTAACTTTAGGATCCTAGATATCCGCCCTACGTTAAAAACTAAACCTAATCGTTATGTTACTAGGACTAACGTCCGTTATAGGATATTAGTGTACTTAGCCTAGAGGTATTCTACTAGCTAGAGTTTAAACTAGCTAGTTACGCATTCCTGCTAGATATAGGCTAAGAAGGTAATAGTGTTAGCTGCCCCGCATACGGATTTTCGGCGGATATTAATTAAGGTAGCTAGCCCGCAAAGCCCTACTGCACGCGTCCACGTCGCCGCGGGTGGAAACATTATTAGGATACTGATCCTTTTAATAGCCAAGTACAGAGGCGATGGTAGAGAGCCGTCGCAGCGCGTGCAGCGCGCTGTCGTTCGACTCTGTGGTGTTAAGCCCGCGACGCGTACGAAGCATCGCCCTCAACAACACCAGGAGCCTTACTGCCTTTGCTTAGAGCTCCCGTTCTACCATCTAGGGAGGCCTACTAAGGGAAACTAGGATACGAAAACCACCTGATATACGTCTACCTAGCTTATAGCTAGGGCCGAAACTGGCCTTATTAAGCCAGCGGATGCGGATGCGTCCTAGGCGTATAACAGGACACCCTTAGGCTTGCACTAGCTCTAAGACCGAATGGATATAGCGAGGGCGTAGGGAACCCTTTTTTATAAGAACTTATTAAGGTTAACGCGTCGCAGATACCTTGTACAAAACTTATTAAGGCCCTAAAGGCCACCGCGAAGAACTTATTAAGGCCCTACCTAAAGAACTCGTTAAGGCCCCTTTAAGGGCCTATCTAGTATACCGGTACACCTAGGTAACTTAAAAGAGGGTCTTAATAGGCGTAGTGCGCGCGACCTGGTTAACAGCGACGTAATAACAACGCGACGGCGACTAGACGGCTTAATAAGGTGGAAACACGGGTAAAGCTCTAGGCAGCGGAAACACAGGCCAGCTTTAACGGCCCTATGGCGTTAAAAGGCGACTTATAGGAGGGTCTTAATAGGCGTAGTATACGCAACCTAATGTATATATATAAGGCGACTTATAGGAGGGTCTTAATAGGCGTGGTGTATATAACCTAATGCATATATATAGGGGAGGCTATAGGGGAAACATAGGCTAGTTAGATAAGGACTTAATAGTTAGAGATATAGGTATAGCTTATAAAAAGGGGGGACATAAGCTTAGTTAGTAGGAGAGGGGGGAGTAGGTTACCTGGCACGGGACCTAGTCTATAGCCCCCTCCTATAAGACACGGTCGGCCTATTATAGGGAAACCCTTATAGGTAACGCAAAATGGGAGCTGGTAGTATATAGGGTGTTACGCCCCTATATTACTACTAGTTTCCTATAGGGCGTAGTATATAGTAGCTACTACTAGCTCTAGGGACCTTACCCCTTAGCTAGGCTCTAACCCCTAATACACCTAGTATATAGGTAGGATTACGTCCTAGCTAGAGAAGATTACTATATAGCTTAAGAGAACGAATGTGCGTGTTAGTATATTAACAGACGAAACCGTTCGCCTCTAGGGCGGTACGCCGGTAAGATATACTTAAGGAGTAAATAGGAGTTACTTAGGTAGGGGAGGCTTTTTGGTCTAGGCCTTAACTATAGAAGGTACCTAAGGCTTCTATACTGCAGGATACAGCTATAACACCTTTATAGGATTATGCCAGTAGGTATATAAGACGGAAGTTACGACTCCTGGAAAAGGCAGCTTATGCCTATACTAGTAGAAATAATAGAAAAGGTGTAAAACTAGAGGCTATAGAAGGCTCCTAAGCTGTGCGAAAGCGTATTAACTCTAGGAGGAGACTCTTATATAAACCGCGGGGGGGCGGACTGGTGCTTAGGCCAATCCTATTATAAGATATCCAAAAGAACTGGTAAGACCCCCCGTTAAGGTAGTGGCAGCCAACTACTTATAGAAAGCCCCTAGGCCTTTAGGCCTGGGTTTAGGATAAATACTAGAAAACTAGGGTAGAGGCCTAGATAAGTAGGCATGTTAAACTCTACTATATAACTACCTACCCAAGGCCACCGCGAAGAACTTATTAAGGCCCTGCCTAAAGAACTCGTTAAGGCCCCTCTATAAGAGCCTATCCGGTACATCCAGGAGACTTAGAAGAGGGTCTTAATAGGTGTGGTGCGCGCGACCTGGACAGAGACGCGACAGCGACGCGATAGCGACGCGACGGCGACGCGACGGCTTAACGAGGTGGAAATACGGGTAAAGCTCTAGGTAGAGGAAATACAGGCCAGCTTTGACGGCCCCATGGCGTTCGACTTAGTCAACTTATAGGCGACTTACAGGAGGGTCTTAATAGGCGTGGTGCACGTAATCTAATACGTATATATATGAGGCGACTTACAGGAGGGTCTTAATAGGCGTAGTATACGTAACCTAATATATATATATAGGGGAGGCTATAGGGGAAACACAGGCCAGTTAGACGAGGACTTAATAGTTAGAGATATAGGCTAGCTTATAGGAAGGGGGGACATAAGCTTAGTTAGTAGGAGAGGGGGAAGTAGGTTGCCTGGTACGGGACCTAGCATCTCTATAGCCCCCTTCTATAAGACACGGTTAGCCTATTATAAGGAGACTTTTATAGGTAACGCGAAACGGGAACTAGTAGTAGTATAGGGTGTTATACCCCTATATTACTACTGGCCTCCTATAGGGCGTAGTATATAGTAGCTACTGCTAGCTCTAAGGACCTTACCCCTTTACTAGGCTCTGACCCTTAGTGCACCTAATAGGTAGGTAGGATTACGTCCTAGCTAGAGAGACTACTACGTAGCTTAAGAGAACGGATGTGCGTATTAGTATATTAATAGACGGAACCGTTCGCCTCTAGGGCGGTATACTAGTGAGATATACTTAAAGAGTAAACAGGAGTTACTTAGGCGGGAGAGGTTTTGGCCCAGCCTTAACTGTAAAGGTGGTGACGCCTAAAGGTAGGAATAAGCTACTATAAACTAGGGTAGAGGCCTAGATAAGCAGGCATGTTAAACTCTACTATATTATAGCTAATATATAACTACCTACCCTATAAAGAGTAGGGAAATTATAGGCTACTAATAACAATAATAAGAAGGTAAAGATCCTTATAGAGAGGTTCTTCCCCTAACCGGCTCTGGTAGACCTTAGCGACATTATAGGTGAAATACCGGTAACTTGCCTAAGGGTCGACAGTGACATAATAACAGAGGAAATGGCCAGAACTATTAGCCACCTTTTAAATAATATAGTACTAGGACTAGATGGGATTCTAAATAAGGCCTTAAAAACCTGTAGACCACTTATAGCACCCTAGCTTATAGATATAGCTAGGGTATGCTTTGCTATAGGCTACTACCCGCGACTTAGAAGATCTATAATAACGGTTATTCTATAGAAAGAAGGTAAAGTAGATTACTTAATCCTAGGAAGCTACCGCCTTATTGCCTTAGAAAACACCCTTAGCAAGATCTTAGAAAAGGTAATAGCGGACTATATAGTAGACACGGCTAAGGAATATAACCTACTACTATAAAGCTAAATAGGGGCAAGAAAGAACCGCTTAACACTATTAGCACTTATGCTACTCGCTACCACTATTAAATCCGCATAGGCGATGCGAAGAGACTTTGTAGTATTAATGCTCAGCCTAGATATTATGTCATAGTACGTACGGACTGTTAAGGTATAATGTACGAGGTGACTGTATATAATTAACAAACGATGTCGTGTGAGGATCTATATAGGAGGTAAGGTGGTATATATACACGTCGCTTAGGGGTTAGGTCCGTGCTCGTGTTATAACAACACTAAATTATAATAACGTGTTAGGTCAGTGCCGTAATAGTATATTCCTCCCAATAAGGCGAGCTCCTATAAGCTAAGTAACAGCAGTAAAAATATGGAAGTAAAAAAATAGACCACATATCCTTATCCTTTTAGTCCTTAAAGGTTCTCGTCCTTCTAGTCCTTAAAGGTCCTTGTCCTTATAGTCCTCAGACCCTTCTACCTATATCCCTACTATATCGCTCTCTGCTAGTGCTCGTCTCAAGCACTAAATAAAGCTAAAGGCGAAAGGGTAAAACGGGGGAGACGAAAAAAAATGTAACCGCGGGGCGTATTGCGGATATTAACTCTTAAAAGGCTCGAAGTTGCGGAGATTAAGGTTAAGGCGTAGACTTAAAAGGCTCGGGGGTTACGGAGATTGAGGTTATTGCGTAGACTTAAAAGGCTTGGGGTGCGGAGATCGAGGTATAGATTTAACAGGCTCGGAGTACGGAGATTAAGGTTAAGACGTAGATTCTTGTCGCGGTAAACTTAAAGTATATCATTATTGAAGACGAAGACGGAGACGGAGGCGGAGACGGAGACGAGATCGTAACCCATAGTCTTATACTATAATTAAGACACGAGGATATAGCCCGCAGGGTGTCTCCCTGTAGCCGGCTTTAGAAACTCGGGACGTGAAGTAGAAGCATGGCTAAATACGGAGACTTGGAGACTGAGAAGAGGAACTATAGCCCACAGGGTGTCTCCCTGCTACCGGCCTAGGAAACTTAGAGACTAAAAAGAGAAACTATAGCCCATAGGGTGTCTCCCTACTGCCTAGAAACTTGGGTGGACGGAGAGATCGGCTTGGGTACTTGAATAGATTTGACAGAGATTTTACTAGATCGCATTGACGTGGAATGAGGGTAAGAATCCCGCCTGGGGTAGGGTCGTAGCTTTAGAACGTAGCTTTGGAACGGTGGAAACAAAGCCCTACCAGGGGCGTATAAGATGACACGATATACTGTCACAGTACGTGCGGACTGTCAAGGTACGATATACGAGGTAACTGTATATAATTGACAAACGATGTCGTGTGAGGATCTATGTAGGAGGTGAGGTGGTATATATACACGTCGCTTAGGGGTCAGGTCCGTGCTCGTGTCATGACAACACTGAATCATAACAACGTGTCAGGTCAGTGCCGTGACATATTAGCGGCGCCTATAATAACGTACCCTATAAGCGTCTCCTATATATCCTTAGGGCAAAAGGCTTCCTAGAATGGATTATATAATTTGTTTAAGGGTTTATAGGTTAGAAAGAAATATTACTAGTCTTTAGCGGATACCAGAGCCCCCCTATTATAGTTGCAATAGGAATACTATAAGGATTACCCCTCTTACCTATACTCTTCCTTTTCTTTATAAGCAACCTACTTAACTCCTTTAAGAAAGGGGCAACCTAGGGGATAGGCTTTGTTAATAATATAAACCTAATTATATACGGGCTAATAGCCGTAGAGAATTGCAGAACACTGGAGAAAGCTTATAATACTTATATAGAATAGGCAAGACGATATAGAGTTTAATTCTTACTAGAGAAATACTAGCTAATCTACTTTATAAGAAAACGTAACTAATCTATAGATCTCTAGTATATAATTTACATCTAAGGCTTTAGGGGTTAACTAGTTTAGGGCCTAAGGGTATTAGGAGTATAGGTAGATAGTAAGCTCTAGTAGAGTATATATGCAGCGTAAGCAGCCTATAAGGGCTAAGTATAGTACATTATATTATCTAGGATTGTTAATTCTATATAGGGTCCATGCTTCTAGAGGTTATGCCTATTATATACAGCAGTTGTCCGGCTAACTATAACATATAGGTCCAGTATTTGGGCCATTAGAGAATCTAAAAAAGGCCCCCCTAAATCGCTCCTTAAACCACTCTAAAAGGTCTAAATAGTCTGCCTCTGGAGTATAATAGGCGGATATAAGCAAACGGCCACAGTACTGCTTAAAAAGGAAGCCAATATTCCCCCCCTATAACTATATATTAAAGCCACTATAATATAAAGGGCGTAAAATAAACGCAACTTTAATATTATAAAGTATATTAAGACACGCCTAAATAAACTATAGAGGAACCCTAGGGCGCCCTATAGAAGAACAAACTAATAACCCTAAAGTAGGGAAGACATATTAGAGAAACAGGTGAAGAAAGTAAAAGAAAAATGGTGCTGCTTTAGGGCCTAGGCCTATATAGAGGAGAAAGGAAGACGCATAAAAGGCCAGTAAAGATAACAGTAAGAGAGAGAAAGAAGCTAAAGTAGAGTATAAAAGAACGCTAGGAAACTATCTACCGCAATATAATACTAGCTGGACTAACGCTAGAGAGGTATATGGGAGTTAAAGGTACAGAGGCTAACTAAGGCAAGAGGAACCTAAGCCGTAGTATAGTTAACGCTATAGGGGGTAAATACTCTAGGGCTCTAAGAAGGCCTAATAAAGGTAGAAAATATAATAGTAATACTTTTAAGAATAGGAATAATAGGACTAAAAGACTAGCTCTACTAGGTGGGTGTCCTAGTAGGTAGCCCGAGATATAAATATGGCTAGCTAAAACAGATACTAAAATACGTAATACTGTTATGCCCCTTACACACTAACTAAGAAGTAATGCTCTTAGTAGCTAGTACAGAGAACTATAATACACTACTCTTAACACAAAAAGGCCTTAAGGCGGTTACCCAGTAGCTTATTAGCTAAAATGTACTAAACCAGTTCTAGGTTATAAGGGAAATAGTAATAAAGGGCAGGGGGGGGTAAGTAATAGGCGCCCCCTAATGACTCTATAGTAGTAGAGTAAAGTTTGCAATACTAGCGCGTCTATAGGCTTATTACGGCAGCAGTGGTTCCTAAGAAGGTTAAAAAGTAAGGTAGTAGAGCACTATAGGTGACTTATAGGCGCCTTATAGGCGCCTTATAGGCGAGTCCTAAAAGGTAGGGAGATGGATTACGGGGTTTTCTTAAATAGAGTTTTCTCCCCATATATATATAAGGAGTAGTCCGCGTGGGCCTAATAGGGATCCGAATTGGACGTTAAGCAATAAATAATAATAATTAAGGTAGCTAAGCTACTTATATTTGCAGACGTTGAGCTACCAATACTATACGCCTCTCCGCTACCCTAGACCGTGGTAATATCCGCTTTACGCTATTTTTTAATTTATTTACTAACGCTAATAGCTAGCTCTTTACCTAATTTGCCTTTTCTACCTCCGCTTAAATAAAGGCAATAAACTTATCTAGATTATTACTAAGCTAATCACAATTCTAATTAGGTAGGTTTTTCTTAAGCGCTTTATGGCTAGTTATATACTAGGCGCAGCTATAGAAGGCGGTAATTTACTTATTAGATATAACGTAGCTTAAGGTTAGATTCCAAATAGCGTGCTAATATTTCTTCTCCATCTAGTTATAGAACTAGTTTTTTATACTTACGGCAAAGGCCTTTTATTATATCTTCCTTAGAATCCCCTTTATATACGGCTTACGGATATTAAACTTTTTAAAAGCCTGTAAAGTAGGATTATAGTTAGAGTAATAACCCTGGCTACTAGTAGACGGAGACTGTTCCTTATAGTTCTCTAATATAATCTTTTATAAGCAGCCCTTTTCCTTATTTATAAGAGTATATATATAATAGGAGAGAGCTGCTCTTTTCTTAACTTTAGTCTTTAGGCGCTACGCTAGCTTCCCTAGTAGAATATCCGTAGGTAGAACTATAGATATTCCACCTAGACTAAGCTCTTACCCTATATTAAATGCGAATAAATTAGAATTAGCATTACTATATACGGACACTCTTAAAGATATATTACTAGTAAAATCAGCAGCCCCGTCCTCTTATAGTACCTATCGCTCGATATAATATTCGCGGCTAAGTTAACTTAGCTAAGATTAGAAGGCTTTAGTATAACCGCGATTTTTGGCTGGCCTAGCAATATCCTTACGTAGACCTTTATACCAATCCTTGATTAGAAATATCGCCTTACCTATTTAACTACTACCACGAGCACCGCGTCTAAGTTATTGCCATATTATGTTAATGGACTTATCTTTATATATATAATACTGCGCAATATAGTTAATATTAGGAATATTAGCGCTATAGGTAAGCGCGTTAGAGAAGAGTAGAATGCAGATTTTTAAGTTAGGCTTTCTAAACTCCTTATATAGTCTGTCTTTATCTATAATAGCTAATAATATATAATAAAGCTAAATAGCTCTTCTAGCCTACGCTTTCTGGTACCTATAATATACTAACTATAAACAAATTAAGTCCCTATAGAGTAATATTATATCTTTTAAATTAAGAAAAATAATTATCTTTAGGATCTAGTAAGGAGTTAGTGTATATTAGATTCTTTGCTTAGCGGATATAGCGGTATACACGTAGTCTATAACAAAGTATAAGCTCTTAAAGGACTTCTTACTTCCTTATTTAACGTATTCTCTAATAATTAATAGATCTAGCTGGTTAATCGATATCCGTATTATATTAATATTATTTTAAAAGCCCACTAACCCTTAAATAATTGTAGCTAGAAGTATTGGACACATCGTGAGGGTGGCTAAGGCGCTAGTGGTAAGCGAGCCAATGGCGATTTTCCATACCGGGTATGGAAAATCGTGATTGGTTAATAGAGGTTATAGGAGAACACGCGATAAGCCTTACCTCTCACGACGCGTAGATCTTAGAGAATTATCTATTTATAATACCGTATAGTATATATTATTGTGATATATATATTCTGCACGTTATAAAAGTTATACTAACACTGATTAGTAAGTGCGCACAGATTAGGAGATACGCACTTGCTTGGAAGATGTTTACGCTCCACCTTATAAAGGCCCTATTTCAGTTAAAGAGAATTAAAGTACTCTAGATTTAGAAGATATTTAATACTCTACCTTACCCGGAAATACCTTAAATCTACCCTGGATTTAAAAGACGTCTAACGCTCTACCTTAACTAGAGATAGACCACTATACTAGTAGTTAACGCGACTATATTAAGAACGCGACCATACTAAGAACGCGACCACCCTAACTACCACTTAAACTATCCCTTAAACAACTACTTAAACCGTCCCCTAAACCATTTTACGCGTCCTTATCCCTTCTAAAATAGCTATACTTACGGACTAGAAAGTAGAAGTAGAACAATAGAGAAACGGGATTAATATACAAACGGTAACTAGTAAAGACCTTATAGACTTTACATTATTTAAGTTATGGGAATACAACGAGTACAAGCTAATAGACAATAGACTTTAGTCTTCCTTCTAAGACGATTTTAAAACATTTAGTATTAATATATTTTTAAAAGTAAATATATAGTACCTTTAAAGCATATATACCTTCCTATAACATAGAGGAGTATATATACGTATAAAGGAGAAACGCACAACATATGCGCAACTCTTATTTAAATTAACCCAGGAAGAACGTTAATATTCCTAAACTTAAGAGAACTTAGATAAGGTATACGATAAGCTAAATGGAAACGGGTTTTAGTTAAACAAAATAAACAATATATTTAAGCGCGGTCTTAACTATAAAGTATTATAAAACCCAACAGTTTATATAACCCTATTTTAACTATAACAACCATTAAGTGTCTAGACTACAACCCTACTACTATCCGGAGGAATACTAGTAGGACCTTTACCGTACGCAACCCCATGACCCTAAACCGCTCCCCTCCTATAGATGCCAACTATACTAAAATAGGGTAAAGAGATTTTTAACGCAGCAAAGATATATATAGAGGAACTTAAATACAATAGCATAAATGGCAGCTTTAATTATAAACTTACTATCTTCTATAGCATCTATAGCCAATCTAATATTCTATAAGAGGCTTATAATAAAGCTTTACCAATTATATTAACAGGTCTAGCCTTAAACTAGTACTTTAACAGCGGACTTAGTAATCTCTTATTTAAAGACGCGTGTAGGTACCTTTGTAATTTCTTTAAAGGCCCTAGCTTAGAACGCAAGAACCTTAGTAAATAGAATATAATCTTATTAAGGACAATAATAAACAAGAACACAGACAAATTAACTAGCGATTACCTCCAAATATTAATTAATACACTCTCCCAACTATAGTATAGCCTTACCCCAGAACTATAAACAACACCATTCCTAACTAATAAACTTGTTACGTCTTACTAGGGAATTTACGTATACCAATTCGCTATATTAGACCCACCTTAAGAACTAGGCCCCCTTATCAACAAACTACAGTCCTTAATTACAGCTTATAAAAAACAGAACCCAAAGCAAGCTTAAACTCAAGCTTACTATATAAATCGTTAGTACTTTAGACGGGAGAATAACCACAATTGGTATTAAAACTATAACTAATATTAAAACCGAACTTACGACCGAAACCACAACCGCAACCGCACCCACCCCTATTTCTCTCCATATTATAAACTACGTTGCTTTATATATAATAAGGAAGGCTACCGATTATAAAACTATACCTAAAAAAAACAAGAAGAGTCTAAAGCTAAGTTTAGAACCGCCAACAGAGATAAGTTTAGTAAATTTGATAACTGATTTAACAAACAACTTAATTAATATATTATGGACTACAAGGATAACAATATCAACTTAAAAGAAGAGCTTAAGGAAGCTTTCTAAGCACTAACCATTAACATAAATTATAAGACAACCGATAAGAACTCTTAACTAGACATTAACTACTTCTATACCTCTTTTGGCTAAGTAGAATAGTATAAAGCAACTTCTATAGCTACTACCCTAGCTAATAAAGCCTTTAGCTATTTGGTTATAACTATAGATAATATAACACCTTTTATAACCAACTAGGACCCCTTTACCTATAATATAACCACATCCACGTCCCGCTATACTGCAGACTACTTTATAGGTATAATAATTAACATAGAAGTATCTAAACAATCTATAGTAGGATACGGCCAATTCCTAGCATTCTAAAGACTTAATACTAGTATACAACTTAATACCACCACATAAGGTATAGTTAATGTACAATTCGGCATCGGATTAACCTCATTAATTAGATTAACTAAAGTAACTACCCTAATCAGCACAATCAAGTTTCATATTATTAAAGTTAATACCCCATTTTTGCTCTACCTAGCAGACATAAATTAACTATAAGTGTACTTTAACAACCTAAAAAATATGCTAATTACCCCTTAGAGCGAAGTACCAGTTATACATCGCTTTAGCTATCTATTCCTCCTTTAAAACACATCCCTATATAACTACTTAACTATATCATTTAATTAAAACCCTTACTACTTAACTGACATTAAATTAAGACGACTATATCGTCGCTTCGGCCACCCTTTAGTTAAGCGTCTTGCACGAATACTTAAACGCTTAGGGCATAACATTAATAGTAAGACTTTGGACCATCTTATACGCTATTACCACCATTGTTAAAAACATAGAAAGTCGCCTGGTAGATTCAGATTTACCTTATATAATAATATTAATTTTAACTACTTAATTATAGTTAATATTATGTATATTGATGGCATACCTCTACTATATATTATTAATAAAGGAATACGATTTTAAGCCGGTAGATAGCTATAAAACATTAGCGCCAAGCATATATAGGATATACTACAAATATACTGGATTAACATATACCTAGGACCCCCTAATATTATCACACACGATATAGGCAAGAACTTTATAAGCAAAGAATTTAAACAATACGCTACAATACTCGGAATAGTTATAAAAGGCGTACCTATCAAAGCCCACAATTCAGTTAGAATAGTAGAACGTTACTATAGCCCCCTTCGTTGCATATACTATATCATTATTACAGAACTACTAGATATTAATAAAGATATAACTTTACAAATAGCTTTTAAAGCAATTAACAACTCCGCAGGCCTTAATAGTCTTATACATACCTTATTAGTATTTGGAGCTTACCTATATATAGTGGAATCCGACGCACCCAATCCTACGGTTATAAAACAAGCAGTAGCTCTTAAAAAGGCTATAAAAGAAGTTAAGAAGCTTAGAGCTAAGCGCCAAGTAGTAGATGCCCTTAATATATATAATAGACCCAAGACAACCGCGATTTATAACCTACCACTCAACTTACCTATATTGGTATGGAGAGAAGGACCTATAGGCCAACCCGGCTACTAGTCTAGTCCGTATAACCTACTTAGCATTAAAAATAAGACCTGTACTATACAACTTCCCTACAGACCCACTAACTTCCGTAGCATAGTTATAAAACCATATATAGTAGACCCCAAAATTACAGAAGATACGCAACTAGAAGATAATAATATTAAACTACCTTTACCTTAAACCAAGCCTAAACCTTAACCTTAAACTAAGCCTAGACCTTAACCCGTTAAACGCGGAAGAGGTAAACCACATAAGTACCCTATTAAAGCAAATACCGCGAACATCTTAATTTATCTACAGGATAAGGATAATAATTAACTCATAAATCCTAATCAGTTTACAGCATTACGCTAGAAGGAGATTAAGGGATTACTTAAGAAAGGAGTTTTTAAACTAGTTAACCCTAAGGATATACCATAAGGCAATAGAATATTTAACTCTAAATTCGTTAACAAGATTAAGAACCCCGGTACTAATAAAGCCTTTAAGAAGTTAAAACTAGTTATATAGGCCTATAATAACCCAGAGAAAGACCTTATACTAACCTAATTACCTATAATTTAATAAGTCAGCCAACGCCTTATTCTTTATATCACAGCTATAACTCAGAACAATAGTACACATCTCTACTTACGAGATATTTTATAGGCCTATATATAATTAACTACAAAACTAAACTAAGACTTTTATATTAAAGCACCTCTTAAACTCAGTATAGCACTTAGAGTCTTATAAGGTATAATTTTAAAAGTTGTTAGACCTTTATACGGCATTCCTAAGGTAGGTAATTATTAGTTTAAAACTTACTATAACCACCATATTAAAGAACTAAACATAAGCTAATCTATTTATAACCCCTGCCTACTTCACCTTAATAACCCTATAAGTTTCGGAATAGTTGGTTTATAGACTAATAACACCCTCCTACTAGCTAACTTAGTTTTTGCAGCTTCGGAATAGGAGAAGATTAAAAAAGCTAAGTTCCCAACTAAAGAACGCGAGTAACTTATACTAGAATACCCAATTAAGTTTAACGGAGGCATTATCTAACAACATGATTACGTAATCACGCTTATATAAGAGCGCCAATGCCAGAACTTAACCCTTATTAATATTAAGAAAGCTACTATAACAACTAGTTCTAAAGGCACTATTTATATAGCACTTACACCTAAGGACTAATATATCGCCTAACAAGCAAGAGGAGCTTATATTACGTCTATATACCAGCCTAAAGCTTCTTTTAATTTATCCTATACTGCCTAGGTGATTAACCCTAATAAGAAAAACGCAAAACTACTTAATAAGAGAATTTAGTGGCAAATTAAGAACTTAATAAGAGGCTTAAGCTTTGTTAAGCTTAATATAAAGACACTTTAACTACTTATATTTACTAATTCCTTATTTATAAATAATAAAGACCTCTTATTATAGATTAGATATATCTTAGTACTAGCAGACTTATTAAATAAGGCGAATATTATCTACTAGTCCTTAGTTAAGTATAAGAGAATTACTAGAAGCATACTAGCCTCTGAATTATATGCTATAGCCCATAGTTTTAACATCGGCGCTGTAATTAAAGCCACAATCGAATTACAACTTAACATCAGCCTCCCGCTCATTCTTTGCACTAATTCTAAGTTAATTTATAAATGCCTTGTTAAACTAGGAACTACACAAGAGAAGAGACTTATAATTAATATTATGTGCCTACGCCAGTTATATAAAAAACGCGAAATAGCGGAAGTTAAATGGATTAACGGAGATAGCAACCCTATAAACGCTATAACTAAAAGTAAACTATTATTAGCCCTTAAACGACTTATTAATATAAACTAAATTAAGTTAAAGACAGTGGAATAGGTAGAACGCACTATGTTAGTAACCTAGTCAATCAACGTGTAAATATAGCAAAAAGGGCGTATACGATCTCTGTGCCATATAACCGCAATCTACGGCAATCTGCGGCAACCTATAGTAATCTACCTGTATCTGTAACACTACCTAGTACTATTACAACCTATGCTATAACAGCAAGGAAGGAAGGAAGGAGAAGTGCGTATATAGATTTTTGAATTGCACAGTTATAGGATACTGGATCTTCACGTTTTCTAAAGTATTCCCAGTGTAGCTAGAAGTGTTAGATATATCGTAAGGGCGGCTAAGGCGCTAGTAGTAAGTGAGCCAATGGCAATTTTCTATACTAGGTATAGAAAATCGTAATTGGTTAACAGAGGTTATAGGAGAATATGTAACAAGCCTTACCTCTTATAACGCGTAGATCTTAGAGAATCATCTATTTACAACACCGCATAGTACATATCATTGTGATATATGTATTCTACACGTTGTAAAAGTTATACTAATAATAATCTTAAACGTTATATTGTTAAGCGTTACAGTATAAGTAAACCAAGGCTTCCGCCCTAATAACGACCGCACTTTCTATAGCTGTGTATACGAACTCTAGAATAAATCCCCCTAATTAGCTATAAGGTGCACCTTATTAATTACTACTAAACTAATATATATAAAAGGTAGGGTTAGTAAGAGTTTTATAAAACCTTTTGCTAACTAACAGCTTTGGCGATATTAAAATATAAGTATACACTCTAATGCGGATTTCCCGTAAAAGACGTATAGATATTGTCTTGGCGTATACGTAAACCAGCCTTATTCTAGGAAGCTCCTTAATTTTTGCCTTTTACTCTATACTAATCGCATTAAGTAGCAAGATAATAATCACTACTAAGGCCTAAAGAAGACATGGCATTGCTTATATTATTATACTCTTGCTAAATAAGGTTCTTATAATAAGTATTATATCTTTTTTCTTAAATAGCAGCCACCTAAGGGCTTTAAGCTACTCCGTACGTCCGCGATAAGGATATAAAAAAGCAATAGCCTTATTAACCTTGCTTAGCTATTAGGCCTTACTCTCTCCGCAAAGCGTAAGAAGCTAATCTTAAAGGTCCTATAGCCGTCGTTCCTAGTCCGTTTTACAATTCCTTTAAGTTTAATTATTTAATACCTAATACGGCCGCGGCTGTTCTAGCACCTTATTTAACTTCTTCCCTCTCCGGCTAGTGGGTTTTGGTGCTAGCATACGGTAGATTTGCCTAGATATCCGTGACTTAGTAGTGGGCGTGCGATAAGGTTTTAGTAGGTGTTATATACTATAACGCGGACACTATATATCCGCTAGGCTATAATAGGTTCTTTAGGGTGGCTATTATAGGTCTATATAGGTTTTATATATATTAGCTAGTGTTTAATAAAGTTATATATAGTTACGGGATTCCTAATAACGCGTTTTTTTTAAAGAAAATGATTATAAGACCTAAAAATACCTAAGTAATAAAAATAATATATTCTGAAAGCCTAGGTTCTATTATATAATTAATTAACTTTGGGAAGTAATATAAAATATTAGTGTTAAGTTATTTTAATATCCGTAATCTCCGCAACGCGGATATTGTTAGAACGCGTAAGAACCCTCGGAAATGTGGCTTAGATGTAATTCTAGTGGTTTCGTATAAACGTAGTTAGTAAGCTTACGGACCAATTGAAAATCCGTATCAATAGAATCGCGTCTAAGCTTGCTGAGGTAAAAAGGAAACCAGCTACGCGTACCGCGTAGCGCTTATAACGGCAGTCCCGTTATACTAAAGAGTAATATAGGGTTAAGGAGATAGGAGAGTAGAGAATAAGAGAAATAGGGCCTAAATTAAACGGATTAAAGGTAGAAGCTATCCTTTACATTATTGATGTGATATAAAATGTGGCCCGTGCGCGCGGTTAAGAACATTAAGACTTCGCGTCAAAGTTGTAAATATATAGCTTCATCAATTAAATACACTACAATTATAGTGCGCAATCGTGGAGGTGGTAGTATGGGCTTTGTTCCTTATACCAAACACCTAAAATACGCGTCTTAGAAGTCTTAAAACCCTCCTCTTAAGCCCTAGCCCTTACCTAATTTCAAACCTCTTCTGTTACGGACGCTTTAAGTACAATATTACAACTACTAGGAGAAGAGATAAAAGAAGCTAGTTAGTTAATTTAGGTACGGTCCAGGATAGAGCCGATAGAGCTATGTGACGAGGAATGGTAACTAAGGTTATATGACGTTGTATATAGTATACGTAGTGTATAAAAGGAACGTACGTATAATATATATAACACATACCTTACGTATAAAGGGGATTTCTTAGGAGTACGGTTATGTATTTAAAGGACCACAGTCCCTACCTAGATAGTTCTCTCCTTTATAGTAAATCTTAGAATATAATTAGAGTTAATCTATTAGGTAACTACTCTACTAGTTATATTACGTTATTAACTTCTTATTTACCTATATACCTAGCCTATTAATAAGTCCACCATAGTTCCTACTATAAGGCTTTATTATATATTCACTACTAAGGTTATAGTATTAATAGAGTTAAATAATATGCTACTAAAAGCAGCTACTATAACGCTATTAACGGCGGTAACTACTTTAAGGTTAGGAAATAATACTAGTATAGTAGACACTAATTTATAGCAACCTATAACAGTCGGATAATTATAAGAGATAGTTAACTAGCTAATAGAAAATAATATAATACTAGAAAATAGAATTAATAAGATAGGAGTAGCAAAGATTAAGTTACTATTAATTAAAAGGTACTTAGGGGAAAGATTAAAACTTAAAGGATTTCTTATATAAATACACTTTAAGGTTACGTAAGAAGGAGCGAAGCTACTAATATCTATAGATTAAATAGCATATACGGGACTATTCCTATTAAAAAGGGCACTTAAGTAGTTTAAGCCTTACTTTATGAAGATATAGGTAAATAGAATAATAACCACTAATTAGGAGGTATAATTTATATTCTTAAGCTAGAAGGAGTTTACGGAGCAACTTATACAAATATTTAGAGACCTAGAGGCAGTAACTATAGCGGAAAGAAAACTCTAAGACATTACGCAATAAACCTTAGTAATTAAGTATACGATATAGTTCCAGACATTAGTAATATAAGTTAAGTAAAATAATAAGGCGCTTATAGCACAGTATAAATAAGGACTTAAGGCTAAAGTCTAGGATATAATTATCCTAATAGAAGATATGGAAACCCTATAGGAACTAATAGATTAAGTAATTAAAATTAACAATTGGATTTACTAAAGGGAGCAGGCTAAAAGAGGCTAGGATAGAGTTCTATAGTTATATAAGGCGCAAAGTACGTAATAACTAAAGCTAAGTTAGAAACTATAGTATAATATAAAGCTAATAAACCTAAGCAGTACTAAAGAATCTAAAAGATAGAATAAGAAATTATAGAAACCTAGAGGATAAGGATTAAGTAATTAAAGACCTAAGAAGTAAAGGCTAAGCTAGGGATCTTAATAGCAGAAGACGTTTAGGCAGACTCTATAGCAAGAAAAATAGTTTAAAGAAGGAGCTTATATAAATTACAGAAAATAAAGTTATTACATTAAAGACTATAAAAGTAGTTAGAGTTACTATATAGTAAAAGAAACGAGATTAGTAGACGATATATACGTATAGAGGGATAATAATATGCTACAGGGAATAAAAGAATATTTAATTAAAAGTTTTGCGTTTTATTATAATAACGCATACTAAATTTATAAGGACGCTAAGTATGGCGTAAGCTATTAGCTATAAGAGCTATAATTAGCAGAATATAAAGGAACTAATAAACTAGTTCGCAGATCGGACATTAAGGATAATAATTTTAACGTAGGCGAAATATTTTATAACGATAAGGTAATAAAAGTAGCTTACTAGAAGTATATAAACCTTAAAGATGTTATATAAGAGGTAGAGAATAATTCCACTATAAAATAGGGAATATTAGTAGGAATTAAAACCCCACTAGATACGATGTCTATCGCTTTATAAGACGTAAGAGAAGTAGGATAGTAAACTACTTCGGCACTTAATAAAGGCAAAAGGCTAAAGGCTTAAGATTCTTAAGACGAGATAAGGTAAGCTTAAGGATCTATAACGGACGATAACCAATAGAGTAAAGTAATGGCTTAGTTTAGTAATATATAAATAAGCTTAGGATAAAGTTTCCTAAAGGTATAAGATTCTTAAGATAAAATAAGTAAGATTTAAGACTCTTAAGACGAGATAAGGATACTAGTAAAGCCTAATTAGACTAAGGCTAGAGTAAAGCTTAAGATAGAAGCAAGCTTAGGACTAAGAATCATATAGGACTAAGACTTTAGCAATAAAATAAGGACTATTAAAGAAATTGCAAGCAAGACTTAGCAACCGGATTAAAATGTTAATACTAAAATTAAGAAGTAAGAAGACTTTAAAGATCTATCTATAAGACGCAAACTAAAAGAAACCATAGAAGAATTTAGACGAAGAATTATCGTATAGTAAGAATAGAAACTAGATAAGAGATCTAGTATACTTAGTTATATAAGGGATAGGGCACCTATATAAAGAATTATTAATAGGCCTAGGGTAGGCATACTAAGAGCTAAGTAGCTTATTAAAGTGGAAAATAAAGAGGATTTAGGAATCCCTATTAGGTTTAAAGAACAATATATAAAAGGCTGTTATAATATAGTAATAAGAAGATACTTCCTTACGGATAAGCTATATATACTCTAACAGCTATACCAAAAATAGTATAGATAGCGATATAACGATAAGTAGGAAGATTTTTATATATGGTTAGATAAATAAGTTATCTAGGACTACCTAATTATAGAGAAGGCTATAACTTATATTAAAGGAGCCTTAATTATAACATTAAAGGATTTAGAGGAATAATTAGAGGACTAAAAAAGTAAGAGATATATCTTAGTACCTACGAATAAAGTTATAACGTTTAGATTAATATAGGTCAACGATAATTATACACCCCCTAAATGATACGCGTACACCCCCCAATTGATATACATACACCCCCCCGATTAATACGCATACACCCCCCAATTAATACACGTACACCCCCTAATTGATACGCGTACACCCCCTAATTGATACACATACACCCCCTAATTAATACGCATACACCCCCTACCTCATTTGGTTTGGACGCCTCCCCATTAAGTTAGATGCTTCCTCATTAAGTTAGAATATCACGTGCGTTTGACTTGTTTGCGCCTGCATCACGAAAATTAAAGTATAGTATAGCCAGTATTTCGCTCAAATGCTGAGGGCTCTCTACGAGTAGATCTGTCGACGCGATTTGCAATTGTAGAGCCGGTTATAGGGTTGATTGGCCGACTGCCGCGACGCTCTATAATTGCAGGCCCTTAGATGCGAAGCAGAAGTGTTGATTTGAGTCCCACCGGGCGCGCGTGGGTGCGTGGGTGCGTGGGCGCGAAGCAGCACCTAAATCAGTTTGCGCGACGCCTTATAAAGCACTGCGCAATCCAATTAATCGACTCAGTCGCGATCCAAATTTAGACTCTACTACTTATACTATAACTAAAATCAAGACTTAATCGTAATATTGCAGTTATAAAACTTACATGGCGCACTTTGGTTTTCGCGATTTAGGCGCAAACAAGTCAAACGCACGTGATGTTCTAACTTGAAGTGGGAGGATCTAAGCTTATTTGGGTAGGGGGTGTATGCGTATTAATTGGGGGGTGTATGTGTATCAATTAGGGGGTGTACGCGTATCAATTAGGGGGTGTACGTGTATTAATTGGGGGGTGTATGCGTATTAATCGGGGGGGGTGTATGATTATCGTTGACCTTAATATAATAAAGGTTTAACTTAAAGATAAAGATAAGTTAAGAGTTAACCTAAAGCACCTAGCATACTATACGCTATTATAGATTGTATATATAGACGATACGTACAAAATATATAAAAATCTAAAGAAAAAGAATCAGAAATACCCTATAAGGATATATTAGGCGCCAGATAAGTAATAGTATAGAAATGCTAAGTATATATATAGCTAGCATCTAATAGAAGTTTAGGAGTTAGGAGACTTAATACTTTAACTAAAAAGATTCTTTATAGAAGAATGCTTAGACAGATAATAGTAGTAAAAATGCCTAGAGAATATGTGTTTATAGTATATAGAAAATAAAAAGTAAACTAGGTATTAGCTAAAGAGCGAGCTAAGTATATAAGGATTAAATAGCTAATAGTTAGGAAAAGTAGAGACCTATAAAACTAGAGGGAGCTAGTAGTAAAGCCTTAGACCCTTAAAGGAATTTAAGGACAATACCTAAATTTATAAGTAAAATGGTAAGATTAGTAGTTTAAAGTACTAATAGATAGTGGAGTAATACGGAACCATATCTTACTAGTAGTAGTTAAGAAAATAGGATTACCTTATAGATAGAAGGAGCAACCTTACTTATTAGTTACAATTTTAGGAGATCTAATAGCCTATAGAGAAGGGATTATTAACCTTAAAACAGGACCTATTTAGATAACTATTAAAAGAAGATAAATTAAGATATCTTTTAATATCTTACTATTAGGACGGGATAAGGTAGTATTAGGAATGCCTTAGTTATAGGAATATAATCTAAAGATTAATTGGATTACAGGTTAAGTTAATATTAAAGATACTTAATACTGCAGAATGTAATAATAAATTAAGTTAGTATAGTATTAAGTTAGAGTAATATATAAAGAGACTAAGTAAGGCTTAAGTTACGTACCAAAAAGATACTATAAATATAGTAAGAAACTATAGAGCCTAGAAAATAAAACGTTAGTAAATTATATAGTATGGGACTATAAAATAAAATTAGAACTAGAAATAAGCCTAAGGTTCTTTCTAACCTATAAGCTTACTAAAGAAGAGTCTAGAGTACTTAAAGAGTTTATCTAAAAGAACCTATAAAAGGGATATATTAGACTATTGCAGTTATTAGTAGGTTATCTAGTATTATTTATACTAAAGAAAAACGGAAAACTTAGGTTATACATTAACTATAAATAGTTAAATAGCATCACTTAAAAGGATAAGTATCCTTTACCCTTAATTAGTAAAATCTAAGATTGGATAGGCAACGTATAAATCTTTATAAAGATAGATCTGAGATAGGCATACTATTAGATTAGAATTAAGGAAGGCAACAAATAAAAGGCAGCCTTTAGATTAAGAGAAGGACTATATAAGCTGTAACCGACTACCTGGACTGTGCTGAGACACAAGGTTGCAGCCTGGAAGGCTGCATCAACACTACTTTCGTATACCTCGTATACCTCGTATATGGCTCAAATGAGTCAAAGATTAAGTCATAGACCCTACTGTCAGGGCTCTACTTTTGTGTATATATTTTACCTGATTTCCATAGATTTACAATTAAGTCGTTCATTCAATCCTTCACACTGCAAAGCTTACAGTTATGAGCCCGGATCGCACTGCCTGCTGAGCAATTACCTGAATCGCACTATCTGTTGCACCATCAATCTACTACCTCATTCAAGAAGTCACTACTTCTACCACCTTTGCAAGTGTTTTGAGCCTCTTCCGGGTACCTCTCTTGTACTCGTGATTACCTTCAAATATCAAACGAACGGACGATCGACGCTGACGGACGATCAAACCCGACCGACGAACGAACTGACGAAACATGCGGATCGTTGGTACCCCTCAACGAAAATTTTGACCCGAGTTTATAATTAATAAGCCGATTAATTAACCCAAAGCTTTAATTTAGAGCCTTATTATATAGAGCTTAATTAGCATACACTAGTAGGTATAGGTTTGTTTCGTAAATCCTATACCTCCGTCGTGCTTTGCAGTAGGGGGTAAACTTTAGGCAGAGCCTTATGCAGAGCTTTAATAGAGCCTTATATAGAGCTTTAATAGAGCCTCGTACAGAGCTTTAGTAGAGCCTCGTGTAGAGCTTTGGTAGAGCCTCGTGCGGAGCTTTGTGGAGAGCCTTGCGCAGAGCCACGTGCAGACGTGCAGACGTGCAGACGTGCAGATGTGCAGCCGTTTGTTCTGGCGATTAATTGCAGAGACATTTGTAGAGACGATTGTGTAGGCAATTGTATAGGCGTTTAATTAATCATTCGTATGGGCGTTTATGTGGGCAATTAATTGATTAATTAATTATATAGACGTTTNTAGAGCCGTGCGTAAAGCCGTATATAGAGCCATTTATAGAGCCGTTCGTAGAGACGTTCGTACGGGCGTTTAGTTAATTAATTAATTAATTGTATAGGCGTTTATAGGCAATTGATCGATTAATCGACTAATTATATNGGCGTTTATATAGGCGATTATATAGACGTTCGCGGAGCCGTTTATAGAGCCGTTTGTGTAGACGATTATAGAGCCTTCATAGTATATTAGTGCTGCATGTTAGTAGAGCTTTAAAGCTCCGTATTAAGCTTTAAGTAGAGTTTTGAGTAAAGCTTTAAGCTCAAGGGGGAGACCCCCTTGGACCCCCCCCTGCGCACTACGTGCTCTATTTACCGCGTAGGCAGAGTTCTTATAGAGGCTTTGGTAGAGCGTTTGGTAGAGCATTTAGTAGAGCATTTGGTAGAGCGTTTGTAGAGCTTTCGTAGAGCTTTTATAGAGCTTTTATAGAGCTCTGTGTAGAGCTTCGGTAGAGCTTTGTGTAGAGCTTTGGTAGAGCTTCATGTAGAGCTTCGGTAGAGCTTCGTGCAGAACTTTGGTAGAGCTTCGTGTAGAGCTTCGGTAGAGCTTCGGTAGAGCTTCGGTAGAGCTTCGGTAGAGCTTCGTGTAGAGCTTTAGTAGAGCTTCGTGTAGAGCCTTGTGCAGAGCCACATGCAGGCGTTCGCACGGGCGATTAACTGCAGAGACATTTGTAGAGACGATTGTATAGGCAATTGCATGGACGTTTAATTGGTCGTTCGTATGGGTGTTTAATTAATCGATTGTATGGGTGTTTGATTAATTGTATGGGCGTTCGTACGGGCGATTATGCAGACGCTCGTAGAGCCGTTTGTAGAGCCGTTCGTGTAGACGATTATAGAGCCTTCCTAGTATATCAGTGTTGCGTGTTAGTAGAGCATTAGAGCTCCGTATCAAGCTTCGAGTAGAGCTTCGAGTAGAGCTTTAAGCTCAAGGGGGAGACCCCCTTGGACCCCCCCCCCCCTGCGCACTACGTGCTCTATTTACTGCGCAGGCAGAGCTCTTGCAGAGGCTTTGGTAGAGGCTTTAGTAGAGCTTTTAGTAGAGCTTTTGCAGAGCTTCGTACGAAGGCTCGTGCAGAGCTTTGTAGAGCTTCGAGCAGAGCTTTATATAGGCGTTCGTGTAGGCGTTCGNACAGACGTTCGTACGGACGATTGTATGGGCGATTGTAGACATTTGTAGAGACGTTTGTAGACGCTCGTAGAGACGTTTATACGGGCGTCTGATTGATTGTATAGGCGTTTGGTCAATCGATCGTATGAACGCTCGTATGGGCGATCGTGTAGACGTTTATAGAGCCGTTCGTAGAGCCGTTCGTAGAGCCGTTCGTAGAGACAATTGTACGGCGATTGACCGTATGGGCGGTTATACGGCCGATTGCAGAACCTTCCTAGTATATTAGTGCTGCGTGTTAGTAGAGCTTTAGAGCTCCGTATAGGGCTTCGAGTAAAGCTTCGAGCAGAGCTTCGAGCAGAGCTTCAAAGGGAGGACCCCCTAGACCCCTGCGCACAGCGTGCTCCATTTACTGCATGGCCAGTACACTAGGTGGGCAGAGGTGCTGCAAAGCCTTTGGCAGAGCCTTTGGTAGAGCTTTTGGTAGAGCTTTTGTAGAGCTTTCGCAGAGCTTCGTACGGAACTTTGTGCAGAGCGTTTGTAGAGCCCAATGTTTTGAAGTTCGTCACGTGAATTCTGCCACGACTTACCGTCCGCAAGTTTTTTTGAACCAATCAGAAGCTGGCTTGGCAAAGTTTGAATTCTAGGACCCGAAAATATAGACCACTCGTACCTCGGGTCAATCAAGAACGTCAAAATAAGGTTCTGCCAAGACGCTATCCGGACCCTGACCTGGACCCTGCCTGACCTGTCAAAATTCCAAAAATGACGACCTCTACCGAATCAAAAATCAACCTCATCCTTGACAAGCCATCTGATTGGATTCAATGGTTCTTTATCATTCAAGACACAGCCAAAACCAACGAGGTATGGGAGTACATCGACCCATCTAAAAAGAAAGACGAGCTTCCAAAGCTGGAACCGCCGAATCGACCTACACCAAAGGACGTACTTCCCACTGCCACAAAGATAGCCCAGCTAGACCAAAACCAATTCGCTGTTTACAGTCAGCTATACGCCGAATACAAAGACGATCTCCGCATACACGAGAAGAAAAAACAGGCTATAAACGGTATCAGCAACTACATCGTTCGCTCTACATCGGTAGCCTACCTTCCCCTTATCGACGGCCTCGACACGGTACACGAACGGCTTCAGGCATTGAAGACTGCACTAGCCCCTACCACCTCAGGTCGAAAGCATGACGTCCTTATCCAATACACGGCTTTGAAAGCCTACAATACGAACCAGAGCATTGACAAATGGTTGAACAACTGGCGAAATGTCTACAAGCTTGCTGAGCAATTGAAGCTTCCAGACGTACAGGGATTTAGGCCGCACTACGATTTCGTTCGAGCAATCAAGCCAATCTCTTCTAGTTTCGCAGGAGCGCTAGAAGTAGACCTCATCAGGAAAGAACGGAAGGATAAAGCCGCCCCATCTATCATCGATCTGATTGAGGAATTTAAGGAGCACTACCGCATGCAGCAAGCAGCTCCTACCACTACTGCCAACCACTCTGCATTTGCAACACTTCAAAATAATTCCCCTGTCTTACCAATAAAGACATGCCTCTGTGGTGAAGAACACCTATTTCGGGAATGCCAATATCTAATTGAGAGCCTAAGACCCCATGGGTGGGTACCCGATGAGAAAATACAACAACGAATTGATGAAAAACTCATGAGATATGAGAGACTTGCTGCTGCTGTTGAGAAAGCACAAAAGGAGGCTTCCCAGAGGATGCCTACTACCGCTACTAATGATGAGAATATTGATATCTGATTTTCTCTTTGAATACAGTCTCCTGAGAGGCTGGGGAGAATACCTCTTTGAATACAGTCTCCTGAGAGACTAGGGAGGACATATCTTTGAACACAGTCTCCTGAGAGGCTAAGGAAGACACCTTTTCGAATATAGTCTCCTGAGAGGCTACGGAGGACATCTCTTTGAATACAGCTCTATATCCAGAGATATAAAGCTAGGGAGATATAACGAAGCCATCGAGCGCTGAACCCTCTTTTTACTCTTTCTTTTGTATAATTTCTGCCTTCATTTGTTTTCTACAGCTTTGACTACACCGTCAAATCTGGGGGGGTGTGTAACCGACTACCTGGACTGTGCTGAGACACAAGGTTGCAGCCTGGAAGGCTGCATCAACACTACTTTCGTATACCTCGTATACCTCGTATATGGCTCAAATGAGTCAAAGATCAAGTCATAGACCATACTGTCAGGGCTCTACTTTTGTGTATATATTTTACCTGATTTCCATAGATTTACAATTAAGTCGTTCATTCAATCCTTCACACTGCAAAGCTTACATAAGCCATTAGTTATACAATTTAGATTAATAAATATACTAATAATGTTTTAGAAACGAATTAATAGTATATTAGGAGAACACCTTAATGAGTTTATTATAGTATACCTTAACGATATTATTATCTACTTAATAATAGAGGAAGAACACGGGGAATACGTTAAATAGGTCTTAAAGAGACTATAAAAAGAACAGATGCTAGTAGCAATTAAGAAATGCAAGTTCTTTATAAGGAAGACCGATTTTATTAAATTTATTATTAAACTAGGTTATATTAATATGGACCTAAAGAAGATTAAAGCTATAGTAAGTTAGTAAGAACTAGAGAATATAACGCAGTTAAGGTTATTTTTAGGGGTTTATAACTACTATAGATGTAACGGAACCTTATAGTAAGAACTATAATAGGTCCTATTATTGGGCTAGGTGTATAGGAAATGCAAGTACAAAAGTCAATAAGTAATAATAACTAGTGGAGTAGTTGCCTAATAGATTAACTCTAATTGTATTCTGAGAATTACTATAAGGAAGGAACTATCTAGGTAGGGACTAAGGGTCCTTAAATACACAACTATACTCCTATGAAATCCTTCTTATATATAATGTACGTATACTCTATCTACTCTGTTACGGATTACGCAGATCCTATAGATTATATAGATTACCCCACGTGACCTCGGTTACTATTCCTCGTTATATAGTTCTATCGGCTCTATCCTAGACCATACTTATATTAACTAACTAGCTTCTTTTATCTCTTCTCTAAGTAGTTATAATATCGTACTTAAAGCGTCTGTAACACCATCTCCCTCCTTTTTATCTTCGTCCTTAAAGATTTAAAATATCTCTAAGTTGTTTACTAGAGGTATAATGTCTATCTAATTAATTTAGTTAATATTATTACTTATTATACCTAAAGCAATTTCTTCTTCCTTAACTACTCGTCATACTCGCACTATTGCTACAATACTGTCTCTTGGTAAGATTATACTATCTCCATGTTCTCGCTGTTTAAAAGAGGGGTTAGTTTATATTACATTGGCGAACCCATCTTCGCGATAACCGTCCTCTTGCTCGGAGTGCACTAAAGCGAATATTTGTTCGTCCTGTGACGTTCGCTCCATCTCTGATGCTAAATATACGCGACCTATTACTCTTAATAGTCGTCTAGTTCCCTAATTAATTTGTCTTAGGGTCTTATATTTAATCTGCTGCTGCGTAGCTAGATAATGAATTGTCTTAAGCCCTTGCTAAGCTGGAACGTTCTTATAATGCGGAATAGAAGGCTCTAAATACTTAGATCGCGGCGTCTACTCGTCTACTTTATCTTAAAAAGGTTTATAAGAAGGTTTATTTTAAGGAGTAGAAACTTATAAAATAAGGTTTATAGGAACTTGGCGATAAAAGAATGGATTCTCTTCTAACTGAGAAGGAAATAGATCTAAGTAGTTCGGTAACTGCTCTTCTTAGGTTCCCCTTAGGTAACTTATTTTTTAGCGATCCTTTTTTATTAATACTGCCTAACCTAATTTCTTCTAATACTCCTATACCTTTCTTATAGCGTTCTTTAAATTCTTTAGTGGCTCCTAGGTAGTCTTATTATAGCCTATCTACTTAACCTTATACTATATTTTATCGTTAATGTCCTTATAACTAATAATCTTTAAAACTTACTATTTGTCTTCTTCTTATTCTTTATACATGTCTACTTTGTAAACCAGTGGCTTAATATTCCCGTATACTAGCTTTAGTATTATAATGTGCTGTATAGGGTAGATCTTTATTTTAGCTGGTAGGTTTAACTTATACGTAACTAGTGAAATCCTTTACGTAATTTTAAAAGGTCCTAGTCTAACGTAGTCTAACTTCTTACTTAGTTATCGACTTTTGAAATTTTTGTATAGTAGCTATACTTTATCTCCCTCCTTAAGATCTGGTCCCTTAGATTTCCTAGCATTATAGTACCTTTTCATTCTCTTTTATACTTTCTTTACTGATTCCATAAGGTCTATATAAAGATTTATTAATGTCTTTATTCTTTCTTTAGCTATACTACTTATCTTCTTTACTTATCTTAGTGATAATAATATTCTCGGCTTATATCTATAATTCGCCTTAAATAGTGATATGCCTATTCCTTCTTAAGGTATTGCATTATATATAAACTATATAATTAGTAATAGCGATACCTAATTATTCTATATATAATTAATATAGTGCCTTAGATACTGCTTTAGTGTCTAATTTAATCTTTCCGTTTAACCGTCTGTCTGCGGATGGTATACGGTAAAAGTTGCTACTCGAACTCCTTGCTCGGCCAAGAATACTTCCTAAAATACTGCTATAAATCTTAGATCTCTATCCGATATAATCTTACTTAGTGCTCTATATTTTATAAATACTTCTTTAATATAGATTCTAGCGATATTTTCTACTAAGATTTCTTCCGTATATACTATAAAGTATCCCTACTTTATAAGCTTGTCTACTATTACTAAGATTGCGTTATAATCTTGTCCGGTAATAGGATCTCTTAACTTTAGTAACTTTATAATAAAGTCCTATAATATAACCTCCTATAGTCTTTCTGGTGTTTTAATAGGTTGTAGCCCTCTATATAGCTTATACCTCGTCAGTTTATTCCTTTAGTAATCTAGGTATTCTTTTATAACCCTCCTAGCTATTCTTTAGATTATATTAATAATATACTCCTCTTAGAGTCTTAACACTAAGCCTATAGCTCTATTATATCCTTAAGTTAATCCCCTATAGAATTCCTCTATAAATTGCTCTGCTATACTTCTTAGGATATACTTTACTTCTTAATTTTCGTATATATCCGTCTATAGATCTTCTAGTTATACTTTTAGAATTCTTTACGCCCAAAAGCTTTCTAGTATCTCGTAGACTTTCTCTAGTTTATTACTCTCTTAAGTTACTATAATTTTTGGATAATTATACCTGATTAATCCGTCTATATCTTTTCGTAGTAAAGCCCCTAATAGCTTTTCATTGTTCTATAGTTTAGCTTTTTAACTTAGAGCATCTGCTTGCGTGTTGTCTATACCCTTAATATACTAAATTTTAAAATAGTATTCCGTAAGTATCTCTGCCCATCTAACCTATCTTTAGTTAAGTTCCTTTATTATTAGGAATTCTGTTAGGTTCTTATAATCCGTTTTAACTATAAATAGTTTCTCTATACCTTGTAAAAATGCTCTCTATTTCTTTAATACTATAACTATACCTAATAACTCCTTGTTATAAATATCATAGTTTAACTCTAGTAGTATTATCTTTTAACTATAGTATGCCACTAGGTGCTATCCATCTTAATATTTTTATATAAAGTACGCCCCTAATATATAGTCTAATATATTTATTTTTATAACTGTCTTTAGTCCTAGTTAATAGATCTTAAGAACTGGCTCCTAGGTAAACAACTTTTTAACTTTCCTAAAGAGTTCTCGTTACTCCTCTCCCTATACCTATAGTTCTTCTTTCTTTATTAATTGCGTAAATGGCTTAATATCCTTTAACTATTGCGCTATAAACCTTCTATAGTAATTGTAAAACCCTAGAAACAATCTTAACTATATAACGTTCTTTAGTTCTTGCTAATTTACTATAGCCTCGATCTTTTTTAGATCTATACTAAGTTGGCCTAGTTTAATAATAAATCTAATAAAATTGGTCTTTCTGGTGAAGAACTTGTATTTCTTAATTACTACTAGTATCTGTTTTTCTTATAGTCTCTTTAAAACCTATTTAACGTGTTCTCCGTATTCTTCCTTAGTTATTAAGTAGATAATATTATTATTGAGATATACTATAACGAATTTATCTAAGTGTTTCCCTAATATATTGTTAATACGCTTCTAGAACGTTACTAGTATATTTATAAGCCTAAATTATATAACTAATAGCTTATATAGTCCTTCCTTTAACCTAAAGGCTGCCTTTTATTTGTTGCCTTTCTTAATTCTAATCTAATAGTACGCCTATCTTAGATTTATCTTCGTAAAGATTTACGCGTTGCCTATCCTATCTTAGATTTCGCTAATTAAGGGTAAAGGATACCTATCCTTCCTAGTAATGCTGTTTAACTATCTATAGTTAATACACAGCCTTAGTTTGCCGTTTTTCTTTAGTACGAATAGTACTGGATAACCCGCTAATAACTACGATGGTCTAATATATCCCTTTTATAAGTTCTCCTAGATAAACTCTTTTAATACTCTACCTTCTTCTTCGGTAAGCTTATAGATTAAAAAAAACTTTAAACTTATTTCTAGTTTTAACTCTATCTTATAGTCCTATACTATATACTCTAATAGCTTTTTACTTTCCGGTAACCATAGTTTCTTACCATACTTATAGTATCTCTTTAGTACGTAACTTAAGCCTCACTTAGTCTCTTTATATATCGCTTTAACTTAGTACTATACTAACTTAGCTTATTATCGCATCTTACGGCGTTAAGTATCCTTAATATTAACCTAACCTATAATCCAATTAATCTTTAGATTGTATTCCTATAACTAAGGCATGCCTAATACTGCCTTATCCCGTCCTAATAGTAGGATATTAAAAGATATCTTAATTTATCTCCCTTTAATAGTTAACTAAATAGGTCCTATTTTAAGATTAATAATCCCTCCTCCATAGGCTATTGGATCTCCTAAAATTATTACTAATAGGTAAAGTTCCTCCTTTTATCTATAAGGTAATCCTATTCTCTTAACTACTACTAGTAAGATATAGTTTTATATTACTTTACTATCTATTAGCGCTTTAAACTATTAATCTTACTATTTAACTCGTAAATTTAGGTGTCGTCCTTAAATTCCTTTAAGGGTCTAAGGCTCTACTACTAGCTCCCTTTAGTCCTGTGGGCCTCTACTTTTCCTAACTATTAGCTACTTAATCCTATTATACTTAGCTTACTCTTTAACTAATGCCTAGTTCGCTTTTTATCCTCTATATACTATAGATATATATTCTCTAGGCATTCCCACCACTATTATCCGTCTAAGCATTCTTCCGTAAGGAATCTTTTTAGTTAAAGTATTAAGTCGCTTAACTCCTAAACTTCTACTAAATGCCAGCCGTATATATACTTAGCATTTCTATATTATTGCTTATCTATTATCTAATATATCCTTATAGGGTATTTCCAATTCTTTTCTTTTGGATTCTTATATATCTCGTATATGTCGTCCATATACGTAATCCATAATAACGTATAGTGTGCTAGGTGCTTTAGGTTAACTTTTAGCTCGTCTTTATCCCTAAGTTTAAACCTTTATTATACTAATCTAAACGTTATAACTTTGTTTATAGGTACTAAGATACGTCTCTTACTTCTCTAGTCCTCTAATTGTTCCTTTAGATCCTTTAACGTCATAATTAAGGCTCCTTTAATGTGATTTATAGCTTTTTCCGTAATCGGGTGGTCCTAGATAACTTATTTATCCAACTATATATAAAAATCTTCCTACTTATTATTATGCCTTTACCTATACCACTTTTAGTACAGCTACTAAAGTGTATACGGTTTATCCGTAAGGAAGTATCTTCTTATTACTATATTATGACAGCCCTTTATATATTGTTCTTTAAACCTAATAGGGATCCTAAGATCCTCTTCATCTTCTAGTTCGGTAAGCCACTTAGCTCTTAGTGTGCCTACTCTCGGCCTATTAGTAATTCTTTGTACTAGCGCCCTATCCTTTATACGTCCTAATATGCTAGATCTCTTATCTAGTTTCTGTTCTTG
This sequence comes from Cenococcum geophilum 1.58, assembly GCF_001692895.1. Lineage (NCBI taxonomy): Eukaryota > Fungi > Ascomycota > Dothideomycetes > Gloniales > Gloniaceae > Cenococcum > Cenococcum geophilum. The sequence continues at coordinate 1,580,178 of NW_027137589.1, read as the reverse complement.
CTATACGATAATTCTTTACCTAAATTCTTCTATAGTTTTTTTTTGTTTGCACCTTATACTCTAATCCTTAAAGTCTTCTTACTTCTTAATCTTGGTATTAACTTTTTAATCTTTAGTTTAAATACTTTATTTAACTAGTAAGTCCTTTAGGTCTATATATCTGTCTCCTAATCTAGTTACTATTTATATTGCAGATTCTCTAATCTATAAAGAAGCTCCTTGCCTCTTACCTATAGGTGTCCTAATTCGTACTCCGAATTCTTAATCCCTTAGATTCTTTAATCCTAAGCTTGTTTCTAACTTAAGCTTAGCTCCAGCCTTAGTTTAACTAGGCTTACTTAGTATTCTTATCTTATCTTAAGAGTCTTAAATCTCACTCATCTTGTCTTAAGAATCTTGTATCTGTAGGAAACTTCGTCCCAAGCTTATTTATATATTTTTAAACTAAGCTACTACTCTACTCTATTGGTTATTGTCTATTATGGGTTTTTAAGCTTACCTTATCTCGTCTTAAGAATCTTAGTCGTCTCTTATCTTATCTTAAGAATCTTAAGCCTTTGGCTTCTTGCCTTTATTAAGTGCCAAAGTAGCTTACTATCTTACTTCTCTTGCGTTTTATAAAGCGATAGACATTATATCTAGTGGGGTCTTAATCCCTACTAATATTCCCTATTCTATAGTGGAATTATCCTCTACCTCTAGTATAACATCTTTAATAGCTATGTGTTTCTAGTAAACCGCTCTTATTGCCTTATCGTTACGGAATATTTCGCCTACGTTAAATTTATCGTCCTCAATATCCGATCTGTAAACTAGTTTATTAGTTCCTCTATATCTTATAGGTGCTAGCTCCTATAGCTAATAGCTTACGCCATACTTAGCGTCTTTATAAATTCGGTATGCGTTATTGTAATAAAATGTAAAACTTTTAATTAAACACTCTTTTGTTCCTCGTAGCACATTATTATTCCTCTATACGTGTATATTATCTACTATTAGTCTTATTCCCTTTATTATATAGTATCTCTAACCATCTTTGCAATCCCTTATAAAGTAACCTTATTTTCCGTAATTTATATAAGCTCCTTCTCTAAACTATTGCTTTTACTATGGAGTCTACCTAAACGTCTTCTGCTACTAAGATCCTTAGTTTAGCCTCTGCTCCTTAGTCCTATAATTACTAGATCCTTAACCTCTAGGTTTTTATAGTTTCTTACTCCATCTCTTATAGGCTTCTTTAGTACCATTTAGGTCCATTAACTCTACGCTATACTATAGTTTTTAACTTAGCTTCGGTTGTTGCGTACTCTACGCCTTATATAACTATAGAACTCTATCCTAGCCTCTCTTAGCCTATTCCCTTTAGTAAATCCAATTATTGATCTTAATCGCTTAATCTATTAGTTCCCTTAGGGTGTCCGCATCTTCTATTAGGATAATTACGTCCTAGACTTTAGCCTTAAGTCCCTGTTTATACTATGCTATAAGCGCCCTATTATTTCACTCTACTTATATCGCTAATATCTAGAACTGCGTTGTGTACTTAATTGCTAAGGTTTACTATATAATGTCTTAGAGTTTTCTTTCCGCCGTAGTTACTGCCTTTAGGTCTCCGAATATTTATATAAATCGCTCTATAAATTTATTCTAGCTTAAGAACATAAACCGTACCTCTTAGTTCGTAGTTATCATTCCGTTTACCTAGATTTCCATAAGGTAAGGCTCGAACCATTTAAGTGCTCTTCCTATTAAGAACAATCCCGCGTACGCTATTTAATCCATAGGTATTACCAGCTTTACTCCCTTCTATACTACCTTAAAGTGTATCTATATAAGAAATCCTTTAAGCTTTAATCTCTCTCCCAAGTACCTTTTAATCGATAGTAACTTAACCTTTGCTGCGCCTATCCCATTAATCCTATTTTCCAACGCTGCATTATTTTCTATTAACTAGTCGACTATTTCTTATAACTGTCCGACCGTTACAGGTTGCTATAAGTCAGTGTCTACTATACTAGTGTCGTTACCTAACCTTAAAGTAGTTGCCGCCGTTAATGGCGTTATGGTGGCTGCTTTTAGTGGCATGTTATCCGACTTTCTATATTTAATACCGTAACTAGGTAGTAATTATGTAACGGAACCTTATAGCAAGAACTACAATGGGTCCTATTATTAGGCTAGGTATATAGGAAATGCAAGTATAAAAGTCGACAAGTAATAATAACTAGTAGAGTGGTTGCCTAACAGATTAACTCTAATTGTATTCTAAGAATCACTATAAGGAAGGAACTATCTAGGTAGGGACTAAGGGTCCTTAAATACACAACCGTACTCCTATAAAATCCTTCTTNTACGTAATNTACGTNTNCTCTATCTACTNTGTTACGGATTANNNAGATCCNACAGATTATACAGATNACCCNACGTGACCTCGGTTACTATTCCTCGTCACATAGTTCTATCGGCTCCATCCTAGACCGTGCTTGTATCAACTAACTAGCTTCTTCCGTCTCTTCTCCAAGTAGTCATAACATTGTACTTAAAGCGTCCGTAACAATAGAAGGTTTATAGTATAATAGTTAAAAAATATTAAACTATTTACCAGGCTTATAAAGAAAGAGAAACTATAGGCGTAAGGAAACAAATAAAAAAAGTTATTTAAAAAACTTAAGAAGTTATTTACCTAGGAGCTAATCCTTAAGATCTACTAACTAGGACTAGATACGATTATAGAAATAGACGTATTAAACTACGTATTAGGAGTATGCTTGCTATAGAAGTATAAGGACATATAGTATCTAGTATTATATTATAGTAAAAAGATAACACTACTAGAGTTAAACTATGACGTCTATAATAAGGAGTTATTAGGTATAGTTATAGTATTTAAGAAATAGAGAGCATTCTTATAAGGCGTAGAGAAACTATTTATAGTTAAGATAGATTATAAGAACCTAACGGGGTTCCTAATAATAAAAGAACTTAATTAAAGATAGGTTAGATAGGCAAAGATACTTATAGAATACCATTTTAAGATTTAGTATACTAAGGGAACTAAAAATACAAGGGCAGATATACTTAGCAGAAAAGCTAAACTATAGAATAATGAGAAACTATTAGGAGCAATACTACGCAGAGATAAAGATAGATGGATTAGATACAATCACCCTAAACTAGTAGCAACTTAAGAGGATAACGAACTGGAAAGAGTCTACGAGATACTAAAAAGCTTTTAGGTATAGAGAATTCTAAAAGCATAATTAGAAGATCTATAGATAGATATATATAAAAATTAAGAAGCGAAATATATCCTAAAGAGCATAGTAGAGCATTTCGTAGAAGACTTCTATAAGGGAATAACTTAAGGACATAATAGAGCAACGGGCTTAATGTTAAGACTTTAGGAAGAATATATTATTAACGGAATCTAAAATATCGTAAGAAAAGTAATAAAAGAGTATCTAGATTGCTAAAGGAATAAACTAATAAGGTATAAGCTATACGGAGGGCTATAACCTATTAAAATACTAAAAAGACTATAGGAGGTTATATTATGGGACTTTATTATTAAGTTACTAAAGTTAAGAGATCCTATTACTGGATAAGGGCATAATATAATCTTAGTAATAGTAGATAAGCTTATAAAGTAGGGATACTTTATAATATATACAGAAGATATCGCTAAAATCTATATTAAGGAAGTATTTATAAGACACGGAACACTAAATAAAATTATATTGGATAGAGATTTAAGATTCGTAGTAGTATTTTAGGAGGTATTCTTAGTGGAGTAAGGAGTTAAAGCAGTAACTTCTACCGCATATTATCCGCAGACAGACGGTTAAATAGAAAAATTAAATTAGACACTAAAATAGTATCTAAGATATTATATTAATTACGTATAGAATAATTAGGTATCGCTATTATTAGTTATATAGTTTATATATAATATAACACTATAGGAAGGAATAGGCATATTACTATTTAAGGCAAATTATAGATATAAGCTAAGAATATCGTTATTACTATAATAAGTAAAGAAAATAAGTAGTACAGCTAAAGAAAAAATATAAACACTAATAAATCTTTATATAGACCTTATAGAATTAGTAAAGAAAGTATAAGAAAGAATAAAAAGGTACTATAACACTAAGAGATCTAAGGGACTAGATCTTAAGGAGGGAGATAAAGTATAGCTACTATATAAAAATTTTAAGAGTNAANNACNAAGTAAGAAGTTANACTANNTTAGACTANGACCTTTTAAAATTATATAAAGGATTTTACCGGTTACGTTTAAGTTAAACCTACCAGCTAAGATAAAAATCTACCCTATATAGTATATTATAATGCTAGAGCTAGTATATAAGAATATTAAGCCACTAGTTTATAAAGTAGATACATATAGAGAATAGGAAGAAGATAAATAGTAAGTTTTAAAGATCGTTAGTTATAAGGACATTAACGATAAAATATAGTATAAGGTTAAGTAGATAGGCTATAATAAAACTACCTAGGAACTACTAGAAAATCTAAAAAACGCTATAAGAAAGGTATAGGAGTATCGGAAGAAATTAGGTTAGGCAGTATTAATAAAAAAAGGATTACTAAAAAATAAGTCACTTAAGGGGGACCTAAAAAGAGCAGTTACTAAACTACTTAAATCTGTTTCCTTTTTGGCCAGAAGAGAATTTGTTTTTTTATTACTAAGTTCCTATAAACCTTATTTTATAAGTTTTTACTTCTTAAAACAGACCTTCTTACAAACCCTTTTAAGACGGAGTAATTAAGCAAACGCTGTAATATAGGCTTTTAGAGCCTTCTGTTCCGCGTTATAAGAGTATTTTAAATTAGTAAGAGCTTAAGATAGTTTACTATCTAGCCGTGTAGTAGTAGATTAAATATAAAACCCTAAGATAAATTAACTAGGGAATTAGACGACTATTAAGGGCAATAGGTTGCGTATATTTAGTATTAGAGATAAAGTAAATATTATAGAACAAATAAATATTTGCTTTAGTGCACTTTAAATAAAAAGACAGTTATCGCGAAGATAGACTCGCTAACGCAATATAGATTAACCCCTTTTTTAAATAACGAGAATATAGAGACAGTATAATCTTACTAAGAGATAATATTGCAGTAATAGTATAAGCACGACGTTACGCTTGCGAAGAAGAAGAAGCTTTAGGTATAATAAGTAATAATATTAACTAAATTAATTAGACGGATATTACACCTCTAGTAAATAACTTAAAGATATTAAGCGTCTTTAAGGACGAAGATAAAAAGGAGGGAGATAGTATTATAGACGCTTTAAGTATAATATTATAACTACTAGGAAAAGAGACAGAAGAAGCTAGTTAGTTAATTTAGGCATAGTCTAAAATAGAGCTAATAGAGCTATATAATAAGGAATAGTAACTAAGGTTATATAACGTTATACGCAGTATACGCAGTATATAAAAGGAACGTATATATAATATATATAACACGTACCTTATATATAAAGGGGATTTCTTAGGAGTATGGTTGTGTATTTAAAGGACTACAGTCCCTACCTAAATAGTTCTCTCCTTTGTAGTAAATCTCAGAATATAATTAGAGTTAATCTATTAGGCAACTACTCCACTAGTTATATTACGTTGTTAACTTCTTATTTACCTATATACCTAGCCTATTAATAAGTTTACCGTAGTTCCTGCTACAAGGCTTCGTTATATCTTCCTATTAAGAACGAAAATACCTATAGTAAGCCGAATCTTCCTTCCAACGTCAATAATAGCGACCCCCTACAGCTATTTAAGCTATTCTTTATAGATAAAATTTTAGATTAACTTATAGAGTATATAAATAAGAACGTGGAGCTCTACTAGACCTCAGAGGATAAGACTCTAAAGGGACGCCCGTAGAAGTGGAAGCTAATATTAAGAGTAGAGCTGTATATATACTTGGCAGTACTAATTTATATAGGGCTATATATAGAAAGCAGCATTAAGGAGTATTGGTATAAAGACTTTAGTTATATCTTAATACACTTTATTCGGAACTTTATTAGACTTAATAGATTTCGCTAAATTAACCGCTACTTCTACTGCACTAAACTACAAGAAGATAATAACAAAGCCTTCTAAAATACTTTTAAAAAGATTTAGGACCTTAGTAAGTACCTACGCGTGCTCTATAGGAAGCTCTACACCCCTAGTATGCACCTTGCCGTTAATAAGACGATTAAACGGTTTACTAGCCAAGCTCCTAAAATCGTTAATATTCCCACTAAGCCAACGCCAGAGGGCTTTAAAATCTGGGTTTTGGGCAATTAAGGCTACGTTTTTAATTAAATATTCCACGCTAAAGGTAATAAGAAAGGTCTGTATAATCTAGATAAGGTATATATAAAGGAGGAAGGCTTTTTTAAGACGCAGGTAGTAGTACTTAACTTACTATTATAAAGAGACGACCTTACTAATAAGCTACTTTATCTATTAAATAAACACATAGTTTGGCTTAATAACTTATTTATAAGCGTTAAGCTACTCTCTAGGCTTTAAGAGGTAGGAATTAGTGCATTAGAGACTATACGCACTACTAAAATAAAGCGGGAGGAGTAGGAGGAGGCTTTAGGTAAAGTTAAGGCCTAGTATAAAGCTCTAATTAAGCAAATCAGCTCCTCCCTCGCAGAACTTAAATTAGTATTTAATAACTAGATACCGTGGGGTTCTTTATATAGAGAGCTTTCTAAAGACTCTACGGTTGCTTAATTTGCCTAAAAAGATTTAAATATAGTGCTATTTATAAGTACGGTCCTTAATAGTAAGTTTACTACCTAAATAAAACTTAAGATAAGGCTCTACTACTAAAAATAATATCTGACGTTATCTATTGCAGGATATTAATTAATTAAACGGCGACAACGACGCCCTATAAAGACCTCCACCGGTACTATAATAACTTAGAAGATCTTTAGCAGCGATATAGTTAAGGAGTTATAGATTTCGCTGTTTATTAACCTTTATAATTACTATATAAAAGGCGTTAATACTACTAATTAGATAAGATCTTATTATAGCTCCCTCTAACGCTACCGCAAGACTTAAAAGCCTTAACTCTACTTCCTCCTTAATATAATTGTTACCAATTACTATAAGCTATCTTCCTACGCTACTAACGGCTAGCCGAGATAAAGTGGCTATAAGAAGTTCCTTAAACGACTTATAAACTCTCTCTTTAAGCTCTCTACCTAAATACCTTAAAACAATCGTGCGTGGGTCTCTATAGATTAAATATAGTAGTACCTAGCGATATATTATGGATATAAGGCAGTTATAATTAATATAAAGCAGATAACTTACTCTACATGCTTGGAGGTAGGAAGGAAGAGTTAAATTAAGAAGCTTTTAAGCAGGAAGCCTCTTTGTAAGCTTTTAGTAAATATAATAAAGAGATTACACGATAGTAAGAAGTTTAAGAGACCTTAAAGTCGCCAAGAACAACGTACGGTTATAGACTCTGTCAAATACCACTATGTAAAGACGGTCCGTGTTAGTAGGAACACGTAGATTGGCTTAATACTATAGAATAAGTGTCTATATATAATATATACCAACATTTTAATATATTCGTAGCTTTAGTTAAGACCTTTAGTAATGCGGCAAAACGATTAACCGCCTAGGAATGCAGCTTATTAATTAGTATACACGGGCCACAATTTATAGGACGTAAGTAATAATGTAAAGGATAGAGTATATATAGCTTTAGCGCTAGGCGCGTGGAAGGATTATAGTCTGCTTATTAAAAAGTAAGGGGTATAAGGTAGTAAACGAGAGGCCTAACGTTAGACTGGTAAGTAAGAGGCTTAGGGTAGCGGGGAGTTTTAGCAACGCGACCTCTAAAAAAAGGCGATAGAACCCTCTAAAACCGGTAGTTAGATCTCTATTTTCTTTTTTAATAGAGGAAATTTTATATATTTAATCTCCTAACGGAGACGGGCTCTATATAGTAGCTATATTAGCTATAAAAAAAGCGTAGTATAATAGATATAGGCGTAATCACCTAACCTACTTACGCTATTTACCCCCTTATATTATAGCGCTAGTAGAAACTAGTAGATTATAGCTAATAGATACTAGTATATTATAGCGGGCAGTATTACAGCGCTAGTAAAAACTAGTAGATTATAGCTAATAGATATTAGTAGATTATAGCAGATAGTTGCAGATAATTTTATATAGTTTTAAATAATTACTATTATATAACTAGAGGTATATATATAACGTTAAGCGGCGCTACCCCCTACCTCCTTTCCTTTTTTTTTAGCTTTAGATCTTTATTTATAGACAATCTAATTATATAGGCTTATATGCGTCCTTCTTACCGTGCTTATACTTTAATTAACTAAGTCGCTAATATTATTAAAGCTTAAACTACCCTTTCTTCCTAAAAAGGAACTTAAATATATCTATAGGACTATAAATAAGAATGGAACATAGAAGTAGACCTAAAGACTATTACTAGAACTTAAAGAATAGAAAAGAATAATAAGACCTATAGAATAAGCATAAACTAGAACCCCTATAAAATCCTACTAGAAGTTACCCTAATAACTATACTACTATACTAAGAAATATAGTAGCCGGTAAAGTAGCCGCAGGACCCTTAAATACCTTTAATAGTAAAATAGCAACTAACTTAAACTCCTAAGAGGAGCTTACAGCAGCTAATACTAAAATTAAATAACTTTAAGAGCTGCTTAAAGCTAAAAAAACCCTCTATACCTAGTAAAAAGTTATTAAGCACCTAAAGACTTACTATAGTCCTTAAGACCCTAGCCTAATATATAGCATTAGCATTGTTATAGTCCGTAAAGATTATAGACCCCCTATTACTTATAGATAGAACTAACCCTATATTTAATAATTAGAAGCTTTAATTATAAGATAAGCTTAAAGTTAATACAGATTACTTCCCTACTACTTAGGCTAAAATAGCCTGTATTTTTAGCTATACCAGCGGGGATATATAGACGCACCTATATCCGTAATACGTATAGAACTTAGTAAATCCCTTCCTCTCTAAAGAAGAGATAATTATCTACCTGTCTTCTATCTATAAGGACCCCTTTAAAGTATAAAATACCTAACTTAATTATAAAAGCCTAAATATAAAAATAATAGAGACCTTCTTAGCTTTTTAGACCCGCTTTCTATACCTAGCTAGCTAGGCTTAAATTTCCTAGGAAGATCTAATGCTAGACCTATTTAATAAGCTTACTCTAAACCTATAGCAAGCCGTACTACTAGTTTTTACTATTATATAAACGCTAAAAGAACTTACGGACTAGTGCTTAGCTATTAACTAAGGCCTCTACTAAATTAAGGTATATGCTAAATAGTATAAGGCCAAAAACCCTTTAAATTAAACTATAAGTAATATAAAAACGGCCCGCAATATCCTAGTATAATTAGTAACCCCTTAGCACTACTAGTACAGCCTACCGCTAATTTAGTAGCTAGCTATATAGCCAGTCCTACTATAGGTCTAGCGAATGCTTAGCCTATATATAGTAACCCCTATATATAGTCCCTTAGTAATTAAAAGGCTTACTTCTCTTATAGTTAGAAAGGCTACTATATAAAGAATTACCTAACAAATATAAAAGCGGACAAGGTCCTATTAATCTAGAAAAATAGCGTAGAGTTAGAAAAAGAGGAACCCTAAAGGAAGACTCCTCTCTAAGGTTAAAAGGGATTAATATATTATATATTAATCTAGGTTAGCTAGTTAGTAGAAAAAGCTGCACTATCCCTTATACTTTATTCTATAATAAATATTAAGTTTTAACCTTTACTTTAGCTAACTTTAAAGTAAATACCTTTACCTTAATAGATACCTAGTATACTATAAAGCTGGCTAACTTTTTAAATATACCTATTAAAGAACTACCTAAACTAATTTCTATTTATGGGTATAACGGGCGGATAGGGCTACCTATTATTATAACTATCTTACGAATTTACCTCCGTATTAACGGATAAACATAATATAATATCCCCTTCCTTATTACGGACCTAGGAAGCTATAATATAATCTTAAAAAGAAAATGGCTAGCCTATTTAGGCTTATAGCTTAATACATAGAGTAAGCGGCTTATTAAGCCTAAAACCATACCCCTAACCCCTTTTTTTATAAAAGAAATTAGTATTATAATAAAAAAAACCTTATATAGCCCTAGATTAATACTATTTACTAAGCAGATGCTATATATAGGGACTAGGCCTTTAAAAAAGATATACAGCTTAACCCGTAATAGATCTATATACTACACTACCCCTAAACTAGCTATACTACGCTACCTATATTAAAGATCTAGAAAGCTAGTAGTAACCTAGCTAAGTTAACTATAAAGGACTTAGACCCTATATAGCTATAAAGAAAAGCTAGAAATATTAAATACTATACTAAGCTAATAAATAAGAAAGATAACTTATGGAAAATAGAATATAGGCTAAGAAAGACTATAAACTCTATACTATAAAATATAACCTAATAGATATCCGTAAAGAAACTAGTAAACCTTCTACTAGTTAATATCTACTATATTAATACTATAGGATTCTACTAGAACTTAGTTTAGCCTAATACTATCGCCTTTATAACTAGCTTATATAAAATTAATTAAATAATTAAGAAAAAGGAAGGTAAGCTTAGTAGATAAAAAAGCGATCTTATAAACAAGGAACTAGTAAAATAAAAGCTACCCTATTAACACCAGAAATTTAAGAATATATTCTCTAAAGTAGTATCTAATATACTTCTACCTTACTAACCCTATATCTATAAGATTAAGATTAAGTAGGGCAAAAAAACACCTTTAGCTTTAGCCCCCTTTATAAGCAGTTTGTTACTAAATTATAGGCTCTAAAGTAGTATATTATTAATAACCTAAATAAGGGCTTTATTAAGCCTAGCTAAGCCCCTTTTACCTTACCTATTCTCTTTATTAAAAAGCTAAATAGAAAACTCCGCTTCTGTATTAACTACTATAAGCTAAATAATATAACCTATAAGGGCCGCTATCCGCTGCCCCTATTTAATAAAACTCTAGCCTAAATAAGTAGAGCTAAGGTCTTTATAAAGCTTAATATCTACTAAGCCTTCCACTAAACTAGGATAAACCTTAGGTTTAAAAATCTTACTATATTTTAGACCTATTATAGAACATATAAATATAAGGTACTCCCTTTTAAACTAACTAACGGACTAGCTATATACTAACGGTATATAAATAATATACTCTTTAACTACCTTAACGACTTCTATACGGCCTATTTAGATAATATTATAATCTATTCTAAGAACAAGCTAAAATATAAGGAGTATATCTATAAAGTCCTATAACGGCTCTATAAGGCTAGCCTCTAAGTTAATATTAAGAAGTTAAAGTTTAGTATTAAGCGTATAAAGTACCTAGGTTTTATTATTAGTATAAATAGAATTAAAGCTAACCTAGAGAAAACGGCCGTAATTAATTAGTGGGCACCCCCGCGGACTATAAAGGGGGTATAATTATTTTTAGGTTTTTATAACTTCTACTAACGCTTTATTAAGAACTATAGTAGGATTATCTAGCCTCTTAACCATCTTACTAGAAAAGACCAGCCCTTTTACTTTAACGCTATGTATAGGTAGGCCTTTAATAAGCTTAAAAAACGGCTAGTATCGGCTCCTTTATTTACCTATTTTAACCTAAAACGGCCCTTAATACTAGAAACTAACGCCCTAAACGGCGTAATAGCTAGTATTTTTTCCTAAAAGCAACTAAATAAAAAATAGCACCCTATTATATACTATTTAAAGACTATAATAGATACTAAGCTAAACTACTATATCTATAATAAAGAAATGCTAGCTATTATCTTTAGCTATTAGCTCTGGCGTATATAGCTAAAGGGGACCCCTAAGCTAATTAAGGTAGTTTTAGATTATAAGGCCCTAGAATACTTTATAATAACTAAAGCCCTTATAGCCTAGTAGACACGCTAGGCAGATACCCTATCTTAATTTAACTTCTTAATTATATATAAACTAGGCGCTATAAACCATATAAACGCTCTTATAAGACGTAAATAAAACCTAAATAACTAGACGGCTATAAAGATCCTATTATAGACTTAAACGCTACTATAACTAGAATACCTTAATCCTTAAATATAGGCAGAACTAAGTATAGACTCCTTAGGCGCTAAAATATATCCTATTAACTCCTTTAAACTTAACCTTATTAATAAACTACCACAAGCCAACTAAATAACCCCCTCTCTATAGGAGTACTATAAAAAGGTAAAAAAAATTACTAGCCTATAGTCCCTTAAAAACGGACTACTTAAGTACTAGAAATAGCTAGTAATAGCTAAGGAATAAAACTTATAGACCTAGCTTATTATTAAAGCTTATACCTAGGTCTCTATAGCCTACCCTAAAAAATAAAACCCGTAAAATTATTAATAACCACTACTACTAGCCTAAAATAGTTATAGATATTAACCGTTATATACGGAACTTATTACGGACGCTTTAAGTACAATATTATAACTACTTAGAGAAGAGTCGGAAGAAGCTAGTTAGTTAATATAAGTACGGTCCAGGATAGAACCGATAGAACTATATAACGAGGAATAGTAGTTAAGGTTACATAACGTAATCTATATAATCTATAGGATCTATATAATCCGTAACAAAGTAGATAGAGTATACGTATATTACGTATAAAAAGGATTTTATAGGAGTACGGTTGTATATTTAAGGACCCTTAGTCCCTACCTAGATAGTTCCTTCCTTATAGTAATTCTTAGAATACAATTAGAGTTAATCTGTTAGGCAACCACTCTACTAGTTATTATTACGTTATTAACTTTAATTTATATTACCTATACACCTAGCCTATTAATAAGCCTATTATAGTACTTGCTATAAGGTTCCGTTATACAATTACTACCTAGTTACGGTATTAAATATAAAAAGTCAAACAATATACTACTAAAAGCAGCCATTAACGGCGGTAACTACTTTAAGGTTAGGAGGTAACACTAGTATAGCAGATACTAACTTATAGCAACCTATAACGGTTAGACAACTATAAGAGATAGTTAACTAGTTAATAATAAATAATGCGGCGCTAGAAGAGAGGGTTAATAGGATAAAAGCAGCGAAGATTAAGCTACCATCAATTAAGAGATACTTAGGAGAAAGATTAAAGCTTAAAGGATTTCTTATATAAATGCACTTTAAGGTTACGCAAAAAGGAGCTAAGCTACTAATACCTATAGATTAAATAGCGTATGCGGGACTATTCCTATTAGGAAGGGCACTTAAGTAGTTTAAGTTTTACCTTATAGAGATATAAGCAAATAGGATAACAACTACTAATTAAGAGGTGCGGTTTATGTTCTTAAGCTAGGAAGGGTTTATAAAGCGACTTATACAAATATTTAGAGACTCAGAGGTAGTAACTATAGCGGAAAAAAAACTCTAAGATATTACGTAACGAACCTTAGCAATTAAGTATATAATATAGTTCTAAACGTTAGTAATATAAATAGAGTAAAATAATAAGGCGCTTATAGTATAGTATAAGTAAGGACTTAAGGCTAAAGTTTAGAACGTAATTATTCTAATAAAAGATGCGGATACCCTACGGGAATTAATAGATTAAGTAATTAAGATTAATAATCGGATCTACTAAAGGGAATAGGCTAAGAGAGGTTAGGATAGAGTTTTATAGTTATATAAGGCGTAAAGTACGCAATAACTAAAACTAAGTTAGAAACTATGGTATAGCGCAGAGCTAATAGACTTAAGTAGTACTAAAGAAAAGAAATAGTTTAAAGGACGACTATAAAAACCTAGAGGATAAGGATTAAGTAATTAAAGGTCTAAGGAGCAGAGGCCGAACTAGGGATTTTAGTAGTAGAAGACGTTTAGGCGAACTCTATAACAAAAAAAATAGTTTAAAAAAGGGGCTTATATAAATTACGGAAAACAGGGTTATTATATTAAAGACTATAGAAGTAGTTAAAGTTACTATATAGTAAAAGGGATAAGACTAGTAAACGATATATATATATAGAGGGATAATAATATACTGCGAGAAACAAAAGAATATTTAATTAAAAGTTTTACATTTTGTTATAATAACGCATACTAAATTTATAAGGACGCTAAGTATGGCGTAAGCTATTAGCTATAGGAGCTATACTTAATAGAATATAGAGGAACCAACAAACTAGTTTATAAATCGGATATTAAGGATAATAAATTTAATATAGGCGAAACATTTTACAATAATAAGGTAATAAAGGTGGCTTACTAAAAGTATATAGACCTCGGAGATATTATATAAGAGGTAGAGAATAATTCCACTATAGAATAGGGAATATTAGTAGGGATTAAGACCCTACTAGATATAATGTCTATCGCTTTATAAGACGTAAGAGAAATAGGACAGTGAACTACTTTAGCACTTAATAAAGGCAAAAGGCCAAAAGCTTAAGATTCTTAAGACGAGATAAGAGATAACTAAGATTCTTAAAATAAGATAAGGTAAGCTTAAGGACCCATAACGGACGATAACCGATAAAGTAGAGCAATAGCTTAGTTTAGTAATATACGAATGAGCTTAGGACGAAGTTTCCTAAAAATATAAGATTCTTAAGATAAGATAAGTGAGATTTAAGACTCTTAAGATAAGATAAGAACACTAGTAAAGCCTAGTTAGACTAAGGCTAGAGTAAAGCTTAAGTTAGAAGCAAGCTTAGGATTAAGAATCCTATAGGACTAAGATTTTTAGATAAGAATAAGGACTATTAAAGAATATAACACCAAGATTAAGAAGTAAAAAGACTTTAAGGATCTATCTATAAGACGCAAACTAAAAGAAACCATAAAAGAATTTAGACAAAGAATTATTGTATAGTAAGAGCAGAAACTAAATAAGAGATCTAGCACATTAGGATATATAAGGGATAGAGCACTAGTATAAATAATTACTAATAGGCTAAGAGTAGGCACACTAAGAGCTAAGTGGCTTACTAAATTAGAAAATAAAGAGGATCTAGGGATTCCTACTAGGTTTAAAGAACGATATATAAAAGGTTATTATAATATAGTAATAAGAAGATACTTTCTTACGGACAAGCCGTATATACTCTAATAGCTATACTAAAAGTGGTATAGACAGCGACATAATAATAAGTGGGAAGATTTCTATATATAGTTAGATAAAAGAGTTATTTAGGACCACCCAATTATAAAGAAGGCTATAACTTATATTAAAGGAGCCTTAATTATAACGTTAAAGGATCTAGAGAAATAATTAGAGGACTAAAGAAGCGAGAGATATATTTTAGTACCTACGAATAAAGTTATAACGTTTAGATTAATACGGCAAAGGTTTAAACTTAAAAATAAAGATAAGTTAAAAGTTAACACAAAGCACCTAGCATACTATACGCTATCGTGGATTGCATATATAGACGATATATATAAGATATATAAGAATCTAAAGGAAAAGAATTAGAAATACTTTATAAGGATATATTAGGCGCTAGAGAAGCAATAGTATAAAAATACTAAGTATATACACGGCTAGTATCTAACAGAAGTTTAAGAGTTAGGAGACTTAATACTTTAGCCAGAAAGATTCCTTATAGAAGAATACTTAAATAGATAATAGTGGTAGAAATACCTAGAGAATATATATCTATGGTATATAGAGGACAAAAAGCAAACTAGGTATTAGCTAAAGAGTAAGCTAAATATAGTAGGATTAAGTAGCTAATAGTTAGGAAAAGTAGAGGCCTATAGGACTAGAGGGAGCCAGTAGTAGAGCCTTAGACCCTTAAAGGAATTTAAGAACGACACTTAAATTTATAAGTTAAGTAGTAAAATCAGCAGTTTAAAGCGCTAATAGATAGTAGAGTAACGCGAAACCATATCTTACTAGTAGTAGTTAAGAGAATAGAATTACCCTATAAATAGAAGGAGCAACCTTACCTATTAGTTACAATTTTAGGAGATCCAATAGCCTATAGAGGAGGGATTATTAATCTTAAAATAGGACCTATTTAAATAACCATTAAAGGAAGACGAATTAAGATATCTTTTAATATCCTACTATTAGGACGGGATAAGGTAGTATTAGGAATGCCTTAGTTACAGGAATATAATCTAAAGATTAATTAGATTATAGGTTAGGTTAATATTAGAGATACTTAACGCCGTAAGATATAATAGTAAACTAAGTTAATATAGTACTAAGTCAGAGCAATATATAAAAAGACTAAGTGAGGCTTAAGTTATATACCAAAAAGATACTATAAGTATAGTAAGAAACTATAGTTACCAGAAAGTAAGAAGCTGTTAGTATATAATAATAATAATTCATTGCTTAACGTCCGATTCGGATCCCTACTGGGCCCACGCGGACTACTCCTTATTTACATATGGGGAGAAAACTCTATTTAAGAAAAATAAGAAAACCCCGTGATCCATCTCCCCGCCTTTTGGGACTCGCCTACTTAGCGCCTACGAGTCGCCTGTGGTGCTCTACTACCTTACTGTTTAACCTCCTTGGGAACCACTGCTGCCGTAACAAGCCTACGGACGCGCTAGTATCACAAACTTTTACTCTACTACTGTAGAGTTACTAGGGGGCACCTGCTGCTCGCCCCCTTGCCTTCTATTACCATTTCCCTTGCAACCCGGAACTGATTTAGCACATTTTGACTAATAAGCTACTAGGTGACCGCCTTGAGGCCTTTTTGTGTTGAGAGCAGTGTATTATAGTTCTCTGTGCCAGCTGCTGAGAGCATTGTTTCTCGATTGGTGCATAGGGGGCATAGCAGTATTACGTGTTTTGGTGTCTGTCTTGGCCAGCCACATTCGCATCTCGGGCTACCTACTAGGACACCCACCCAGTAAAGCCAATCTTTTAGTCCTATTATTCCTGTTCTTAAGAGTGTTGCTATTGTGTTTTCTGCCTTTGTTAGGCCTTCTCAGAGCCCTTGGGTATTTACCCCCCATGGCGTTAACCATGCTATGGCTTGGGTTCGTCTTGCCTGAGTCAGCCTCTGTACCTTCGACTCCCATTCGCCTCTCCAGCGTTGGTCCAACCAGTATTGCATTGCGGTAGATGGTTTCCCGGCGTTCTTGCGTGTTCTACTTTGGCTCCTTTCTCTGTCTTGCTGTTGTCTTTGCTGACCTCTTGCGCGTCTCCCTTCCTAGCTGTTAGTATATATAGCATAGGACTATAAGATAGAGTTAAAACTAGGAATAAGTCTAAGGTTCTTTCTAACCTATAAGCTTACAGAAAAGAAGTCTAGAGCACTTAAAGAGTTTATTTAGGAAAACTTATAAAAGGGATATATTAGACTATCGCAGTTATTAGTAGGTTATCCAGTACTATTTATACTAAAGAAAAATAGCAAACTTAGGTTATACATTAACTATAAGCAGTTAAATAGCATCACTTAAAAGAATAGGTATTCTTTACCCTTAATTAGCAAAATCTAGGATTAGATAGGTAATACGCAAATCTTTACAAAGATAGATCTAAGATAGGCGTACTATTAGATTAAAATTAAGAAAGGTAATAAATGGAAAGCAGCCTTTAAATTAAAGGAAGGACTTTATAAGCTATTAGTTATATAGTTTAGACTTATAAATATACCAGCAATGTTTTAGAAATATATTAATAATATATTAGGAGAGCACTTAGATGAATTTATTATAGTATACCTTAACAACATTATTATCTACTTAATAACTAAGGAAGAATACGGGGAATACGTTAAATGGGTCTTAAAGAGACTATAGAAAAAATAAATACTAGTAGCAATTAAGAAATACAAGTTCTTTATAAGGAAGACAGATTTTATTAGATTTATTATTAAACTAGGCCAACTTGGTATAGATTTAAAGAAGATTAAGGCTATAGTAAATTAGTAAAAACTAGAGAATATAACACAGCTAAGGTTATTTTTAGGGTTTTACAATTACTGCAGAAGGTTTATAGCGTAATAGTTAAAGGATATTAAACCATTTACGCAGTTAATAAAGAAAGAAGAACTATAGGCATAGGGAAAGAAACAGCAGAAATTATTTAAGAAAGTTAAAGAATTATTTACTTAGGAGCCAGTTCTTAAAATCTATTAACTAAAGTTAGAAACGGTTATAGAAACGGATACATTAGACTTTATACTAGGGGTATACTTTATACAGAAATATTAAGATAGATAGCACCTAGTAGCATACTATAGTTAGAAAATAACACTACTAGAGTTAAACTATAATATCTATAATAAGGAGTTATTAGGTATAGTTACAGTACTTAAAAAATAGAGAGCATTCTTATAAGGTATAGAAAAACTATTTATAGTTAAAATAGATTATAAAAACCTAATAGGATTCCTAATAATAAAGGAACTTAACTAAAGGCAGGTTAGATAGGTAGAGATACTTACAAAATACTATTTTAAGATTTAGTATACTAAGGGTATAGACAATATATAAGCAGACGCTCTAAGTTAAAAGGCTAAACTACAAAATAATAAAAAGCCATTAGGGGCTTTACTATAAAAAGATACAGACGGATTAATCAGGTATAATCATCCAAAAATTATAGCAACTTAGGAAAATAATAAACTAAGAAAAGTCTACAAGACACCAAAAAGCTTTTAGGCATAAAGAATCTTTAAGGCACAGCTAAAAAAACAGTTAAAATACCTAAAGGAAGAAATACTGTATAAACACAGAGAAGCAAAGTATATCCTAAAAATCATAGTAGAGCATTTTATAGAAGATTTCTATAAGGGAATAACTTAAGGACATAATAGAGCTATAGGCTTAGTATTAAGACTTTAAGAGGAGTATATTATTAATAGAATCTAGGGCTTAGCGTAAAAAGTTATAAAGGAATATCTAGATTACTAAAGAAATAAACTAATAAGGTATAAACCGTATAGAGGGCTATAACCTATTAAAATACTAGAGAGACTATAGGAGATTATATTATAGGACTTTATTATTAAGTTACCAAAGTTAAGAGATTCTATTACCAGACAAAATTATAATATAATCTTAATAATAGTAAATAAGTTAACTAAATAGGGCTACTTTATAGCATATATAGAAGAAATATTAGCGGAAGATATCGCTAGAATCTATATTAAGGAAGTATTTTTAAAACATAGAGCACTAAGTAAAATTATATCGGATAGAGATTTAAGATTTATAATAGCATTTTAAAAAGTATTCTTAGCAGAGCAAGGAGTTAGAGCAGTAACTTTTACCGCATATTATCCGCAGATAAATAGTTAAATAGAGAGATTAAATTAGACGCTAGAATAGTATCTAAGGCATTATATTAATTATATATAGAATAATTAGGTATCGCTATTACCAGTTATATAGTTTATATATAATATAACACCTTAAAAAGGAATAGGCATATTACTATTTAAGGCAAATTACGGATATAAGCTAAGGTTATTATTATTATTATAGTAAGTAAAGAAAATAAGTAGCATAGCTAAGAAAAGAATAAAAATATTAATAAATCTTTATACAAACCTTATAGAATTAGTAAAGAAAGTATAAGAGAGAATAAAAAAGTACTATAATACTAAGAGATCTAAGGGACTAGATNTTAAGNAGGGAGATAAAGTATAGCTACTANANAAAANTTTNAANAGTTAANAACTAAGTAAGAAGTTAGACTATATTAGACTAGGACCTTTTAAAATTATATAAAGGATTTTACTAGTTATATTTAAGCTAGACCTACTAGCTAAGATAAAAATCTACCCTATATAGCACATCGCAATACTAGAGCTAGTATATAGAAATATTAAGCCACTGGTTTATAAAGTAGATATATATAGAGGATAGGAAGAAGATAAATAGTAAGTTTTAAAGATTATTAGTTATAAGGACATTAATAATAAAATATAATATAAGGTTAAGTAGATAGGCTATAATAAAACTACCTAGAAACCACTAGAGAATTTAAAGAACGCTATAAGAAAGGTATAGGAGTATTAAAAGAAATTAGGTTAGGTAGTATTAATAAAAAAGGATTACTAAAAAATAAGTCACCCAAGGGGGACCTAAGAAGAGTAGTTGCTAAGCTACTTAGATCTGTTTCCTTCTCGGCCAAAAGAAAATCCGTTTTTTTATTGCTAAGTTCCTATAAACCTTATTCTATAAGTTTCTACTCCTTAAAACGAACCTTCTTATAACCCTTCTTAAGATAGATTAACTAAGTAAACGCCGTAAAACGAGACTTAAGAGCCTATTACTAAGCATCAGCAGCCTCCCGTTCTGCGTTATAAAAATAATATAATTCCGCTAGGGTAATAAACAGTTTATTATCTAGCCGTATAGTAGTAGATTAAATATAAGACCTTAAGATAGATTAGTTAAGGAACTAAATAACTATTAAGAGTAATAAGTTGCGTATATTTAGCATTAGAAATAAAGCAAATGTTATAGGACAAATAAATATTCGCTTTAGTGCACTTTAAGTAAAAGAACGGTTATTGTAAAGATATACTCGCCAATATAATATAGACTAACCCCTCTTTTAAATAATAAGAATACGGAGATAGTATAATCTCACTAAAAGATAATATCGCGGCAACGGTGTAAATATAATAAGTAGTTAAGGATAAAGAAATTGCTTTAGGTATAATAAGTAACAATATTAACTAAATTAATTAAACGGATATTATACCTCTAGTAAACAACTTAGAGATATTAGAAATCTTTAAAAATAAAGATAAAGAGAAGGGAGATAATGTTACGGACGCTTTAAGTATAATATTATAACTACTTAGAGAAGAGTTAAAAGAAGCTAGTTAGTTAATATAAGCACAGTCTAAAATAAAACCGATAGAACTATATAACGAGGAATAGTAGCTAAGGTCACGTAACGTAATCTATATAATCTATAGAATCTATATAATCCGTAATAAAGTAGATAAAGCATATGTATATTACGTACAAGAAGGATTTTATAGGAGTACGGTTATATATTTAAGGACCTTTAATCCCTAT
Source organism: Cenococcum geophilum 1.58 (assembly GCF_001692895.1). Classification (NCBI taxonomy): domain Eukaryota; kingdom Fungi; phylum Ascomycota; class Dothideomycetes; order Gloniales; family Gloniaceae; genus Cenococcum; species Cenococcum geophilum. Next base: position 1,559,067 of record NW_027137589.1, on the reverse strand, counting down.
CTAAATAGTTCCTTCCTTATAGTAATTCTTAGAATATAATTAGAGTTAATCTATTAGGCAACTACTCTACTAGTTATTATTACATTATTAACTTTAACTTACATTACCTATATACCTAGCCCATTAACGAGCCTATTATAGTACTTACTATAAGGTTCCGTTATAGAACTATAATAGCTACTATAGATCTATAATCCTATAAGATAAGACCCTAGGACTATTAAAACTACTCCTAATACTAAAACGCCCCTAGTAGTATATCTTTATAGACTTTTATAAGCTACCTATAGACCGTAATAAATACAATATAGTTATAATTCTAGTTAACCGCTTTAGTAAGCGCCTATTTTTAATCCCATATTATAAGAATATTTATTAGTTATATAGGGTGACTCACCAATAACGACTACTCGAGTAGGTTACAGTAATGTTAGTTAATAAAGCTTATTTATTAAAATAAGGGAGGGCGAGGAGCTTAAGACTCCTCGCCACGCTAGTGCCGCGGCGTCACGTAATAATTGCTTGCCTTATTCCCGACACTAGCAACTCTTCTTTTATAGTTGCCATCTATATATAAATACTGCTTAACTAGCGTAACAAATACCAATCCTCCTTACTTACTATTGCTATTATAATATAAGTCTCACTATCCTAAAATTTGCCTCTTAGCATATAGTGCTTTCTTGCTTAGAGTTATAAGTATATATTATATTAGGGCCGCCAAGGCGCTATTTATAAGCGAGCCAATAGCGATTTTTTATCCCAGGGATGGAAAATTCTAATTAGCTAGGTTAAGTTAGGGTCTATAAAATCTGGCTAATTAAACAACTTTAACCGGCGGTTAAAGTTCCTAGATATCTTAAGACCTTACATAACTAAGAAATTTCTAAAGACTCCCTTTTAACCTAACCTTTAACTTATATATATAGAGTATTCGTATTAATAAACGTCTCTAGTGCCTTATTTAGGTTCGCCTTTGTTATTATATCTACTAGGTTATTTTAGCTATTAATCTATTAAATCTTAAAGAGTTCTTAACACTTATAGGATTACTAAAGTGCTATAATATCAATTATAAGGCGCTTTTCCTTTATAGTACTAAGCTTAACTAAACACTTATAGAGAGAATATAAGTCGGTGCACACGATTATAGAGATAACAGAAAGTTTAAGTCGGTCTATAATTATCTTTAAGGTAGTTCCAATTGCAATTACTATATTAACTCCGCTAACCATTTTATATATCTCTAACGCTAGAACGCTTTAAGTAACGTATTTACTCTTAGTTAAACTCTAATAAATAAGATTACTATAAATTGTAAAGTTATTCTCTCTAGTAGATTTATTTGTAATAATAATCTTATATCCTAGCTAGGAGCTAAAATCTTTATTATTTATAAACGATTTATTAACAAATATAAAGAGCTTAGCAGTGGGAAGATTAATAGGCACGTAGAGTAGTCCCTAATTAAGATAGTTTATTTACCAGAAAAGACGTTTATTTAGGGCAAGAACGTTATCCTTAGTTAGTTCCTAGTATTAGGTGGCAATAGAGAGATTAAATAAAGCCTTAGGTTAATAGATAGAAGTAATATAAGCTCCGCGAGCGCGTTACTCCACATATCCTTATTTTGGAGAGTTAACGTTAATAACGTTAATCTTTTTGCCTTAACCCTTCTAGCGTAAAGCAATAGAATCCTCATTTAGGGAGAGGATGCATCTATTAAAAAGTAATAGTGTTATTAAATTAAGCTTTTTCTTTAGCTTTACTATAAGATTTGCCTTTATTAGCTCGTTTTCTTTAAGAGCTAAAAACTAGTCATCTCCTAAGATAATTATATTATTAGTTTATATACTGACAATTCTAAATAAAGTTCTTATAGTTATAATAAGGAAGTAGGGATTAAATATAGAAGTAGTTATTAAAAGCTTCTCTTTATAGTGCTTGCTATAGGTAGCCTACTAATAAGTTCCTACCTCTGTAATTCCATATAATGGCTTAAGTATAACTATAATTATATCTTTGGGATATTAGTAGCGAATTTGCTCTAGAAGGTATGCTAATATTAAGCGCTAAAGGTGCGTCTCTAATTAGGTGTAGGCCTAAGTAATATCTCGTAAATAGACCGCTATTCTATTCTTTATTAGGGAGGGAGCTAGTGCAATAATAACTTGCTAACTAGCTCGTTAAATTATAGGAGATTGCGTAAGAATTACCTCCTTACTATTATTATTATAACCTTAGATAATAAGCCTTAATTTCTTAAATAGGGTGTTAGTAGCTTTGCCCTTAATCTTATTAACTATTCTTAACTTAAAGATGCGAACTCTATTAAATTTAATAGGGTTATACTTCTTAAATTTAAAGACTCCTCTTATAATAAGGCTATCGATCTCCTACTTATTAGATACTTAGAAAGGAGCTCTAAAAGTTATAATATAATCTTCCTTTTAGAGCTGTTTTGCGAGCTTAAAGTTAGCCTTCTCCTTAGCTGTTATAAAGGCCATTAATAGTATAACTCTATTCTTAATGGCGGCAACAAAATGCTCTTTAAAATTAATAAGATATTAGCAATTTTATAATCCCTTTAGGCGACCTCTACCGCGTTATAGTTGCGGTATATCTACTATAATTATATTAAAATTGTGGTCGCCTTCTAGAGCATATTAATTATAGCTCTTTTTTAGGGTATCTTCTATAGCATCCTATAAAGGCTTAGAACTATTATCTTTATAATAAGGCTTAATAACAGTTAAACGGAATTAAGTAGGTCCGTAAGGCATCTAAATAGTATAAGTTTAACTATTAATTATAATAAGTTAATATAGGCCTAACTATTCTCCCTTCTTACGCTATACGCGTACCTTAGACTAGAGTAGCAGATTAAGCGTAGTTAAGGTATTTAGGCCATTTCTTATTCCTAGTATATTATTAACCTAGCGTATAGCGTAGAGACGTTATACCTCCTTCGTTGCCTTATAAATAGCCTTAGCTTATTATATAATAAAGGGGGATAGTAGAGAATTGTTAGTTATTTAAGGGTAGGCGCTAAAGACTAGTAATATAGGTATAAGTCTATCTAGGCCAGCAAAATTATTAATAGCTTTAACAGCTATTTATAAGGTAAGTTTTTTACTAGCGTCCTTTAGTTTTAAAGAGATAATCTTATATATACGGCGTAATAGTGTGTAATATCGCTCTACTTTTCTAATACTATTATATGCCTTAATAGGGACTTCCTTAACCTTAATTGCCATTACCTTTATCTATTATTAAAACTCTATAGATAAGAAGTTCTTTTTTATATTATAGATGATTTAATTAGGGGGTCCTAAGTAGATATTAATCTAGTATAATTATAGGGTATCCTATACGTTTCTAGCTAATATATCCTTTAAGAAACGTGCGGCTTAGAAGGAGGTTAAGAAGTTAATAACTTAGAGTACTAGCTTACCGCTAAGGTATATAATATTAACGATAATATAGAAGTTAAAGTTGTAATTATCTTTAAGGGTAAACTTAAATCGGCTAGGGGACTTCTAGTTTATTTAGTAGTAATAGTAGTACTTTATAAAATGCTTAATTGCCTTAACCTTAACTTTATAGCCTACTTGCTAAAGAACCCTAAGCAGTTAGTAAATAGATAGGTAGCTAAAATAACGGTATAGTTAGCGTAACTCTAACTTAGTTAAGTAGCTTTAAATAACACTCTTCTCTAGTTAATAAAGGAGTAACTAGGGGTAACCCTACTTACGCATAATAAGTACCTAATTATCTCCCTAAATAAGTACATTTTTAAGGTTATTAAGCTTAACGCCTAATTTATTTATATCTCTAATGCAAAATAGAAATAGGGTATTTATAGAAATAATATAAAAAGTAATATACCCTAAGGGGGTTTAGACCCTAATTATGCCAAAAAAGATTGCAGTACCCTTACTAAAACGAATTGTATATTAGTTTACCGTTAAATAGTTAATCTAAACAGAGCTATTAAGCTGCTAAAGGGCTTGAACTTAAGGTTTTCCTACTATAGATACTCCTGCGGCTCTAGTATCTAGCATAATACTATAGAAGACATTTGCTGAGTATCTATTATTAAAGGAGAACGCGGAACTCTCCCTTGGCTTATTAAAGATATTTAACTTTGTAATAGAATGGAGCGTAGATTAGTTATTAAGAATGGTAATGGTTTATTTGCTATTTACCTTACTATACTTAGTAAAGTATTAGTTAGGTAAATAGTCCTTAATTTCTATATCTATAAGGAGCTATTTAGCCTTATTAACCTTACCCTTAAGATCTTCTACGCCTTTATATTAAACCAGGAAACTTTAGAAGTAGGCCGTAGTAACCTCGCGATTTCTAACATTTCTTATATTTTGGCGAAACTTATTATATACCTCCTTTTGCTTATTAAGAGAATGCCTAGTTAACCAGCAATTCGGTTTCTTATAAATATAATACTTCTTCTAGCGATTACTTTAAAATAAACCTCTATAAGGGCCTCTACCTTTACTTTATAGTTATTAATTATACCCTCTACCATATTATCTACCCCGGCCACTATATATTCGATTAGTCTAGTTATAATTATATTAGTTAGGTGGGTCGATTAAAGTAGGTTAAAGTTAGGCGTTAAATTACTATACTTCTTAAGAGCGTAGAGCGGTGCTAATAAAAGATCTTAATTAAGTATATACTCCTTTATAAGTATTTATAGAATTAAAGAGTATAAGGTTATATTCTTTAACGCCTTAGTATACGCTAATAACCTCTTAATATAATTTAGATAAACTATACTAAATTATCTAAAGTTAATTAAAGAGCTTTTAAAAATAATTAAGCCGGGGGACACCTAGGTTTGTAGTAATAATCCTTAGAAAGGTAGTCTCTCTCTATTCTAATATATACTACTACTTATTCTCCTCTATTTTAAAATAGTATCTTAACTTATATATTATACGGTCGAAATTATATCCTTTTCCTACTAAATAATTATAATAGAAGGTACTAGCTTGGCCCTTAAGTATAACGGAATAGGCGTTATAGTATTAATTAGACTCTATTTCTACCTTCTAGTAATAGTTATAGAAGATACGTAGTTTCGAATTAAGAATATTATATAATTCTCTACTAAACTTCTTCTCCTAATCCAAGTAGAGCTTTATAAGCTTTATAAGCAATTTTAAACTACCTCTAATTTAAGATTAAGATAGAGGAGGTGGGAGTTATATTATAGGCTGCAGTGGGGATATAGGTCTAGTTGGTAGAGTCTAAGGGTTATTAAATTGTAAAGTAATAGGATCCTGTGTCTGCTCTTATTAGGGTATAGTATCTAATATTAAGGTTATAGGTTAAATTAGATACAGAGGAATTAAAGGCGAAGGTAGGTTTATCTCTAGAGGTATATTACTTAGGTTCCATTATAAGTTAAGCTTCCTTATAGTGCGTAGTTGGTGCTTAATCTCTTATAGAGTCTATTTGTGCTCTTTTTTTACGTTAATAACCTACTCCTAAATATTATCTTTAATAATACCCCCATCTATTGGTATAAATACTCTATACTCCCGTAAGAAGTTACGGAAGTCTTATATAATATCCTTTTTTATAGGAGTCTATATTTCCTTTATCCATCTAATAAAGTCCTCCTTTATACAATACTATAGCATAGTATCGTTGTATTTACTGTCTTTATAGTATACTATACGGTATAATAAGAATCCATTTAGGTCCTGTTGCTTAGCGTTTATAAAGTTAATTATATCGGTATTCTATATTTCCGGGTTAATGTCCTTCTTATACTTCTTTAGATAGGTTAACGCTATAGTAGGTATAGAATCGATGGGGTGTTGTATATCGAAGGTAGGTAGGATTTTCGGTTTTATAGGATCTCGTAGGTTTACTATTAAGAGGTAGGCAATTCGAGATATTGTTTAACGCGTTTTAGACGTCATTTAACGCGTTTTAGACGTTAACTTAGGACCGTAGGTTTAGTAACACTTCTGACCTAAAGTACTTAACTAAATCTTCGTAAACGTGGTTGTTCTATATAATAGACGCAACTTAGTATCTCCTAGTACTTAGTAATACTTCTATTACTAGTTTTCCGTAAGTTTAAAGTAGCACAGTATCGCCGGGATCCATTCTATATAAGCGCATATAGCACCCCTATATAAGACTGTCTCTTTTATTTAAAAACCTAGCTGCTCTGTAGTTGACTATATATTCAACCACTAATTAGTATTAGTTATATAGGGTAACTTACCAATAACGACTACTTAAGTAGGTTATAGTAATATTAGTTAATAAAGCTTATTTATTAGAATGAGGGAGGGCGAGGAGCTTAAGACTCCTCGCTACGCTAGTGCCGCGGCGTTACGTAATGACCGCTTGCCTTATTCCCGACAATATTAATACTAAAGAAGCGGCCTAACTATATATTTACTACGTCTACTAAATCTATAGACTACTAGATACTATTATATCCAATTATAGGCTATAATTTATATTAGCTTTTTAGAATAAGTTTACCTAAATCTTAGGTATTAAGCTAAAGCTTTTTATAGTATACTACCCCCAGATAGATAGTTAGACGGAAATTATAAATTAATACTTAGATTAGAGACTTCGGCCTTTTATTAACTACTTTTAAGATAACTAGGCTAAACTGCTACCCCTAATAAACTATACCTAAGCAACCCCACCCTATAACTCCATAGGATTTGCCCCTATTTAACTAAAATAGGCTACTTACCCTATATAATAATATAATAGTAGGCAAATAAGTATAGGTAAGAGCCTAATTTTACCATAGAAGATATAGTCTAGGTTATAACAAAGAGCTAGAAGATAGAACAACCTAGCTATAAGCTAAACTATTAGATAATAGGACTGTGTAAGGTTTTTAAAAAGATAGGTAACTTATATAAGGTAAAGCTCCTAAATCTAATCAAGGTTTACCCTATTTTTTCTTTAAATAAACTACGGAAAGCTATTGTTGGTTTTATAAGGTAATATTACATATCTATAAGTTATAGACAGTATAATAATTGTTAGTTAATATTCTTTTATTAGAATAAGAAAGGGCGAAGAGCTTAAAACTCCTCGCCACGCTAGTGCCGCGGCGTTACGTAACGACCGCTTGCCTTATTCCTAACACTAGCAACTCTTCTTTTATGGTTGCCATTTATATACAAATACTGCTTAACTAGCGTAACAAATATCGATCCTCCTTACTTATTATTGCTATTATAATATAAGTCTTACTATCCTAAAATTTACCTCTTAGCACATGGTGCTTTTTTGCTTAAAGTTATAAGTAGACATTATATTAGGGCCGCTAAGGCGCTAGTTATAAGCAAGCTAATAGCGATTTTCTATACTGGGTATAGAAAATCCTAATTAGCTGGTTAAAATTAAGGTCTATAGAATACTATACTCTTACTCCCTTTTAACCTAACCTTTAACTTATATATATAGAGTGTTCGTATTAATAAACGTTTTTAGAGCCTTATTTAGGTTTGCCTTTATTATTATATCTACTAGGTTATCTTAACTATTAATCTATTAAATCTTAAAGAGTTTTCGCCGTTTATAGGATTAATAAAGTGCTATAATATTAATTATAAAGCGCTTCTCCTTTATAGTACTAAGCTTAACTAAATACTTATAGAGGGAGTATAANTCGGTATATACAATTATAGGGATAATAGGAAGTTTGAGTTAATCCATAATTATCTTTAGGGTAGTTCCAATTATAATTACTATATTAACTCCGCTAACTATTCCGTATATCTCTAACACTAGAACGCTTTAAGTAATATACTTACTTTTAGTTAAGCTCTAATAAATAAGATTGCTATAGATTATAAAGTTATTCTCTCTAGTAAATTTGTTCGCGATAATAATCTTATATCCTAATTAGGAGTTAAAATCTTTATTATTTATAAACGATCTATTAATAAATATAAAGAGCTTAGCGGTAGGAAGATTAATAGGCATATAAAGTAGTCCCCGATTAAAATAGTTTATTTACTAAAAAAGACGTTTATTTAGGGTAAGAACGTTATCCTTAGTTAGTTTCTAGTATTAGGTGGCAATAAAGAGATTAAATAAAGCCTTAGGTTAATAGATAGAAGTAATATAAGCTATATAAGCGCGTTGCTCTATATATCCTTACTTTAGAGAATTAGCGTTAATAATGTTAATCTTCTTATCTTAACCCTTCTGGCGTAAAGTAATAGAATCCTTATTTAGGGAGAGGGTATATCTATTAAAGAGTAATAGTATTATTAAATTAAGCTTTTCCTTTAGATTTGCTATAAGATTTACCTTTATTAACTTATCTTTTTTAAGAGCTACGTTAGGAAAAAATTTAGCAGCATTTAGCCAGCATTTTCAGCATTTCGTAGCATTTTATAGTATTTAAAACAGACTATAACGGAACCTTATAGCAAGAACTACGATAGGTTCGTTAATGGGCTAGGTATATAGGAAATGCAAGTACAAAAGTCAATCAACGTAATAACAACTGGTGGAGTGGTTGCCTAACAGATTAACTCCAATTATATTCTAAGAATCACTATAAGGAAGGAACTATCTAGGTAGGGACTAAGGGTCCTTAAATACACAACCGTACTCCTAAGAAAGTTATTGCTCTATTTACTCTATCTGCTCTATTCGCTCTATAATAGATTTTATAGATTATATAGATTATATAGATTACATTATGTAACTTTACTTATTATTCCTTATTATATAGTTTTACGGGTTCTATTCTAGACTGTACTTATATTAACTAACTAGCTTCTTCCAACTCCTCTCTAAGTAGTTATAATATTATACTTAAAGCGTCCGTAACACTATCTCCCTTCTCTTTATCTTCATCCTTAAAGATTCCTAGCATCTCTAGGTTGTTTACTAGAGGTATAATATCCGTCTAATTAATTTAGTTAATATTATTACTTATTATACCTAAAGCACCTTCTTCTTCCTCTACAGCCCGTCGGTCTCGTACCGTTACTATAATATTGTCTCTTAGTGAGATAATACCATCTCCGTGTTCTTATTATATAAAAGAGGGGCTAGTTTGCGTTATATTGGCGAGTTCTTTATCCTAGCAACCTTCCTCTTATTTAGAGTGCACTAAAGCGAATATTCAGTCATCCTATAACGTTTGCTCTATTTCTAATATTAAATATACGCAACCTATTACTCTTAATAGTTATCTAGTTCCCTAATTAATTTATCTTAGGGTTTTATATTTAGTTTAAGGCAGAAAAACTTAAGGGTAATCTTGCCGCAGCACTAGCGGAAGCCTATCGTCGATCTAAAGAATCTGCTTATGCCCTTAAGGCTTAGTAATCTGCCTTTGTAAAAGTTTAGCGTCTTTAACGCGTTTATAAGAAGGTTCGCTCTAAGGAGTAAAAACTTATAAAATAAGGTCTTTAGGAACTAGGTAATAAAAGAACGGATTCTCCTCTAACAGAGAAGGAAATAGATCTAAGTAGTTCAGCAACTGCTCTTCTTAGGTCCCCCTTAGGTAACTTATTCTTTAGTAATCCTTCTTTATTAATACTGCCTAACCTAATCTCTTCTAATACTCCTATACCTTTCCTATAGCGTTCTTTAAATTCTCTAGTAGCTTCTAGGTAGTCTTAGTATAGCCTATCCACTTAACTTCGTACTATGTTTTATTGTCGACGTCCTCATAGCTAATAATCTTTAAAACTTGCTATTCGTCTTCTTCCTATCCTCTATACGTGTCTACTTTATAGACTAGTAGCTTAACATTCCTATATACTAGCTCTAGCATTGCGATATACTATATAGGGTAGATCTTTATTTTAGCTAGTAGGTTTAACTTAAACGTAACCAGTAAAATCCTCTACGTAATTTTAAAAGGTCCTAGTCTAACATAGTCTAATTTCTTACTTAGTCGTTAACTCTTGAAATTTTTATATAGTAGCCATACTTTATCTCCCTCCTTAAGATCTAGTCCCTTAGATCTCTTAGCATTATAGTACTTTTTTATTCTCTCTTATACTTTCTTTACTAATTCCATAAGGTCTATATAAAGATTTATTAATATCTTTATTCTTTCTTTAGCTGTACTACTTATTTTCTTCGCTTGCTATAGTAACAATAATATTCTTAGCTTATATCTATAATTTGCCTTAAATAGTAATATGCCTATTCCTTCTTAAGGTGTTGCATTATATACAAACTATATAACTAGTAATAGCGATACCTAGTTATTTTATGTATAATTAATATAATGCCTTAGATACTGCTCTAGCGTCTAATTTAATCTTTCTATTTAACCGTCTATCTGTAGATAATATACGGTAAAAGTTGCTGCTTAAACTCCTTGCTCTGCTAAGAACACTTCCCAAAATACTGCTATAAATCTTAGATCTCTATCCGATATAACTTTACTTAGTGCTCCATATCTTATAAACACTTCTTTAATATAGATTCTAGCGACATCTTCTGCTGAGATTTCTTCTATATATGCTATAAAGTATCCCCACTTTATAAGCTTATTTACTATCACTAAGATCGCGTTATAATCTTGTCCGGTAATAGGATCTTTTAATTTTAGCAACTTAATAATAAAGTCCTATAATATAACCTCCTATAGTCTCTCTAGTGTTTCAATAGGTTATAGCCCTCTATACGGCCTATACCTTATTAGTTTATTCCTTTAATAATCTAAATATTCCTTTATAACCTTTCTAGCTATCCTTTAGATTCTATTAATAATATACTCCTCCTAGAGTTTTAATACTAAGCTTATAGCTCTATTATGTCCTTAAGTTAGTCTCTTATAGAAGTCCTCCACAAACTACTCTGTTATGCTTCTTAGGATATACCTTACTTCTTAATTTTTGTATATATCCATTTATAAATTTTCTAGCTATGCTTCTAGAATTCTTTACGCCTAAAAGCTTTCTAGTATCTTATAGACCTTCTCTGGTTTATTATCTTCTTAAGTTACTATAATTTTTAGGTAATTATACCTAATTAATCTGTCTATATCTTTTTACAATAAAGCCCCTAATGGCTTTTCCTTATTTTATAGTTTAGCTTTACAACTTAAAGTATCTACCCGCGTATTATCTGTACCTTTAGTATACTAAATCTCAAAATAGTATTCCGTAAGCATCTCTGCCCATCTAACCTATCTTTAGTTAAGTTCCTTCGTTATTAGGAATCCTATTAGGTTCTTATAATCCGTTTTAACTATAAATAGTTTCTCTATACCTTATAAGAATACTCTCTATTCCTTTAATACTATAACTATACCTAACAACTCCTTATTATAGATATTATAGTTTAACTCTAGTGGTGTTATCTTCCAACTATAGTATGCTACTAGGTGCCATCTATCTTAATGCCTTTATATAAAGCACGCCCCTAATATATAGTCTAATATATCTATTTTTATAACCGTCTCTAGTTCTAGTTAATAGATCTTAAGAACTGGCTCCTAGGTAAACAACTCTTTAACTTTCTTAAAGAGTTTTCTTTGTTCCTCCCCCCATACCTATAGTTCTTCTTTCTTTATTAATTACGTAAATGGTTTAATATCCTTTAACCACTACGTTATAAACCTTCTACAGTAATTGCAAAATCCTAGGAACAATCTTAACTGTATAATGTTCTCTAGTTCCTACCAATTCACTATAGCCTTAATCTTCTTTAGATCTATACTAAGTTAGCCTAGTTTAATAATAAATCTAACAAAATCGGTCTTCCTAGTAAAGAACTCGCATTTCTTAATTGCTACTAGCATCTATTCTTCTTATAGTCTCTTTAAGACCCATTTAACGTGTTCTCCGTGTTCTTCCTTAGTTATTAAGTAGATAATAATATCGTTAAGATATACTATAATAAATTCATCTAAGTGTTCTCCTAATACATTATTAATACGCTTCTAAAACATTACTAATACATTTATAAGCCCAAATTATATAACTAATAGTTTATATAGTCCTTCCTTTAATCTAAAGGCTGCCTTCTATTCGTTACCTTCCTTAATCCTAATCTAATAATACGCCTATCTTAGATCTATCTTTATAAAGATTTACGCATTACCTATCCTGTCTTAGATTTCGCTAATTAAGGGTAAAGGATACCTATCCTTCCTAGTAATGCTATTTAACTATCTATAGTCGATACACAGCCTTAGTTTACCATTTTTCTTTAGTATAAATAGTACTGGATAACCCGCTAATAACTGCGATAGTCTAATATATCCCTTTTATAGATTTTCCTAAACAAATTCTTTTAACGCTCTACCTTCTTCTTCGGTAAGTTTATAGATTAGAAAGAACTTTAGACTTATTTCTAGTTCCAATTCTATTTTATAGTCCCATGCTACATATTCTAATAGCTTTTTACTTTCCGGTAACCATAGTTTCTTACCGTACTTATAGTATCTCTTTAGTATATAGCTTAGTCCTTTTTCTGTTTCTTTATAGGTTACTCCTACTTAGTACTATACTAACTTAGCTTATTATCGCATCTTACGGCGTTAAATATCTCTAATATCGACCTAACCTATAATCTAATTAATCCTTAGATTATATTCCTATAACTAAGGTATGCCTAGTACTACCTTATCCCGTCCTAATGGTAGGATATTAAAAGACATCTTAATTTATCTCCCTTTAATAGTTATCTAAATAGGTCCTATTTTAAGATTAATGATCCCTCCTCTATAGGTTATTAGATCTCCTAAAATTGTAACTAATAGGTAAAGTTGCTCCCTTTATCTATAAGGTAGTCCCATTCTCTTAACTGCTACTAGTAAGATATAGTTTCGCATTACTCTACTATCTATTAGCGCTTTAAACTGCTAATCTTACCAATTAATCCATAAATTTAGGTGTTGTCCTTAAATTCCTTTAAGGGTCTAAGGCTCTACCACTGGCTCCCTCTAGTCCTATAGGCCTCTACTTTTCCTAACTATTAGCTGCTTAATCCTAGTGCACTTAACTCACTCTTTAGCTAATACCTAGTTCGCTTTTTATCTTTAATATACTATAGATATATATTTTCTAGGCATTCCTACCACTATTATCCGTCTAAGCATTCTTCCATAAGGAATCTTCCTAGTTAAAGTATTAAACTTCCTTCCTCTTAGTTCTCTATTAGATGCCATCTATATATATATTTGGCATTCCTATACTATTATTTGTCTATTATTTAGTACATCCTTATAGGGTATTTCCAATTCTTTTCTTTTAGATTCTTATGCATTTCGTATATATTGTCTACGTACGCAATCCATAATAACGTATAGTGTGCTAGGTGCTTTAGGTTAACTCTTAGCTCATCTTTATCCCTAAGTTTAAACCTTTATTATACTAATCTAAATATTACGACTTTATTCGCAGATACTAAGATGCGTCTCTCGCTTCTCTAGTCCTCTAAACATTCCTCTAGATCCTTTAATGTTATAATTAAGGCTCCTTTAATATACGTTATGGCCTTCTCTATAATTAGGTGGTCCTAGATAACTTTTTCATCTAACTATATATAGAAATCTTCCCACTCATTATTGTGCCTTTATCTATACCACTTTTAGTATAGCTGCTAGAGTATATACGGTCTGTCTATAAGGAAATATCTCTTTATTACTGCATTATAACAGCCTTTAGTATATCGTTCCTTAAACCTAGTAGGAATCCCTAGATCCTCTTCTTATTCCAGTTTAGTAAGCCACTTAGCCCTTAGTATGCCTACTCTTAGCCTATTAGTAATTCTTTATACTAGTACTCTGTCCTTTATATATCCCAATATGCTAAATCTCCTATTTAGTTTCTGTTCTTGCTACGCGATAATTCTTTATCTAAATTCTTCTATAGTTTTTTTTAGTTTGCGCCTTACGCTCTAATCCTTAAAGTTGTCTTACTTCTTAATCCTAGTATTAATTTTTTAATCTTTAGTCCAAATGCTTTATTTAACTAGTAAATCCTCTAGGTCTATATATTTGTCTCCTAGTCTAATTACTATTTATACCATAGATTCTCTAATCTGTAAAGAAGCTCCTGGCCTCTTACCTATAGGTGTCTTAATTTGTACTCTAAATCCTTAACCCTTTAGGTTCTTTAATCCCAAGCTTACTTTTAACTTAAGTTTAGCCCCTACCTTAGTCCAATTAGGCTTGACTAGTGTCCTTATCTCGTCTTAAGAGTCCTAGATCTCACTTATCTCATCTTAAGAATCTTATGCTATTAGGAATTCTTATCCCGAGCTCATTCATATATCTTTAAACTAAGCTGCTACTCTACTCTATCGGTTTCTATCTATTATAGGTCCTTAAGCTTACCTTATCTCGTCTTAAGAATCTTAGTCATCTCTTATCTCGTCTTAAAAATTTTAAGCCTTTAGCCTTTTGCCTTTATTAAGTGCCGAAGTGGTTCGCTATCCTACTTCTCTTACATCTTATAAAGCGATAGACATCGTGTCTAGTGGGGTTTTAATCCCTACTAATGTTCCCTATTCTATAGTGGAATCATCCTCTACCTCTAGTATAACATCTCCGAGGTCTACTCGCTCCTAGTAAGCGGCCCTTATTACCTTATTGTCACGGAATGTTTCGCCTAAGTTAAATTTATCGTCCTTAATATCTGATCTGCGAACTGGTTCATTAGTTCCTCTGCATCCTATAGGTGCTAGCTCCTATAGCTAATAGCTTACGCCGTACTTAGCATCCTTATAAATTCGGCATGCGTTATTGTAATAAAACGCAAAACTTTTAATTAAACATTCTTTTGTTCCTTATAGCATATTATCGTCCCTTTATACGTATATATCGTCTACTAGTCTTATACCTTTTACTATATAGTAACTCTACCCACTTCTATAGTCTCTGATATAATAACCCTATTTTCCGTAATTTATATAAGCTCCTTCTTTAAACTATTTCTCTTATTATAGAGTCCGCCTAAATGTCTTCTACTATTAAGATCCCTGATTTAGCCTTTGCTCCTTAGACCTTTAATTACTTAATCCTTATCCTCTAGGTTTCTATAGTTTGCTCTATTTCTTATAGGCTTCTTTAGTACTACTTAGGTCTATTAGCTCTACGCCATACCATAGTTTCTAACTTAGCTTTTATCATTGCGTATTCTGCGCCTTATACAACTATAGAACTCTATCCTAGCCTCTCTTAGCCTATTCCCTTTAGTAGATCTAATTATTAATCTTAATTACCTAATTTATTAGTTCCCTTAGGGTATCCGCATCTTCTATTAGGATAATCGCGTCCTAGACTTTAGCCTTAAGTCCCTATTTATACTATACCATAAGCGCCTTATTATTCCACTCTACTTATATTATTAGTGTCTGGAACTATATCGTATACTTAATTACTAAAGTTCATTATACGAGGTTCTAGAGTTTTCTTTCCGCTATAGTTATTTCTTCCAGGTCTCTAAATATCTGCGTAAGTTATTCTGCGAATCCTTCCTAACTTAAGAACATAAATCGCACGTCTTAGTTAGTGGTTATCATTCCGTTTACCTATATCTCTATAAGGTAAAGTTTAAACTACTTAAATGCTTTCCCTAATAAGAATAGTCCTATATAGGCTATCCGATCCACGGATATAGGTAACTTTACTCCCTCCTATAAGACCTTAAANTNCATCTNNNTAAGGAATCCTTTAAGCTTTAACCTCTCTCCTGTAAATCTCTTAATTAATAGTAGCTTAATCTTTACTGCTCCTATCCCGTTAAGTCTTTCTTCTAATACTATATTATTAGCCGTTAACTAGTCAACTATTTCCTGTAGCTGTCCGACCGTTATAGGTTACTATAAGTTAGTATCTGCCATACTGGTGTTACCTTCTGTCCTTAAAGTAGTTACTGCCGTCAATGGCATTATAGTGGCTGCTTTTAGTAGCATATTATTTAACTTCTTATATTAATACTATAACTAGGTAGTAATTATATAACAGAACCTTATAGCAAGAACTACAATAGGTTTATTAATGGGCTAGGTGTGTAGGAAATATAAGTACAAAAGTTAATTAACGTAATAATAACTAGTGGAGTAGTTGCCCAATAGATTAACTCCAATTATATTCTGAGAATTACTATAAGGAAGGAACTATCTAGGTAGGGACTAAGGGTCCTTAAATACACAACCGTACTCCTAAGAAAGTTATTACTCTGTTTACTCTGTCTGCTCTATTCGCTCTATAATAGATCTTATAGATTATACAGATTATACAGATTACATCACGTGACTCTACTTACCATTCCTTGTTATATGGTTCCACGGGTTCCATCCTAGACCGTGCTTATATTAACCAACTAGCTTCTTCCGACTCCTCTCCAAGTAGTCGTAACATTGTACTTAAAGCGTCTATAACACAGACCATACGCATTAAGTAGCATCTAGGCAGCTATATATATATATTATATATAAATATTTTATTTTTAGATAGATAATTGGATAGAGTATATTATATAATAATTTTTTTTATAAATTACTTATAAATTACGTAAGTTATTCTACTTCTAAAAAAAGTTTAAATTTTTTCAAATTTTTTTTAAGAAGTAGAATAACTTACGTAATTTATAAGTAATTTATAAAAAAAATTATTATATAATATACTATATCCAATTATCTATCTAAAAATAAAATATTTATATATAATATATATATATAGCTGCCTAGATGCTACTTAATGCGTATGGTCTGTTTTAAATACTATAAAATGCTGCGAAATGCTGAAAATGCTGGCTAAATGCTGCTAAATTTTTTCCTGACGTAAGAATTGGTTATTTTCTAAGATAATTATATTATTAGTTTATATGCCAACAATTCCAAATAGAGTTCCTATAGTTATAATTAGGAAGTATAGGTTAAATATAGAAGTAGTTATTAAAAGCTTCTCTTTATAGTACTTGCTATAGGTAGCCCACTAATAAATTCCTACCTTTGTAATTCTATATAACGGCTTAAGTATAACTATAATTATATCTTTAGGATATTAGTGGCGAATTTACTCTAGAAGGTATGCTAATATTAAGCGCTAAAGGTGCGTCTCTAATTAGGTATAGGCCTAAGTAATATCTTATAAATAAACCGCCATTTTATTCTTTATTAAGGAGGGAGCTANNNNAATAATAACTTNNTAACTAGCTNNTTAAATNNNAGGAGATTNCNTAAGAATTACCTCCTTACTATTATTATTATAACCTTAGATAATAAGCCTTAATTTCTTAAATAGGGTGTTAGTAGCTTTACCTTTAATCTTATTAACCATTCTTAATTTAAAGATACGAACTTTATTAAACTTAGTAGGGTTATACTTCTTAAATTTAAAAACTCCTCTTATAATAAGACTATTAATCTCCTACTTATTAGATACTTAAAAAGGAGCTCTAAAAGTTATAATATAACCTTTCTTTTAGAGCTGTTTTACAAGCTTAAAGTTAGCCTTTTCCTTAGTTATTATAAAGGCTATTAATAACTTAATTCTATTCTTAATAGCGGTAATAAATTGCTCTTTAAAATTAATAAGATGTTAGCAATTTTATAATCCCTTTAGGCGACCTCTATCGCGTTATAGTTACGGTATATCTACTATAATTATATTAGGATTATAGTTATCTTCTAAAGCACGTTAATTATAGTTCTCCTTTAAGGCATTTTTTAGAGCATCCTATAAAGGCTTAAAACTATTATCTTTATAGTAAGGCTTAATAACGGTTAAACGGAATTAAGTAGGTCTATAAGGCATCTAAATAGTATAAGTTTAACTATTAATTATAATAAGTTAATATAGGCCTAACTATTCTCCCTTTTTACGCTATACGCGTACCTTAGACTAAAGTAGTAAATTAAGCGTAGTTAAGGTGTTTAGGCCATTTCTTATTTCTAGTATATTGTTAACTTAGCGTATAGCGTAGAGACGTTATACCTCCTTTATTACCTTATAAATAGCCTTAGCTTATTATATAATAGAGGGAGATAGTAAAGAATTATTAGTTATTTAAGGGTAGGCGTTAAAGACTAGTAATATAGGTATAAGTTTATCCGGGCCAGCGGAATTGTTAATAGCTTTAATAGCTATTTGCAAGGTAAGTTCTTTACTAGTATTCTTTAGTTCTAAAGAGATAATCTTATATACGCGGCGTAATGGCGCGTAATATCGCTTTACTTTTTTAATACTATTATATACCTTAATAGGAACTTCCTTAACCTTAATTACCATTACCTTTATTTGTTATTAAAACTCTATAGATAAAAGGTTCTTTTTTACATTATAGATAATTTAGTTAGGGGGTCCTAGGTAAATATTAATTTAGTATAATTAAAGGGTATTCTATACGTTCCTAGCTAATATATTCTTTAAGAATTATACGGCTTAGAAGGAGGTTAAGAAGTTAATAACTTAGAGTACTAGCTTGCCGCTAAGATATATAATATTAACAATAATATAGAAGTTAAAGTTATAGTTATCTTTAAGGGTAAACTTAAATCGGCTAGGGGACTTCTAGTTTATTTAGTAGTAATAGTAGTATTTTATAAGATGCTTAATTGCCTTAACCTTAACTTTATAGCCTATTTATTAAAGAACCCTAAGTAATTAATAAATGGATAGGTAGCTAAAACAACGGTGTAGTTAGCGTAACTCTAACTTAGTTAAGTAGCTTTAAGTAATACTCTTTTCTAGTTAATAAAGGAGCAACTAGGGGTAACCCTACTTATATATAACGGGCACCTAATTATCTCCTTAAATAAGTACATTTTTAAGGTTATTAAGCTTAACGCCTAATTTATTTATATCTTTAATGCAAAATAGAAATAGGGTGTTTATAGGAATAATATAAAAAGTAATATACCCTAAGGGGGTTTAAACCCTAATTATGCTAAAAGAGATTATAGTACCCTTACTAAAATAAATCGTGTATTAGCCTGCTATTAAATAGTTAATCTAAATAGAGCTATTAAGCTGCTAAAGGGCTCGAACTTAAGGTTCTCCTATTATAGATACTCCTGCGGCTCTAATATCTGGTATAATACTATAGAAGACGTTCGCCGAGTATCTATTATTAAAGGAGAACGTAAAACTCTCCTTTAGCTTATTAAAGATATCTAAGTTTATAATAAAGTAGAGCGTAAATTAGTTATTAAGAATAGCAATAGTTTATATCCTATTTACCTTACTATACTTAGTAAAGTATTAGTTAGGTAAGTAGTTCTTAATTTCTATATCTATAAGGAGCTGTTTGGTCTTATTAACCTTACCTTTAAGATCTTTTACGCCTTTATATTAAACTAGGAAGCTTTAAAAGCAGGCTATAATAACCTTATATTTTTTAATATTTTTTTTACTTTAATGGAACTTATTATATGCCTCCTTTTACTTATTAAGGGAGAGTCTAGTTAACTAGCAATTTGGCTTCTTATAAATATAGTACTTCTTCTAGCAATTACTTTAAAATAAACCTCTATAAGGACCTCTATAATTGCCTTATAGTTAATATTAATTATACCCTTTACCGTATTCCCTACTACGGCCACTATATATTTAGTTAGTTTAGTTATAATTATATTAGTTAGGAATACTTAGTTAGGTAGGATTTTTAGTATAAAACTGTTAAGATTCTTATATTCGCATTACAGTACCTATAGTAGAGCGTAGCTTAGTATATACTCCTTTAAACGTATCTATAGGTTTATATAGCGCCAAATTGCACTTAGAAACACTATAACAGGCTAAGATAACCTAGTTCCTTAGGCTATTCTTATTTTAGTAAGTTTTAGTAAGGCTACGTTAGATTTTCTAGAGTTTATTAAAGAGTAGTTAAAGGCACTTTAAATAAGTCTTTATTAAGTTAGAAGTAATAACTCTTTAGAATATAATCTTCTGCTATTTAGATATATAAAGCTAGCGATTCTTATTAGTTTTAAAGTAGGCTCTAGTAAGCTAAAGTATTATATTAAAGCTATAGTTTCTACCTGTAATATAGTTATAATAAAATATTACCGCCCGTCTCTTTAATATAACTAAAAAAGTATAATAAAACTAGTAGTATTAAATTTTAACCTTACTATAGCAGTTATAAAAGACCTATAGTTTTATTCCGAGTATATTATATAGTTCTTCTTTAAACTTCTTCTTTTTGTCTAAATATACCTTTATTAAATTTATAACTTCTTATAGTAAAGGCTTACCGGTTAGCTAGGGTAGAGAAGCTAAAGGTAGCAAAGGTAGAGAAAGAGTACCTCTAGATAGGAGAGTACCTTTAGGTAGAATAGTAGCGTTCTAGGGTTTTTATTCTAAATTAAAGTTGCCTTTTAAAGAATATAGGTTAGTTTTAGGTTTCCGTAGTTAATATATAATCTTAGCTTCCGTCTATACTAGTTCTTCTATACTAATAATAACGGCCTAGATATTACTAGTAATTAAGTTACTATTTTTAGTAATATATACCCTATTCCTATAGAGGAAGTCTTAAAAATCCTAAACAATATTAACATTACTAAGTGCCTAGGTGTTAGCGGTTTATCCTATAAAATCCTCCCTAAAATATTCCTATAGCTATAGATTGGCGTAATATCTACTTTAGTAGAATATAATACGGTATAGGAGAAAGCTATTAACTTATTTTGCGGTATAAGTTATTATATTAATAGTAAATTCGTCTTAATCTTTATTAATAAGTTTCGCGTATAAAGCTACCCCTAGTAGTAAGAAGTCTTCCTAGTTGTTTAAGGTAGGCGTAGCCATGTTTTTGGGGGGAGGGAAGTATTATTAGGGTAGGGATTGTCATTTAGTACGCGTTTGTTGTTTGGTACGCGTTTATAACATATATTTATAATTATAGGGCTTAGGACTAGTTCTAGCCTTAAATCGTAAAGACTTATAAAGTGTATTATTCTGTATGATAGACGCAAGAATCTATAATCTAAAAAAGGCTTAGGACTAGTTCTGGCCTTTAAATCCTTAGATTTATAGAAGAGTTCTATTTAAGGTTTAGGACTAGTTCTAACCTTAAAAGACAGCTTCCTTTAGCACAAGTAGCACTAGTATAGTGGCTTGTTTCTTCTTAGTGGAATACCTAGCCATTCTATAGTATAACAGTAAAGTTAACCACTAATTAGTGTTGGTTTTATAAGGTGATATTACGTATCTATAAGTTGTAGACAGTATAATGATTGTTAGTTAATATTCTTTTATTAGAATGAGGAAGGGCGAGGAGCTTAAGACTCCTCGCTACGCTAGTGCCGCGGCGTTACGTAACGACCGCTTGCCTTATTCCCAACAGCTATAAATAACCTATTACCTAGATAAAAGAATAAACCTCCCCTATTAATCTAAGTTAGTAGTAATAATAAATAGGAAATTAAAGAAATACTAGCCTATAAGCTTATAAGGGAAATATTAAAATATTATATTAGTTAGAAAGGGTATAACCTAGACCCTACTTAGTACCCTATATAGAACTTTATAGGTAGTCCCTATAGGCTTTAAAAGTTTTATAGCCGTTACCCTAATAAACCTAGACCCCTAAAGTACCTTAATAAGTAAATAGAGTGCTAAAACAGTAAAGATAATAAGCTGCCTATTAAGTATAAAGATAAGAATACCTTATAGATATAATATGGACGTATAAAGCCTTAGGGCAGGCTTTTTTAGAAGGGGGGGTAATATTACGGCGCTAGTAGAAACTAGTAGATTATAGCGGACAGTGTTACAGCGCTAGTGGAAACTAATAGATTGTAGCTAATAAATATTAGTAAATTATAGCGGACAGTCGCAGACAGTTTTATATAGTTTTAGATAATTGCCGTTACGTAACTAGAGGATTATATATAACGTTAAGCGGCGCTGCCCCCCGTCTCCTTTCCTTTCTTTAGCTTTAGATCCTCGTTTATAGACAATCCAATCGTATAGGCTTGCATGCGTCCTTCTTACCGTGCTCATGCCTTGATTGACTAAGTCGCTAACACCTTATATTATTTATAACTTAACTATTAGAGAGTTTAAAATAATAATCTAGTAATTATATTAGTTTAGGTTTTTCTATACTATTTATAGGTAATATTAAGTCAAGTATTTAAATTTTAACTATAATTTTAATAAGAAGAGAGTAAACGAAACTCTTTTAAAATCAGAGGCCATGGCAGAGCAAAGCCAGTGAGAGTGTTGGCTAGGGTTTGAGGTTTTGAT
Organism: Cenococcum geophilum 1.58; assembly: GCF_001692895.1. NCBI lineage: Eukaryota > Fungi > Ascomycota > Dothideomycetes > Gloniales > Gloniaceae > Cenococcum > Cenococcum geophilum. The sequence continues at coordinate 1,536,860 of NW_027137589.1, read as the reverse complement.
CATCTTCATAGGGGTTACAACCGCCTGTGGAGGTCTAAGCTTTCTGGGAAGGAGATTGGCGTGGGTATGATTGTATTTAACGGCACCTGGGAGCCTGGTGTTCGGCTGCTGTAGTCAGTTAGGATACCCGTTGGGTTTCTTTTGGTTTGTCTAGGGGATATTACTAAAAACTTTTGCGCAATAATGACCCTTGGTCTATTTGAAATTCCACACCTGATACTGCAAATCAAACATGTGTGGGCTAATGATGATAGGCTACACTGATAACCTCTATACCAGTTGATGACATTAACAAAAACATGAACATATAACCGATGAAGCACCGAAGCCTCCCAACATATCCATTTATGGAAACACCAAGACATGCATATAAGGGTGGTATCCAAGCACCCCTAACAAAACCGCCGTGATCATAACTCCAAACCCCAATGAACCAAACACTAGGCAGCTGATATGAAAATGCACCAGGTCATTCTTTCGGTTATCATTACGCCCCTTCCTGACCGATCTAATAGTTCTCCCAAGTTCCAATATGACTCCCCAATAGCCTGGTCTTCGTCCAATCAACTCCATACTTATATGGCGCAAGAACTGGCTCTTCATCAATTCCGCAATGGTCCTCGCCATCCCTACCACTAAACCACCCAAGCGCATATGTCTTAGGCAGGCTCTCCAAATAATCTGTCATCTGCCGACTGTCCAACTTCTCCGTGTCTACAAAGCTTACCAACATCTTCGACTGATGAATGAAACCGAGCACGGACGCAATCGTACCGATTTGGCGGGGCATAAATTTGTGGGAACGGCGGAGGTAGACAAGCGTGGCAATGGTCATAAGAAATAATAGTATGCCGATGACGAGCGCAAAGGATACCCAAAAGGATTTAAAGGTCTCGTCGGAATTGTAGCGGTCGTTAGGCTGGTCGATGTTATCGTGACCACGTCCGGGGAAGAACTTTTTGCCGTCAACAGAGAAGGAGGACACGCAGACTGTTAGCACTTCGGTCATGATGGCGCCTATACCAACGACCGAGACGACGTAATGGCGGTTCATCAGAGCTTTTATGGGTAGCCAGCCTGGCATTGTGCCTGAGTAGTCTAGTGTGAGAGTACGCGGTGGGGCGTGGCGGCGCGAGAGGATGTAAAAGGGTTCGAGCATACGGACGTCGCAGTCGATAGTACCCCACAGGAGTTTGATGATGGTGGCAATTGCGGTGAGGAGGAAGGGAACTTTCTCGGTAACGGTGTTGGCCCCGTCGACAAACATGAAGATAGGAATGGCAATAGCGAAGAGCATAATGAAGAAAATGTAAGGGATACCGGCTTTGAGAGTAAGCATGAACGGGCGGCTGTCCGTGCCATGCTCCCTGATTCTTTCGGTGCTATTGCGAATATACTCTCCTTGCCAGAGGGAGCTCTTATGTAAGATGTAACGGCGGTGGCGGAGGTTTTTGTGGATAATGTGTTGAGGTGCAGTATCCAAGCCGTGGAAATCATTCAGAATATGACTTCGGGTAGCCATGGCCGCGATTCCAGCGATTCCCTTTGGGTCGGATAGAAGTCCGCTTTTGCGGCGCAGCTGAAAGAGGAGGATAATGCCGCAAAGTCCGACAAACACCAAACATGCTGTGACGGGCCGCGACCAATTCGGTTCAATACGAACAAATTTCATTGTGTCTTCTTTCCGGTCGTTCTTTGGCGGATACATATTGATTGAGGCAGACTGCAATACAGGAACAAGACCGCCAGCAACCAATGTCGCTAAAGAGGAGTAAATAACGGCATATTGTCGGTACCTTAGTGCCTTCAGCGGAACAAGCCAGGACATAAAAGTAAGATAGTCCATGTTCAAGGACTCAGCTGACGTGGCTCCGGTCTTCTTCGAGAGTTGGTAGAACGGCTCCAGCCGTTTGACCTCAAAGTCCGAGATTTGCCAGAGGATACCATAAACCACAAAAACCAATACTGGCGCGTACTTCCATGTGAAATATGCTGCTATACTAAGCTCTTGGGGTTGCTTGAATGCCAGCAAGCCCCCTCCTTCCTTTGCTCTTTTAATAGAGATCTGGCACAAGAATTCTTGAAGAGCAGCCAAGGCTAGAGCGATGAATATCAGCAATGATATATACAGCCAGTGCATGGACATTGGCCTCCAACTTGGCATATCGGGATCTGTATCATATTATTATAAAGCTTTACTACGGAAAATTTATGAAGCCTACCAGGGGGAAAGTAATAGCTCGTTTTCGCTGGTGCTTCACCATCTCCAGCGGGAGCGTTCATTATGCTACGAGTCTCGTACTCAGCGCCACCAAGGTTGCTAATATCCATAAGAGGAACTTCTGCAGAATGAGTTAGCTTACAATTATTCAAATTTGTGGTCGAGAAATTGCAACCCCCAATTGAGGTAACGGATTGTCCTTAGGCGGTTTGTTAGGGCGTTCCACGTACCAGCAACTGCTAGAATTTCTCCCCTTTGTTCAGCCACCTTCTGCGCTTCCTCTCGAGCTGAAGCATCCACGCTGGAGGGTCCTCGCCGATGGCGTGTTTGGTGTTCAGGTCCTGGATGATGCACAAAAGGCGCTTCTATCACGGACTGCATTCCCCCTCCCAGTATCCCTGGCTTACCCTGAGACTCAAGCCTGTCATACTCTGCAGCAAATCCCGCTTGTAGCATTGCCTGTTCGGTATCAATAGTATCCGCAGTACTTTTCATACTCTTCATGGCAATTGGGCCCCCGGAGTACCCAGTCAAGTCGTAAGGCACGTTTTCTTCCACTTCCTCAACACCCCATAGTTGACCTCGTGGGATATCCGCATCATCCTGATCTTCGAGCACACCATACTGCGATTGTTTTGTGGAACGCGCTGTCCGAAGCGAGGTAAGTCTGGTCAGGAGACGTTGAGTCCCTCCAGGTTTCAGAGAAGGGGGGGGATGGTGGATATCGAATGGATCGGGGACAGGCTCGTAGGTGGGTTCTGAAAACGACGGAGGGGCAGGTGGGCGTGGTATTCGGTATGCTGGCTCGGTGGCGGGGGTGAGAGGGGAGGGATATGAAGTTCGTCTGGAAGAATCATTGTCTGTGCTGATGGAAGCTACGGAGGGCGGGCGAGACGGGAAAAGCTGTGATAAACGGTCTGAAGTAGACCGGTGTTGAAGGGTTGGGCGCCTTTGGGAAAATGGAGACCCTCTTTCGACAATGGGAGAACCCACTCGGAGGGGTGAAGGGACCTGTTCGACCGAAGGCTTTCTCCCCACTGCTGGAGAACCAACACGAAGAGGGGTGGGAACGCCTTCCATGTGTGCTTTTAGGGGTTAACGAGTCCAGGCTGAAGTATAGGGAGCACTGAAAACTGCCCTCTCCCTCCCACATCCAATGACTAGAGGCAGATGCAGTATGGGATATGCTGCTAGGAATGAGGTTCCCACTCCAAGAAAACGATTTGTTAGAAATGGGCAAAGCCCGTAGTTGCAGCCTAAATCTCTGCGATTAAAACGACAGGGAGTAGCTTTTGAAAGTGCCGGAGTCAGTGTATTTCAGCCTTGTTGCGCCGTAACGAATAACTTACCCAACAGGCAACTTCAGATAGCGAAGGTAAGGTCGGATTATGGCGGAAGGAGGTCTCTAGTGAAAGACATGATGAAGAATGCGGCAAAAGGTACGCGCCCCTCTGCAGGAGTTTGCAGCAGTTATGCGGCTCCAATCACACGTGCTTCTGCGGGATCAGCCTTGCAAATGATCCGACGAAGGATGCAGCCGAACCTTAATGACAAGTGGGCTTCCCGAGCACCAGGTCGATGGCGCTAGGGACGGATGTCAACCTAGGATGAAGGAGTCTGTTTGAGATGGATGCTTTGGAGAAATGGGGAAAACCGTAGAAACGAAAAGTCCCCCTCCTTCCATGCCACACCCTAAGCACGGGTTTCTGGCTAGCGGTCGGTCGCTGAAAATACGGCTCAGCCTCACGAAAGCCTGGCGCTTGAAAGCCCGGCCATCCTGGCGCACTCCCTTTTCGTTTCTTTATGCCGCTTTAGGCAAGCGCTAAGGGTATTTTAGGAGCTAGAGCTGAAAAGAATATCCAGTGAGTTTCCGTCGTCCCCTGGGTCGCCCCTGGGTCGCCCGTACCTTGCTATCTACTTAGGTTTCACCTGGCAAAATGCGACCGACTACCTACATCTAATATTTTATATAATATAGCTACGACGTTGTTATTTAATGCAATAGATAGAGAAGCTAAAGAGCTCGTACCTTATAGTATTTTTATAATAATTAGGCGTTATAAAAGGGTCGAGATACGGCAGTGAAAAAGATTCATTTTGGTATTTTAACGCCCGTAAGCTCTCAGACCCTCGGGGAGATTTAGTTGGTTAATAAGGAGCAGTATGCCCGCCCGTGCGCGTAGTGCACGTACCAACGGGTCTGATTCACGAGATAAAGTGACTCAATAGTTACACCACCGAAACTTATAGCTTGCAACATCCTCGAAACCACAGCACCTTTCGGGCAATTGATATCCGCACGCAAGAAGCTTGTTTTGTTTTGAATTACTTCATTATGGAGTCAAATGCCTCTGATCGTTTACCAACTCCGTACCGACAAATTCGCGCTTCTTACGATGAAGACACAATTACAGTCTACCAAGCCTACTCCTCCACGATCGCCATACCAGCCGTGAAGCAGCAAAAGCTGAATGCCTCACCTGATTTCCGTTTCTCTCGTATGACATGGGTTAAACCAAGTTGGTCTTGGATGATGTATCGATCGGGGTATTCCTACAAAGATGCACGCCAAGCCCATATCCTTGCCATAAAAATGAAGCATGAGCATTTCAAACATCTATTATCACTGGCTGTGCTCACTCATGGCATATCTACAGTGACTCCAACCCTTGAACAGAAGGGAAAGAATGCGAATGTCAAGGTTCAATGGGATCCAGAACGTACACCTGCTTTGGGAAGGTTGCCGTATCGGAGCATTCAAATTGGAATTCCTGCCGCTGTGACAGAGGAATGGGTGGAGAAGTGGGTCGTTGGAATCGAAGACGTTACGGAGAGAGCTAAGGCTTTGAAAGCAACTCTCGATGAAAATTCTGACTTGACCATTGGCGAGCTTATCGAGAGAAGGCTTATCCCTGAAGAGAGGGTATACGAACTTTCGGAAGATTTGCGAATGGTCTTACACATGAATGACGAGAGATAAGAGCCTAAGACAGACTGTTAAATTCGTAAATGAATTGCCGGGCTGCATATGCATTTAATTCCCGCGTAGTATGTTTAATAGGGATAGTACACTTAATAGCTTTCCATTTGGAGTAAACTCGATAACTAAAAGTATTAAAGAAAATTATTCTCGCGTGTAGAAGTATTTAGGTGACTGTACACTTGTTATTATCCGAGGCGAAGTCATGTACAGTATCTTCTTTGCATAAAACAATCGACAAGTTTTCCTATCAACCGACTCTATCCACTCAATATCACAGCCTCCAAATCTAGCTGATAAATAGACCTTTGCGACTCCCATGACCCATTTTAGCCTTTTCGACCCACACCGTCGGCCATACAATTAATATTACAGAAGTTTTAAAAAAAGTACCGCTGTGGACCTGTATTACAACGGGCGTACATCGTAAAGTCTCCGCAACCTTTTTCGCCGGTCATGGGTATCACCCCATTCCAAAATTCATAGGAATGCAAATTAACCAGAATATATGGCCTCGAGAAGATATATCAATCCGAATACAAGGAAAGCAAAAGCGCCTCCCAATGTCACTATCACAATGGTTAATACACGCATGACCGAGAGGGTTTCCTGACGGCAAATTCAACTTACCAACTCGCATGCTCACTTTCCCTGCTATTGCTCGCCCGCCAACCACTGCCACTGCCGTACAAACAGCGTGGCCGCTGATAGCACCTCCAGTGACCCACCAGTAATCCTGACCTGCTGCCATCGCAATCGTAGCAATCTGACTCCGGTCACCCCATTCACCCAGGAAAGTCATTACAAACGTCTGGACCCAGGCAGGGCTTAATAGAAGAGAAAAAAGATTATGTAGTCCAGCCAACATTCCAGCAATTGAAGAGCCATTAGGAGATGGAGAGCGGGAAGGAGAAGATGACGGGCTTCTGGGTGGCGCTGGAAGTCTCGGGTTCGATCGTGATCGTCTTGCGCGTCCCGCTTCCAAAACATATGGCGAGATGGACGATCGCCTGCGACTATTCCGCCGCGCCAAATGTTCCTTCTCTTCTAATTCCATCTCCACTTCTTTCATTTCCTCCCCAACGCCTTCATCGGGGCTCATTGCATAACCCTCGCGTAACATTTTTGCACCAAACACAAGAAACAGTATCGCCGCAGCAAAATTTGTAAATCGTTTCGGAAGTAATGTGGGCACGGTATGACCGAGTACAGCAGAAAGAACGGTCATCGCGATGAGGGCAGAAAATGCGGCGGAAAAAACAAGAACTCGGGGGTGTCGCATAGCCATTAGAGCAGCAACAAGGAATGTTTTGTCGCCGACTTCTGAGAAGAGAATCATTGTTAGGGAAAGTATGAAGGAATGGAACGGCTGAATGACGCCGCTAGTGTCGTCATCATCGCTGGATGAGGGCGCTGAGTCTGAACCTTTGCGTGTGGGGCTAGTGTTTAGAGGGTCGTCCTTGGGTAACGTAGGAGGTACAGGGTGAGGTATATCATGGGGGGTATCGGGCAGGTCTGTAGGTTTCTAAGAGTAAAAGCTAGTTAGCCAAGTGATATTATGACTGGAAATGAGCTAAGCAACATACCTCCAGACCCACTGCACCAAGCTTGCGGGTCGATGGTTCTGTTGGTGCCTTATCTTTTATCGACTCTTGTTCACTGTGAGGTAACGCAGGCGCTTCCTTGGGTGGATCTGGAATCTTTTCCGCCTTCTCACCAGTCCGGTCCTCCTCTTTCTTCCTATCTCTATCCTTCGCAGACACACCACCCTCTGTTCCTGTTGTCCCTTTCTGCGGCGCGACGCGATCGGGATCATCCATTACCCCATCGTTTTCAAGGACCTCTTCGATCAATTTTTTGCTCGAAGATTCAGGGAGTTTTGAAGCAACTGGCAGGATATCTTCCACCTCCGCAGCAGGCTTTTTTGGTTTTCCTAGCTTTCCCTCCACAAATGGCCCCTTGTGTGGTTTTCCATCTAGTCCATCAACGGGCGCATCCTTGGTGCCAACATCCAGTTTTAGGGTCGGTGATACCGGCGGAAGGGTGGCTGCTGCGGGATAGTCTTGCACGGAGACGGCACGACCTACCTGTTTTGCCTCCACGTCCCCTGGAAGTGAAGATGCGAAGACTGGTAGGGCAGGTATAAGGAGGAGAAGGACAGGTGCCGGCCGTTTTCGTAGTCTCATGGTGATCTAGAAAGTATTCTGAAAGGGGTTGCGGAGTGCCTCAAAAAGACAGCGTGGAACTCCACACTAGGCGCGCGGGCAACGTGTTGAAGGACGGATGTTCTTTGAAGGAGGGACAAAAGCTTTTGGCACGGGCCTGAGGTAGACGGATAAAGGGTGAGTGAACAATGGGAACGGGGGTTTCGATATAGGTGACGACGTGGATTGTAGCAATATGAGGTAATTTTGGGAGAGGCTCTCCAAATTGAGGCGCTAGGGTAGTGCAACAAGGGAAGGGAACCTCGGAAGTGGGAAAGGTGCAAGGGGTTCGCAACCTGGGAAAGGAGACACACGGCGACTTGTTATTTCTGGAAAGACTACAACCCAAGGAGCAACAAAAGAGGACTGTGGAGAAAAGTGTTGAATATTTCGCAGACAGAAACGTCCTTAGCCATTGTGCTCTAGGTGGCTTTGAAGGCACCCGGACAGGCCGGCTGGCCGTTGGATCCAGCAGTGTCGACCTGATCAATCTAGAACGTCACGTGAACCCGTTCTGCCCTACCTGCATGTGGCGCGAGCTCATACTTAGCAATAACAAACACCCGACCAAAAAAACCACCGGCTTGTTCACTAAGACCAACGCCAGTAAGATATTATTTGACTCCCCTCCTTATTGTGCCTGGCGCATTGCCGCGTGCAATTCGCGAACTCACCCAATCCGATATTTAATCGTACAATGGCCGACCGCAGAGCTGTTCGGTCCTCCAGCCGTCGCATTTCTCCGACCCCTCAGCCGTTGTCGAGACACATCCTCCCAGCAACCACTCGACCTACGCAGCGAAATGCCAAAAGGGCCGCAGGGGGTCGGGGTCATGAGGCAGAGAGCATTGCGGATAGAGCCTCACTAGGTTTAGCACCACGAGGGACTCCGCGGGGCCAGAAGACTTCTACTGGTTCAGGACAAAGGAGTGAAAGGAAGCGCAGCAGACCGAGCTTCGATCCCAAGAAATCGTGGGTTTTAGAACTTTTATCAAATTTTCTTGCGAAACTGATTAACAACTATTCAGGTTACACCCAGAGGCAATCAGCTTCTTAGGAACAAGACCAAAGCGCCCTACAGGACAAGCTCCCTCCGAAATCCCAACTGAGATTGAGGTTCAGAGGGAGGAACCCTGTGAACAAACTCATAATGATGATGGTGGTGGTACCTGGCAGCCTGCCCCTAACGATGACGATGACTATGGTGAAGAGAGACGAGAGGAAACACCTGCTGCATCAGCACCAAGCTCTTCAGCCCGAACATTAAGTCGTATCAGACGACAAGAGAAGAACGAGCCGGAAAATCGTCGAAGGTTTATTGACCCTCAACCAAATCCTGAACGGGTTGAATGGCAAGACGGGTTTGGCCAATCCCAGAGTGCACAAAGAACAAACAAGAAAGGCAAATCGTCGCGAGTGGCGTCTAAAAGGAGGCTCGAGGTCGTAGAAGAATCTAGCGGAGACGATGAGTTCGAACAGGGCACCAGCGAGCAGAGGCGGCAAGTCCCAAAAGCGAAACGTGCCCGCTTTGCTACAACTTCTCCGGCGCCTCCGAGTCACCAACCACGAGCGACACAGCAGGATGAAGACTACAGTCTATTGGTAAGGGATAGTACTCCTGAATCTGGCGAGGAAACTGTAGCAAGGGCGCCTTCTAGCTCTGCCCCCCAGTATACTCAGTATAGTGAAGTGAAGGCGTTGGCGAGACAGCATGTTAGCCAACGGGCTAAACTCAACAACCAAGCACGGAGAGCTCGGAATCCATGGTCCGTTGAAGCGTGTCAAGCTCTAATCGATTATATTGGGGACATTGGCTGCAGTTGGAAAGATATAAAAAGGCATGACGAGGCTGCGGGTCACAAACTCTTAGATGATCGTACTCAGGTTGATCTTAAGGACAAGGCTCGTAATTTGAAGGTTGAGTTCCTTAAGTGAGTGGTTCCTCTTGCCTACTCAATCCCCCACTAACTTTTCCATAGAGCTGGCTGCGGTTTGCCGCCCGGCTTTGAGGAAGTATCCCTTGGATCACGAATTGAAAACCAACTGCGGAATCAAGGCGTCAAAATTTGAGCACCGCGGAGGCGTTGGATTGACTGAGATTGGTGTTTTCTGAAATGGACAGGAGGCTTAGCACATTGTGACGGTGACTTCTGATATTTCCGAGGCGTTTCGCACCATATTTTCAACGTTTTATACCCAAGGGTGGGAGGCGTTCTTAATCCAGTTTATTTCCGCGTATGCTTTAGCGGTATATAACTGTTTGACAGTGTTCTCTGGGCACGCGACCAAAAGTGCTACCAACCGCACGCCGATCTCAAGGTGAAAGACTCAGTCATATGTGGAAGAACATTGCCGAGCCAAAAGGAAAGGTCTTTCGTGCTCGGCCCTCAGTTAAATATACACATATATATATAAGCCCCGATGGCCGTAATCTCGTCGGACTTTTGGTCCATACAAATGCGTTTGATCGCCTCAAAGACCTCAGTCCTGAGTATACCGAGTAATTCTGAGCCTGCCAACCCATCTGGGTCCCACTCAAGCCGGGCGGATGGAGCAGTCTGCAACCTTACTTACATCCTCACTCTACTTCGCTCTGCATATAGTGCGACCTTGAGGCTGCCGTTCGGTGAACCATCGTCGTACCTCATCCACAGTTGTCGACCCGCAGCTAAGCACACGCAAACCCCCGCAGCCCATGCCGGTGGAGATGGCAGGCGCCATTGCGGGCGCGGAGGAAACCGGGAAGCACCAACAGCACCAACGACGAACGACCCAACCCGACATTCAGGACGCCATCACCCACCCGGGAGCTGTGAGAATCAATGTCCAGGGTGCTTTCATTGTCGACGACGACCCGACTACTCCACAGAGCGATGACTACGAGCATGACACCAAGGATATCCGTCTGCCAAACCACACGGCTGTCGTAAGCCACATTGCCGTTGATGTAATATTCACGTCTCTTGTGCGAATTCCTGAAGACCCGCTTTCTAACGCGAAGTCTAGATTGGTGGTTCTCTAGCAAAGCTAGTGTACTTCTCCCGCGAGCCGCAGTCCAAGGAAGTAGGTGGCAGACTAAACTTCCTCAAATTTGAGACGGACAAAATCGACACATGCATAGAGTTCATGCGACACCTGCAAGCTGAGCACCAGCAGCTCAATGGCTCACAATCGTCAGATTTATGTGTTATGGCTACTGGTGGGGGCGCGTTCAAGTATTACGACAAGATCAAGGAGGCCCTGAAAGTAGAGGTCTTGCGAGAGGACGAGATGGAATGTTTGATCATTGGTAGGTTACAATCATACGCATGCTATGCTAAATATTCACCAACGGACGTGCGTCCACAGGTCTTGATTTCTTTATCACCGAAATCCCCTCCGAAGTCTTCACTTACAGCGAAGCGGACCCTATGCACTTTGTTCAAGCGCGACTAGATATCTACCCATATCTTCTCGTGAACATTGGTTCTGGTGTCTCCATGATAAAGGTCTCAGGACCACGGCAATACCAGCGTATTGGTGGTACGTCGCTTGGAGGCGGTACGCTCTGGGGCCTTCTTTCTCTGCTCACCGGAGCCCGCAATTTCGACGACATGTTGAGACTAGCAGAAAAAGGCGATAACACCGCGGTAGACATGCTAGTCGGTGATATCTACGGCACGGACTACAACAAAATTGGGCTTAAGAGCACGACAATTGCGAGTAGCTTTGGCAAAGTGTACAAGATGAAACGACAAGCCGAGCGAGACGCGGAAGATCATGGCGGATTGGCAAATGGAGACCACAGCCACAACAGTGAGCTTGATGGCATCAATGGAGAGCCCGAGCCTAGCAGATCCTTTAAACCTGAGGATATTAGTCGAAGCCTTCTCTACGCCGTCAGGTATGTATCTTAGCAGCGCGAAGTAGACTTTATCGGTTGACGCTTACGCTCTGCAGTAATAATATTGGTCAAATCGCATACTTGCATGCCGAAAAACACAACCTCGAGCACATTTACTTCGGAGGCTCGTTCATTGGAGGTCATTACCAGACCATGAATACGCTCTCCTATGCTATCAAGTTTTGGTCGAAAGGCGAAAAACAAGCGTATTTCCTACGACACGAAGGCTATCTAGGCGCTGTAGGTGCGTTTCTGAAGCGGCAACCGAAGAATTGGGGAAGAAGGAACAGCATGGAGGCCCTCGCCCCTCTATACAAAACAAGCTTGAGAGGACAGTGAAATGGACCACCTGTATCATTTGATGGTATATCGTCGGCCTTGTAGGAGGGTCTAGCTTCGTGTTCTAACGCCTAAGCACGAAGCTAAGCAACCGATTCAATATTCCTAGAATTGAGTTGGCGGTAGAGTTGGCGGGACCGGTCTATCGTTGCTGAATAGAATTCGACACCTGAAATGAATTGAAAATTAGACCAACATGTAAACTATCTGCAGCATCTTAAGATTTCTTCCTCACTTGCTTTTGTCGGTCCGGGACAAGACGGCGTAGTCAACATTAAAACTGCCCTTCCCTTTTTCTTGTTGATAATTTCGGCTGGTCGATACTTAACCAACTCCTCTCGTACCTTCATTTTAGTGCCAGAATGACTTTGGACAGCTTCTCCCGTCTTAGCATTCTCATTAACTGCGTCATATTCAACTCAGATTCCTTCTACAACCTCCCTAGCTTTCTCTAAATTGTCCACTCAGCTCATCCTGAACTTTGCATACCTGTATTTTATTCATTATCAACTTGCCTACTTGCGTCGTCGCATCTTTTTCACTTGGCTTGCTGTTTAATGTTGAACCTTTGGTCCTTGGAGCACCCAGAAAATCAGTGGAGTAGCTCAATCAAAGGTCTACAGCCTCCGAAGTGGACAATTAGGTCAATAAAGAGTTTGACTGCAAAATTTTGACAACGCTAGATATATCAACCGTGACTCCTTCAGCAATTTCAGCTATGCCTGCGACTACCCCGTCAGCCGATCTGCCGCCTTCGTTCATACCTACCTCAACAATCACGGTTTCTACAGCCCTCAATAATGACAGCAGTCGAAATCGCTCACGCACACGTTTGCCGTCTTTATCGGGGAAGGGTTCGACTTATGCGCGTTTGATGTCAACTGTATCAAGAAAGCATTCGAACCCTGTGTCCTCTGCCACGGTGGACTCTCATGCATCTCCACGCCCCGCTGGGACACCCGCACGAGCGCCTCCCTATCAGCTGTAATAGCGCCTAAACTCGAGGCCACAATTCTCCACCCAACTATTCCGTCTGGATCTATGAATGCCCAACAATCTCAAGAGCCTCTTTTGCTACGGACCAGAACGAAGCGCTCCATATACCCTAACAGAAGTACCTTAGGACCGTCCGAGATCTCTGACAGACCTGAAATGGCTCTAGCAACGACACTGGGCACCACAATACTCCCACAAGGATCCATTTCCACAAAATCCCGTAGGAAGGGGTTGAAGCGCCGAAAAAAGGGCTTGGCTACAGCAACTACAGGGAAGTCAGATATGCCGGCCGTCAAGCCCCCGATGCTTCCGCCGGAAAATGCAATATCTCAGCCTTCCGAAGAGTCCGTTCAGGCTCATGAAAAGTACAAAACGCTCAAATAGGAAGGCTCAACTAGAAGCACCTTTCATGACATCAGTCACTCCATCATCTGCATCTTCGACAATATCTCCTAATTACACAACTCCATCGACTCACTAGCCCCCTCTACCATTTATCAGTACGAGAAGCACCAAAGATAACAGGTCATTCGGCTCTGCAACCGGTCTTCAATTTTCCCATTGGGAGCGGAAGCCAAAGTTTTGTGGAGGAACCCTCCATACAATTCTTCCCGCCAAGGCGGACCAATTCAGCGCCTCTCGAGAGTGCGAATAAAGAAGCGGAAGGCCCGAGTTCGTACGACGGGTATGCTGGCTCTCGCGACGGGAGGCCAGACCTTGAAGATGTGGATATTATGAAATACGGCAGTATCCGGATAATCCTGGACAAGAACTACCCTCGCACAGGCTTTCCACCCATTATGGAGTCTCCCGAAAAAATTGGTAATCCTTCGTCTATTTTATTTCGAACAACTTAACTTCATTCAAGGGTATGAAAGAAACTTTTGATGTCGGAGCAATTATGGCGACGAGAAGCCTTACATGTTTGGCAGCTTGAACCACATATGCCTGCCTGAGATGAGAGTGTTGATCCTTAGAATCAACTACGAGGTTCCAATAATTCTCCTCTCGCCACGCTAGGTCAACATAAAGACCCTTAGGTTCAAAATAGTGACGATTCCATTCAATGAGCCAATCGACAGATGATACGCTAAATCTAAGGGCTGGGACGAGACCCCCTGGCATCACCTTCCCTCGGGTACCAGGACTAAAGTTTTAAGCCAGCAAAAAAGTCAAGATCCATTGTATCTTCGTCACGGTATTCGTTTAATTTACGATTCACAAAGTGTACTAAGAATCGTTTCGGCAATACCCAACGTGTTCGACCTTGATAGCGATCACCTCTCGTATCGGCTTGTCTGGTGCACCAATCTTCCCTTCACCCACACAGCCACCGTGCTCTTGTCATTGCCATTGTAAACCCACTTGGCGACCCTGTCATCCCAGCTTTCCCACCCAAATATATCCACTGGATCGTCCGCCTCCAAGTTAGATTCTCCTCCGTCTGGAACCGCTCCTAGGCCAATCATCTGGGCATCCCAGTCCATGCCGACCTCAAATCCACCCACCTTCTCCTCAAGTCCAACAACCTTAGCACCACCTCTCGTTGCGAGGTACAACACCTCTTCAGTGGACAACTTAGCCTGGTCTCCATCGTTCATTGCGACAAACCGGCTCACCCAAATAGCCTGCCTAGCCATTTCCAGTACACTCGGGCTGAAGCCTCCGCTAACATCCGTCCCTAATCCCACAGTGATGCCACTCTCAATCAACTCCCTCACCTTCGCGCACCCAGATGTCAGCGCCGTGTTACTCGCGGGGCAATGGCTAATCTTAGCCCCACAGGCCTTGATCAAGGCCACCTCCTCCTCGGTCAAGTGAACCGCATGGGCCAGGATCATCTTGGGCGTCAGCAAGCCTGCCGCATAATACACGTCGGCGTACGACTTGCTTTCGGGAAACAGCTCCTTCACAAGCGCCACCTCGGGCTTGTTCTCGGAGATGTGCGTCTGGCAGTGCACGCCCGTCTCGCGGTGCAAGTCGCCCAGCGCACGCAGACACTCGCTGGTGCAGCTCGGGGCGAAGCGGGGCGTGATGATCGGCGCGACGAGCTCGGCATTGGGGTCAATCTGCTGGATGTAGTCGATGGAGGCCTTGGAGTCTCTGATGCCGTCCTCGATGCTGGCGTCGCGGTAGTAGTCAGGCGACAGCGTGTTCATGCACACGCGGCCGACGAAGGCGCGCTGGCCCTTTTCGAGGCAGATGTCGGCGAGCAGGTTGGTTGAGGCGACGTGCACGGTGGCGTAGTAGGCGGCAGTGGTGGTGCCGTGGGACAGGGTGCGGCTGACGACGCGGTTGTAGACTTGCTTGGCGCGGGCGAGTGATGAGAGGCTGGATTCGAGCGGGAAGGTGTACGTGTTTAGCCAGTCGAGGAGTGTGGATTTGCCGAAGATGCCGGCGTTGGGGTATTGCGAGGCGTGGATGTGCGTGTCTGGTTGGCCGTTAGAAAATAGGAGTTGCAAAATGGATGTAAGAAAAAATGATGAGAAAGCCTAGAACCTCAAGCCCAAATATGTATTCAAAGGCCCCGGGCCTGCCTGAGTTTTATAAATAAAAACATCCAGCACTTCCGGATTGTGAAAATGACAAGACTCCTTACCAATGAATCCAGGGAAGAAAAACCCATTCTCTCCTACTTTCACTATCTTCGCACTCTCCCATCCATCTTTCTTCCGTGGAGCCTCATCTGTGACGTAGCGTTCCACAAATGCTATCGTGCCGTTCTCATCTACCCCAATAGCGCCCATTTGGCAGATCTCCAGCTCTTGCAGGGACTTGCTGTGCACGAAAGCGCCAACATAGATAGTTTTCTCAAGCGACGGCGCCATGGTCTTAATATTTCTTGAAGAGAAGCTTGGGAGAGAAGGTTGGGACGCGATAAGCAAAGCAACAGCACTGATCTTGCGCGAGGAAGAGTCTTCGGCCTAGAAAAACCACAGAGCAAAAGCCAATTCTTACCTCCCCATTCCTAGAATATAGATATTTCTGAGTTTGGGGGATATAGCAAGTCTATCAGCAGGCAGTAATAGAGTGCTTGGAAGGGGAGAGCATTCTTTATCTGCACCGCCGGCCGCAACGCTGGGGCGCACCGATCAGGCAACTCGACACAAGCGGTTTGCGCCGAGCGGCGTGCACCGATAGGGCAATATGTTATCCCTTTGTGTGGCAAGGACTTTTCGTATATGCACGCCTCATAAGCCAATCTAGAGGCTCTATACTGAAAAGAGCTTGGTGTTAAGCCTCTGGTCAGTGCGATTGCTCGGCAGCAAGGGTGCTGGCGCCTCATTGACGCTTGGATATCGAATAACCGCTGGTCGAACGTTCAACCACTTGTAGCACTTAATATACCTCATTTAACGTATATGGTACGTCCTCCCTTATAGCCTTGAGCTGGTTCTTTACCGGCTTATCCTTATTAATGTTAGGAACGCGTATAAAGCGGATAGGTGGCAGTTTAGGGGAGAACTCTAATGGAGGATTTTCCTATATAATTAGCAGCTGGTTAATATGGGAAGGGCAGAAACCTACAGTTATGATATTATATATTACGACCTTTTGCCCAACTTCTTTAAATATATATATATAGTTAGGTGTTTTTAGTGGTGGCCTTCTGCAGTATTTCATCGGATCGCAATATTGAGGCGTTTTGGTGAGGCTTGCTAATCAAATCACGCTAGCTAGGGTGCCTGCAGCATGCTAACCCAGGCAGGAGCGCCCAAAGCGCCCAATACGAAAAGTCTCTTCTGCCACACAAAGGGATCTCACAAATCAGACGCTCCGTAGTAGATTTTGGTTACGGGGTAGGGGAAGCACGTGCAACGGCTCCCTATATACCCCCCAAATCTTCAGCGAAGCGTCTGAGAGCTTATGGGCGTCGGTTTAGTAAGAAGCAAATATTTTAAAAATCGATTTTTAACCTTTTCTATCCCTTGCAACGCTCGCGTCCAACGGTTATCGATAAGGATTAGCCAATCAAATCGTTAGGATCAATGAGCCATGATGAGATATTTGAGGCTTTTGATATGTATATAAAATGCTGTAAGAGCTTAATTTTTGGTGGAGAGTCATGTAATATGTAAGCCCCAGCACTCGTCCTTCCTGCAGAATGGAATTCTACAGGCACGATTGGAAGGCATGGTGGTTAATTATATTACTATATAATTGTATAGACGCGTCTGCGAACATTTGAAAATGGTGTTCGCGCACGGATCGACTCGTTGGACACCAGCGTTGCAAGGATAGTCATAATACATTTATTTAACACAATAGGTTCTTCAAGTAATTGTATTATTATAAATATATGCTATAGCCCTATACCTGTAAGAGGCAAGATATAGATCGTAAAAGTTAAGTTAGATTTTAAACGGAATCTTCGTAGACTTGGACTAAATCCGACCAACTACCTATATCCAACTTATCATAAAATAGAGCTACGATACCGCTATAACGTAGAGGCGACAGAGAAGATAAAGAGCTTTTAGCTTATCCCTTAACACGTCAACTTGGGCACCCGTGTTATCGATAAGAGCCTACCAATCAGATCAATAGAATTCAATGCCTGTGCTTAGGAATACAAAGCTTCTGATTTCATAGCGAAATAATATATAAGCTTATCTTTGGAGTTGAGTCGCNTGATATAAAGTCTCTAGCGGCCGTACTTCTTGCAGAACGGTATTTTATAGATACTGCNGCTAAAATAAGTCCTTGAATGACGCTGCCGCCTAGATAAACGCGTTGTTCAAGTTTTGGTGTTCGCGCACGGGCCTTCTCCTCTGGGTGCCCTAACGTGTTAAGGGATAGTTTTTAGATATAGAGAAGTATATAAGGTATAGCAGTAAGGTACAATTACAATAAAAATTACGATAAGCTAGACGAAAACTAACCGACGAGTTTTAGATAATATACGACCGACTACTTATATTTAATATTTTATATAATATAGCTACGACGTCGTTATTTAATATATTAGATGGAGAAGCTAAAGAGCTCCTACCTTATAGTGTTTTTATAATAACTAGGCGTTATAAAAGGGTCGAGATAGCGGTAAAAAAGGTAATTTTTGGTGTATTTTGATGCTCCGTTACCACCACAGCTGCGACCATAAGCCTCAGACCCTCGGTAGAAAATTCGTTGGGTGATAAGGAACGGTATGCCCGCGCGTACGATCCACCGGGGGTCTGATTAATGAGATAAGCAACATGCGCCTTTAGCAATGGTGCACTACCCTTTTAGACACCAGCTCACCGACATATAATACTTGTAGACTTGGCAGGGCGTGGTATGAAGACTTTTTAACTGTGAAGGGAAGCTGCAACGTAACATTGCCCGCCGTTCTACCTAGCCCGGTACTTTTACAGCAAGAAGCAGTAAATTAATCCGTCATCTAGATCAACTCCAGCTTAGAATCCAAAACTCCTTATCCTGCCAATAAAAACAATCCGGGTTCCTCCCCTCTATTGACTAGGCTACATGCTATAATCGTGAATACCCGTCGGGCCCTGATCATTGTAATCCGGACGCGTCATATAGCCTTTGCTCATACCTTGATCCACGACGAAAATGACCTTGGCTGCCACCTGCGCGCCCAAGAATGCAGCTTCATCATACCCGACGTCTTTCCACTCAGGGAAGTACTCTGGCGGTCGGGCTAGCTTGATGCTGGTGGGCGTTTGCCCATGAGACGAGTGCGCATTGTGGCTGTGTATGGAGGGGAGTGCGTTGTTGGGGTGAAGTAGATGCGGGTTCTGTCCGGTTGTGGCGGCTAGTAGGAGCGGGTTTACTTGACTAGAAGAGCCATGCGGCCCGAGTTGCGGCTGTGGGGTGTTGGCCCCGGTGCCGGCTGGGGTTGACATATTGGAAGGGAGCTCGCTGGTGAAGATTGTAGCGGAGGAGGGAGAAATGAGATATTTAGTTTGGAGAGTCGACATCAAGCCATCTTTGAAGCCTGCAGAAGCGAGAGTCAGATCGTTATTGTTGTTCAGTAAGGAAAGTGAGGCTACCTCTTATTTTGGATCCGTTCCCGCAGATGATGAGAGAATCCCAGAGCTCACTCCTTTTGTTTACCTCTTCAACAGATGAGATGGTTCGATGTATCGCGTCTGCAATTCTTTCGAGGATCCCCCCGCTGGCAGCTTGGAATCTTTCTGTTCCGACCTCGATTTCTCGTCTGATGGGTCCGGTATGGGACGAGAACAAGAAATCAGAAGTACCGTTGGCTTCAACTGCTGATCTCGGCTCGCCAACATCCATTTGCTCTGGTGCATCATGCTTCTTCTGCGGTCCTTCATCTAAAGCTGCTTGTGCCTCCGCCATGCCTTTGCTGCCAAGGTTCATACTTTTCAGCTGATCAAGCAACGCGTGATCCTCATACATGAACGTATTACGCTCTCGTTTCGAATTTGGCAGCCGTACAGGGCGAGCTTGGACTGGAGCTGTTTCGGCCCCTTTCTTCTTTGCTGCGGCTTTTTCTTGCTTCTCTCTCTCCTTTCGTGCAAGGTATTCGTTCATTTTACCACCTGCAACGATACTAGCAACATCGAGTACTCCCTCGTTTTCATCATCGCCATTCTGCTCCTCGCCGATTTCTGTGTCTGGTCCAGGACCTCTTGGCACCATGCCAAGTGCAGCAGCAGACTCTCTACGCCCTGGTCCTGATCCTGTCGCGCCGGTTGAGGCTGCTGCGGCGGGATTCGTAATGACTTGCTGGACAGGTGAATCTGATGTACCAGGTAGTCGTACGCCGACAGGCAGAATCTCGCAAATTGCACTTCTCTTAAGCTGCTCGCACATTTCGCGCGTGAATCCTTTAGAACGCAGTATTTTGAGTAGCCGCTCAGTCATGGCTTCGCCTCCACAATTTGGGAGCGCAACCACCCTTCCTGTACCGTGAGGTATAAATTCACTAACAGCCGTCACATCGACTTTGTCCCGTCCCACATCCACAACTGTAGCCGTGTGCACGCCATACGCCCAGGCTGTCGCAATCGCTGAGTCCATGAGGCCGAAGGCTGGTGTCTTGAATTTCTCGAAGAAGAATTGCGTGAGCTTCTCATGCTCGCGTGGCGTCCAAGCCGGTTGCGCTATTAGGAGAATAGGTGTATGGAAAGGCGGATTCAGGGTATTGTAGACGTGGGTCATCAGAGCGAAGAAACACGGCCAATTCGTTATCCTGCCCTCGGAAATGGGCCACACAGCGCCTTCTTCAGATACTGGGTCTTCTTCATATATAATCTCGTCATCCTCGGGCTCTCCGAAGGTTTTCTTCATATCATTGATTTCTTCGACCTCTTCCTGAAGCACTGGGTTTCTCTCGGTCTTATCGGTTCGCCGGCGCACCTTGTACGGCTCCCATTCTCCATCTTTCTCAGCGAGGAACATGCGCGACCTCACACGTAAGTGGGCGGGAGTGAAGGACTCGGGCAGACCTAGCTGCGCAGTTGTGGTTTCTGAGCCCGGTGCAATTATCTGGGCATCTGGTCAGCACATGTGGCACGAGTGGGGGCAAAGCAAGAGAATGTGGCTGGTTGATGTACAATGATTTGCTCATCTTTGAAGGGCGGCATGGTTAATAATTATCCGCTGATTCGGACGTCTTGTTCTGACGGCGCGCGTGGTATTGAATGGCGCAGGTGGAAAGTCGCGAAGCTCTCACCTGCCGCATCTCACCGCCCGGCAATAGTTTCGTTGCTTCCAATCCACCGACAA
Organism: Cenococcum geophilum 1.58; assembly: GCF_001692895.1. Classification (NCBI taxonomy): domain Eukaryota; kingdom Fungi; phylum Ascomycota; class Dothideomycetes; order Gloniales; family Gloniaceae; genus Cenococcum; species Cenococcum geophilum. Next base: position 1,516,533 of record NW_027137589.1, on the reverse strand, counting down.
CGTGGGCTGCATTAGACCTTCCAACCCGCTCGTTCACTATGCGCCGAACAGGAAAGAGACCACTCCAGGAACCTGGCAAGCATCTCGAGGAGCCTCCACCCTGAACACCACATGCTCTACTAAGCTCTGCGTCTGAACCTTAGCAATGGAGGCTTCAGAGATGGCGTCAGTCGCAAACACCTCTATCGACCTCATGTCCAGAGCCTCCAATGCTGTTGGACAGACTTCAGCTCCTATAACCATAGTAAAAGTTACCGAGACATCATCATGGTCCAATACGAGGCTTTTAGGACGCGTGATATTGGCTATTCTCAGAGTCATCCCAGGCGTTCTTTACTGGGCCATTACCTTTACTACTATTACTCTGCCAACATGGCTATTCACCCTCTTTTCTATGAGTCTGACCTTTACTATGAACTTTACGACCTTGTATGCTTTCCCGGTATTTTTGCAGAAGTTCGCTCTAACCACAACACAGGTTGTTAATCGTCGTATTCTTTGCCTCCACAATCAGTTATTTCGTACGATATCGGTTTATGAACATGTATTCCCGACTACCCCCGGAACCGCAGCGCGAAGAACCGCGAGTCGAAGTATTCCCAGACAGCCAAGAGAGCGACTCGAAGCGGGGTCTTTCCAACTATCTAGATGAGTTCCTCAGCGCAATAAAAGTTTTTGGATATTTAGAGCGACCTGTTTTCCACGAGTTGACACGAACGATGCAAACCAGGAAACTGATAGCTGGAGAAACTTTGCTATTGGAAGAAGAAAAAGGCTTCTGTCTAGTTGTGGACGGGTTGGTCCAGATTTTCGTCAAATCAAATCGAGAGGGTCCGGGTTCGGACAATGAAACTAGGACGCCAGGGAGGTCTTCAGACGATGGGGAAGGGCACCACGGGCATAGCCAGGGATACCAACTTCTAACAGAGGTTAAGAATGGGGCTCCTATGTCATCACTATTCTCAATCCTATCTCTATTTACAGAGGATATTAAGCTCCGCCATGAGGACGATGAAGATGGAGGCGTTGAGTCTAGCGCCTCTAGTACCGGCCCAGGTCACACCAGGTCTATACGGGTCCCTGTTGTGAGGCTAGGAAGCTTTACTCCTGACTCGGGTCCTCAAAGTCCAGTACACACACCCCAAACACCCCCTCAATCCAATTTAAGAAATCGGCGGACCTCCGGTTTAGCCAGCCCTACGGCAGGTGGCCAGCTTCCTAGCGTACCGCCTTTATCGCTGGATATGAACGGAGAACTACCTAGTCATCGTGAAAAATCATTCAAGAAGTCGCGATCAAGAACCAGGAATTCGAAATCCGCACACCCTGATATAGTGGCTAGAGCCACGGTAGATACAACTATAGCCATCATTCCAGCTACCGCGTTTCGTCGCTTAACTCGGGTTTACCCAAAAGCTACCGCACACATAGTTCAAGTTATCCTAACGCGATTACAGCGTGTCACTCTCGCAACCGGTCATGCCTACCTTGGCCTAACCAGTGAAGTCCTCCGAACAGAGAGATTGATGAACAAATACACCACATATGACCTACCTGGATTCCTTCGTGATGCAGCCCTAGAGAGGCTAAAGGAAAAATTTGCAAAAGAGAGAGAACGAATTGGTCCGGAGGAGGGCATGAAAGGCATTGCGTTGCACAATCCCGGGGCTGGCCGGCGTAGAAGATCAAGTGCTGGTTTAAGGAAAGGAGCAGCTGCAAGAGCTACACTTGTTGCGGCGCGGGCCTCGTCATCTTTTGACGGGAGTAACGAGACCATTACGAGGCTGAATTCTCCGGAATCTACCGAACAAAGCGAAAGATCTGGCGTTAGTGCTGGAGATCTCCTCACCAATACACACCTGCCGAGAGGCAGAGGCAGACACGGACGACTCAGCTTTTCTCAACCCTATCAGACTGTAGAAGGACGGAGGGATTCCCGCACGCCATTAGACTCAGGTGCCTTCAATCCTTTTGCATCGTCCCTGCGCGGACCAGTACCACTGCACCGACAAGAATCTCTTGACGAGGACGGCATATTCCGCGAATCAGTGCTTGACTGCATGTTCAAAGCAATTGGATTGACAAACTTACAAAACAATATGATGAAAGCCAATTCGGTTGAGCAGTCTCCACGAATGGTGTCGTTCGATGCCAAGAAACAAAAGGCAATATTTACCAACGTTTTTGGCTTCATAGATCCTTATGAGGCATCCGGTGATGGCGATTCGGAATCTCTTACTTCAACGTCATTATCTGCCGTCAGCGTTAGCGGTAATCACAGTATTCTGGAGGAAATTGTGAATGACGTCGAGATTGTCTTTTTTCCAAAAGGTGCTGTTCTCGTGGAGCAAGGCGAGAGGAACCCTGGTCTGTATTATGTCATCGATGGATTTCTCGATGTTAGCGTCCCAGCTGACGAAGATCACTCTGAGTCCAATGTGATGGGTACGTTCCCTAGAGCTCCTGGGATGGGAGAGTCTGATCTCTTTGCTGGCCCGCCATTAAAGCGAACCGTTACCGGTTCCTCACGGGCAGGGCCTGTTGGGCGTGGCAGTGAGGCCGGAAAGAAAAAGAAAACAAGAAAGAGTCTATTCTTAACGAAGCCAGGAGGTCTTGCTGGATACTTAGGAACTGTATCTTCTTACAGATCATTCATTGATGTTACAGCAAAGACAGATGTGTACGTTGGTTTTCTCCCACGAGCTTCGATTGAGAGAATTGTGGATCGATATCCAGTCGTTCTCCTTACCATGGCCAAACGATTAACAACCCTTCTACCTCGCCTAATATTGCATATCGATTTTGCGTTAGAATGGGTTCAGGTCAATGCGGGGCAAGTTATATACAATCAAGGAGAAGAAAGCGATGCCATCTATATCGTTCTCAATGGCCGCCTAAGAGCGATCCAAGAAGGGGAAAATGACGGGATGAAAGTGATAGGCGAATATGGTCAAGGTGATAGTGTTGGAGAACTTGAAGTTCTTACGGAATCGGCCCGACCCGGATCTTTACACGCCATTCGAGACACCGAGCTTGCGAAGTTCCCGAAGACTCTATTCAATAGCTTAGCACTCGAGCATCCTGGGATCACTATTAAAATCTCGAAGATTATCGCGACACGCATGCGGGCGTTGGTCGATGATCCACTTCACGAACATGCGAAAGAACGGACCGCAAAGGCTCTACGCAGCAATGTATCGTCTACCGTGAACCTTCGCACAGTGGCAATTCTCCCGGTGACAGCTGGGATACCCGTTGTTGAATTTGCCGGTCGACTTATGAATGCTTTAAATCAGATCGGCACACCTAATGGCGTCGTCTCATTAAATCAAGCTGCTATCCTGAACCACCTTGGCAGACATGCTTTCAATCGAATGGGGAAACTCAAGTTATCACAATACCTAGCGGATCTAGAAGAGAAGTACGGCCTTGTGCTTTATGTCGCGGACACGAACGTGAAGTCCCCATGGACCCAGACGTGTATTAGCCAAGCTGACTGTATTCTTCTGGTTGGTCTCGCAGAAGGTTCTCCAAGTATTGGTGAATATGAAAGATTTTTGCTCACGACCAAGACTACAGCGCGGAAAGAGCTAGTGCTTCTGCATTCGGAGAGATACTGCCCGCCTGGCCTCACCCGCAAATGGCTTCGAAATCGTATGTGGGTCAATGGCGGTCATCATCACATCCAAATGTCTTTTAGGACTACTCCGGAGCCCGTCCACCCAGCCGGCCGGCGCTTTGGAAATGCGTTGAAACAACGTGTACAAGTTCTCCAAGCCGAAATTCAAAAATACACATCGCGGAAAGTTCGACAAACACCTCTCTACTCCGCAGAAACACCCTTCAAAGGCGACTTCCACCGATTAGCCCGTCGGCTATGCAGCAAATCAGTCGGCCTTGTCCTTGGGGGTGGAGGTGCCAGAGGAATCTCTCAAATTGGTATCATTCGAGCATTGGAGGAAGCTGGCATACCTATTGATATCGTTGGGGGCACTTCCATAGGTGCCTTTATTGGAGCCCTGTACGCATGGGATGCAGATGTCGTACCAATGTACGGAAGAGCCAAGAAATTCGCCGGTCGGATGGGTAGCATGTGGAGGTTTGCTCTCGACCTCACATATCCCTCGTAAGTACTCTCCCCTCATGCTGCTTTACCTCGCTAACTTAATAGTGTGTCATATACCACCGGCCACGAGTTCAACCGCGGAATATTTAAGACTTTCGGAAACTCGCAAATTGAGGATTTTTGGCTCGAATTCTACTGCAACACCACCAATATAAGCAGGAGCCAGTCTGAGATTCACACGAGTGGATATGTCTGGCGCTATGTGCGAGCCTCAATGTCACTTGCTGGTCTCCTTCCCCCACTATGCGATAACGGCAGCTTATTAGTCGATGGTGGTTATATCGACAACCTTACGGTCGCTCACATGAAATCTCTTGGTGCGGACGTCATATTTGCTGTCGATGTCGGTAGCCTCGATGACACAACACCCCAGTCTTTCGGCGACTCTCTCTCCGGCTTCTGGGCCCTCCTAAACCGATGGAACCCCTTCTCCTCCTACCCTAACCCTCCCACACTAGCAGAAATTCAGGCTCGTCTTGCATATGTTTCGAGCGTTGATGCGCTTGAACGCGCCAAAACCACGCCAGGTTGTAGATACATGCGGCCACCAATCGATCCCTACGGCACGCTAGATTTTGCAAAATTCGACGAGATCTATCAGGTTGGATATAAGTACGGCAAGGATTATTTGGCCCAGCTGAGGGATCGGGGTGTCTTGCCTGTCATGGAAGAGACAGAGAAAGAGAGGAATTTGAGAAGAACGATGGCACCTAGGAGAGCGAGTATTTGATGGCGAACACTTGATGGCGAAACGAACATGACTGCATCATTGGCGTTACCGGTATCATGGTAAGCGTTGTATCTAGTGCAACGCATTCCACCAGCTTGGATATAGCTGGCATAGAAAGAAATAGATTCTTCACTTATTCATGAAGGTTTGGCTTAGTTGGTTGCGAGCATTCATTGTGGGGAAAAGTTTAATGGCTAATTGGAGAAGGAGCTTTGTGGAGAGGATAAATACAGCTGGCGCTGTTCTGAATGCGACACAAGACACAGTTGGTTAAAGAACTTGTGAACAGTGATGAGAGGGATAGGCGTGTTGAACAAGGTGTGGGCATTGGGCGTTTTCATTTCAATAAGTACTCAAGCATATTATTACTATTTTATTATTTCTTCTTGATTAGCGTCTGATGCGGTCCCAATTAAGGTCCATGCGGACTAATACCGCTAGGTTAGGTACAAAAACCCTCCAAGGAGGCGTGAGAGGTAATACAGCATGTACCCCTCCAGATAGCATCTATACTACGTCAACGGGAGGAAAAATACCATTAGGTCGCTCTAGGACTCCCGTACGGGAATGTCTAGAATGCCTATCTTACCCTGCGTACTATGCTTCCACGATTTTATAGAATACCGTAAGTTAACTGCCCCTAGCACCTTCTTTAATTGCCCTATATATGTATATATACGCCTGCGGTCCTCCTACTTGCAGTATGATCCAGTCCTGTATGACCTTCTACCCAAAAAGAATAGCCTGGATAAACTAGGTGTCTTATCCTAGGGCCCTAACCTAGGTCCCCTAACCCCCAGCCAAAAGGTATAGAGGAAGACGAAATACCGCGTGTGTGGTAAATCTAGGCCGTCGGGTAGGGTAGTATAAAGGCGGGTAGATGAGAGGCTCATTAGAGGCTTCCTAAGGCGTATGCGGTTTGGTTGCCGTGTGTAGTTGCTGTGCCGTGTAGTATAACGTATGCCGTACGGGAGGAAGGGGGTGACGTCGGAGGTAGATGCCGTGATTCGAATAAACCGATGTACAGACGTGATGGTCGTATTTTGAGCTTCCGTTGGGGCTCACCCTCCCAGCGAAAATTCTCTATTGTGCCGCCACGTCGCAGCGCCGTCGCAGCGTCGACGCAGCGCAGCTGTACATACGCCCCTACGTTTGCTCTAGTAGTCTATTGGCACGGTCCTAATGGGACGCCAATAGTATCTGCTAGGTTCCTGGGCTCCACCGCGTGGAGGTGCAGAGGCCGATTTTCATCGAGCGCACTCAAGCATATTACATTAAGCAGCTATGTTTTTGCGATGTCCACTCTTGCTCTTACCTCTGGAAAGGTAAGAGGTTTACGTAGTGCATCTCTGTTGTTTTTAATAGCGAAGAATGGTGTGAAGTTGAGGGCGAGCACTTTAGAGGGCACAGGTTTAAACGAGTCATGTAAGTTAGAGGTTAAGAAAGTTTCAAAAGCTGTGGTAAGATTTGGGCCAAGCCGTTAGTCTTACCTTTCGTGGCGTATGCTAGCGTAATACTGTCGTCCAATCTCGAAGCCCCTAGAATACTAACGTATAGTATATTACACCGTTCCAAACCAAAGTATCCCTTCTCCCGTTTATAGCAGGACGCTAGATTTAAATATAAATTAATCTATAAATAGCTCAGATTTAGCTATAGGTAGATCGAAGAGCCTATTTTGCAAGTTAACTAATCCTAAAAAAAAGCGCTCCAGACGACCCCTAGTTCTCTTAAAGGAGTAAGCTCTTTATTATCTTAAAATAATTATATTAGCTTCTATCTTACAAACGGCTTAGTACTAGTTATTTCTAGGATTTCAATGTTAGTTAGTAAGTAATTAAAAACGCTCTTAAATAACAAAGATATTAACATTATATTACTTGCTAGAAACTACTTCTTTTAAATAAAAATAAATAGGATCGGCTTTAGTTTGCGCTTAACCACGTTAACTAGACTTAAGAATAGTTAGTATCTTATTCTCTAAACGGATAAAATATAAGTAATAGGTAGTTAATATAAAAAGTAATATATTACTTATTATCTTAGAGAGGAGCTTAATCTAATATATATTCTTAACTAAGTTTAACGCTAAAACGGCTAGATATTTTAGGAGAAGGAATAGAGAAAGATTAATTTGGAAACGTACTATTAAAGAATCGTCCCTTCTATTTACGGCTAGCTATGGATAAAGCCTTGGCTAAAATTTATATAAGATAATATATACTAAGGCTATTATTACTAACCTACTTAAGCGTGGAGTTATCCTAATATTCTAGTCTACCATTGGAGAAACTAAGAAGGGCCCCCCAAAATCACTCCTTAAACCACTTCAAAAGGTCCAAACAGCCTGCCTCTAAAGTATCACAGGTGGGTACAAGCGAACGGCCACAGCACTGCTTAAGAAGGAATCCAATATTCCCCCCCTATAGTTACATATTAAAGCCGCTGCAATACAAAAAACGCAAAATAAACGCAACTCTAATGTTATAAAGTACATTAAGACACGCCTAAGTAAACTATAGAGGGATCCTAGGGTGCCCTATAGGAGAATAAACCAACAACCCTAAAGTAGGGAAGAGATATTAGAGAAACAGGTAAAGAAAGCAGAAGAAGAATAGTATCACTTTAGGGCCCAGGCCCATATAGAGGAGGAAGGGAGACGCGCAAGAGGTTAGTAAAAACAATAGTAAGACAGAGAAAGGAGCTAAAGTAGAATATATAAGAACGCTAGGAAACCATCTACCATAATATAATACTGGTTAGACTAACGCTAGAGAGGTAAATAGGAGTTAAAGGTATAAAGGCTAACTTAGGTAAGATAAACCTAAGCTATAGTATAGTTAACGCTATAGGGGGTAAATACCTAAGGGCTCTAAGAAGGCCTAATAAAGGCAGAAAATATAATAGTAATACTCTTAAGAACAGGGGTAATAGGACTAAAAGATTGGCTTTACTAGGTAGGTGTCCTAGTAAGTAGCCCGAGATACAAATGTAGCTGGCTAAAACAGACACTAAAACACGTAATACTGCTATGCCCCCTACGCACTAATTAAGAAATAATGCTCTTAGTAGCTAGCACAGAGAACTATAATACACTACTCTTAATATAAAAAGGCCTCAAGGCGGTTACCTAGTGGCTTATTAGTTAAAATATGCTAAATCAGTTCCGGGTTACAAGGAAAATGGTAATAGAAGGTAAGGAGGCGAGCAGTAGGTGCCCCCTAGTAACTCTACAGTAGTAGAGTAAAAGTTTGTAATACTAGCGCGTCTATAGGCTTATTACGGCAGCAGTGGTTCCTAAGGAGGTTAAATAGTAAGGTAGTAGAGCACTATAGGCGACTNNTAGGCGCTAANNAGGCGAGTCNNAAAAGGCGGGGAGATNNATNANNGGGTTTTCTNATTTTTCTTAAATAGAGTTTTCTCCCTATATGTAAATAAGGAGTAGTCTGCGTGGGCCTAATAGGGATCTAAATCGGACGTTAAGTAATGAATTATTATTATTATTATATTCTAGTCTATATTTAGCCCTAATTTTAATTTAATTAAGAAGATCTGGAACTAGATAAAGGATTAGATTAAGCGTGGGTATAAAGAGCGGATATAAACTTACCTACGGCTTTATAAGGCTATAAAGGCTATATAGGACGTTATTACTATAGAGCAGCTTAATAAGCTAATTAACTTAAGGCATTAACGCTGTCTATAGTGCCAAGACATTCATTTCCTAATACGTGAATTCTTACCAAAATCGACACAACTTTAAACAATTTTATAACGCCGTAGCAATCAAATATAGCGAAATCAGTATGTAGATTATTTAATTATAGTTAATACTTTATCTGCTAGCCACCTGCCCCTCTTACTACCTTTAGCCTTTACCCTATACTATTAATTAAGCGTTATATAAGGCCTTAATTAAGGGCTATCTACACCTTCTTATATACTTTAATTAAACGCTCTAGATCCTCTATACTTTATCCTATCTATTTAAGCTCTAGATAAAGCTTAAGGATTTTCTTTTTTTAGTGCCAGCTAAAGGTATTTAATTAGGTTTAAATTAGGTAAATAGAGAGGGAAATCTAGGGTCTAAACGCTATGCTTTTCTAACTACTCCCTTATAACTTTTAATATATAGATTAGAGGCTTATAGATTAGTATAAGACCTTTTTTTAAGGCCTAGATATAGCTTCGGGCGCTATAACCTTCTTTTACTACTAAAGAATCCCTTTCTATAGCGATTAACTCTAAGCGACCATTGTTAGCGACTTAGTCAATTAAGGCACGAGCACGGTAAGAGGGACGCGCAAGCCTGTACGAGTGGATTTTCTATAAACGAGAATCTAAAACTAGAGAAAGGAAAGTAGAAGAAGAGTAGCGCCGCTTGATGTTTTATATAATCTTCGCGTCACGTGACCGCAATATACGGCAATCTGTGGCAATTTGCTAGTACTGTAATATTACCCCCCCTCTACAAAAGCCTGCCCTTAGGCTTTGTAGTCCATATTATACCTATAGGGTGTTTTTATCCTTATGTTCTTCTAGTAGCTTATTGTCTTTACTATATTAGCATACTATTTACTTATCTAGGTACTTTAGGGGTCCTAGTTTATTAGGGTAATAGCTATAGAATTTTTAAAGCTTATAGGGATTACTAATAAAGTTCTATATAGGGTACTAGGTAGGGTTTAGGTTATAGCCTTTCTAACTAATATAGTATTACGGAGTAAGTATAAGCGGCGATAATATATAGCAAGGTAGATATTATTAAGCTATGTATATAGACTATATAAGGAGGTTAAGACGTTACGTAAGGAAAGAAGGTAGGAAAACGGGAAGAAAGGGCATATATCGTTGACTTAGTTGCTTAGTTAATACGTGCATGGGCAGAATAGGGTTTAGGTCGTGGTCCTGGCAAAACTTGGCAGAATTTGGTGGAACTTGGCAGAATATGGCAGAATGCCGTAGATTGCCGTTAGATTGCCATCAGATTGCCGTTAGATTGCCATTTCGCGGTTGGTCTCTAATTGCTGAGTCGGTGGAAACGGGTGGACGTGTGTAAGGTGTTACGGGGGTGTCCCGTGACATATAGTACTTTCGCGTTCTTCTTACTAGTTTATAGGCTATTATTTCTTTAATTTCCTATTTATTGTTGCTATTAACTTAAATTGGTAAGGGAGGTTTATTTTTTATCTGGGTAATAGGTTGTCCGCGGCCTTCTATAGCTTATTTAGTAAGAAAATAGTATAAACCTTTATTAAATCTAGGAGCTTTACTTATATAAGTTACCAATCTTTTTAAGGACCTTATACGGTCCTACTATTTAATAGTTTAGCTTATAGCTAGGCCGTTTTATCTTTTAGTTCTTTATTATAACCTAAACTACATTACCTACGGTAAAGTCAGGCTCGCGCCTATACTTATTTACCTACTATTTTATTAATTTCTAGGCTTTTTTTAAGCACTTAGCGTACTACTAAGCTTCCTTATAAGATAGTTTTTTATATATAGTTTAGGGTCCTTTTAGTCTGTTCTAGTTAAAGCTTATATAGGGTAAGTAGCCTATTTTTAGTTAGATAGGGGCAAATCCTATAAAGTTATAGGGTAAGGTTACTTGGGCATAGTCTATTAAAAATAGAAGTTTAGCCTAGTTATCCTAGAAGTAGTTAATAAAGGGCTAAAGTCTCTAGTCTAAGTATTAATTTATAATCTTTATCTAACTATCCATTTAGGGGTAATATACTATAAAAGGCTTTAGCCTAATACCTAAGATCTAGGTAAACTTGTTCTAAAAGGCTAATATAAACTACGGCCTATAATTAAATACGATAGTATTTAGTAGTCTATAAATATCACGGAACCCTACCGCAGGGGCCTCCATAGGAGAGCCCCGTGCTCTCGCGTACACCTCGCGTACAGCTTATGTCAGCTACGCGTAGATATATCACCTCCTTACGCCCTCGACCCTTACGATCGATCGCGCAACGTCTTGTACACTCCTCAAATATATACGCTCTGTAGCCACTAACTCCGTCCCGTGACAATAAATCTGGTAGACGTAGTAGATATATAGTTAGGCCGCCTTTTTAGTATTAATATTTTTATAATAGGGGATTAAGAATAGGCGCTTACTAAAGCGGTTAACTAGAATTATAACTATATTATACTCGTTATGGTCTAGAGGTGGTTTATAAAAGTCTATAAAGATATACTACTAAGGGCGTTCTAGTATTTAGAGAGGTTTTAATAGTCCTAGGGTTTTATCTTATGGAATTATAGACCTATAGTAGTTGTTATAGTTCCGTATATAACGGTTAATATCTATAACTATTCCGGGCTAATAGTATTATTTACTAATAATTTTACGGGTCTTATTCTTTTTAGGGTAGGCTATAAAGACTTAGGTATATACTTTGGCGATAAGCTAAGTCTATAAGTTCTATTCCTCTACTACTACTAACCATTTATAGTGCTTAAGCAGTTCTTTTTTAAAGGACCATAGGCTAGTAATATCCTCTATCTTTTTACGGTACTCCTATAGAGAGGGGGCCGTACGGTTTACCTATAGTAGTTTATTAATAAGGTTAAGTTTTATAGAGTCTATATTTAGTTTTATCTATATTTAGGGATTAAGATATTCTAGTTATAGAAGCGTTTAGGTTTATAATAAGATCTTTATAGCTACCTAGTTATCTAGGTCCTATTTACACCTTATAAGAGCATCCGCATAGTTTATTACGCCTAGCCTATATATAATTAAGAAGTTAAACTAAAATAAAATGTCTGCCTATTACGCCTACCGGGCTATAAGGGCCTTTATTATTATAAAATATTCTAAGGCTTAGTAATCTAAAACTTCCTAGGGGTCCCTTTTAGCTATACTTGCTAGTGCTAAAAGCTAGAGATAATAGCTAACATTTCCTTATTATAAATTGAGTAGTTTAGCTTAGCATCTACTATAGTCTTTAAATAGTAGGTAATAGGGTATTATTTCCCATCCGGCCACTTTTAGGAGTAAACAGCAGCTATAACACTGTTTAAGGCATCGGTTTTTAGTATTAAGGGCCGTTCTAGGTTAAAGTAGGCGAGTAGTAGAGCCAAGACTAGCCGTTTATTAAGCTTGTTAAAGGCCTGCCTATATATGGCGTTAAAGTAAAAGGGCTAGTCTTTTTAAGTAAGGCGGTTAAGGGGTCTAGTAATCTTACTATAGTCCTTAATAAAGCGTTAGTAGAAGTTGCAGAAACCTAGAAATAATTATACCCCCTTTACGGTCTATAGGGGTGCTTACGAAGTAATTATAGCCGTTTTCTCTAGGTTGGTTTTAATTCTATCTATACTAATAATAAACCCTAGGTACTTTATATATTTAATACTAAACTTTAACTTCTTAATATTAGCCTAGAGGCTAGCCTTATAGAGCTATTAGAGGACTTTATAGACGTACTTCTTATATTCTAGCTTATTTTTAGAGTAGATTATAATATTATCTAGGCAGGCCGTATAAAAGTTATTAAGGTAATTAAAAAGTATATCGTTTATATACCGCTAATATATAGCCAGTCCGTTAGTTAGCCTAAAAGGTAATACCTTATATTTATATATCCTATAATAGGTCTAAAATATAATAAGGTCCTTAAAGCTAGGGTTTATCCTAATTTAGTAGAAGGCTTAGCGGATATTAAGCTTTATAAAGACCTTAGCTTTACTTATTTGGGCTAGTATCTTATTACATAGGGTAGTAGATAACGGTCCTTGCGGGTTCTATTATTTAGCTTATAGTAATTAATATAAAAACGGAGTCCTTTATTTAACTTTTTAGTAAAGAAAATAAGTAAGTTAAAAGGGGCTTAGCTAGGCTTAATAAAGCCCTTATTTAGGTTATTAATAAGGTACTACTTTATAGCCTATAATTTAGTAGTAAACCACTAATAAAGAGGGCTAAAGCTAAGGGTGTTTTCCTTATTTAGCTTAATCTTAATCTTATAGTTATACGGTTAGTAAGGCAGGAGTTTATTAGACGCTAGCTTAAAGAATATATCCTTAAACTTCTAGTGTTAATAGGGTAGTTTCTATTCTACTAGCTCCTTATCTATAAGCTTACCTTTCTATCCGCTAAGTTTACTTTTTTTCCCCTTAAATATTTAGTTAATTTTTTATAAGCTAGTTATAAAAGTAATAGTATTAGGCTAGGCTAAGTTCTAGTAGAATTATATAGCGCTAGTATAGTAGATATCGACTAGTAGGAGGTCCGTAGGTTTTCTTATAGCCGTTTACTAGACTATATTTTACAATTTAGGGTTTATAATCTTTCTTATCCCCTATTCTATTTTTTGCAAGTTATCCCTCTAATCTATTAGTTTAGTATAACGTCTAATATCCCTTACTATTCTTTATAGCTATATAGGGCCTAAGATCTCTATAGGGGGCTTTTTTTTAGATTACTATTAACTTCCTAGGTAATTTATTAGAAACATAGGGCAAATCACTAATACTACTTAAGTAGATATAGTGATGGAAAAGGTTGTTATTCTAGATAGGGGAGGGTAAGGAATTTAAGGTTCCTTACCACGCTAGTGCCGCGACGGCACGTGACGGCAAGTTGCCTTACGTGACGGCAATATACCGCATATAAGGGCAAATTGCCTTATTCCCGACACTAGCAACTCTTCTTTTTATAGTTACTATTTATATATAAATAGATAGTATATAATAATATAACCGTGGGCAGATTATAGCAGAATTTGGTAGGTAATACGCCTTATTCTACTGACCCAGACTTCTACTAACTAATCACGATTTTCTATCCCCGGGATAGAAAATCGCTATTAGCTCGCTTACTACTAGCGCCTTAGCGGCCCTCGCCGTATCTTTTACTCCCTTTTAACTTATATATATAGAGTATTCGTGTTAACAAACGTCTCTAGTGCCTTATTTAGGTTTGCCTTCGTTATTATATCTACTAGGTTATCTTAGCTATTAATTTATTAAATCTTAAAGAGTTCTTAATGCTTATAAGATTGCTATAGTGCTATAATATTAATTATAAGGCGCTTCTCCTTTATAGTACTAAGCTTAACTAAATATTTATAGAGGGAATATAAGTCGGTGTATACAATTATAGGGATAACGGGGAGTTTAAGTCGATCTATAATTATCTTTAAGGTAGTTCTAATTGCAATTGCCATATTAACTCCGTTGACTATTTTATATATCTCTAATGCTAGAACGCTTTAAGTAACGCGTTTACTCTTAGTTAAGCTCTAATAAATAAGATTACCATAGATTATAAAGTCACTCTCTCCAGTAGATTTATTCGCGATAATAATCTTATATTCTAGCTAGGAGCTAAAATCTTTATTATTTATAAACGATCTATTAATAAATACGAAAAGCTTAGTGGTAGGAAGGTTAATAGGTATATAGAGCAGTCCTTAATCAAGATAGCTCCTTTACTAGAAAAGACGCTTATTCAGGGCAAGGATATCCTCCTTAGTTGGTTCTTAGTGTTAAGCGGCAATAGAGAGATTAAAGGAAGCTTTGGGTTAATAGATAGAAGCTATATAAGCTCTATAAGCGCGTTGCTCTATATATCCTTGCTTTAGAGAATTAACGTTAATAACGTTAATCTTCTTGCCTTAACCTTTCTGGCGTAGGGTAATAGAATCCTTATTTAGGGAAATAATGCATCTATTAAAGAGTAATAGTGTTATTAAATTAAGTCTTTCCTTTGGCTTTACTATAAAATTTACCTTTACTAGCTTATCTTCTTTAAGAGCTAAGAATTGGTCGTCTTCTAAGATAATTATATCGTCCGTTTATATGCTAACGATTCTAAATAGAGTTCTTATAGTTATAATAAGGAAGCAGAGATTAAATATAAAAGTAGTTATTAAAAGCTTCTCTTTATGGTGCTTGCTATAAGTAGCCTACTAATAAGTTCCTACCTCTGCAATTTTATATAGTAGCTTAAGTATAACCATAATTATATCTTCGGGATATTAGTGGCGAATTTGCTCTAGAAGGTATACTAGTATTAAGCGCTAAAGGCGTATCTCTGATTAGGTATAGGCCTAGGTAATATCTTATAAATAAACCGCTATTCCATTCTTTATTAAGGAGGGAGCTAGCGCAATAATAACTTGCTAACTAGCTCGTTAAATTATAAAGGATTACGTAAGAATTACTTCCTTACTATTATCATTATAACCTTAAATAACTAGCCTTAACTTCTCAAATGGGGTATTAGTAGCTTTGCCTTTAATCTTATTAACTATTTTTAACCTAAATATACGAACCCTATTAAACTTAGTAGGGTTATACTTCTTAAACTTAAAGACTTCTCTTATAATAAGACCGTCAATCTCTTGCTTATTAGATGCTTAGAAAGGAGCTCTTAGAGTTATAATACGGCCTTCCTTTTGGAGCTGTTTTGCGAGCTTAAAGTTAGCCTTCTCTTTAGCTGTTATAAAGGCCATCGACAGCTTAACTTTATTCTTAATGGCGGCAATAAGTTGCTCTTTAAAATTGATAAGGTGTTAGCGGTTTCGTGATCCTTTTAGGCGACCTCTACCGCGTCATAGTTGCGGCGTATCTACTATAGTTATATTGGGGTCGTAGTCGCCTTTTAGGGCACGTTAATCATGGTTCTCCTCTAGGGCATCTCTTAGGGTATCTTTTGGGGTATCCTATAAAGGCTCGGAACTATTATCTTTATAGTAAAGCTTAATAATAGTTAAACGGAATTAAGTAGGTTTATAGGGCATCTAAAGAGTATAAGTCTAACTATTAATTATAATAAGTTTATATAGGCCTAACTATCCTCCCTTTTTACGCTATACGCGTACCTTAGATTAGAGTGGCAGATTAAGCGTAGTTAAGGTATTTAGGCTATTTCTTATTC
Organism: Cenococcum geophilum 1.58; assembly: GCF_001692895.1. Lineage (NCBI taxonomy): Eukaryota > Fungi > Ascomycota > Dothideomycetes > Gloniales > Gloniaceae > Cenococcum > Cenococcum geophilum. The sequence continues at coordinate 1,500,780 of NW_027137589.1, read as the reverse complement.
CTAGTATATTATTAACCTAGCGCGTAGCGTAGATATATTATACCTCCTTTATTACCTTATAAATCGCCTTAGCTCGTTATATAATAGAGGGAGATAGTAGAAAATTATTAGTTATTTAAGGGTAGGCGCCAAAGACTAGCAATATAGGTATAAGCCTATTTAGGCTAGCGGTATTATTAATAGCCTTAATAGCCATCTATAGGATAAGCTCTTTACTAGCACCCTCTAGTTTTAAAGAAATAATCTTATATACGCGGCGTAATAGCGTATAGTATCGTTTTATCTTTCTAATACTATTATATGCCTTAACGGAGACTTCCTTAACCTTAATTGTTATTGCCTTTACCTATTATTAAAACTCTATAAATAAGAAGTTCTTTCCTATATTATAAATAATTTAATTAGGGGGTCCTAGGTAGACATTAATTTAGTATAATTAAAGAGTATCCTATACGTTCCTAGCTAATATATCTTTTAAAAAGCGTGCGGCTTAGAAAAAGGTTAAGAAGTTAATAACTTAGAGTACTAGCTTACCGCTAAGATATATAATATCTATAATAATATAGAAGTTAAAGTTGTAGTTATCTTTAAGGGTAAACTTAAATTAGCTAGGGGACTTCTAGTTTATTTAGTAGTAATAGCAGTACTTTATAAGATATTTAATCGCCTTAACCTTAACTTTATAACCTACTTATTAAAAAACCCTAAGTAGTTAGTAAATGGATAGGTGGCTAAAACAACGATATAGTTAACGTAGCTCTAACTTAATTAAGTAACTTTAAGCAACGCTCCTTTTTAGCTATTAAAGGAGTAACTAAGGGTAACCCTACTTGCGTATAACGGGTACCTAATTATCTCCCTAAACAAGTATATTCTTAAGATTGTTAAGCTTAACGCCTAATTTATCTATATCTTAGATGCAGAATAGGAATAAGGTATTTACGGGAATAATATAGAAAGTGATATATCCTAACGGGGTTTAGACCTTAATTATGCCGAGAGAGATTATAGTACCCTTACTAAAGCAAATTATATATTAGCCTACCGTTAATTAGTTAATCTAAATAGAACTATTAAGCTGCTAAAGAGCTCGGACTTAAGGTTCTCTTACTATAGATACTCCTACGGCTCTAGTATCTGGCATAATACTATAAAAGACGTTCGCTAAGTATTTATCGTTAAAGGAGAATGCGGAACTTTCCTTTAGCTTATTAAAGATATCTAACCTTATAATAGAATAGAGCGTAGATTGGTTATTAAGGACAGCAATGGTTTATATGCCATTTACCTTACCATACTTAGTGAAGTATTAGTTAGGAAAGTAGTCCTTAATTTTTATATCTATAAGGAGCTATTTAGCCTCGTTAATCTCACCCTTAAGATCTTCTTTGCCTTTATATTAAACCAGGAAGCTTTAAAAGTAGGCTATAGTAACTTCTTAGTTTCTAACGTTTTATGCGCTCTAGCGAAACTTATTATATGCATCCTTTTGTCTATTAAGGGGGTATTTAGTTAACTAGTAATTTGGCTTCTTATAAACGTAGCATTTTTTCTATTAATTGTTACGAAATAAACCTCTATAAGGACCTCTATAATTACTTTATAGTTAACGTTAATTATACCCTCTACCGTATCCCCTGCTACGACTACTATATATTTAATTAGTCTAGTTATAATTATATTGGTTAGCCAGGTCGATTAAAGTAGGTTAGAGTTAGGCGTTAAATTGCTATACTTCTTAAGAGCGTAGGGCGGTACTAATAGAGGATCTTAATTAAGTATATACTCCTTTATAAGTACTTATAGGGTTAAAAAGAGTAAGGTTATATTCTTTAACACCTTAGTATGCGCTAATAACTTAATCGCGTAGGCTGAAGTCCTCTTAATATAATTTGGATAAACTACGCTAAATTATCTAGAGTTAATTAAAGATCTTTTAAAGATAATCGAGTTAAAAGGCACCTAGGTTTATAGCAATAATTCTTAAAAAGGTAGTCTCTCTCCACTCCAATATATACTGCTGCTTATTCTCCTCTGTTTTAAAGTAGCATCTTATTTTATATATTATTTGGTTAAAATCGTATCCTTTTTCTACTAAATAATTATAATAGAAGGTACTAGCTCGGCCCTTAAGCATAACTAAATAAGTAATATGGTATTAATTGGGTTCTAGTCTAACCTTCTGGCAATAGTCGTAGAAGATACGTAACTTTAAATTAAGGATATTATACAGTTCTCCGCTAAACTTCTTTTCTTATTCTAAATAGAGCTTTATAAACTCTATAAGCATTTTTAAGGTGCCTTTAATTGGTATTTAGCTGCATTATATTATAGGCTGCAATAGTAACGTAAATCTAGTTGGTGGAGTTTAAAGGTTATTAGACCGCAAAGTAAGGGGATCTTGCGCTTGTTAGGGGTTATTAATTAAGGCTATAGGTTAAGCTGGTTAATATAGGGGAGTTAAAGATAGAGGTGGAGGCGATAGATATAGAATATTAGAACTCGTGCCTAGAGTAATAGAGTTAAAACGTGTCTCTAGTGGTGTATTACTTAGGTTCTATTATAATTTAAGCTTCTTTATAGTGCGTAGTTAGTGCTTAATCTCTTATAGAGTCTATTTATGCTCTTCTTTTATATTAATAACATGTTCCTAAATATTATCCCTAATATTACCCCTATTTATAGAGATAAATACTTTATACTCCTAAAGGAAGTTACGGAAGTCCCGCATAATATCTTTATTTATAAGAACCTATGTTTCCTTTATCTATTTAATAAAGTCCTCCTTTATATAATACTATAGCGCGGTATTATTATATTCGCTATCTTTATAGTATTCTATACGGTATACTAAGAATCTATTTAGGTCCTATTGCTTAGCGGTTATAAAGTTAGTTATGGCTCTATCCTATATCTCTGGGTTAATATCTTTCTTATACTTCTTCGGATAGGTTAATGCCATAGTAGGTAGAATCGACAAGGTATTATACGTTAAAGGTAGGTAGGATTTTCGGTTTTATAGGATCTTATAGGTTTACTGTCCAAAGGTAGGCAATTTAAGATGTTATTTAACGCGTTTCGGACGTTGACTTAAGACCTTAGGTTTAGTAATACTTCTAACCTAAAGTACTTAACCAAATCTTTATAAACGTAATTGTTCTATATAATAGACGTAACTTAGTATCTCCTAGTACTTAGTAACACTTCTATTACTAGTTTTCCGCAAGTTTAAGGTAGCATAGTATCGCCGGGATCCATTCTATATAAGCGTATATAGTACCCCTATACGAGACTATCTCTTCTATTAATAACCTAGCTACTCTATAGTTAACTATATATTCAACCACTAATTAGTATTAGAAACATAGGGCAAATTACTAATATGTAAGAGGCCAGCCTAACCGGAACGTATAATTATCTAATTAACAGTGTCACCGGTAAGTAGAAGGTAAGTTAAAGGTAAATAGAAGGTAAGTTAAAGGTAGAATGAGTTTCACGTATTAAAGGACAAATGCTTCTAACCACTTCTATTCAGAGACTAATCGCTAGTTCTTCTCTAGAGGAGAACCAGCTCCCTATATAATCTTTCTAAGACGCTAGTAAAACCCTTTACCCCTTATCTGTCTAACCATGTCTTCTAAGACGTAGATGGAACATAGGTGAGACCTCCTTCTAGAATATAGATAAGACCTCCTTCTAAAACATAGATAAGACCTTCTTCTATCTCATCTAATATATACCTTCTAGGGAATTCCGTTACAATTGCCTCCCCTTTAAGGGTCTTAGTTCTCTAAGACTTCGCCTCTACTAAGCTTTTATAGAGTTCCGGCTAAAACTACTAGGGAAATTCTTAGTAGAAAGGTACTCTATAATGCGGCTTATAGCTAATCCTTTACTAGCGTGGAACCTTACTTTATCCTTAATTCCTCTGCTCTTTTCCCACCATAGTTCCCTATAATACCTTTATAATAGAACTAAAATAATAATAATAAAAATTGGATGGGATTCACCTTTCTTATTATAAGAGTTTATTATAAGTTAATCTAGAGGTTGTCCTGTATAATACGTCTATAAGCTACTATCCCTATTTACCTAAAATAGATTCTAATGATAACGTCTTTATTTTAATTTTCTTCCAATTTATAAGCTATCGCCTCTTACGCGTCTTTTCATTAATAACACCATTTATCTCATCTTTTAGCAGACTGTTTCCTTTATATCTCCGCTTTTAGCTTCCGTGTCTCCAGCTATTCTTTTATAGCTGCTTTATTCTCTTCTTATAACACGTCTATAAGCAATAGGATTCCCACCTTATCTTCTTATAATAATACTAACTTCTTAGAGTATTCTCTTACAATGGCTCGTGGTCCCTAGACCGGCGGCAGTATCGTTAATCTCCCAGTAACGCCCTAGACAGCGTCTATTACTCCTACGGCAGTTTCCCTAAAATGCTATTATTACTGCGTTTATGCTCTTATGTAGGATCCTTCCCACGTCTATAAGATGCCTTGCTCTAGCAAAAACAAATCTAAGTGCTCCTATTATCGCAGCAGAAGAAAGACCTGCGTCCTAGTATTTCCCATTCCGTCCTATTTTAGATTTCGCTAATTATACTAGATCTCTGCTATTTATGCATATAAGACTTATAGGCTCTAACGCGTTATTTAAGATTTCCGCTAATATCCTAATAGTAACAGGCGGGGACAAAAGGTGTCTTCCCTCGCTTATAGACTCTTTAATTCTATAAGGGTTTCCACTACTATAGAGACGTAATATTCTCGGATATATAGTATCTAGGAGCGTATATACAAACAGCTTGTCTTTATTAATAATAACATTCGTACTCTTACGCGGGCTACTTTAGCTAGGTAAGTTTCTCTAGTAACTCGCTTAAGAATTATATTAACTTCTTTAGCTAATATCTCTCTAATCCCTACTTAGACGCTAATTTAGAACCTAGGAATACTAAGGATAGTAACAAAGGTTAAGATAAACGTTCTCCTTACTAGTCTCCTGCCCGTGCTAGTCCTTCCAGTACCCGTCGTTTTAAGAAGAATGTTAGTAGAAGTACTAATGCTTCTAGGGATGGAGGAGCTAATAATACCATTAATAATGACGTTAAGATGGAAGAGGAGGCTTCTATTACTACTACTAGTATTTAAGTTGTTACCTAGCTCTTTCTTTCTTATAGAATAGCTTTATATAGTGCCTCTTAGGTACCTCTAGAATGCCCTATTATTAGGAATTAACTTTATACTTTAGGGATACCTTTATTCTAAGCTTTAGTGACAATCCATATAAACGCAGTATACTACTATAATCCCTATATATAATAAACGGGTGGTGTTCCTATAGGTGCCTTATAATTCCTTAAAATTTCTAATTCTTTATAGGCTGTCCTTTTGCTCCTCTTTGTACTATTAACTCTACTATATATCTCCAGTGCCAGGCCAAATACTCTCCTTTTATCCCTAGGGGATCTTACTAAATCCCCAAGGCCACTTCTTATAGTGCTACTGCTCCTTCTTATACAGCGTCTTCTTTAAATAGTATCCCTAGTGGTTCTCCTATAGATCCCTATAGGCTTCCTCTTATAGGATTCTAGGATCCCTATTATAATAGCGAAACGTTTCCGTTCTTAATGCCTGTACTTAATCCTATAGTTTTAATTTACGGGGTCTTTCCTATTACTTCACCTATGGCATATCCGGAACCATTTCTAAGTCTTTACCTTTAGTTCTTAGGAAGGTTTTAATTATGGTATTGTATTCCGGCCGAAGGTACTCCTTAGGTTCCTAACTATTATACGCCTAGGAGTATTCTTCCTAACGAACTAAAAATTCGCGCTTCTTCTGGCGCTATCTTTAGTCTAAAATGTCTTCTATATTCCATTCTAGTTCCCTATTAATTTCGCTAGGTNGGGGCGGTTCNGCACTATCTCTTCTCNNGTATAGCTCTAGNAAGGAAANATAAAATATNNNATATATTAGATAAGATTTCGGTAATTCTAATTTATAGGCTTAGTTTCCTTTAGTTTTCTTAACTACCTTAAAGGGTCCAAGCTACCGGTAATCCAGCTTCTTCTTAATGCGTTTTATTTGGATATTTTTTATAAATAATAAGACTTTATCTCCTATCTTGAATTCTTTCAGCATATATTTTTCGTTATAGTACCTTTTTTGTACGGCCTAGGCGTCTAGTAAGTGCTTTTTAAGTTCCTCTCTATAAATTCTTATTTGCTTAATTCTTTCGGACGCTACTAGTGCCTCTCTTTTGGGAACGATGTCCTTAATGTTCTAGGGGTCATTTGCTTTTACCCCAAATAATACTTTATAAGGGGTCATTTTTATGCTGCTGTAAATGCTTATGTTATATATATGCTGCGCCAGAGCCAACTACAATATCCAATTATTCTGTTAATAATTGATATAGTAGCGGAGGTAGTGTTCTAATAACGTATTTAGACGCTCTATTTACCCATCTATTTGCGGGTAGAAGGTAGTACTTATCCTTCGCTATATTTTTAATAAGAGACAGAATAAAGACTAAAATGCACTGTTAAATACGGTGCCTCTGTTAGATATAATTCCCCTTAGCGTGCTAAATAAGAGCCACCGTTCTAAAAACAGGTCTGCCAGTTCTACTGCTGTGATTATTGTTATAACAGTAAAGTATCCTGAAAACTTTATATACCTATTAATAATTACTAAAATAGCGTTAGTAACCTCTCCAGTTCTTATCTTAGTAGGGGGTAAGCCTATAATAAAATCCATTGTTAATTCTAACATGGGTCCCTACGGAATAGGAAGCACTAATAACTCGCCGTATAGGCGATACCTGGATATCTATATCCTTTGGCACGTATTACACCTTAATATATAGTCCTTAACCTCTTTAGACATTCCGTCCTAAAAGTATTTCCTTTAAACGGCCTTAAGGGTTCTATTGGCACCGTAGTAACCCCTAAGAGGGTTGTTATAAAAGACCTTTAAAATTTCGTCTTAAATTGCTTAGTCCTTTAGGATATATACAGCACCCTTAAAGTATAACAGACCCTTTTAGTCTTGCTACTATAGCTTCTTAGTAACTCTAGCTAAGTTAGTCTCCACTATATCTTTCCACCTCTCCCTAGAGGCAAAGGCGTCCCTTTATTAAGCTTAAAGAAGAAAATCCGGAAAGGTTTTATGCAGATCACTTGCTTCCATTTCGCCTACCACTATTATAGACTTAAGGCGTGGCATAAGACGTTTTAAACCATTAGTGCCAGTAGATTCTCCTACTATTATATAGTATGCCACGCTATAGATAGGTATCTCGCCTATCCCCCTTAGATTTAAGAACTCGTAGCTAATGCGCCGTTAAGTTAAAGGTGCCGCGATACCTCTAGCACATCCCGCAGAATTCTCGCTAATTCTAAGGTACGCTAACTTTATAATATCTGCTTAGTCTATAACCTAGTCTATAACTATATCCTACGGCTCTATAATTATGTTGCTTTATAGCTATATTGCTAGGACCTCTGCCCTGTTGCGAAATTCTATAGTTCTAGGGAAAGAGTTTTCTTTCTTCCTAAGCAAATTTTGCAATATGGGGATTATTTCCCCTATGCTGTCCTAGATCCTCCCTATCTCGTAATCCGGACATCTTAATAACCCATTAGCAGGATTTGTCTTTCCTAGGTGGTACATAATCTTAAAATCGTACTGTAATAGTGCCTCTACCTACCTAGCTTATCGACCGCTTAACACCTTTATAGTTATAAAGTATTCTAGGTTGTTGTAGTCTATAAGGACTTTAATGGGATAATTGCTTCTTATACAATAATATCGCCAGTACTTTATTACTGTGATTATCGCGAGTAGCTCCTAGTCGTGCGTTATATAACACTGCTCTATAGGGGTTATTTTCCTTAACTAAAACGCCATAGGATGCCATTTTCCGTCTTTTAATTAAGATATAATTGCCCCTAGGGCAAAGCCGGATATATCCGTTTTAAGGTATATACGTAGCTCCTAGCAGAAATATATTAGGATAGGCGCTAATATAAATAAATCCTTTAACCGGTCTATAGCCTACTTAGCAGCTTCTCTAAATATAAAGGGTCCTAACTTCCTGCCATTCTTAGATCCTTTTAGTAGATTGGTAATTAGGAGTATTACTTATAAGTAGTAAACAATAAACATTTGGTAGAAGTTCGCCGTGCCTAAGAAAACCTATACTTCTCTAAATGTTATAGGGTAGGGCCATTCCCTAATAGCATCCACCCGACTTTTCTCTATTAATACTCTATTAACGCTAACAATAAAGCCTAAAAAATTAATGCTAGTAGTATGGAACGTGTACTTTTTTAGGTTTATATAGAGCTTATATTCCCGCAGTCTTTCTAGTACTATTCGCATGTAGTATATATATACTTTGTAGTTATTAGAGTAGACTATAATATTATTAAGGTAGACTATATATATCGTGTCTAACAGGCCTAATAATGCCTTATTAATATAGGCCTAAAATATCGCTGGTGCGTTGGTGAGCCCAAATGGCATTACTAGGTACTTAAAGTGGCCGTACTGTGTTTAGAACGCCGTTTTCCACTTATTACCGGCTTTAATCCGGATTTAATAGTATATATCTTTTAGATCTAATTTTATAAATATCTTTATGCCCGACAGCCTATTAATAAGCTCCCCTATTAAGGGTAACGGGTAGTAATTCTTTATAGTAATCTTATTTAGCGCCTAATAGTTAATATAGAGGTGAAGGGTCTTGTCCTTTTTAGGTATAAATATAATCGGCACCCCTGCTGGGCTTATAGAGGGCTAAATCCATCCTCTTTAAAGATTGTCTACTATATATTAACGCAGTACTGCTAGCTTATTTTTTAATAGGTTATACAGCGGTCTAAAAGGAGGTTATTTATCCCCTATATCTATCTTATGCTCAACCAATATAGGGTTAGGTAAGGTTTATGTAGCCTCTTTACTAGAAACATCCTCTAAGTCCGTATATTTCTATAGAATCTCTAGTTCCTTAACTACGTATAGCTAAACATCCAAAAATAAATATCCCGTGTCCCTGTTCTTGGTGTTAAGAGTGGCATATATAGTATATACCCACCCTTCTTCTTATATATAGTTTAAGAAAGTCTCTTAATTTTTAACTATAATGCGCGGTTAAGACTTTTGATATTAATATAAGGCTAAAGGCCAATTAATATCCGGATTAACTTAGTAAAGCTATAGGTATCCTAAAACAAGGTTATACCCCTTAATTTCTGCGGCATAAAAGCGTATCTCCTGCGTATCCTATAGACTATTGCGGTCCTAGCTGGCCACGGAAAAAGCCTATTCCTTATAGTATGGAATCTAATAGCCTCTAATGCTTTAAACGGTGCGCACCTATAAGCCACTAAGGTCTAAATCTAATTCTTTTACTAGTAATTAAGAAATAAACCCTATACTCGCGCCACTATCCATAAGGCAGTCTTACGTTACCTATTTGTTATTAATTTAAATAGAGACAGGAATAACCATATGGCAGTTTACTCCCTCCTTCTCTTGCTAGCCTAGTATAAGGGAGTAAAGATCTACTAGGCTATCTCTTTTCCCAATTAGGCCGACTCTTACTTCTTTTACCGGCAGAAGCGGCTTATATAGCCCTTCTTACCGCAGTTATAATAGGTGCATATCTCCTAGTTCCCCTTCTACGGATTAAGTCTCTGCCTATTATTATTTTAGGGTTAACCAGCGTTGCTCTAGGGCTGTGAGGCCTACTTGCGTTGTCCTTCTATAGAGCGGTTAGGTCGGAATCTACCCCTGTTATTAAAGCTAGGTCTAGTCCTACGCTCTTTATTATTGGTGTTTCATTCCTTTTACTTGCCTAAATGGTCTCTTTTAGCACTCTTAATCTAAGTAGCTTTAGAGATAAGCTTTTCTTAAGAGGTAGGAATTTCGCCCTTCTCTTATATGGCCTNTTAAATCTTAGGTTATAGCTTAGTGAGTAGCTGGTAAAGTTATATAGCGTTATCCTATAGATCTAAGTAGGGTATATTGTCTTCTAGTTCTTCTAAGTAGTTTATAAACTAGACCACAGTCTAACCATCCCGCTGTTTGGCGTTATGGTATTACTGGTTATAGTCCATCCCTTAATTAGTAGGGTCTTGGACCTAATTGACTAACTAGGTCCTAAGTTTGCTAAATTTAAGGGGTATAGTAAGTTTCTTCTTATAGCATATCTATAAACTCTTAACAGTGCCACGCAGGAAGGTAGAAGCAATTAGTGTCTAATTATACTCGTTAGAGTAACGTTTTGGATCTAGCCGAAACTTAGTTTCGCATTATTAGATAAAACGATTATAGTTCCGAAGACTATTACTATAGTACTTATTAGGTTCCTTTATACGGAATTTAGGTTTTTCTAATATTATAGTATAGTATAGCGTTACCCCTTTAAGTCCGCTTTGTGTCTAGGGTGTCTATACTTCCCCCAATTGTCCTTATAATTATTCTTGGTAGTCTTAATATACTTATCTTAATTATATCTCTAACTCCTTTGTTTTTTATAGGGTCTTATATAGCGACCGCTTTAATAACTCCCTAGCGGTAATTGTTTCTAAGGGTCTTATAAGGTTAGACGGACTAGCTATGGCTTCTTTATAGGAAGAGGGAATGCGCTCCTCTAGGGAGACTCTTTAAGCCTCTTATAATAAGGGCGTTGCTTCATAGGGTACAGGAGTATAGTTCGTTATTATTAATTAATAGCCGTACGTTCCTAATAGATTATAAGCAATTAGAATTATAAGAGGCTAGCTTAACCGGAACGTATGATTATCTAATTAACAGTATTACTAGTAAGTAAAAGGTAAGTTGAAGGTAAATAAAAGGTAAGTTAAAGGTAGAATAAGTTTCACGTATTAAAGGACAAATGCTTCTAACTACTTCTATTTAGAGACTAATCGCTAGTTCTTCTCTAGAGGAGAACTAGCTCCCTATATGATCTTTCTAAGACGCCAGTAAAACCCTTTGCCCCTTATTTGTCTAACCGTGTCTTTTAGGACGTAGATGGAATATAGGTGAGACCTCCTTCTGGAATATAGATGAGACCTCCTTCTGGAATATAGATAAGACCTCCTTCTGTCTCATCTAATATGTACCTTCTGGGGAATTCCGTTACATAATACTACTTAAGTAGATATAGTGATGGAAAAGGTTATTATTCTAGATAGGGGAGGGTAAGGAATTTAAGGTTCCTCACCACGCTAGTGCCGCGACGGCACGTGACGGCAAGTTGCCTCACGTGACGGCAATATGCCGCACGTAAGGGTAAATTGCCTTATTCCCGATATAATTAATACGAGTAGCGTAATATAGGTAGTCTGGGGGCGATGTAATATACAGATCCGTTATAGATTAAGCTATATATCTTTTTTAAAGGCCTAGTCCCTACGTATAGTATTAGTTTAGTAAATAGTATTAATCTAAGGCCGTATAAGGTTTTCTATTATGGTACTGATTTCTTTTATAATAGAATGGGTTAGAGGTAAAGTTTTAGGCTAAATAAGCTGTTTACTTTATATATTAAGCTATAAGCCTAAATAGGCTAGCTATTTTCTCCTTAAGATTATATTATAGCTTCCTAGGTCCGTAATAAGGAAGGGAATATTATATTACCTTTATCTATTAATATAAAGGTAAATCCGCAAAATACTTATAATAGGTGGCCTTATTTATCTGTTATACCTATAAATAGAAATTAGTTTAGGCAGTTCTTTAAAAGGCGCATTTTAAAAGTTAGCTAGCTTTATAGCGTATTAGGTGTCTATTAAGGTAAAGGTATTTACTCTAAAGTTAGCTAAAATAAAGGTTAAAACTTAATATCTATTATAGAATAAGGTATAAGGGATAGTGCAGCTTTTTTTGCTAACTAGCTAACCCAGATTAATATATAACGTATTAATCCTTTTTAACTCTAGAGAGGAGTTTTTTTCTAGGGTTCCTCTTTTTCTAACTTTATACTATCCTCCTAGATTAATAAAACTTTACCCCTTTTTATATTTATTAGGTAGTCTTTTATAATATAGCCCTTTTAACTATAAGAAAAGTAGGCACCTTAATTACTAAGGGCCTATATATAGGGGCTACTATATATAGGCCGAGCATTTACTAGACCTATAATAGAACTAGCTATATAGCTAGCTATTAAATTAGTGGCGAGCTATATAGCTAGTACTGCGGGAGTTATTAATTATACGGCATTACGGGCCGTTTTTATATTGCTTATAGTCTAATTTAGAGGGTTTTTAGCTTTATACCATTTAGTACATATCTTAATTTAACGGAGGCCTTAGTTAATAGCTAAGCACTAATCTATAAGCTCCTTTAGCATCTATATAGTAGTAAAAACTAGTAGTATAGCCTGCTATAAGTCTAGGGTAAGCTTATAAAATAGGTCCGATATTAGATCTTTTTAGGGAATTTAGGCCTAGCCTACTAAGTATAAAAAGCGGGTCTAAAAGGCTAAAAAGGTCTTTATTATTTTTATATTTAGGCCTTTATAATTAAGGCAGGCGTTCTATACCTTAAAGGGGTCCTTATAAATAGAAGATAAATAGTTAATTATTTTTTCTTTATAAGTAAAAGGGTTTATTAAGTCCTTAGTATATTACGAGCGTAGGTACGTCTAGGTATTCCTACTAGTACGGCTAAAGATATAGGCCATTTAGGCCTAAGGGGTAGAAAAGTAGTTAGCATTAACTTTAAGCTTATTCTGTAGTTAGAGTTTCTAGTTATTAAATATAGGGTTTATTCCATCTATAAGTAATAGGGGGTCCGCAACCTTTATAGACCGCGATAGGGCTATATAGGGCTTAGTAGGTCTGCTAAGGCGCTAAAATAGGGCCTTAAGGACTATAGTAAGTCTCTAGGTATTTAATAATTTATTACTAAATATAGAAGTAAGGGTATCTCTAGCTTTAAGTAGCTCTCGTAGTTATTTAATCTTAGTATTAGCTATCGCTAGCTCTGCCTAAGGGTTTAAAATATTAACTATTTTATTATCTAAGGTATTTAAAGGTCCTATAGCTACTTTACTAGCTACTATATTTCTTAGTATAATAATAGGGGTGTTAAATAATTCTGGGTAAATTCTTTAGGGGTTTTAGTCTATGCTTATCCTATTCTTAGGGTTTATATTCTTTTTATATTTTTAGTTTTAGTTCTTAGTTCTCGTTCTAGTTCTTATTCTAGTTCTTATTCTTTAGATATATTTAAGTTTCTTCTTAGAAAGAAAGGGTGGATAAGCTTTAGATAATATTAACGACTTAGTTAATTAAGGCACGAGTACGGTAAGAGGGACGCGTAAGCCTATACGAGTGGATTGTCTATAAACGAGGATCTAAAGCTAAAGAAAGGAAAGTAGAAGAAGAGTAGCGCCGCTCGATGTTTTATATAATCTTCACGTTACGTAACCGCAATCTACGGCAATCTATAGCAATTTGCTAGTACTGTAATAACCATTATACTAAAAATAAGCGTAGACTATCTATATAAGATCCTTTCTATTAAACACCTCTTTAATAAATTTAAAATGGTACTTTTATAGAGACATTTAGAAGACCTAAATAGGCTTTTTTCTAGAGCTACGTTTATAGGAACATTGTGAGGGGACTTTGTAGACAGGGGGCTATAAGGACACGATTGGAACAGGATAGATTGGTGAGAGAGACGAATCCTTGAGGAGGTAAGGCCTCTGGGATCGTGGAGACTATATACTACGGGCACGTGCCTCCGGCACGTGACCGGCGACCATCCGAGGGGCGTCCAGGGGTTGTCCTGAGGGCATCCCGAGGTGTCCGCAATAATATCCCTTACAAACATTTATTAGAAAACTTAACTTTTCTTTAAGGGAATCCCTTATACTTCTAAGCCCAATAAAGCCTTAATCAAGCCACTACTAGCGTTAGTTTTAGTCTCTTCTTAGCGCGCCAGTTTAATATAGTATTTTTTAAGGAGATAATATAAAGTTTTATATGTAACAGTAACCCCTATAAACGTAGCACTTAAGAGCTATATAGTTAATTTAGGGATTTCTATATATAATTTAAATAAGCAGACGCTTCTAGTGTTAAGTAAGCTTTTTGGGCTATCTAGATTTTGGTGGAGATTTAAGCGTATAGTGGCTTTTCTATTAATTAATTATATTGTAAGTAGTTAACCGATTTACGTAATAATCTACGGCAATTTCAAGCTTCAATACTCCAGCCTCCGATGCAGTAGTAATTTTAGCTCTTGCAACTTCCGAAAGCTCAGCTCCAGGCCTTCTATTTCTACTAATTTAGATGCTAAACGAGCGTTGCATTGTGGTGCAGTAAGGTCGCAATCTTTGTATTAGAATTTTGACGATCGCGATTTTGTGTTCGTGTCGGGAAACTAATGTCTTGGCACTGTAGACGTAATCGAGGCTATATAAAGTGGTAGTAGATTGGGTAATCTAAACACTATTAATAAATAACATGGCGCTTTAGCGTATTTAGCGGCTTGGCCCAAAACTTACCCTTGACAGTAGTTGTGTAGCCATACTCGTTAAACGAGCAAATCAATGCTGCCGTTCCCTGGGCCCCCGACCTCGGACGTTGGACGTTGGACGTTGGATGTTGGACCTTGCATGCTGGCGTTTGTCGAATGGCCTGTGCGCTAGCTATCGAAGCCTTAATATGTACCCTACTGCAGTGCTGTACTTGCCAAAGCCGTTTTTTTCCGACATGGGCCAAAATGAGCACCAAGACCGGCTGGAGCGGTGTGCTGGCTGTCATATCACTCATACCACTTCCTCTGCCTGTCCCGACCCCTCTCAGACTGTGTTTGAATTATTCCTCAAATAACGAAGAAAAAGAGTGTTGCTCCCCGGGTGACATCACCGATTCGCGTCGCACAACCATAATTTTACCACTGGTAACCGACCTCAGGAAAAGGCACCAGAGAAATTCCAAAATCCTCTCACTAATTCGCAGCTCTGAAGAACTTACAAGCCTGCCCGCGCGGGCACTCGACGTGCCAATTGGCTAACCAGAACCATTAGGATGCAAGCATCATGGTTCAGGGCGAGCTCCTCAGCAAATCGCCTGGTCTTGCACTCTCAGAGTGCTCCAGTTCGATCAGCGTGTCAATTTCGACTCAATGGTAGTAGCAGACCCTCTCTAGGACTCAGGACTCTAAGCTTCTCCTCGAGACGAACATTTCCTTCTCGCCCCACTACCGACCATTCTGAGATTCAGGCCCATTCCGATGGCACCATCAACCCTTTCGAAGCGCTAGATACCTTCGCCCGTCGCCACATTGGTCCTTGCCCTTCATCTGCTGAACAAATGCTCAAAGCTCTCGATCCTCCTTGCAAATCTCTCGACGACTTTGTGAAGCAAGTTATACCGTCCAACGTATTGTCTTCCCGCGATATTCAGATGTCATGGGCAGATGTACCGAAGAACTCCAAGGCACCACTACAGCGAGATATGTCGATACAGGACCATCCTCTTTCAGAAACCCATTTACTTACGCGCCTTCGAAGAATCGCAAAGAAAAACAAAGTTGCTAGAAGCTTCATTGGGTGTGGATATGCTGGTACGAAAGTGCCAGAGGTTATCAAGAGGAACATCTTTGAAGGCCCTGGATGGTACACCAGCTATACACCATATCAACCGGAGATTAGCCAAGGAAGGCTGGAGTCCCTGCTCAACTTCCAGACCATGGTGACGGATCTCACAGCGCTTCCGATTGCTAATGGATCCGTTTTAGACGAGTCCACTGCCGCGGCCGAGGCCATGACACTCTCGCTCAGCGCCCTGCCACTATCAAGACAGAAAAGGCCAAACAAAACATTCCTCGTGTCTAATCGATGCCACCCCCAGACAATTGCGGTCCTCGGTTCTCGAGCGGACGGTTTTGGGATCAAGATAGAAGTAGGCGATGTCTTGAAGGACAGCGGCAAAAGGATAGAAGAGCTTGGAGAAGACCTGGTTGGAGTGCTTGTTCAATACCCAGATACCGACGGAGGGGTGGATGGTTTTAAGGGGCTATCAGAAAAGGTGCACAAGCACGAAGCAACATTCAGTGTAGCGACCGATCTCCTGGCTTTGACTGTTCTGAAACCCCCTGGTGAATTCGGCGCGGACGTAGCCTTTGGAAATGCTCAAAGGTTCGGAGTGCCTTTAGGGTATGGTGGACCACACGCGGCTTTCTTTGCGTGTAGCGAAAAGTACAAGCGTAAGATCCCTGGACGCCTCATAGGTTTGTCAAAAGATAGGCTAGGTGATCCTGCAGCGAGACTTGCATTACAGACAAGAGAGCAACATATCCGCAGAGAAAAGGCAACAAGTAATATTTGCACTGCTCAAGCCTTGCTGGCTAACATGAGCGCGTTCTATGCCATTTACCATGGACCGGGAGGTTTGAAGGCTATTGCTGAAAATGTCGTCGCCACGGCAAGGACAATTCAAAATGGAATCTCCCAATTTGGATTTCAGACCGGGAAAAGGGGGAAATTGGACAACTCTCCTGTTCTATTTGACACAGTCGTCATTGGGACTGGTCCGAAAACGGATGAGATAATTGAAGATGCAGTTAAGAATGGCATGAACCTGAGGAAGATTGACGATGACCATACTGGCATCACTACTGATGAGACGGTAGAGGTGGCGGACGCAAGGAGAATCATTGCACTCTTTAGGCGATTCAGTAAAAATTCGGATGCCACGTACGATTCCAAAAGTTCCACGGATCCCTATCATCATCCGTTTCACAATCTGCCTCGATTGGATCTTCCCTCTGAATTCAAGCGAACTTCGCCTTATTTGACCCACCCTGTTTTTAACTCTCACCACTCGGAAACAAAACTCCTCCGATATATTCATCATCTGCAGTCAAAGGATCTCTCTCTCACACATTCCATGATACCTCTTGGTTCTTGCACCATGAAATTGAATGCAACAACGGAGATGGTGGCAGCGTCGTGGCCTGAGTTCTCATCCATCCATCCATTCGCACCTTTGGACCAGACGGAGGGGTATGCTATCCTAATTGCGGAATTGCAGAAGGATCTGGCAGAAATTACAGGCTTTCATTCGGTGTCGCTACAGCCTAACTCCGGTGCGCAGGGTGAATTCACCGGGCTACGGGTGATTCGTAAATACCAGGAGGAGCGACCAGGAAAGAAACGAGATATCTGCCTGATTCCGGTGTCTGCACACGGCACCAATCCCGCTAGTGCGGCCATGGCGGGAATGCGGGTTGTCCCGATCAGATGTGACAATGTGACTGGCAATCTTGACTTGGAAGATCTAAAGACCAAGTGCGAAAAGCACAGCGAGGAATTAGGAGCAATCATGATCACATATCCAAGCACATTTGGTGTCTTTGAGCCAAAGATTAAGGAAGTATGCAAGCTTGTACATCAGCATGGCGGCCAAGTTTACATGGATGGAGCCAATATGAATGCTCAGATTGGACTTTGCTCACCTGGGGAAATCGGGGCCGATGTCTGCCATCTTAACCTTCACAAAACCTTCTGCATTCCCCACGGCGGAGGTGGGCCTGGTGTTGGGCCTATTGGTGTGAAGGAACACCTTGCCCCGTTTCTGCCCGGCCACCCGCTCGTCGCCACAGGAGGAAAGAAGGCAATTGCACCGGTAAGTGGTGCACCGTGGGGTAGCGCAAGCATTTTACCTATCAGCTGGGCCTACATCAAGATGATGGGTGGCGTTGGGTTAACATACGCGACGAAGATTACGCTCCTAAACGCGAACTACATTCTTTCACGCTTGAAACCGCTCTATCCTATCCTATATACAAACCAAAACGGGCGATGTGCCCACGAATTTATCTTGGACGTCCGCAAGTTCAAGGAATCAGCTGGCATCGAGGCCATAGATGTGGCAAAACGTCTTCAAGATTATGGGTTTCATGCGCCAACCATGTCTTGGCCAGTGGCTAATACGCTCATGATTGAACCGACTGAATCTGAAAGTAAGGAAGAGCTAGACCGGTTTTGCGACGCTCTAATCTCGATCCGCAAAGAGATTGAGGCGGTGGAGAAGGGAGAGCAGCCAAAGGAGGGTAACGTCCTAAAGATGGCGCCACATTCGCAGAAGGACTTGATTGTAGGAGAGTGGAATCGACCATATAGCAGGGAAAAAGCAGCATATCCATTGCCTTGGCTGAAGGAAAAGAAGTTCTGGCCGTCGGTGACAAGGTTGGATGACGGTAAGCGGTTCCCTTTCTGTTTCTTGAGATAAAGCCTCTGACAGCGCTTCACAGCACACGGCGATACAAATCTCTTCTGCACCTGTGCTCCGGTGGAAGGATCCGAGGATATCACTTGTGCTGCCGCACCTTCGCCAACATAATGGCATAGATGATAGGCAATAATCTGACAATGATCTAGCAATGTGCGCGATTGAGTTGGACACGGGCATTTTCATGGATAGGATTGCGGAAGGCGTTACGCCTGTGGGGAGATTCGGCGTCTGGGATAATTCAACAGCCAGCGTTGGAACGGGGAGTTGGGTAAACTTAACTTGGGAGCTTTAACAGCCCCGAGGCTTCGGTCTTTATTGTAATTCGAACGTTACCTAAAACGAATCCAGCCAGGGTTCCCTGCTGATGAAATAAACAAGGCACGGTGACAAATGGGGCCGTATCTAAGCGACTCAGACCGCAAGGACTGCAAAGACGAGAGTCTAGATATAACTGAGGGTCAGATATTGCTCCATGTTTACGATGGCAGAACTTAAGGCACACTCACTAATACTAAATTGTCACTAGTCTCCAGCCACCCTCTTTTAACTAATCAGCTATCTACTGGCCTTAAATCTGCCCTGCCGTCTGAGGGCCTACGGTGCGAGTTTTGGTGAGTCTCGACTCCTTCTCTTAGATATATTTAACGACTCAATAATAATAATTTTAATCTAATAAAGATAATAAAAGACAGTTTGTTTTAGTCTCTTCTATAATTAATTAGATTTTTATTAAATATAGGTAAGATTTAGGTAGGTTTTTGCGATATATTATAATAAAATCGCGCCTAGTACATATATTGGATCCCGCCACAGTCGCGGTATATTCGCGAGTTACTGCTGTCTTTTTGGCCTATTTGGCCTATTTGGCGACGTGAAGGCGGAGTCCCCAGGCAAGGCTCACGAGTTGAACTAAATAAGTGTTAGGTGAAACCTGAGTAGATAGTTATATAGCCGCAAGGTACGGGCGACCCAGGGTGACTCGCCTGTGAGGCACGTGCGCTGCACGTGCCTAGGGAAACCCCTTCCTTACCTCGCACACAGACTAGGTGCCTCCACCTGACCAGGTGAAACCTCCTTTCCAGCTGCCAAGACTGCCAATCTGCCAAAATCCACCCGGGGCGTCGAACGAACAGCATGCACCAGGTGGATATCGATATCGGTGGCCCGTTCGCGCCCACCTGGTGGAGTCGACCTGGCCAAAAAAGTTATCGAACATGGCCTTAGCATATGCATCGCATCTTCTGTGCATGCAGTTGCTAAGGTAAGTTGTGGCCACCGGTGCGCGTTCTGTATGGCTGGAAGTGTGGTACCGCCAACCTTTTTCCGGTGGCTCCATCGGTGACCACGCTCAGCTTCCCCCGACCTCTTTCGGTGACCACATTCAACTTTTCCGAGACCACCAGCTGTAACTCGTTCCACAAACGCCCCAATTATTGGTCAGGCCAATGACACAATGGTCCTAGCCCTCAAAAACTCAGCCTCAGCTGAAGGTCCCAGGCAAGCTGAAGATGCCCAGGCAAGCTGAAGGTGCCCAGGCAAGAGGCAAGCTGCAGGTGCTAGGCAGGTATGTTTATTGTTAAGAAACTCCGCGACTACCTGTTCAATTTTTGATTTACCACTCATTCGCACAAAGACTGCCCAATCGCTCGCAATAACATCAAAGCATCTGTTAACGTTCAAATCCTTACAATGACAATCCCACACTATGGCGTCTGGGCTGCCATACCTACGAGCTTCAAAGCCCAAACCAAAGTAGACGACAGCAAAAGTCCTCACATAACTCTCAAATTCAAGGATGACCCCAATGCAAGCAGAGAGCTCCAAGCCGCCATCAACGTCAAATCTACAGACCGCGACACACGACTGGTTTACTGGTTCGTAAAGGACTTCAAACACCCTATCACGGACGCGTTGGCAAATCTTGATCTCGGTTTCCACCTGATCCGGCCCAACGACTCTCAAACCGGCGACCTGGCCCTCGACTATATCCGCACCCAACCCGAGCTTATGACCCTCGAGGACGGTAGGATCCTTGAGCACGACATCCCCGGCCCAAACAACGACATCCTCGATGAGATGAAGCCGATTTTGCAGACCGCTATTGACAAAAACAATGGCGCAACCGTGTATCTATTCGGGTCGAGCTTTGGCTCGGGCATCCACGACATCCACATGAACCAGGGCAGTCTGCCGCGATTTGATAATGGTGTTAATCAGGATGGTGGGATCCTATTTAACTTTCCCAACGACGGCCACTGGGAAGCAATCTTTCTTGCGTTTGCCTCGCAGAAATACCCCACCGACAACAAGACCGGCAGGTCCTTGCCCGACAGCGAGTCATTCGCGGAAAGAATCCAGCAGGAGTAATCGATAATCGGAGCTCTTTCCACGGTCGCCTGGGGGGTAATTGGCTGCGGCAAAGTGGGCATGTGAGAGAGTAAGAGCTCTATGCCGAAGAGGAAAGGCCCAAGTTGGCTATCTAGAGTGTAGTGGCTACATACACTAAAATAAATGTAAAAACGCTTCGTCAGCACATTGCTTTATGTGTTTTATGATAAATGAAGTAACGTAGCTTATGGGCTGACGGTTGCGGGGCTTTTGCCGAATGGTCTTACCGCTTGCCTATTTAAGCTTAGGCAGGGATCAAGCTGCGTCAGCCAAAGCGCTTGCGATTGCTGCGCAATTGATGGCAGAGGCATCTACTATTACATTTGAGGTAGCAATGGCTCACTCAAAGGCTTTTTAAGCAGCTGCATAAAAGGTAGATAAAGAGGTTAATACGACTCCTTCGCTATATATACTAGATAAGGCTCTAATACCTACCCTAGTATTAATACCACCCACCTTAGCTATTAATTAGGAGCACATTAAGAAATTTAGGAGTGCGCTATAAGCTAAATATATAGAGACGTGTAGGCGTTATAAGGAGTAGTGGTTTTAAATAAGCCTAGCTATAGAGGGTAACAATATAGGTATATATAAAGCCTATATTAGGGATACTAATAGCCTTAAAGATCTAGCCCTTTCTTTCTTATTTAGTAAAGGCAATAAGCTTAACCTAGAGGGGCTTCTAATTGCGTGCATATATAGTTAGCAATATTGCTATACTAGCTACGTTTACTACTTTAGCTAAAATATATTAAAGTCTTAGAGATAGCTACTTGTAAGGGATATTATTGCGGACACCTCGGGTTGCCCTCAGGACAACCCCTGGACGGCCCTCGGATGGTCGCCGGTCACGTGCCGGAGGCACGTGCCCGTAGTATATAGTCTCCACGATCCCAGAGGCCTTACCTCCTTAAGGATTCGTCTCTCTTACCAATCTATCCTGTTCCAATCGTGTCCTTATAGCCCCCTGTCTACAAGATCCCCTCACACTACTATAGTTACCTACTAAACGTAATATACTAATTATAAGGCCTATAACAGTAGTAGGTAGTAAATACTTAAGTTGGTGGTTTAGTAAGTAATATACTATAAGGCGTTCTATTATAGAATATTGGCTTTACTTTCTAAAGATTAATTATCCGGACTATCGCAATATTAAAATATATAGTAACTGGCTTACTAGCTTACCTAAGAATAATTCTATATTAGATTAGCTGCCTTTTATTAATAAGTTAGACTCTAACTCCAGTAACTTAATAGCTTCCCCCCTAAGCTATAGGCTGTATTAGCTCCTATAAGCAATCCTACTCTTACTATTAGTTATTATTGGTTATATAAGGTAACTCACCAATAACAACTACTTAAGTAGGTTATAGTGATATTAGTTAATAAAGCTTATTAATTAAATAAGAAAGGGCGAGGGGCTTAAGACTCCTCGCTACGCTAGTGCCGCGGCGTCACGTAATAACCGCATGCCTTATTCCCAACACTAGCAATTCTTCTTTTATAGTTGCCATCTATATATAAATACTGCTTAACTAGCGTAATAAATATTAATCCTTTTTACTTACTATTGCTATTATAATATAAGTCTCGCTGTTTTAAAAGTTGCCTCTTAGTACGTAGTGCTTTCTTACTTAGAGTTATAGGAGGATATTATACTAGGGCCGTTAAGGCGCTAGTTATAAGCAAGCTAATAGTAATTTTCTATCCTAGGGATAGAAAATCCTAATTAGCTAGGTTAAGTTAGGGTCTACAGAATATTATACTAAAAAGTCTTAGTAAGAGAATCTAACTAATTAGATAACTTTAACCGCCGGTTAAAGTTCTTAGATATCTTAAGACCTTACGTAACTAAGAAATTTTTAGGGACTCCCTTTTAACCTAACCTTTAACTCGTATACGTAGAGTATTTATATTAATAAACGTCTCTAGTGCCTTATTTGGGTTTACCTTTATTATTATATTTGCTAAATTATCTTAGCTATTAATCTATTAAATCTTAAAGAGTTTTTAACGCTTGTAGGATTGCTAAAGTGCTATAATATTAATTATAAGGCGCTTCTCCTTTATAGTACTAAGCTTAACTAAACACTTATAGAGGGAATATAAGTCGGTGTATATAATTATAGGGATATCGGGAAGTTCGAGTTAATCTATAATTATCTTTAGGGTAGTTCCAATTGCAATTACTATATTAACTCCACTAACTATTCTATATATCTCTAATACTAAAACACTTTAGGTAATGCGCTTGCTTTTAGTTAAGCTCTAATAGATAAGATTACTATAAATTATAAAGTTATTCTCTCTAGTAAATTTATTTATAATAATAATCTTATATCCTAACTAGGAGCTAAAATCTTTATTATTTATAAATAATCTATTAATAAATATAAGGAGCTTAGCGGTAGGAAGATTAATAGGCACATAGAGTAGTCCCTAATTAAAATGGTTTATTTGCTAGAAAAGACGTTTATTTAGGGTAAGAATATTATCCTTAGTTAGTTCCTAATATTAGGCGGTAACAGAAAAATTAAATAAAACCTTAGGTTAATAGATAGAAGTAATATAAGCTCTATAAGCGCGTTACTCTACGTATCCTTACTTTAGGGAATTAACGTTAATAATATTAATCTTCTTACCTTAACCCTTCTAGCGTAAAGCAATAGAATCCTTATTTAGGGAGAGGATTCATTTATTAAAAAGTAATAGTATTATTAAATTAAGCTTTTCCTTTAGCTTTACTATAAGATTTGCTTTTACTAGCTTATCCTCTTTAAGAGCTAAGAATTAGTCGTCTCCTAAGATAATTATATTATTAGTTTATATACTAATAATTCTAAATAGGGTTCCTATAGTTATAATAAGGAAGCAGGGATTAAATATAGAAGTAGTTATTAAAAGCTTCTCTTTATAGTGCTTGCTATAGGTAGCCCACTAGTAAGTTCCTGCCTTTATAATTCTATATAATAGCTTAAGCACAACCATAATTATATCTTTAGGATACTAGTGGCGAATTTGCTCTAAAAGGTATACTAATATTAAGCGCTAAAGGTGCGTCTCTAATTAGGTATAAGCTTAAGTAATATCTTATAAATAAACCGCTATTTTATTCTTTATTAAGGAGGAAGCTAATATAATAATAACTTGCTAACTAGCTCGTTAAATTATAGGAGATTATATAAGAATTATCTCTTTACTATTATCGTTATAACCTTAGATAATAAGCCTTAATTTCTTAAATAGGGCGTTAGTAGCTTTGCCCTTAATCTTATTAACTATCCTTAACTTAAAGATGCGAACTTTATTAAACTTAGTAGGGTTATACTTCTTAAATTTAAAGACTTCTCTTATAATAAGGCTATCGATCTCCTACTTATTAGATACTTAAAAAGAAGCTCCTAAAGTTATAATACAACCTTCCTTTTAAAGCTATTTTGCGAGTTTAAAGTTAGCCTTCTTCTTAGCTGTTATAAAGGCTATTAATAGCTTAACTCTATTCTTAATAGCGGCAATAAATTGCTCTTTAAAATTAATAAGATATTAGCGATTTTGTAATCCCTTCGGGCGACCTCTACCGCGTTATAGTTACGGCATATCTACTATAATTATATTAGGATTATAGTCGTTTTCTAGAGCACGTTAATTATAGTTCTCCTTTAGGGTATCTTTTAGGGTATCCTATAAAGGCTTAAAACTATTATCTTTATAGTAAAGCTTAATAACGATTAAATAGAATTAAGTAGGTCTATAAGGCATCTAAATAGTATAAGTTTAACTATTAATTATAATAAGTTAATATAGGCCTAACTATCCTCCCTTTTTACGCTATACGCGTACCTTAGACTAAAGTAGTAGATTAAGTATAGTTAAGGTATTTAGGCCATTTCTTATTCCTAATACGTCGTTAACCTAGCGTATGGCGTAGAGACGTTATACTTCCTTTATTGCCTTATAAATAGCCTTAGCTTATTATATAATAAAGGGAGATAGTAGAGAATTATTAGTTATTTAAGGGTAGGCGCTAAAGACTAGTAATATAGGTACGAGTCTATTTAGGCTAGCGGAATTATTAATAGCTTTAACAGCTATTTATAAAGT
The DNA here is from genome assembly GCF_001692895.1 of Cenococcum geophilum 1.58. NCBI lineage: Eukaryota > Fungi > Ascomycota > Dothideomycetes > Gloniales > Gloniaceae > Cenococcum > Cenococcum geophilum. The sequence continues at coordinate 1,476,005 of NW_027137589.1, read as the reverse complement.
AAGTTCTTCGCTAGCATCCTCTAGTTCTAAAGAAATAATCTTATATACGCGGCGCAATAGCGCGTAATATTGCTCTACTTTTTTAATGCTATTATATGCCTTAATAGGAACTTCTTTAACCTTAATTACTGTTACGGACGCTTTAAGTACAATGTTATAACTACTAAGAAGAGAGTCGGAGGAAGCTAGTTAGTTAATTTAGGCACGGTCCAGGATGGAGCCGATAGAGCTATATAACGAGGAATGGTAACTAAGGTTATATAATATGATCTATATAATCTGTAGGATCTATATAATCTGCAATAGAGTAAATAGAGCATACGTATATTACGTATAAGAAGGATTTTATAGGAGTACGGTTGTGTATTTAAGGACCCTTAGTCCCTACCTAAGATAGTTCCTTCCTTATAGTAATTCTCAGAATATAATTAGAGTTAATCTGTTAGGCAACCACTCTACTAGTTATTACGTTGCTGACTTTACTTTACATTACCTACACACCTAGCCCATTAACGAGCCCATTGTAGTTCTTACTACAAGGTTCCGTTATATAATTACTACCTAGTTACGGTATTAAATATAAAAAGTCGAACAATATGCCACTAAAAGCACCAGCCACAACGCCATTAACGGCGGCAACTACTTTAAGGTTAGGTAACGACACTAGTATGGCAGATACTAACTTATAGTAACCTATAACGGTCGGATAACTATAAGAGATAGTTAACTAGCTAATAGAAAATAATGCGACGTTAGAAAATAGGATTAACGGGATAGGAGCAGTAAAGATTAAGCTACTATTAATTGAAAGGTACTTAGGAGAAAGATTAAAGCTTAAAGGATTCCTTACGTAAATGCACTTTAAGGTTACGCAAGAAGGAGCCAAGCTACTAACACCTATGGATTAAATAGCGTATATAGGACTATTCCTATTAGGAAGGGCACTTAAGTAGTTTAAGCCTTACTTTACGGAGATATAAGCGAATAGTATAATAACCACCAATTAAGATATACGGTTTATATTTATAAGCTAGGAAGGGTTCGCGGAATAACTAACACAGATATTTAGAAACCCGAAGACAGTAACTACGGCGGAAAGGAAACTCTAAAACATTATATAATAAACCTTAGTAATTAAGTATATAACGCAGTTCCAGACGTTAGCAATATAAGTTAAGTGGAATAATAGGGCGCTTATAGCACAGTATAAATAAGGACTTAAGGCTAAAGTCTAGGACGCGATTATCCTAATAGAAGATACGGATACCCTAAGGGAACTAATAGATTAAGCGATTAAAATTAATAACTGGATCTACTAAAGGGAACAGGCTAAGAGAGGCTAGGATAGAGTTCTATAGTTATATAAGGCGCAAAGTACGCAATAACTAAAGCTAAGTTAAAAACTATGGTATAGCGCAGAGCTAATAAACCTAAGTGGTACTAAAGAAGCCTATAAAGGATGGAGTAAGAAACCGTAGAAACCTAGAGGATAAGGATTAAGTAATTAAAGGTCTAAGGAGTAGAGGCTAAATTAGGGATCTTAATAGCAGAAGACATTTAGTCGGACTCTATAGTAAGAGAAATAGTTTAAAAAAGGAGCTTATATAAATTGCGGGAAATAGGGTTATTACGTTAGAGACTATAGAAGTAGTTAGAGTTACTATATAGTAAAAGGTATAAAACTAGCAGACGATATATATATATAAAGGGACGATAATATACTATAAGGAATAAAAGAGTGTTTAATTAAAAGCTTTGCGTTTTGTTATAATAACGTATACTAAATTTATAAAGACGCTAAGTATAGCGTAAGCTATTGGCTATAAAAGCTATATTTAGCGGAATATAAAGGAACTGATAAACCAGTTCGCAGATTGGATATTAAGGACAATAACTTTAATATAGGCGAAATATTTTATAATAATAAGGCAATAAAGGCGGCTTACTAGGAGCATATAGACCTTAGAGATATTATAACAGAGGTAGAGGATAATTCCACTATAGAATAGGGAATATTAGTAGGGATTAAGACCCCACTAGATATAATGTCTATTGCTTTACAAGACGTAAGAGAAGTAGGATAGCGAACTACTTTGGCACTCGATAAAGGCAAAAGGCTAAAGGCTTAAGATTTTTAAAATAAGATAAGAGACGACTAAGATTTCTAAGAAGGGATAGGGCAAGCTTAAGGACCTATAATGGACGATAACCGATAGAGCAGAGCAGTAGCTTAGTTTAAAGATATACGAATAAGCTTGGGATAGAGTTTTCTATAGGTATAAGACTCTTAAGATAAGATAAGTAAGATTTAAGACTCTTAAGATGAGATAAGAATACTAAGCAAGCCTAGTTAAACTAAGGCTGGAGCTAAGCTTAAAATAGAAGTAAGCTCGGGATTATAAATCTAAAGGGGTTAAGAATTTGGAGTATAAATAAGGACACCCATAAATAAGAGGCAAGAGACTTCTTTATAGATTAGAGAATCTATAATATAAATAGTAACTAGATTAGGAGACAGGTATATAGACCTAGAAGACTTACTAGGGGAATATAGTGTTCGGCCTAAAGATTGAAAAGTTAATACTAAGATTAAGAAGTAAGAAGACTTTAAGGATCCACTTATAAGACGCGAAAAGAAAGAAACTATGGAAGAATTTAGAGTAAGAATTACCTTATAGCAAGAGCAGAAACTAGATAAGAGATCTAGTATATTAGGACGTATAAGGGACAGAGTATTGGTATAAAGAATTACTAATAGGCCTAGGGCAGGCACACTAAGAGCTAAGTAGCTTACTAAACTAGAATAAGAAGAGGATTTAGGAATTCTAACTAGGTTTAAGGAACGACATACTAAAGGCTATTATAATATAGTAATAAGAAGATACTTCCTTACGGACAAGCTGTATATACTCTAGCAGCTGTACCAAAAGTGGTATAGGCAAAGGCACAATGACAAGTAAGAAGATTTCTATATGTAGTTAGATAAGAAAGTTATCTAGGACTACCCGATTACGGAAAAAGCAATAAGTCATATTAAAGGATCTAAAAGAGCGTTTAGAGGACTAGAGAAGTAAGAGGCGTATCTTAGTACCTACGAATAAAGTTGCGACGTTTAGATTAATAAGAGAAAGGTTTAAACTTAAGGATAAAGACGAGCTAAGAGTTAACCTAAAGCACCTAGCATATTATATATTAACGTGGATTATATGTGTAAATAATACGTATAATACACACAGAGCACTAAAAGATAAGCATTGGAAATATCCTATAAGAATATATTAGTTGGCAGAAAAATAAAAGTATTAGAACGCTAAGTATATGCATAGCTAGCATTTAATAGAAGTTTAGGAGTTAGGCGACTTAATACTTTAGCTAAAAAGATTCCTTACGGAAGAATGCCTAGATAAATAATAGTAGTAGAAATGCCTAGAGAATACGTATCTATAGTATATTAAAAACAAAAAGCGAATAAAGTATTAGCTAAAGACGGACTAAGTGCAAGTAGGATTAAGTAGCTAATAGTTAGGAAAAGTAAAGGCCCACGGAACCAGAGGGAGCTAGTAGTAGAGCCTTAGACCCTTAAAGGAATTTAAGGATAACACCTAAATTTACGAGTTAAATGGCAAGATTAATAGTTTAAAGCATTAATAGATAGTGGAGCGATAAGGAACTATATCTTACTAGTAGCAGTTAAGAGAATAGGGCTACTACACAGATAGAAGGAGCAACCTTACCTATTAGTTATAAATTTAGGAGATCTAATAGCCTACAGAGGAGGGATTATTAATCTTAAAATAGGACTAATTTAAATAACCATTAAAGGAAGACGAATTAAGATGTCTTTTAATATCCTACTATTAGGACGGAATAAGGCAGTACTAAGAATGCCTTAGTTATAGGAATATAATCCAAAGATTGATTAGATTATAGGTTAGGTCAATATTAGGGATACTTAGCGCCGCAAGTTGCGATAGTAAGCTAAGTTGGTATAGTACTAAGTAGGAGCAACCTATGAAGAAACAGAAAAAGGACTAAGTTACGTACTAAAAAGATACTATAAGTACGGCAAGAAACTATGGTTACTAGAAAGTAAAAAGCTGTTAGAGTATATAGCATGGGACTATAAGATAGAATTAAAACTAGGAATAAGTCTAAAGTTCTTTCTAATCTATAAGCTTACCTAAGAGGAAGGTAGAGCACTAAAAGAGTTTATCTAGGAAAACCTATAGAAGGGATATATTAGACCATCGTAGTTATTAGCGGGTTATCTAGTACTATTTATACTAAAGAAGAATAGCAAACTAAGGCTGTGTATTAACTATAGGTAGTTAAATAGCATTACCAGAAAGGATAGGTATCCTTTACCCTTAATTAACGAAATTTAAAATAGGATAGGTAACGCGCAAATCTTTATAAAGATTAATCTAAGATAGGTGTACTACTAGATTAGAATTAAGGAAGGCGACGAATAAAAGGCAGCCTTTAGGTTAAAGGAAGGACTATATAAACTATTAGTTATATAATTTAGGCTTATAAATACACTAGTAACGTTCTAGAAGTATATTAACAACGTATTAGGAGAGCACTTAGATAAGTTTATTATAGTATACCTCGACGATATTATTATCTACTTAATAACTAAGAAAGAACACGGGGAATACGTTAAATGGGTTTTAAAGAAACTATAAAAAAAACAGATGCTAGTAGTAATTAAGAAATGCAAGTTCTTTACCAGAAAAACCAATTTTGTTAAATTTATTATTAAACTAGGCCAACTTAGTATAGATTTAAAAAAGATTAAGGCTATAGTAAATTAGTAAGAACTAGAGAACGTTATACAGTTAAGATTATTCCTAGGGTTTTATAATTACTGTAAAAGGTTTATAGCGCAGTAGTTAAAGAATATTAAGCTATTTACGCGATTAATAAAGAAGGAAGAACTATAGGCGTAGAGAGAGGAACAGTAGGAACTTTTTAAAAAAAGTTAAAGAGTTGTTTACCTAGGAGCTAGTTCTTAAGATTTATTAACTAGGATTAGAAACGGTTATAAAAACGAATATATTAGACTATATACTAGGGGCATGCTTTATATAGAAATATTAAAATAGATGGCACCTAGTAGTATACTATAGTTAGAAGATAACACTACTAGAGTTAAACTATAACATCTATAATAAGGAGTTATTAGGTATAGTTACAGCACTAAAGAAATAAAAAGCATTCTTATAAGGCATAGAGAAACTATTTATAGTTAAGATAGATTATAAGAACCTAATAGGATTCCTAATAATAAAGGAACTTAACTAAAGATAGGTTAGATGGGCAGAAATGCTTATAGAATACCATTTTAAGATTTAGTATACTAAGGGTACAGACAATATATAAGCAGATACTCTAAGTTGGAAAGCTAAACTGTAAAACGATGAAAAGCCATTAGGGGCTTTACTATAAAGAGATATAGACGGATTAATTAGGTATAATTATCTAAAAATTATAACAACTTAAGAGGAATAAGATAGAGTTTATAAGTTACTAGAGAGCTTTTAGGTATAGAGGATTCTAAAAGTATAGCTAGAAGACCTATAAATGGATATATACAAAAATTATAAAGTAAAGTATATCCTAAAAAGCATAGCGGAGTAATTTATAGAAGAGTTTTATAAGGGATTAACTTAAGGATATAATAGAGCTATAGGCCTAGTGTTAAGACTTTAAGAGGAGTACATTATTAATGGAATCTAGGGCTTAGCGCGAAAAGTTATAAAGGAATATCTAGATTGCTAAAGGAATAAACTAATAAGGCATAAGCCGTATAGAGGGCTATAACCTATTAAAACACTAGAGAGACTATAGGAGGTTATATTATAGGACTTTATTATTAAGTTACTAAAGTTAAAAGATCCTATTACCGGATAAGATTATAACGCGATCTTAGTAATAGTAGATAAGCTTATAAAGTAGGGATACTTTATAGTATATATAGAAGAAATCTTAACAGAAGATATTACTAAAATCTATATTAAAGAAGTATTTATAAGATATAGAGCATTAAGTAAGATTATATTAGATAGAGATCCAAGATTTATAGTAGTATTTTAGGAAGTATTTTTAGCGGAGTAAGGAGTTAGAGCAGCAACTTCTACTATATATTATCCGCAGACAGATAGGTAAACAGAAATATTAAATTAGATACTAGAATAGTATTTAAAACACTATATTAATTACGCATAGAATAATTAGGTATTATTACTACTAGTTATATAGTTTATATATAATGCAACACCTTAAGAAGGAATAGGCATATTACTATTTAAGGCAAATTATNGNTATAAGCTAAGAATATNNTTNTTANTATAGNAAGTNAAGAAAATAAGTAGTANAGCTAAANANAGAATAAAGANATTAATNAATCTTTATATAGACCTTATAGAATTAGTAAAGAAAGTATAAGAGAGAATAAAAAAGTACTATAATGCTAAAAGATCTAAGGGACCAGATCTTAAGGAGGGAGATAAAGTATAGCTACTACACAAAAATTTTAAGAGTTGACGACTAAGTAAGAAGTTAAACTACGTTAGTGTTATGGAACGCGGGCAATGGCTACAAAGCGTATGTATTTGGGGAGTCTACAAGACGTTACGCGATCGATCGTAAGGGTCGAGGGCGTAAGGAGGTGATATACCCTCGCGTAGCTAATATAAGCTATACGCGAGGTATACGCAAGAGCACGGGGTTCTCCTATAGAGGCCCCTGCGGTCGGGTTCCGTAACACTACCCCCCCTCCTATTAAGGCGGAGCTCCGGCAACGCTGTGGTTGCTATATATATATAAGGGGAAATGCTTAGGGTATCTAGAAGAAGGAATATCGTTATAGGTATAACGGGCTCGTATAGGTACTTCTAACTTAAAGCTTATAGGTTGCTACTATGCGAAGGTGCTAGGCTATAGAGGGGAAGGAGGCTGTTAGGGACTTAGTAAGGTGCAAGGGTATTGCCGAGGCGCTAGTAGCAAGCGAGCTAATAGCAATTTTCTATCCCGGGGATAGAAAATCCTAATTAGTTGGCTTCTCCTTAGCGTCTAGAATCTAACTAATTAGACAACTTTAACCGGTGGTTAAAGTTCCTTAATATCTCATCGGAGTAGTCACGTAATAGTAATATACAACGATTTAGCTATAACGGCTCCTATAGGGGATTAGGTACGAAATCTCTGCTTAGGCCTAGTTTCTGTAGGTTTATATAGTAGAAATCGCTAATTAGATCTTTTACGTTTTTAAAATCTTCCTATAGTTGCCATTCTGGCTAATCTATATTAAATCCTGTATAGGTAGCTTTATAGTAGAGCCGCCGTCCTCTGCCTTTGCCAAAGTATTTAGAGTTAATAATTCATTTAACGGTCCACTCCTCATAGTTCTCGTCTTCGTTCTTATCTCAGATTAATACTAGTAGGGGTTTAGGCTATATTTGTCCTGGTAGAGGGTTAGGCTGGTGAAGGTATAGTAGCTATAGGTAAAACACGGGCTATATCCTACGGGTGGCTAAGGCAGGCGGGAGCTCTAGTTCGTATGTAGCTCCTCTGTTAATAACTTGTTTAATCTAGTAGGGGCTAAGGTTCTTATAATCGAGTGACTTCATAGGTCTCTGTATGGAGATATTGCGTATATCTAACTATACCCAATTACCAACACGCATCTTAGGTGGTGGTATTCTATAGCGGTTAGCGAAGTAAGCTTATTTCGCTTAGGCCTAGGCCATCTCTCCTTTGCAGTAGTTAAGTAGGTCTTTTATACGGTCTATATATTGGTCGGTAAATAGCATCTTAAGGCGTTTTTTATATGGCAGTTTCTTATTAATAGGCTCTGGTGGCTCTATACCAGATTATAGGTAATATCCTTTATTCGCGAAGAACGGGGTAAGTCCTATAGTGGCTAAGACGTAGTTATTTACTACAAATTCACCTAGCGGAAGGTGGTTTACCCAGTCGTCCTAACTATAGGCGACTACCTATCATAAGTACGCCTTTATACTAGCGTTAGCGTTTTCTAGTTATCCCGCAGTTTTGTAGTAAAAGGATATAGACATCTTAACAGAGATACTAAGGCGTTGGCAGATCCGCCTTTATATATTAGAGTTAAATTGCGTGCCTTAGTCAGACGTAATAAAGTCAGGTAACCCATATAGTCGGTAGACTTCGCGGAGAAAGGTGTCGGCAACATCACTTACAGCTACGCCTTTAGTTAGGACGTAGTGGCGTTCTTTTATAAGTCGGCATATTATCATAAAGATGTTCTTATAGGTTCGGCCATATCATTTATAAGGCGGTAGGTTGATAACGAAATCTATAGCAATATCTGCCTATCGTTATATAGGTACTAGTAGAGGGTATAGCAGTCCTTAGTACTTTGTGTAAAATACTTTAGCACGTTTACAGCTATAGCAGGCGCTTATAAAGCGTTCAACTAAGTCTATCATTTTAGGCTAGAAGTAGTATCGGCTAAGAAGCTTATAGGTTCCTTCTTTACCTAGGTGGCCGCTTAATCGGAGGTCGTGGGCCATTTAGATTAGTTGCCGTTATAAGTCTTCTAAGTTAGGGATAAATAGACGGCCTCTATAATAGAGCCTGTTCTCTTTTACTTTTAAGGCTGCTATATTAATCTAGCCTAAGCTTTAGAGGTTAGTAGGCAGTATATAGGTGCCGGCGATCTTTGCGGCAATTAGTTAATATAATAATAGGTCAATAGGGGTGTTATATGCTGCGGTAATAAGTTCGTTAATTTTAGGGGGTAACTCTAGTTCTATAGTATGAAGCTAAGGGGCGGTTGGTTCTGTCTTAGGTAGTATACCTAGGGCTAAGTTTCGTGCTTTTAGGATTATTTGTTATTGGAATTGATTATAAGAGTTATCTTCTAACTAAGAAAGGTCTTATAAACGGCGTATTAGGCTATTAGGCTTAGTACCTTATACTCCTAGCCTATATACGATTTTAAAGTTAAAACCAGAGAGGAACTCGTTCCAACGTGCTTAACATTAGTTTAGTTATTTCGTAGTTATAAAGTACTTAAGGTTGCAATAATCCGTAAGGACCTTAGTTAGCTAGTCAGGTTCTACTAAAGAGAGTTCTGGTTAGAATTCCTTAAACGCTTATATAATTGCGAGGAGTTCCTTATTATAGATCTTATAGTTACATTCTTATAGTATAAGCTTAGACGAGTAGAATGCGACTAGGTGGAGGAGACCGTCGTTACCTATCTAGGAGAGAACGCCCGCATTAACGTGGTTTAAAAAGTCAGTCTTAAGATAGAGTTATCGTCCTAGTATAAAGTAAGCTAGGATAGGTACTTTAGTAAACGCATCTTTTAAGTCTTAGAACGCCTTTTCATATTTAGGCGTCTAGATAAAACGTAGATATATTTTTCTTCCTTTTATAGAAAAGCCCTTTGTTCGCATCATTGCTATAAGTGGTGCTATAACACCTAAGAAGTTGTATATAAATTTCTAATAGAAGTTGGCGAAACTAAGGAAGGCTTATACGTCCTTAATGCAGGTAAAGGTTTACTATCCAGTAATTATACATACTTTTTCGGGGTCTATATAGACACCCTTAGTAGTAATAATTAGTCTAAGGTATTTTACTTCTGTGACTAAGAATTTACACTTCTTTAAATTAATATAAAGTCCTACGTCTCTAAGGCGCTATAGGACCTTTTAAACGTGCTTAGTATGCTTAAAAGGGTTATTATTATAAATAAGTATATCGTCCAGGTACGCGGAGCAGAAGTTGTTAAGGTAGTCCTATAAGGTATTATTAATATAGCTTTAGAAGCTGCCTAGGCCGTTGCATACGCTAAAAGGTATAATAGTGTATTTAAATTGGCCGAAGCGTAATACGAATGCGGTTTTCTATTTATTACCTTCCCGTATTTAGAGGCGGTTAAAGGCGGTAATAATATTAAGTTTAGTATAGATTTTGGCTTGGCTAAGCCATTTAAGGGTCTCGCGTATAAGCGGTACGGGGTATTAATTCTTAATTGTAATAGCGTTAAGTCCTCTATAGTTAACGCAGAATTAAATATCTCCTCCTAGCTTTTTAGCAAGGAGGATAGGAGCGGCTACTAGGGACATGCTGGGACGAATAAACCCTTTATTAAGGTGCTTATTAATATACTTTTTAACAACTAGGAGTTTATCTTTTAATATTAAGTAGGGTCTCTTATAGGGCGGCGTTTTTCCTTATTTAATATTAATGGTATAGTCGTTAGGTTAATATGGGGGCAGTATATCTACGCTCTTTTATAAGCATACGTTAATAAAGTTATGGTATCTCTTAGGGAGAAGCTTGCGGAGTTCCTTATTAGTAAGTCCTTTTTTAAGCTTTATAAACTTCTTAAAGTCTAAGGGTAAAAGTCTATAGAGTTCTACAGGGGCATTATTTTCTAGGAGGTTAACTATATCTATCCTGTTACTATAGAGGATATAGTTCTAATCTTTATTAAGCTTATATAGTTATAATCAGGAGGCTATAGTAACGGTCCAGCCTTTCTTACGTGCTATACGGTAGAAGGCCGCGGCGCTTATATAGTGGCAGTTAGTCGTAGGTGGGATAATAAGGGTTTCCTTAGGTTAATATCCTGGGGAGTAGATAAAGGTAGCTAGGCCATGCCCTAGGCAAGTCTCTCTACAGTATTTAGAGTTAAAGGTTACTTCTCTCTTTTGCCAGTTAATGGCGGGGTTATATTATTTAAGCTAGTTTATTCTAAGGATAATAGGGTAGTTTATAAGTGGTGTAATATAGGCCTAGAGCTCCTCCTAGTGTCCGTTTATATTTAGGTAGAGTTATACTATATAGGTAATCTTTTATACAGTATAACTACCGTTAGCGAGTTATAGGGCGCGGGCTTTAGCGAGGGGTAAGGTAGGTAGGTTATAAGTGCACACAAATTAGGTATCTACAAATTTATTAGTAGCTCCGCAGTTAATTATAAAACGGGTTTTATATTATTTCTTAGCGGTAGTTCCCTCTATAGGTAAGACTATTTACTTCCGTTCTTCTATTTTTACTAAGCTATCTATTAAGCAAGCCGATATATAGATCCCTCTATCATTAGAGTGTCCCAACCTGCGACTTAGGGCTAGGACTTTACGTTTTCCACTTCCGCGTCTAATTCTACTACCGTTGCTACATCTTTGTCTTATGCGGTAGCGGCGCGTAGCGACGTATTTAGTGTCCGGGGCATAGGGTTAGGTATTTAACAGCGGCTACTAAACCTAGCCATTAGGCAGTTTAGGCTATAGCTATAGTAGCCTTCTTAATAGCATCTATAGCAACGCCTTAGCTTCCGGAGTAGCTCGCGATCTAGTAGCTTCTTCGGGAAGGCTAGTATGGAGAGGTCGATATTAGGACCAGTGGTATTGCTTAGAGTAGTAGGCGTCGGTAGTTTAGTAGGTCCGGAGGGCTTCTATAGGGAGGTCTTCGGGCGGGGGTTTACAGTAGTAATCTAGTTTAGCCGTCGTTTAATCTTCTGTAGGGCTGCTACCATATTATAAACGTTATTATAGTTGTGGCTGGCGGCTGCGTAACTAAGGCGATAAGTAACTTTTTCGAGGAGATCTTTCTAGTCTTTAGCGTCGTCTTAGGCGAGGACTCCGGTATATTCCTGGAATTTAATATAGAACTTATTAAATAATTCAGTAGGACTTATCTTTAGGGCGCGTAGTTTAGCTTAACTAGTGGCCACTAGGTCATAGTCGCGGTATATTTAGTTAAGGTTATTAAGGACTTCCTAGTGGGACTACCACTTCTAGGGACTGCTAGTCTCCTATTAAGCGAAAAGCCTATTAAACGGGATGCCCTTCGTTCATCCGATAATATAGCTAATCTTAATATCTTCTATAGGGAAAAGGTAAGCGCTCTAGGTTAGTTTCTTACGGGTTTATATCTTCCAGTAGCTATATTCCTTGCGGTTACCCTTAAAGATTAAGGGATTGAGGTAGCGTGTATTAGACCCTATAGTAGTAGTTTAGGTTCAATTATTATGGCTTTCGTCGTTGCCGCTGCTATAGTAGGGGTTCCTATTAGGTGAAGCTGCTTAGCGCTAACCTTCTATTAAGCGTTAAGTAGGTAAGGTTGCCGGGGGCGTAAAGACTTAGGTGGCGTTGTATGCAGTAGAGAGGTGTCTAGTATCGTTACGAATGTGCTTATTAAGCTAAGATTGTAGGTATTTAATTATACCTTCTTTTTTAGTAACCGTAGCAATAAGTGTAATCTCGGCCTTCTTTAATTATTAAACGTCGTATTCAGACGCGCGGAGGTCGTCTTCAATCTCTTAGCGTGTGTTATCAGCGAGCGCCTCATGAGCTTATAGGTCTTGGATAATATTATAATCTTAGGCAGTACGCATCTCAGCTTATATAAGCTTTAGATAGTAGTTCTGTAGAAGGCGGTAGTATTTATCGGGTTCTTATGCTACCATTTTTGCAAACATCTCGGCGTCTTGTATCTCAATCTTAATAGGTAGTAGCCCTTCGGCTTATTTATCCGTGGTTGTATAGTTAATAAAGGATAAGACATTGTTAATGTCCCCCTCATAGTTATTATAGTCTTTTAAGCCACTAGGCTTCCCTTTAGGGGTTAAGGCTAGGGCTAACAAATTAAATCCTCCTGGGACTAATTGGTATCGTGGTTTTAATATAGGTATTAGGTTGTTCTTTAAGTTTAATATAGTAGCTAGTAAGGAATTTCGTCTTACTATTGTTAATTCTTTAGGAGTACAAAGTAAGGTAACTCGTGGATACGCTGCTTCTGGCAGCATCTACAGTATCATAGGGACGTAGAATTGGTCGTAGGCTAAGCGTTGGTAAAGAAAAAGGCGCAACATAATATTACGGAACGCGGGTAATGGCTACAAAGCGTATATATTCGGGGAGTCTACAAGACGTTACGCGATCGATCGTAAGGGTCGAGGGCGTAAGGAGGTAATATACCCTCGCGTAGCTGACATAAGCTATACGCGAGGTGTACGCGAGAGCACGGGGTTCTCCTATAGAGGCCCCTGCGGTCGGGTTCCGTAACAGTTAGACTAGAACCTTTTAAAATTACGCAAAGGATTTTACTAGTTATATTTAAGTTAAACCTACTAGCTAAAATAAAGATCTACCCTATATAATATATTATAATGCTAGAGCCAGTATACGGGAATATTAAGCTACTAGTTTATAAAGTAGACATGTATAGAGAATAGGAAGAAGATAAATGGTAAGTTTTAAAGATTGTTAGTTATAAGGATATTAATAATAAAATATAGTATAAGGTTAAGTGGATAAGCTACACTAAGACTACCTAGGAGCTACTAGAAAATCTAAAGAACGCTATAGGAAAGGTATAGGAGTATTGGAAGAGATTAGGTTAGGTAGTATTAAAAAAAAGAATTATAAAAGAATAAGTTACCTAAGGGGGACCTAGGAAGAGTAGTTGCCGAACTATTTAGATTTGTTTCCTTTTCTATTAGAAGAGAATCTATTTTTTTATTACTAAGTTCCTACAGACCCTATTTTATAAGTTTTTACTCCTTAAAACAAACCTTTTTATAAACCTTCTTAAGACGGATTAACTAAGCGGACGCCGCTAGACGAGACTTAAGGGCCCGTTACTAAGCATTAGCAACCTCCTATTTAGCGTCCTAGGAACGGCGCAGTTCCGCCAGAGCAATAGATAGTTTATTATCTAGCCGCGCAGCAGTAGATTAAACATAAGACCCTAAGACAAATCAATTAGGGAACTAGACGACTATTAAGAGTAATAAGTCGCGTATATTTAGCATTAGAGACGGAGTGAACGTCATAAGACGAATAAATATTCGCTTTAGTGCACTCTAAATAAGAGGACAGTTGTCGCGAAAATAGGTTTACTAACGTAATATAAACTAACCCCTCTTTTAAATAACGAGAATATAGAGATAGTATAATCTTACTAAGAGACAATATTATAGCAACAGTATAAATATAATGGGCAGTTAAAGAAGAAGAAATTGCTTTAGGTATAATAAGTAATAATATTAACNAANTTAATTAGANNGATATTANACCTNTAGTAAANAACTTAGAGATATTNNGNATCTTTAAGNANAAAGATANNAAGGAGGGAGATAGTGTTACGGACGCTTTAAGTATAATATTATAACTATTAAGAAGAGAGTCGGAGGAAGCTAGTTGGTTAATTTAGGCACAGTCTAGAATGGAGCCAATAGAGCTATATAACGAGGAATGGTAACTAAGGTTATATAATGTGATCTATATAATCTATAGGATCTATATAATCTATAATAGAATAAATAGAGTACATGTATATTATATACAAAAAGGATTTTATAAGAGTATAGTTGTGTATTTAAGGACCCTTAGTTCCTTCCTTGTAGTAATTCTTAGAATATAATTGGAGTTAATCTGTTAGGCAATTACTCCACTAGTTATTATTACGTTGTTAACTTTACTTTGCATTACCTACACACCTAGCCCATTAACAAGCCTATCGTAGTTCTTGCTATAAGGTTCCGTTATAATTACTATTACCTTTATCTATTATTAAAACTCTATAGATAAGAAGTTCTTTCTTATATTATAGACGATTTAATTAGGGGGTTCTAGGTAGACATTAATTTAGTATAATTAAAGGGTATTTTATGCGTTCTTAGCTAATATATCCTTTAAAAATCGTGCGGCTTAAAAGAAGGTTAAAAAGTTAATAACTTAAAGTACTAGCTTACCGCTAAGATATATAACGTTAACGATAATATAGAAGTTAAAGCTATAGTTATCTTTAAGGGTAAACTTAAATCGGCTAGGGAACTTCTGGTTTATTTAGCAGTAATAGTAGTACTTTATAAAATACTTAATTGCTTTAACCTTAACTTTATAGCCTACTTACTAAAGAACCCTAAGTAATTAATAAACGGATAGGTAGCTAAAATAACGGTATAGTTAACGTAACTCTAACTTAGTTAGGTAGCTTTAAGTAATACTCTTTTCTAATTAATAAAGGAGCAACTAAGGGTAACCCTACTTACGTATAACGGGCACCCGATTATCTCCTTAAATAAGTATATCCTTAAGGTTATTAAGCTTAACGCCTAATTTATTTATATCTCTAATGCAAAATAGAAATAGGGTGTTTGTAGAAACGACGTAAAAGGTAATATACCCTAAGGGGGTTTAGACCCTAATTATGCTAAGAGAGATTATAATACCCTTACTAAAACGAATTATATATTAGCCTACCGTTAAATAGTTGATCTAAATAGAGCTATTAAGCTGCTAAAGGGCTTAAACTTAAGGTTCTCCTGCTATAGATATACCTGCGGCTCTAGTATCTGGTATAATACTATAAAAGACGTTTGCTGAGTATCTATTATTAAAGGAAAACGCGGAACTCTCCCTTAGCTTATTAAAGATATCTAACTTTATAGTAAAATGGAGCGTAGATTAATTATTAAGAATAGTAACGGTTTATATACCATCTACCTTACTATACTTAGTAAAGTATTAGTTAGGTAAATACTCCTTAATTTCTATATCTATAAGGAGCTATTTAGCCTTATTAACCTTACCCTTAAGATCTTTTACGCCTTTATATTAAACTAAGAAGCTTTAAAAGTAGGCTATAGTAACCTTATAATTTCTAACATTTCTTATACTCTAGCGAAACTTATTATATACCTCCTTTCGCTTATTAAAAAAATACCTAGTTAACTAGTAATTTGGTTTCTTATAAATATAGCACTTCTTCTAGTAATTACTTCGAAATAAACCTCTATAAGGACCTCCACCTTTACCTTATAGTTATTAATTATACCCTCTACTATATTACCTACCCCGGCCACTATATATTTAATTAGTCTAGTTATAATTATATTAGTTAGGCAGGTCAATTAAAGTAGGTTAAAGTTAGGCATTAAATTACTATACTTTTTAAAAGTATAGAGCGGTATTAATAGAAGATCTTAATTAAGCATATACTCCTTTATAAGTATTTACAGGATTAAAGAGAGTAAAGTTATATTCTTTAATACCTTAGTATACGCTAATAACTTAATTATGTAGGCTAAAGTCCTCTTAATATAATTCGGATAAACCATGCTAAATTATCTAAAGTTAATTAAAGAGCTTTTAAAAATAATTAAGCTGAGAAATACCTGGGTTTATAGTAATAATCCTTAGAAAGGTAGTCTCTCTCTATTCTAATATATACTACTACTTATTCTCTTCTATTTTAAAATGGCATCTTAACTTATATATTATACGGTTAAAATTATATCCTTTTCCTACTAAATAATTATAATAGAAGGTACTAGCTTAGCCCTTAAGCATAACGNAATAGGCGTTATAGTATTAATTAGACTCTATTTCTACCTTTTAGTAATAGTTATAGAAGATACGTAGTTTTAAATTAAGAATATTATATAATTCCCTACTAAACTTCTTCTCCTAATCCGAATAGAGCTTCGTAAGCTCTATAAGCAATTTTAAACTACCTCTAATTTAAGATTAAGATAGAGGAGGTAGGGGTTATATTATAGGCTATAGTAGGGACGTAGGTCTAGTTGGTAGAGTCTAAAGGTCGTTAAATTATAAAATAATAGGATCCTATGCCTGCTTTTATTAGGGTATAGTATCTAACGTTAAGGTTATAGGTTAAATTAGATATAAAGGAGTTAAAAGCGAAGGTAGGTTCATCTTTAGAGGTATATTACTTAGGTTCTATCGTAAGTTAAGCTTCCTTATAGTGCGTAGTTAGTGCTTAATCTCTTATAGAGTCTATTCGTGCTCTTCTTTTACGTCAATAACCTACTCCTAAATATTGTCTCTAATAGTACCCCTATCCTTAGGGATAAATACTCTATTCTCCTAAAGGAAGTTACGGAAGTCCTATATAATATCCTTATTTATAGGGGCCTATATTTCCTTTATCTATCTAATAAAGTCCTCCTTTATATATTCCTATAGCGCGGTATTATTATATTTACTGTCCTTATAATATACTATATAGTATAATAAAAATCTATTTAAGTCTTGTTTATTAGCGTTTATAAGGTTAATTATAGCTTTATTCTATATCTTTAGGTTAATATCTTCCTTATACTTCTTTAGGTAGGTTAACGCTATAGTAGGTATAGAATTAACGGGGTGTCGTATATTAAAGGTAGGTAGGATTTTCGGTTTTATAGGATCTTATAGGTTTGCTATTAAGAGGTAGGCAATTTAAGATATTGTTTAACGCGTTTTAGACATCATTTAACGCATTTTAGACGTTAACTTAGGACCCTAGGTTTAGTAACACTTTTAACCTAAGGTACTTAACCAAATCTTTATAAACGCGGTTATTCTGCGTAATAGACGCAACTTAGTATCTCCTAGTACTTAGTAACACTTCTATTACTAGTTTTCCGCAAGTTTAAGGTAGTATAGTATTGCTGGGATCCATTCCATATAAGCGTATATAGTACCCCTATATAAGACTATCTCTTCTATTCGAAAACCTAGCTGCTCTATAGTTGACTATATATTTAACCACTAATTAGTGTTAGTTATATAGGGTAACTCACTAATAACAACTACTCGAGTAGGTTACAGTAATGTTAGTTAATAAAGCTTATTAATTAAATGAGGAAGGGTGAGGGGCTTAAGACTCCTCGCTACGCTAGTACCGCGGCGTCACGTAATGACCGCATGCTTTATTCCCGACAGTTATCTACTTATTGGGCTTAGTAATAATATATAGAATAGCGAATTAACAATAACGTACTAGATACTTTAGTTCCTAATCCAGTGCCTAATCTTAGTAAATTAGAGCTTTTACATCGCGAGGTTTAATATTAAAAAGGCCTATAGGCGGGCCTAGAAGTTTCTACTATATAGTAGATACCTCTCTTTAAGCAAATAGCTAATTATATTATACGCGGTGCCTTTTCTATATTATTCCTTTATAGTAAGGCCGATTTTAATACGTTACGTAAACGTATAGTTACTCTAACTATATACGCTAAGCATATACTTAAGTATTAGGACGGTTAATTTAGCCAATACCCTTTATTTTGCTACTATATGTTTAATTAGATTATAAAAAAAGTAAGCACTTAGCGTTACCTACTTCCTTTATAGTTAATCTATTAAAAATGGCCTATCTTTAGATAAGCTTAGTAATCTTATAGGTGCTAGTAGGGGTAACTAGATTTTAAATAGGATTATATAGTATATATAAAAGCTTAAGGGCATCTGGCCTTACTAGAGGCAGAAAATAAATTATTATAGCATCGTAACGGATCTAGTTAGGGGCTTAGTTAAGCCTTGGTATATGTATATAGACGTGTCCTCTTCTACCTTCGGCTCCTTATCTTGATATTTAAGTCTATAGACTACCAATCGTATAGGCGTGCGCGCGTTGTATTACCGTGCTAGTACCTTAATTAACTAAGTCACCGTAATAGAAATAAGCTTATAGCTTATACTAAAAATATTAAAAATAGATCTCTATTCTTTATCCTTAGCGCTACTAATCTATATTAGTATAATATACAATTTTATATACCTTAATTTAATAAACATAAAGCTACCACTAAGGCCTGGCGCCGTTAGATTATATTTTAAAATCTTAATAATCCTTATATTACTATTTACTAGCTATATCGCCGCTTCTACCTATATACTTATAGATCTATTTAATAGCACTAACTTTTAGTTCTAGTATAAGTAGTAGGTATAATGTAGCGGTTATATATACGGCATCTTATAGAGTTTAACTGCTTTAAAACTAGATACATTAACGAGTAAATTAAGGAAAGCTATTGCTAGGTACTAGGTTACTCTTATATTTATATTAAATCCTAATTAATCTAGGCCTCACGATCTTTAATATTATAGAAAGGCAAAGTCTAGCACTAAAAACATAATACTTAGTTAAGTATTATAAGGGAAATGGGACTAGATAAGTTATATTAGAGAGGTAGAAGAATAACTAGAGGGTAAATTGGATTGTGTTATATTAGTTTCCCTAAAACCTAAGTTCCTTCTCTAATATATATAATACTAAGCGTTCTATACGTAATAAGAAATAAACTAAAATAATTAAGGGACGCTCTATACTACTACGTTACCACCTCTACCTAATACGATATCCCCTAACGTTTCTTTATAAATCCTAAAGATAAAAAAATAACCTAACTCTTAGTACTCCTTTAACTCCTCTAAAGCTACCTATACCCCTTCTTTAATTATCGCCTCTATTTTATCTACTTCCGCTATATCTTCCGCCTTAAGCTCTGTACTTATATTATTTTAAGTATTAATGACGCCAACCTAGAGTTTTAAAGATACCCTTTTACGGACAGTATTTATTTCCGCTTACATTATCTTCTATATAGGATATTAGAGAACACTAGAATTAACAATCTACTCCCCTAAAGTAGTATTCTTTTCCAAAATTAGTAAAAGTGTTAGGTGGTGTAATACTGCTAGCTTATTAATATTCTCTAAAGTATTAGTAAAAGCTAGTAAATATCTTTTTTAGACTTACTTATATCCTTTAGCTCCAGCTTAATTTCTATAGGCGCTACTTTATTATTAAAGGTATTAGGACTAAGGTTTAGAGTAGTAGTCCTAGTACCCTAAGGTGTAATAGCTTTACTATTACCTTTAGAGTAGCCTTTAAAACAATAATTAGTTAGTAGGGGAGCGCTAGAGGTTATTCTAACTAAGTTATCTTTATATTATAGATCCGAAACCAAGTTTTTAGGATACTTTAGGTTATCTACAGGACATCTATACCCTTATTCCTTTGCCAAAAAATAAGACTTTAACTTAAATACTCCTTCCTTAAATTCCTTTAGCTTTTTAAAGCTATTGTAAATAGCCTCTGTAATACGCGCCTTATATCTTCCCTAAAATGCTTTATATTTATTATCTAAGGTAGGATCTAGGACTACCTACTATTTTACCCTTACTTAAGCGTTATCTTATAAAGGTCTCTTAACTGGGGTATTTGGGCAAACGCTCTTTACCTGCAGCTATATATAGGCCAGAGATTTATATAGAGGAGTATTAGTAATAGACATACTAGTAGGAGTTAATACTAAAGGAAAAGCGTTTAGATTTATCTATATAACGGTTTACTAGCTCTTAAGCCTAAGGATTTCTAATCTCTTAGTATTTAGTAGGATTACAATTAAGTCTAATATAATAATTAAGCGGCTTAATATTACTTAAGAGGCTTTTTATATAATAGTAGCTTTTATAAACTATACTTTACTAGTTTTCAATATAATACATATTTAGTTAAGCCTAAATTTCTTAGTATTAATTAGTCTAGGCTATCTCTATATTCTTAATACGTCCCCTACTATTAAGTTCCTTACACTCCTAAAGTAAATCTATTTATTCTAATATATATTAATATATTTTGGACAAGAGCGCTATATAAGATTAACTTTCTATATTAATTAGGGAAATATAAAAACAAAGCTAACTTTCTCTAGAATTTAGCCCTCCTTTATACTCTTAGAGAAGGTTAATTTCTAAGCTCTACCCCCCAAGGAGATAGCTATTAAGGAACTGGAGCGTATAGCTTAGATATGCAATAAGACAAGTTTCTATTAGTGCGTAAAGCCACTATATACTAGTAATACTTTAAATTTATCTAAACTACCTACTATAGTAAGGAATATTATATAGTTTAAAGGATACTACCTTCTCTTTCTCTAGTCTTCCGTAAATAGTACGTGTATATATTATATTTTTCTTTAAAAAAGGCTTAAAATTTCGGTGTCTTCCTACTATTTAAATAAATCAACGTAGTGGATTCTAAGTAAATCCTATTTAGCTTCCCTTTTAAAGCCTAATATAAGCTTCTTAAACCCTATACAATATATTTAGTACTTATTAGGCCGTATATTAGAATAAACGTAAATTCTAAGGCTATTATTTATATACTTAGGACAGCGACCTAGGGGATAGGCTTTGTTAATAACACAAACCTAATTATATACGGGCTAACAGCCGCAGAGAATTGCAGAACACTAGAGAAAGCTTATAATACCTATATAGAATAGGCAAGGCGATATAGAGTCTAATTCTTACTAGAGAAATACCAGCTAATCTATTTTATAAGAAAACGCAACTAATCTATAGATCTCTAGCATATAATTCGCATCTAAGGCTTTAGGGGTTAACCAGTTTAGGGCCTAAGAGTATTAGGAGTATAGGTAGATAGTAAGCTCCGGTGGAGCGTATATGCGGCGTAAGCGGCCTATAAGGGCCAAGTATAGTACAGCGTATTATCTAGGATCGTTAATTCTATATAGGGTTTATGCTTTTAGAGGTTACGCCTACTATATATAGTAGTTATCCAGCCAACCATAATATATAGGTCCAGTATTTGGGCCATTGGAGAATCTAAGAAAGGCTCCCCTAAATCGCTCCTTAAACCACTTTAAAAGGTCTAAATAGCCTACCTTTAGAGTATAATAGGCGGATATAAGCGAACGGCCACAGCACTACTCGAGAAGGAAGCTAATATTCCCCCCCTATAACTATATATTAAAGCCACTGTAATATAAAGAGTATAAAAGGAATATAACTCTAATATTATAAAGTATATTAAGACACGCCTAAATAAACTATAGAGGGACCCTAGGGCGCCTTATAGGAGAATAAACCAACAACCCTAAAGTAGGGAAGATATATTAGAGAAANAGGTAAAGAAAGNANAAGAAGAATNGTGCTNCTTTAGGGCCNAGGCCCATATAGANNAGGAAGGGAGACGCGTAAGAGGCCAGTAAGGATAATAGTAAGAGAGAGAAAGGAGCTAAAGTAGAGTATAAAAGAATACTGGGAAACTATCTATAGCAATATAATACTGGCTAGATTAACGCTAGAGAGGTATATAGGAGTTAAAGGTACAGAGGCTAACTAAGGTAAAAGGAACCTAAGCCGTAGCATAGTTAACGCTATAGGGGGTAAATACTCTAAGGCTCTAAGAAGGCCTAATAAAGGTAGAAAATATAATAGCAATACTTTTAAGAACAGGAATAATAGGACTAAAAGACTGGCTCTACTAGGTAAGTATTCTATTAGGTAGCCTAAAATATAAATATAGCTAGCTAAGACAGACACTAAAATATATAATACTATTATACCTATAACCGACTACCGGTACTATGCCAAAACACCTGCGTATTACCTGCGTCTCGACTGCGTATCGCCTGCGTATCACTTACGTATTACGCTGTTTTAGTTACGTAGTAGTCTCCCCTTTCATCTTATTACCAACACCTTCCTCATGTATTTATATCACTTGATTTCCATAGAATTACAATTAAGTCGTTCTTGCAATTCTTCTACACTGCAAAGCTTACAATACCCCTTATACACTAACTAAGAAGTAATACTTTTAGTAGCTAGTATAGAGAACTATAAGACACTGCTCTTAATATAAAAAGGCCTTAAGGTGGTTACCTAGTGGCTTATTAGCTAAAATATACTAAACCAGTTTTAGGTTGCAAAGGAAATAGTAATAAAGGGTAGAAGGGCAAGCAACGGGCGCCCCCTAATAACTCTATAGTAGTAGAGTAAAGTTTACAATACTAGCGCGTCCGTAGGCTTGTTACGGCAGCAGTGGTTCCTAAGNAGNTTAAAAAGTAAGGTAGTAGGAGCACTATAGGTAACTCGTAGGCGCCTCATAGGCGCCTTATAGGCGAGTCCTAAAAGGCGGGGAAATGGATTACGGGGTTTTCTTAAATAGAGTTTTCTCCCCATATATATATAAGGAGTAGTCCGTATAGGCCTAATAGGGATCCAAATCGGACGTTAAGTAATGAATTATTATTTTTATATACTTAGGACAACTATCTCTTTTAAACTAGAAATAAGAGCTTTTAGCCGTTTAGAGAATATTAATAGTATTATAGTTCTTAGAGACTAAGTAGATTTATAAATATAAATATATAAAAAAAATACTAATATCTAGTTTTAAATGCGGACTTCTATTCTATTTTCTTACTAGGCTATAATAAACTATTATAAGATAAACGAGATACTGTCTTTTAGTTCTTTCTTTAAATTAAAAGCCTTTATTAATTTAATTAGCGTTTTAAAATAGTACAAGTATTTTATTTTATACTTTAGTTATAGTTTTCTATTATTTGCCTCCCTATTAGCTTTAGTAATTATAGCTACCTTTCCCCTTTTTTTATTAACTTCTTTAGAAGCTAAAGGTTCTATAAGCCCTATCTTTAGCTTTTTTAGGAGGTTTCTTAAAAGCTTTTCTAGCTCTACATTGCTATGGAGAGCTAGCGATAATGTTACGGCACCGTAACGGATCTAGTCAAGGGCTCGCTTAAGACTTGGCATATATATATAGACGTCCTTTCTACCACCTTTAAATCCTTAGCTTAATATCCTCGTCGATAGACAATCCGGCTGTACAGGCTTGCATACGTTTTTTACGGCGCTCGTGCCTCGATTGACTAAGTCCTATAATAGATAAGGATATTTTCTAAAGATATAGATTTATTAGATTCTAAGTCTTTAGCTTTAGCTTTAGATATTTTACCTCTAAATAGGAACAAACTGCGGAGTATCTTTATACTTAAACCTTTAACTTCTTCAAAAGGAAATAACTAAGGTATTAGGGTAACTGGCTCTAGTATAGACTCCTCTTCCTTAGTTTTAATAGTTAAGGCTAGCACTAAACGCTTATAGCCTTAGCTTGGATAATAGGCAAGCTTCTATTTCTTAACTAGTTTCTTATTAACCTCTAGTCTAAATTTATAAGTAGTAAGGAAGTCCAAGGGCGTTAGGTATAGGGTCCTTAAGATCTTAGCCTTTAAGAGCTTTAAGCGATTTAGCATTTTATTATTAATTATTTCTAACGCGTCTACCAGCTCTTTAATGCCTAATTATTAAAAATACGGATAATTTTTAGTGTATAATATATATAGAAGAACTTATAGGGACTTTCTAAAAGCTCCTATCTCTATTTCTTCTTAACTATATCCTATACTGTCTTAATTTTATTAACCTTATAAGTAATCTTTAAGAGCTTTCTAATGTCTATAAAAGTATTACCATACTCCTTATTTCCTAAGCTTTTCCTAAGCTTTTCCTAAGCTTACTAATATTTTTAATTTTAATTATTGCATTTTTCGCAGTCTTAACTATATTATGCTCTTAGTTTATAATAATCTACGTTAAACTATAATAAATAGTTACGCGCTGATTTACTAGGTGGCTTTAGGCTGCTATAAGGATAACTTCTATTATTTACGCCTTTCCTTAGTATACGAGAGCTATTAGCTGGATAGTAGGGAGTAGAGATAGTGTCTTTCTTTTTAAGCAGAGTTCTATAGTTCTAGATATTTTTATAGTAAAACTTTGTATATATAACGGGCGTATAGATAATATCTTAAGAGAATAGTTATAATAACGCCTTTTTACCGCAAAAGAGATATAATAGGCGTATATAACTTAAATAAGATAAGGTCATAGGAAATTAAAATAAAGGTCTTATAGTATTTACTTAAGTAAAGGAATTATTAATTTAAAATATATAAAATAGATAAACTAAAAGTAGACCTAAGATATCTAGTATATTATATACTATTAGGGCTCCATAAAAATCGGCCTCTGTACCTCCACGTGGTGGAGCCCGGGAACCTAGCAGTCATCACTAGTGTTCCATTAGGATTGTGCTAATCGACTACTAGAGCAAACGTAGAGAGACGTACGTACGGCTGCGTAGCGTCAGCGCTGCGACGTGGTAGTAATGTGAAGAGTTTTCGCTGGGAGGGCGAGCCCTAGCGGAGGCTTAAAACACGACCATTACATCTTATCGTATGTCGAATTAGCTATTCAAACACGGCATCTACCTCCGGCGTCCCCCTTTCCTCCTATACGGTATACGATTATACAATACGGCACCTACATAGTATAGTAACTAAACGAACCGTATACGCCCCGGGAGGCCTATAATAAGCCTCTCATTCCCTATCCTACCCGACAGCCTGGATTTACCCGCGGTATTTCGTCCTCCTCTATATCTTTGGCCGGGGATGTGTATAGGGGACCCAGGTTAGAGCCCTAGGACAAGACACCTAGTTCTATATTAGTTTAAATTCGTCCCGCTGTTCCTTTAGGGTGGAAATTATGCTGCAAGCAGGAGGACCGCAGGCGTATACATATATATACACAGGGCATTCAAACGGGAGCAAGGGCGGACACGTAAGAATCTTACGGCGATCTACAATCAAGTGGAAGCATGGTACGAACGGCAGATAGGGCAAGATAGGCAATTAGGGCACTCCCTTGTAGGAGTCTTAGAGCAGCGACCTAACGGTATTTTTCCTCCCGTAGTACGGGCGTGCTACCTAGAGGGGTACATGCTGTATTACCACTCACGTCTCCCTTGGAGGTTTTTGTACCAAACTCAGCGGAATGAGTCTGCATTGACCTTAATTGGGACCGCATCAGACGTTAATTAAGAATCAAGAATATTATATACTATTTTTATATATATAGATAGTTATTATAAGAATTTAGAGAGGGATTATTAAAGTTTTGGTCATGGGAGGGCGGGTCTTGGGGTGTCTTGGTGTCCGGCTCAACAGCGGAGAGTTCGGAGCAAAAAGTAGTGATGAGGCGGAATATGCACGAGGCGCCATCACCGGCGCCCTACCGAACAAATTGCGGGGTTGCTTTGTTTTTCCTTGCCGTCTTACCCCGGACTTGCAGTCTGCGCCATCTGCATCGTCTGCATCGTCTGCATCATCAACACCACTGGCGGACATACACTCAGTCAGTCGCATATTGCTGGCCATCACAGCGGGGATCTGCAAGGACGAAGCCAGGTATGGCAGGCCAAAGCGGGATTTGCGGGATTTGCGAGCATTGTGGACCTTGTCAGCAGGGCCAACGGGGTCGACGATGGAAACAAGGATATCCCCGGATAATGGGTTTAATCATGGGTTTAATCATGGGTTTAATCCTGGGGGGTGGTTGAATGACGCTCATCGTCATTTTCTTCAACTTCTGAAGCCTATTAACAAGCTTTGTCCCACTCCTCACCTCTGCTTGCGCCTTTGAGTTTTATATTTTGGTTGCTACGTCCAATTGCTTCAGCTGCTTCAGTTGCAAAGCGTACATCCGATTGAGGCAAGTTCAATTGGAGAGTAGCAAAGGTATACAGCTGGTGGAGGCCAGGACTGACTTGTTTGAGTGTCTCGGACTCTAGCAATCCTCCGACAGGCTAGTACGACTGCAATACGTTAAATGATCACCATCGTTAGGCTAGCCAATCCACACTTTCAGCGGATGTTCATTTAAACTTGATTATATCCCCGGCCCAGGTAAATCCTGTCAATATGTACTTCTGCCTCCAGCGGCGATACCACCCATCCTTGCATCTCCTTCACCATCTCCTTCCCCTTCATTCACTGCATATCTGCTCATTTGTTTTCTTCATGAATTCATTCGCGCCGAAAATAGGGTCAGGACTCCGGTTGACACTTTTCCAACAGCCACTCTCCCACTACACCTTCCTGAGAAAAGGCGAGCCCTCGTAATGCTTCAGTTGGCCTTCTTCTCAGTCGCAATAGCCCTCTGGGGTGGTCTGAATACTGTAGTCGCGACAACCTACGATACGCATTTCAATCGCGTTACTTGGGACAATGAGCATTGGCGGCTTACGACAACAAATCTGGACCAAGGTCATTACCAATCGCGCATTTCGCTAGCCAATGGCTATTTGGGTATCAATCTCGCAGCCGCGGGGCCATTCTTCGAGGTCGACGAACCCGTCGACGGTGACAACATCAATGGCTGGCCACTTTTTGATCGCCGCCAAACTTTTGCGACTATTGCCGGTTTCTATGACTCTCAGCCTAGAACGAATGGAACGAATTACCCATGGTTGTACCAATACGGCGGGGAGAGTGTCATCAGCGGTGTGCCGCACTGGGCTGGATTGGCGGTGGAAGCTAATGGTCAGATACTGAATGCTTCAGTTGATCCTGACACCATCTCCGGATTCTCATCTACACTCGATGTTGGAGCAGGGTTGATGACTTGGAGCTATACATGGACTCCTTCAGGCGCAGATGCTATACTTGTCGAGTATGCCATGTTCGTCCACAAACTCTATGTCAATCAGGCAGCGATCCAACTCAAGCTCACAGCTTCCCGCGACATCAAAGTGACCGTAGTTGATGTGCTTGACGGGGACTGCGCTGTGCGGACGGATTTTGTGGACAAGAAATTTGAGGCCGACAACCCAACTATCTGGTCCGCTGTCAGACCGAATGGAATTAGCAATGTCACTGCATATATCTACTCGACTTTAAGTGGCAACGAATGTGTTGATGTGTCAAAGCGAGCTCAGGTTACCGAGGGAATATTTGGTGGCAACGTGTCCTCGATTGCGCAATCCATCGATATTAGTCTCGTGGCCAACAAAACTGCCACCGTCGAGAAATACATTGGTGGCGCATCTACGGACGCTTTTGAGGATCCGCAGTTGATTGCCCAGAACGCCTCTCTCTCGGGAGCCAAGACCGGATTCGTTAATATGCTTCACTCGCATACGGAGGAGTGGAACAGCATACTGACCGATGATTCTGTTGATGACTATTCCCTTGCCAATGGTAGTCTGCCAGACGATGGAAATATCCAGGAGTTGCAAATCACGGCCGTGACCAACCCTTTCCACGTCCTTCAAAATACCGTCGGGATGAACGCGATTCTTATGGCAGGCAACAACACTATGCTGGATGTTAATAGCATTAGCGTTTGCGGCCTTGGGTCCGAGTGTTATGCAGGGCTGGTTTTCTGGGATGCAGAGGTGTGGATGGCCCCTGGATTCGTCGTATCTCATCCAGAATCCGTCAAGCAGGTTGCCAATTACCGCGTTCAAAAATATCCTCAGGCGAAAGAGAACATCAACATGGCATTCAGTTCGTCCCAAAATGAGACAGGCAAGTTCACAGCTGGTGGGGCTGTCTTCCCGTGGACCAGCGGGCGCTTCGGAAATTGTACAGGGACTGGGCCTTGCTTCGACTACGAGTACCACATCAATGGAGATATTGGACTTGAGTTGTACAATTATTACGCTGCTACTGGAGATGTTGAGTACTTCAAGGATCAGCTACTTCCTATATACAACTCCATTGCATATTTCTACTCAGAGCTGTTGACTTTCAACGAGTCGAGCGGCTTTTACGTCCTGACCAATGCGACAGATCCGGATGAGTACGCGAACAATGTCGATAATCCCGGCTTCACGACCGCTCTTATACAGAAACACTTGAACCAGACGAATGTATTCAACAGCTGGTTCGGCCTTCCCGTGAACGATACTTGGACCAAGCAAGTTCAAAAAATTGAGCTTCCAGTCGACCCAGAAGCGAACCTTATCCTGGAGTATCAGACAATGAACGGATCCATTTCAGTCAAACAGGCCGACGTTGTCTTGTTGGATGACGTCTTAGACTACGATAGTCCGTACTCGAATTCAGATCTAGATTACTACGCCGCAAAGCAGTCCCTCAATGGTCCTGGAATGACCTATGGAGTTTTCAGCATCGTAGCCAACGAGATCTCACCTTCTGGCTGTTCGTCCTACACCTACGACCTATACGGCTCTCAGCCGTACACTCGGGCTCCATGGTTCCAATTCTCCGAGCAACTCATCGACAACTACGAAGCCAACGGTGGTACGCACCCAGCCTACCCCTTCCTCACAGGAATGGGCGGTGCCAACCGCGTCGCTATCTACGGCTACTTGGGGCTTCGTCTCTTCATTGACCGCCTCGACATTGACCCCAGCCTGCCGCCTCAAATCCCAGCGCTCAGCTACCGTGCCTTCTACTGGCAAGGCCACGCCATCAAGGCCACCTCCAACCAAACCCACACCACCATCACGCGGCTCCCGCGCGCCCTCTCCAGCGCCAACAGCACCTACGCCACCTCGCCCATCCCCGTCTCCCTCGGCCACCGCGACGCGCAATACGCCCTCGCGCCCAACGCCACCATTGTCGTCCCGAACCGCCAAATCGGCCAAAACGCCACCGTCCCCGGCAACGTGCTGCAATGCGCGCCGGCGCTCTCCAACACCGCCTTCCAACCGGGCCAGTTCCCACTCGCTGCCATTGACGGCGCCGTCAGCACGAAGTGGCAGCCGTCCTTCGCCAACACGACGTCCGTCCTGACTGTCGACCTGGGCCACGCCTTCCACCCGATCCGCAGCATCCGCTTCGACTGGGCCGCCAACCCGCCCGCCTTCTACAACGTCGTGTTCAGCAACGTGACGCTCCCGCCGTTTACCGCGGCGGCGGACCAGCGCCTCATCGTCAACGTGACGGCGAGCAACGACGTCGGCATCAGCGCGCCCTACGACCCCGGCGCTGCGGCCGCCATCGCGCCCTATGTCGGGAATTCGACCACCGTGACGCTCGAGCAGGTCGTGTGGAGCGGGCGGTATGCGCACTTGCTCATTCAGGGCAATCTAGGCGATCCGAGGCCGAACGCGACGGGTGCGACGGTCGCGGAGTGGAATGTTATTTCGGATCGCGGGAGTAAGGTCAAGATGTATAGGCCTAGGAGGGAGGCGAGGGCGGATGGGTGGCGGGGGAGTAAAGAAGTGTGGTAGGGTCCTTGGGAGGGGGAAAGGGGGGAATGGGAAGGAGGTGATTGGGACATAGGGTAAATTTCTTGTAGATATATGTATATAAGAAAGTGTGGATTTAGGTCACCCCACGACCTCTCTTCCTTTCTCCACAACTCCACGATCTTCTCCACAAGCCCGCTTTCATTCTCTTGCTTTTAGCATCCTTTCAATCCTTTCTCTCTCAAGGTCGCGGCTCATCCGTCCCCCGCATACGCTGCTCNCATGGGCATATCAACCGGATTGTGAAACTTGCTGCTCAGTTTATCTTTCCCGTTGACACCATCGCTACCAACACGCGGGTCAAGTATGTTGAAAAGGCGATCGTCGTGCGGGTGCGCCGTCGAGTGCGATTGGTGCGGTGATAGTCCGGCAATTTGAGAAGGGCATAGCCGTTCAGTGCGTTCGTAAGGCACATCTAAAGCACTGTCGTGCAGTACTGGGTCAAGATCAACAAAGTAATCACCAATAGAAGCATCGTAGGATTTGCTTTTCGGGTCGATGTAGTACCGGCAATTAACGCTCCGCTGACTAGTCCATCAATGACTGTAGTTCAGCTCACCTGTCAATTGGAAGTCCGTGCGCAGACGTCAGGAAAGGAAAACTCGTGTGAAGATTGATCTATGAAGAAAATGAGGCTATATATACACGTGGTTGACTGAGTCGGTGACCGAGTCAAGGGGTCGGTGACCGAGTCAAGGTGGCAAAATCCGATTCAGGTCGACATCACCATATTATTTGAAGAGAGAAGTTTGTAAGTTGCCGGGGTGGAGGCGGTTATCGCGTCTGCAAGGCTATTATTGAGGGAACGCCTCCCTAAACGAGCCTCTCCCTGATTTGTCCTCCTCAATCATAAAGTCGAACATTCGGCTAGTAGAAGCTTAAAAATAAGTAGAACACTTAGAAGGAATGAGAGAGCCGCCCAGAGCATTTTTACAACCTCTGCCCCTCCAAATGAGCTTCAGGGCGGCTGTGGTAGTTACAGACCTTATTCTTATCCCAGGAAGGTGGACTATCACGTGATCTTCAAGATACTTATATAATTACTGTGCTCATATAATCGCGCAACGACAGTAAGCACCGTCTTTTGCCAATCTTCTTCAACTGTGCCGGAAATTCATGAATCCACATGACAAAAGGAAAAGGTGGAAAATTTAGACTTCAAAGCTTTGAGAGATCATACTGCTCTGTATTAATTTTTGGGAATTGTCAGGTAACGTAGGTGACGGGGTTTTGTCCGCTCCCTGGGTTATGACCGTTTTGAACACCAAAACTTTACCTAAGTTATATCTATCACGCCTGGGTAGGTCTTAGCACGACACACCGCCTTTTAAATGTATGTGTTACTTTGATTTTGGCAGAACAACAAAACTTTACTTTAAATAGCAGGCGGTACGCTAACCCAGGGAGCGGTCAAAACCCCGTTACCTACGTTAGTGCTTGAGCACGCGTGAGTAAAAATAGTGTAGTACTCGTGGCGTCTGAATATATCATTTAGTAAAGAACGGCCTCTGTAGCGCTAAGGAAAGGAATTACACTTAGAAGTTCGAGAAGGGAAAGTGGTCGGAGCATACAAAGGCTGTCTACGTCAGCTTATAACGCCAATTCACCATCTTGGCTCCCTCTTGAAAATGCGACGAGATGTGATCAATTCTTTCCGTCCAACTGCTCAGATCCGTCCGGCAGAAGCCACACCACAAGATCCCAGGCGCAAACTCAGACGAATCTACTTCACTCATCCAAGAAGGCGGAACATTGAATCCGCTCGAGCTGCTGCTGTGCGCTTCCTGTTTTGATAGATGGGCTTGTTTGGCATGTTGACTTAGGTGATCCTTTCTTGAGAACACTCTAGTTGATAGCGGCCGATCCAGGCATGCTTGGACATTGTGCTCCTCTAGATGTTCGAGAGATGGGCAATGAGCTTGGCAGAATACGCATTTGTTTTGTATGACGGCTTCGTTATTTGGCATGCAGGTCCACCGGATGGCTACAACATGCGTGGCCTCATGCCTCTTCCACTCGTAGCGGTCTTTCAGCTGCTTCACGCAAAAAGTACAGTAGTAAGAGTTGGTGTCCTCCGCTGTAGATTGGATCTCCAGTAACGAAGAGGAAGGCGCGAATCTTTTCTTGCCTTTTCTACCGACGGTGGGACAGTGAGAAGCGGAAAGGTTCAATGCGTTTGAGAAAGTCAATGTCGAAGATCCTTCGTTTACTGCCTCTGCGTTTCCGGTATTGCTACCGTACTGTCCGCTTGCCAAGAAGGGAAACAATGGAGGCCCTTCCGAGGGTAATGATCCTGAATTCTCAGTGGGCTTCGGAGTGTCTTTATCACAACAGAACTTTCTAAACACTCCAGGAAGGCTAGATGATGAATCTGCTGCTGATGGATTATCGAAACGAGTAATGCTATAGCTGCTAGACTGGTCGACCGCTGGGTAAGTAGTTAGCATTTCCCTCGAGGATTTATCCAAATGCAACGAACCTCTTCTTATGTTCCGGGCCCGTTGGTTAGCAAAATAAGTTCTGATTTGCCGCAAAGTCAAGCCAGTGCTGCTCATGAAAGATGATTCTTCCTCGCAGGTTGGATATGGAAAGTTCCGATGCGCGTTGAACCATTCCTTGAGCAGTTCTCTGCCCACTCCTTCACCAGGAGCAGATTTAGCGTTTATGCCAGGACATGAAGTCTTTATCATCGAGCTCAGTCGGTTGGGCTGGGTAAAATTCAAAGTTTCAGCCCTCTTCATGTTCCCAGAGCTCTGGTGCGGTTTACCGTGGGGTCCCAAGTTATCCTTTTGCCCAAGTTTCGTGTTACAAGTAAGTTGTTTATTGCCCTTAGTCGTTCCGATCGAATTTCCCTGTACATGAGGGTCCACAGGCAAGCTATACAGCCTCAATGGCGAAATGGCGCCATAATCAATGCTTGATCCTGTATCTACAGCTTTAGAGTAAGGACTGGGAGTAATATCAAGCTCTAAGTCCTTTATCCGGACATAATTGGTACGGCTCGGTTTATCATGGAGTGGGATAATACAAGCCCCAGTAGAGGGTGCAATGGTAGTACTAGGGAGCTTTGCAGAAGAAGCTTCACAGCCGTTAAATTCCTTGTCGTCAAATACAGGGGATGTAAGCCAATTGCCAGTAAGCAGAGAGTTGTTCGTCGGCTCAAGAGGGTTCTGAGGGCCTGCAAAGAGACTTTGCTGATCTGGCGCACTTTGGAGCCATACTGGAATAATGTGATGTGCATGTTGAAGAGCGTTGTGGCCGTAGTCGCTTTCTGGGGCTCCCGCTGGGGCACTGAAGGATGAGTCGGTGGTTACGTCAGCATGGAACCCAAGCTCATCAGGCTGTAGCTGACTATCAACACTAGTAAATTCGTAAGTAAAATTTCCGAAGTAGATAGCTCGAAACCATACACTTGATCGTCAACCCAGTCGTGCCAGTGTCCAGAACACTGAGAGGTAAAGCTGATATCGCTAATGTGATGAGGCTGCCAAGACATATTGCTTAGCATGTTCAGGTCACGTGCTCCCGGGCTGCTATGAAGTTATTTCAACAATCCGCTCGTACGAAAAGGTTAGAAAAGGCCAGCCTGGAAAACGAGCAAAGGACATGCTAATAAAACATAATCTGGAGGACAGGGACTCGAAATTGACATTCAAGGCGGATACGCAGGTCTCACTTGCTGTTCGAATTCTTCGCCACATTACATGGCTGGCCGGTCTCACAATTATCGTGTCTTCGTATACTCGGCCTCGCTACAATCCGTGTTTTGAGACGTTTTGCTCTATGTCTGCTAGCACTTCTCTACAGCTATCCAGATCTGCCTGCCAACATTTTCCTACAACCACTGGAATCTGTCTCTGAGGATTTTGCGCCAGCTACTTGCCTACATCATTCGAATCTTTGCCCGAATCTTTGCCCGAATCTATCTTCGGAGAGTATTGCGATGCCAGCTGCTTGTCTACCAGCTGAATCTGGTGCCACAGCTTTCCCAAATCTGACTCGTGCCCCCGTGCCATGGTTGCCATCCACCATCTGTAGGTGTAAACAAGGATGCCAAAGGGAGATCTCTGAGAGAAGGGCAATGGAATGGCATGGGCAGGGTGCGATGGTAAATGCTTGACCGATTGGACGAGAGGGTTGGATATAGCCATGTTATATACACTCTGTGGAAGTGTTGAGGAAAACAGGCAGGCCTCATCCAAGTTTCATCCAAGGCAGACTCACAGCAGGCCTCGGACGGTGCAGATTGCTGAACTAATTGAGTTATTACTGGAGGATCCCCGCCAAGTCAGGAATTTCACTCTTGTACATGTATCTCCCTGCATCGTGTGCTCTCGCGCGCTCCCATGCATCCTCCCAGCGCCCACTGACTACTGCCCATCAACGTCTTCTGTTATTACAGCTAAGCTGTGTGCACCTCAGCTTTCGTGCACCTTAGCCTTCGTAGACTACTGTCAGCCTTTACCGGTGCCATTCCTTATGAACCTAAAAGCAATATTAAGATACACACTGGCTTCTTATACTTCTCTC
Organism: Cenococcum geophilum 1.58; assembly: GCF_001692895.1. NCBI lineage: Eukaryota > Fungi > Ascomycota > Dothideomycetes > Gloniales > Gloniaceae > Cenococcum > Cenococcum geophilum. The sequence goes on along the minus strand of NW_027137589.1, from coordinate 1,441,778 downwards.
AGTTCATCTTTAGGTTGCGGCCGCTTCCCCACAACTAGGTGGAAGCGACTCCCACATTTTCTTTTGGCCTGTGCGAAGAACACCAGAGGTTCAACGACCCCAATATTTATCAAATTTTCTAAAAGTTAGCAAACTAAGCTTTTAATAGCGTTATACTTAAGAGGAGATTTTCAGCATTGCGTTGTTGCATTTTAGAAAAGTTGCTTAGTCAGAAGTGTGCCACGACTTATTCGTTGATGCCTGATGCATGTAAAAGTGTTTCTTATCTTTACAAATTCTCGATAACGTGAGCGAGAGGGTTATGACGGTCGGCATAGTTATGACGGTTCTTAACAAATTTCGTCGGTGCATCCCTATCGCTCACGTTATCGCAAAAGAATCGCATTAGTATTTTTTAAATATAGTAGCACTTTGGCGTAGAATATATGATACAAACCAACGGAGCTGCTAATAATCTGTTCATGATACCTTCTTGTATACTCAGGCGGCTTCGACTAACTATCTACGCTAGGGGCACACCATTAATCCCAAATTATGTAGAGTCATGTTGCAAGTTGCCTTTTAGAGTGGAAATGTCTTGATCCATGCCGGTACTAATTACCACTTTAAAATTTTAGTTGCCTTTAATTTTGATATTTCAGCTGAATCTGAATGAAGTTAAGAAGATGCTGTGTGGGGGTTGGATGAGGGGTACCCCTGGTCAAAGCTCTTGATTGAACCATTTGTGCCAACAGCCAGTTTCAGCTCAAAATTGGTGCTAGGTGTCTGGAGGTCAGGAATTTCGGGGCCTGATCTCGGCGCATTAGCTGCGAGAGAGATCAATCGTAGCGGCAGCGGACCCGGGCTCAACTCGACATCTTGCAGAACCATTTGGGCGTAAACGGCATCAGTGGTTGGACAAAAATGGCAGGGCGAGAAGTGAGGCGGCGCAACGAGCCACGAGCTCCTAGATCCGCAGTCTCTTAGGCTGGGTGAAGTTCACCCCCTCGGGTTGACTGAGATTTACTCCTAAGCTGATGCTGAATTTCCAAGTTTCTCTCACCATTCACAGAACGCCATGCCAGGGATGCACTTTATCACAGACTTGCTGATAAACAAACCCCGTTTGCTAGTTTGTTTGTTTGTTTGCTTTGTAATCAAACAACCAATCAAACCCAGAGACCCGATTTTAGCAGTCAATCAAGCCCTATATCGTCTCGTTTGATTGAGTTGGTTTGCTCGTTTNATACATAAGATATAGGTATTATTTTTGGCTAAGGGGAGTAGATATAGGGGTTCTTGGTGGTTGATTTTGGGCAGTTCTATAATATACTACGATTGTGATATAATATACGCGCCGAAAATAAACATCCGAACNCGTCTTTTTGACTTAAGCCTACTAAAATCTCCTCTTTTACCCACCAATTCCTATACCGCCTTTACTACAGCACCTTCCTTATCTGATGATCAAGAAGACGAGTACGAGCAGTAGAAGAAACTCGATCTACTAGCGGAAGATCACCCACTGGCTCGCGATCCGTTCTTATACTGGAGGACGATGGCAATGGAGTTTCCTAACCTTAGTCAAATGGCGCTTGATATACTAAGTATACCGCCATTAAGCTGCAATTGCGAACGATCGTTTAGTGAGCTTAGTGATATGCTTGAGCCTCGTCGCTCACGAATGCGGCCTGATATTATTGCAGCCTTGCAGTGTACGCGAAGCTAGAACCGCAACGGCTTTATTAAACGCAGAAAATGACCTTTCCTAATAAGGAAATCGTATACTGGTTCGGACTTAACCGGAGATCGCGCCATTTGATTTGGTTTGCTGACTTTTAAATAGTGCGACGTCCTACCCAAATTTTTAATTCTGGCCTTTAACTTTGGCGCTATTGAGAGGCGCGATCTCCCACTTTAGGAGCTGTTTTGTATACATACAATAATGTACAGGGAGGACTGGCTACATAGCCAGGTCGATATTGCTGCCGTCGTGGCGGGCGATCAATTTTTTGGGCATCTTTTACATAGGAAAACTCTGCATCAAATTTGGAGTCACGTGACCTTCCGCCAGAGCGACAATAAGGTTTGATCCACACTACAGTAAGCTATCCTTATATAACGTTCAGATATCATTATAGTAACTAATATTAATAGATTTGCCGCTTTAGATTAATAGAATTAGACCTTCCTGTTCTTAATACTAGGGGTGATTGATTTTGTTCCCTCTTGACTTTTAAGCTTAGCGCGAGCATTAAAACACCAAACGCCTATCACTAGATTGTAGCGTAGAGCTCCTAGATCCTCTTACCGTTGCGCAAAAATGTATATAAATCTATCCAAACAGTCAAATCTATCCAAACCGTTTGCTAGTTTGATCAACCAAACGAAACAAACAAGCTTGAAGCTTCAAAATATCCAATCAACCAAACCGAAGATCCATGGTTTGAATTGTTTGTTTATCAGCAAGTCTGCTTTATCACCTTCGGATTGTTGTAGCAAATCTAGTTCCAGCTATCCGGTTCGTCACTGATATTTTCTTCATTACGAAATCTTCTTGTATATTAGGAATAAAGCCCTGCGCTCCTGTATAAGGATGCATAACCCAGCTACACCGGTTTATAGCGCCAGTCCACCATCTTGGCTCCAGCTTTAAAATGGGATGAAATGTGCTTAACTCGTTCTCCCCAGCTCTTAAAACTAGTGCTACAGAAACCGCACCACAGAACCCCAGAAGCGAACTCGGACTCATCGGCGTCCCGAGACCAACGGTCCAGTATCTCGTCTAAATTACTGAAGCCATTGTCTTGCCCTGGGAGGTGGACCTGCTCAATATGCTGCTTAAGGTGGTCTTTCCGCGCGAAGGTCCGGGCGGGAAGAGCCTTCTTAAGACATACGTGAATATTGTGTTCCCCTAGGTGGGCTAAGGAAGGAAACTTGAGGTCGCAGAAGACGCATCCGTTGCCTTTGGTAGCTACATTCTCTGGCATGCATGTCCATGTTCTTGCGACAACGTGGGTGCCCTCGTGTCTCTTCCACTCATAGGAATTCTTGCATCTCTTCAAGCAGAAGGTGCATTGAAATGACCAGCCGTCTTCATCTTTGTAGTCATTGGTCAAGGCGTGGGTCCCCTCTGAAGCTGGGTTAAGTGTCCGCATAAATCTTTTCTTACCCTTTCGACCGAAATCCAAGCGAGCAACGCCCTGAAGATCTTCTGGGACCGATGGTGAGGATGGCAATTCCGGTGCCATAGCAGAGCTGGACTGATGAGATAGCTTTCTTGCAGCCTCCACACTTCCATGAACTTTGTTTTCTATTGCATTCTGTAGAAGCTCCGGTAATTGAGGGAAGTCGGTCGACGAACTTCTCGCAGGTGGAGTGCCAATCGCCCAGGAAGACATCGGGGGTATATTGGCAGGGCTATAGATTGAAGATGCTTCGTTTTCAGATGCTGACTTGGTACTGTTGAGTGTATTACCTAGCAACATATCAGCTCTTATTTTATGTCAATAGAAAATGCAAAATATAGAATACCCACCCTTGAGTAACTTACGAGCTCGTAGATTTGAGAGACAGTCACCAATTTGTTTCAAAGTCAAACCGGTGCTATTCGCAAGAGCAGCCTTTTCCTCGTTAGAGGCGTATGGGCTATCTCCATGCGCATCGAACCATTCTTTAACGGGAGCTGTGGCTTGATGTACCGTTGGTCTTATCTGAATACCTGGAACCTCATTTGTGCTTGTTCTTGTAGTTAAGTGCGATGAACTTCTGCCGATGGGTAGTCCAACTGTGTGTGTTTGCGTTTGAGGTGGTCTTCTCTTACGGTGACTGAGAATATTTCTCCCTGGATGCGGCACTTGAGTGCTTTGGTCATTGACAGCATGGCCGGCACTTAGCTCAGTATTGGTATAAGGTACCTCCTCCATTGATTCATGGTCATTTGGAATGGAAGCAGGCGTTCCTGGGCCCTCCGGTCCCAGCATATGATTAGAACCATTTTGAGGATCAACATGCCAGTTCTCAACCTCAAAATTTGGGGCAGCGCCATTTCGTTCATCGTCAGGACGATTCAGCGTATCTTCTGCTAATTCTCTAGTAATGTCGTCAGAAGCCTCTTCATTCGTCATCATCCTCATAGCGTATTTTAGTATTAGTGACTGATCAAATCCTTCGAGGGGACCTCCAGTTTCGGCCAGGCGCTTCTGTAACGCCGTCTTCAAAATTTCTGAATCTAACCCACTTGCTGAAATGAAGCCCTCCAACTCATCATCTGATGCGTCTGGTGGCGGGGATAGTGGGCCTGTCTTCGGCCCCCGCCTCGCTTTGCTAAACTTGCGTTCCTCAGGAGCTGGAACGTCGTCGGGTTCGATGGATTCGTGAGAGGTAGGTCTGTAGTGATGAAGAGCTTCAAGATTTTCTTGGAAGTTCTTCTCCGAGGCAGTAGTTCCCTTATAATCACTGATCGAATACTGGCTTAAGGTATTAACGACTTCCGATGCGTGTGAGGTTTGCGCGGTGTCCCCTAGGTCCAATACAGACAAGAAGCACATCGTTTCCTCAAGGAACGTATATTTAAGAGAACTAGAAACTTTATAAAACCTCCCTGAGATTTTCCTTAATAGCTTCCAAGCATCAAATTGTACGAATGCGTCCCTTATAGACTTGAATTAGGGTTAGCAACTTTATATCTACGACAACTTGGATTATTAACGTGAAAGGGATGTATATGTTTATGCAACAAGACTAAGAAAATTACACAAATTTGGATGGTAGAGTTAATTAAGCGGTAGCTGTAATAAAGCGGAGTGCGTCTATACTGGCTTTTATAGACCAATGCGATAAGACCATAAGAATATAGCATCTGTTAAAATAATAGCAGAAGTATATAGTGATATTATAAGGTAAAAGCTTAATGCTTACAGATAATGGTTCTGTCCCACGTCTGCGACTTATTTTTAATAATTAAAGGGCTGCACTTATGGCCATATCGCTAGCGATAAATCAATATTTCAAAACGCTCTTATAAAGGAGCTCAGCCGAATCGTACTTCCCTTATCCAAGGAATAAGTCCGCCATTAAGATTATAAAATAAGTATATTATAGAGAGTCGCTAATAGTCTTAGAATTAGTAAGAGTCTTGCTATTTAACTACCTAAATGCTTTTATATACATAGAGCGCGCTAAAGCCTTGCCTTTATCTTCCCGTCTCATTACATTAAAGTAATTAATTAAAGTGGTACCAACAAGTACAAATTCCATTGACTTTGCATTATAAGCTTCCTTAATTTTAGGAAGAGTTTAGACTAGAATTTTAATCGCATTCTTAAAGGATTTATGTTTTATTTCGCAAAAGGCAATTAGAGCCTTCATCTCTAGAGATAGACGGTTCCATGTCACGCCAGGGATATCCTTAAGAGATATAGCACCAAATAAATGCACCTGGGCCAGGATTTCCATGGTGGAAGGTGTAGTGTAACCTAGCTTGCAGAGGGGAGCCCAATTGACCGCATCGGACTACAGCTTGGACTGTAAGCGAGCCCTACCTGGCGGCATCAATGACGCTAAGGCAAGTCCTATAGTCCCGTTTAAACCCATACTTCTATAGTGACTGAGATTCTAAAGTTACCCCTCTACAATAGATTTAGACAGGTATAGATACTTAATACTAGGCCAAGTCTGTAGAACCTGGAGACAATCTATAATTAGGGAGGGGATACTTAGTAGACTAGTATCCCCTAATAGAGTTAAGAGACGAAGGAGAAATTTAGAAAGCTCTGCTAGGTAAAGATATTTTCTCTCCCTAACTTAAAGGTAAGTTAGTTCCAAGGACTAATATAAACACAATATCCAATATATCCTCATTTTAGGTTAGGGCTTGGCTAAAGTTAGAGTTTAGTAGACAGTACAGTGAATTTAGGTCTATTTGCTTAATACGTATAGAGATAATAGTTAAAAAGTACACTTACCTGCTAAAGTTTCGAACTTTATCCATATATTCCATAACATCTCCGATATTAAGGACGCCTAAGAAAGGCACACATGTCGACCGAACTATATCCCACAATTAATTTTCTACCTCCTCTTACGATATTTCCATCTAAGGGGTTGGAAATGCCCAGATTATTATATCCAAAATAGCAAACTGCATACTTCTGCATGTTGCTGGAGGTGCATTCAATAATAACCGCTCTTTCCACTCCTGGCTAATTATGTAGTGTTCTAACCATAGCGCTCCTTCAGCCTTAATAATACTCCGCAGTTTGCCTTCTTTAATTATAGTAGGTAGTTAAGAGATAATAGAAGAAGGGAGTATGAACGGTTCGTGCTTAAGCTCGCCAGAATTATTCTACTGGAGAGACGGTTTGCAGACACGATTAAATAGGGGGCTTGGGAGGACGTTGCAGCTAAAGAAGGCCAAGAAACGAAACTTCTCTAGGGCGGCATCTTGTAGTAAAGGCCTACGTCTACGTTAAACACGATTCTGGAGAAGTTAATGGTGAAGGTCTTACCCTAAGAAATCTTCACGGTTTATTAATCCTAGCTTTGGCTCTAAAAGCTGCGTTATTTAACCCCAGCAAATAAAGTGCGAAGCGTTAACCTAGGACGGAAAACCTGTTTATTAATTGGAACTTAATGATTACTTGTATCGCAGCAAGCAAGTGTTCTTAGATCGAAAAATAAACCAGAATAATGGGGCTTTGGCGATCTGCCTTAAGTCATCGAGGAGGCACGACTCGGGAGATCCACGCTAAAAGTTAGTTGGGATGGAGGAGTATAGGGATGTACCGATCTATTGCTACGATATCCCGTTATGAATATATTAAAAATAAAAAAGTTATAAGGTGTTGTGATCCCTGTTTAGAACGTGTTCAGAATGTCTTCAGAACTTAGAACGACCTCCTTAGTCGGGTCAACTTTTAGTGTGGTTGGGTGAACTGTACGCACGTTCTCAAATCATAGGTTGCCACGAGTGCAGTAGTGGCTATGATCGTTTTGAACGCCTAAGATATAATCCGTCCTTTGATTGAAGGCATTTAATCCGAGGACTTGATACGTAGAGAAAAGAAACTTTTGGGAACTTTGCGTAATTATTTCTTCTTACCTAGCTATAGCATTTCGTGAACTGCTATAACGGACCTTTCTTAAATGTTCTAGGAAGATTTATACTTTCAAAGATCATTTTTCCTGACTATTATATTAGATATCCTAGGTAGGAACAATACTTTAAAGAATTCGCTCTCTAAAAGTGGTTCTAAATGGGTTATAGGCTGGATTGTACATTTAAACGCGAAAACCTTATGGCCAAAGTTACCTCTAGGACTGTACAAGTCACTGAAATTACTTTAAATGTTAATAAGGATACGTTCCGTGAGGTAGCAAAACGCCTTTCGCAGAGTATTGAGGGCCGCTGGCCTTTTTTGTCTTAGCCGGGAGACCCAAATCCTAAGGTCTGTAGAATTAATCCAGTATCTATTATCCTATCGGCACCCGTAATCAACGACTTTAACAATGTTAAACAAATATTACGTCTAAATGTTGTTTCCAATGTCCCAACAGAACTGTACTTTAGAAGTTATATTCTTTAAAGTTGTTCCAAATGTTCCAGATCGGGTATTGCTTTTAGAGAATAGATTTAATAGAATTCTTGAGAATACATACTTGCCTAGGATAACGACAACCAACCTAAAATAAATAAATAACAACAACAAATATATATATATTTGTCGCGTATGGCAGCTGATTGGATAGGATACTCCTGAAACGAGATGATTGTTAACTGAGATAGGATAGATCTTGCTTGCATCTTAGCTTGATAACTAAGTTGGCACAATTACGCTACCATCTAAGAAACACAAAAGTATGGCATTTAAAACTCACTGTACAGATTGGACATTTAATGATAAATTTAACGGAATTACTATTCTGTATTCTATAGCCGAGCCAGAGCTTAAGTAAGAATGCCCTATACCGGGTTAATGGGCATCTCTAAGGCTAAGAATATCTTGTTTATATAATTCCTTAGTATTTATGCAGTTTACGGTCTTAACGGGAATGCCTTTAAGAGCTGGGTAGCTAAGACGAACTATAAAATGTAGCTTCGCGATCTCTTGCCGTTATTAAAGCCTTTTGATTAAGCTTGAATTATGACGTTTGGGTATAGCTCTCAGCTATTTGACAGGGCTAACCTCTTGGGAATTAACGAGTGGGTACACCATCTGCTTGTAAGCGTGAGTAGTATAAGAGCTTCGCAAAAGGTTAGCCCCTAGATCGCTCCTTATATTTAATAGAGATTGTCCTTTTTAAACTTGATTAAATAATTACTTATATGCATAATTACTTTATTTTTATTTACAGACTGGGCTATTGCTAGAGGCTTCCGTAGTCTAATGTAAGGAGTATAAAAGAAATTATATATAACTTATATGGAACAGGAGAGACAGCGTCCGATATTATTTATTTGCCATTTAATGGGTGGACTTGTCGCCCGCCAGGTTAGTAAACTATACTGTATTAAAATATGATACTAATATATTGACCTAATACTTTCTAGGCAATAATTTAATTAAACGACTACTCTTATAAGTTAGAGTATTAAGGAATAGATCTAAAGTGCTGCGGCCTCCTATTCTTAAGCACTCTTTACTTTAGCTTAACTGAAGCGGATTGGAATACTTTCCTAGTTAACGTCGCGGAGCTGGCTTGGGGAGTTCGTTCCGAGATTCTGGACGCTCTTAGGGCTTTTAACCCCATATTAGTAGAAAGTTAAGAAGATTTTGCTAATATGAAATATCATCCGCTATTTAATGCTTTTTATAAGACGCAGAAAACTTCTTTTGCAAATCTTAATTGTTATATATATTCTCCTTTAATTACGAAAGCAAAGGTTTTCTTAACTTATGATTAAAGGTCGTTACCCGCTAATCTGCAAGCTTAAATGGCTAGATTGCTTCTCCTATGCTAGACGTTGATTATAACACTATATATAAGTTTAAAGGGAAATTTGGAGGTTTTATATATATAATAGAAAAGCTAAGGCATCTAAAGAGCCTTTTGCTAGAACAACCTAGCGTTATCGTCCCAAGCTCTAATATATAAAGAGAATTATTCAACTTCCATTATTTGTAGTTCTATTTTTAAGCCCGTCTTTATATAGCTAATTATATATTCTCGTCCAAAGAAACCTTAGCTTCCACCGCCTACTACTCTAAATTGCTTTTACCCTCTAGGGAAAAGGTTCTTCGAGGGCCGAGGCTTAAAGCGAAATGGTAAGTTATAGGGCTAATAGGTAGAATTACAATCCTTGAAAGAGCTTGTAGCTAAACGTAATAATAAAGATAATACAGCTCTTATAATAACAGGGATTGGTGGTATAGGGTATCCATATATATCTTTTATAATTAAGGAAAACGACTAATCTTACCAAATAACAGGAAAACAGCTATACTACTTAAGATTACTCGTCAGCAAATTAACCAGAGAAATATCTTCTTTATCTACGCTAATGACGTAAAATCGTTACACTAAGCTTACCTTTATATTGCAAGACGTGTTGGACCCAAATACCTACTTAAAGAATACCGCGGTTAAGATCTTTAAGGGATTTAGAATAACGAAACCGCCGAAGAGAAAGTAGAGCTATTTAAGGCCTGGCTTAAAGATCTGGAGAATGCAGATACCCTATTTTTTTTTAACGACCTAGATAGAATTAAGGACTTAGAAAAGGACTTTAAGATTTAAGAGACAGCCCTCCCGCGGGAAGTGAAGAACATCCTGTTTATAACCCGCAACCCTGTGTTCCGCGAAGCCCACCGCTTACGGCATGATATTAGACTCGACCCTATGTCCTCTACCGACCTTATTAAAGTAATGGAAGAAATCCGCTGCACTAAACGCGCTAACCTCGACGGAACCGTCAATCTTTATAACACTTAAATCCTCCTTAACATCGCGAACGCAGTTTACGGCCACCCTCTCGCGGTATCTATTACCATTAAATATATTATCCGCATATAGTCTTAAATTAACAGCTCTTTAGCCGGCTAAGACTTCGTAAATATACTTTATAGCGCAGATTATAAATCCCGGAGACGGTTCTTAGAGTTTAAACCGTAGATATTATTAATTATAGAGGCTTTCTACGCTTCGCGAGAGCAATTGCCGGATCCTAATGGAAGAGCTTAGATATTAATGCAGATCCTAAGTATTCTTAAGACTGATGAATCAGTTGTTGATTTTAGGGAATTTTTCTTTAGTGCTAATATTAATATAAATAATAACAAGTTTCCGGATAAAGATGTTCTATATGCGAAGTAAACAGAGCTATTAGAACTATTATGTGAGATCAAGGCTGTTTTATTTAGTGAGAGATTAGGAATTTTAAAACCATTTAGGTTCCATCTATTGTGGTTAGAGTATGCGAGATATATAATAGAGAAAGGCGGGAGGATTAGGTGGATTCGGCAGGTTTTAATGGTTTGTTATTATTTAATAAACAGGGAGGGCGAAGATAATAAGAGGGGGGTTAAAAGGAGGAAGAGTTTGTTTTATCCTTATGTTAGACATTATTTAAGGGTTTGTAGGAGTTTTGGGATGGAGGTTAAGCAGTTAGGCCTTGAGGCGGAGTTTATGGAGATAGTGGAGCAGTTAAAAGGGGGGGCGGTTGAGAGTAAACCGTATTGGCGCACGGTTATGTGAAGTGCATAATACTACGAGTGCACGGTTTTCCTCACCAAAATTTACTAAGTATATTAAGGGAGTTGTGTTATATATTAGCGCTAAAAGAGCCTAGATACTTATACTCTTCTATTTTTTATTTTAAGGCGTAACTTAGCCTTAAGATAATTCGTTTTCTAAATTAACTAAAGGTAAGATACTTTATAACGACTAAGTATAATTTATAGAATAAGTATAATTTAAGGACTAAGAGTGTTACGGACGCTTTAAGTACGATATTACGACTACTTGGAGAAGAGTTGGAAGAAGCTAGTTGGTTAATACAAGCACGGTCTAGGATGGAGCCGGTAGAACTATATAACGAAGAATAGTAAGCGAGTTACATAACATGCTATGTATTAAACAAAAGAAATAAGAGGAACTTACGTACCTTATATATAACACGTATATTACGTATAAGAAGGATTTTATAGGAGTACGGTTGTGTATTTAAGGACCCTTAATCCCTACCTAGATAGTTCCTTCCTTATAGTAATTCTTAGAATATAATTAGAGTTAATCTGTTAGGTAACCACTCTACTAGTTATTATTATATTATTAACTTAATTTGCATTACCTATACACCTAGCCTATTAATAGGACCTATTATAGTACCTACTATAAGGTTCCGTTATATAATTACTACCTAGTTATAGTATTAAATATAAGAAGTTAAATAATATGCCACCAAAAGCAGCTACTATAACGCCATTAACGGCGGTAACTACTTTAAGGTTAGGAGGTAACACTAATATAATAGATACTAACTTATAGCAACCTATAATGGTTAAACAGCTATAAGAGATAGTTAACTAGTTAATAGAGAATAGTACAACGCTTAAATAAAGGATTAATAGGATAAGGGTAGTAAAGATTAAGTTACCTTTAATTAAGAGATTCTTAGGAGAAAGATTAAAGCTTAAAGGATTCCTTATATAAATGCACTTTAAAGTTATATAGAAAGGAGCAAAACTGCTAATATTTATAGATTGAATAGTATATATAGGACTATTCCTATTAGGGAGGGCACTTAAGTAGTTTAAGCCTTACCTTATGGAAATATAGGCGAATGGAATGATGACTACTAACTAAGAGGTGCGGTTTATGTTTATAAGCTAGGAAGAGTTTATAGAGTAACTTATATAAATATTCGGAGACTTAGAGGTAGTAACTATAGCGGAAAGAAAACTCTAAAATATTATGTAATGGACCTTAGTAATTAAATATATAATATAATTCTAAACGCTAGCTATATAAGTTAAGTAGAATAATAAGGCGCTTATAGTATAGTATAAATAGGGACTTAAGGCTAAAGTTTAGGATATAATTATTCTAATAGAAGATGCTAATACTCTAAGGGATTTAATAGATTAAGTAATTAAGATTAATAATTAGATTTACTAAAGAGAATAGGCTAAGAGAGGCTAAGATAGAGTTTTACAGTTATATAAGATATAGAGTACGTAATAACCAAAGCTAAGTTAGAAACTATAGTATAGCGTAGAGCTAATAGACCTAAGTAGTACTAAAGAAACCTATAAGAGATAGAGTAAGAAACTATAAAAACCTAAAGGTTAAGGATCTAGTAATTATAGGACTAAGGAGTAGAGGCTAAACTAGGGATCTTAGTAGTAGAAGACGTTTAGGCGGACTCTATAGCAAAGTTAGTAGTTTAAAGATAGAGCTTATATAAATTGCAGAAAATAAGGTTACTTTATAAAGGATTATAAAGATAGTTAGAGTTACTATATAATAAAGGGAACCAGACTAATAGCCGACATATATATATAAAGGGATAATAGTATACTGCAAGGAATAAAAGAGTGTTTAATTAGAAGTTTTATATTTTGTTATAATAATACATACCAAATTTATAAAGACGCTAAGTATGGCGTAAGCTATTAGCCATAAAAGCTAGAGTTAAAGGGACTTAAAGGAACTAGAGAGTTAGATAAAGAATAAGATTAACTCTATAAGCTGGATTAAGATATTAAAGTAATATATAGATAATAATTAGCAACAATAACAATGGAGTTAGAGTACTTATTAATTAATAGCAACGAGGAAGATAAAGGAACTAACTAGGGGTATCTAAACCTTAATAATATAATTATAGAAGTAGAGACTGAGACCGCTATAGAGCAAGGATTAGTAACGGGTATTATAACACCGTTGGATATAGTATCCATTGCTTTATAAGACGGAAGGAGTAATATCTAAAAGGGATTAAGTAAGTAGACGACTGCTAGTGCTAGCTTACTACTTAATAAAGGCAAAAGGCTAAAACCCTAAGATTCTTAAGACGAGATAAGGTATACCTAAGGACCTATAACAGACGAAAACCGATAGAGTAGGGCAGTAGCTTAGTTTAGGAATATATAAATAAGCTTAGGATAAGAATTCCTAACAGTATAAGACTCTTAAGACGAGATAAGTAAGATTTAAGACTCTTAGGATAGGATAAGAACTATAGACGCCTAGTTAAACTAAGGCGAGAGCTAAGCTTAAGTTAGAAGTAAGCTTAGGATTAAAGAATTTAAGGGACTAAGAATTTAGAGTATAAATAAAGGTACCCATAAATAAGAGGTAAGAGGCTTCTTTATAAATTAGGGAATCTATAATACAAATAGCAACTAAACTAGGAAACTAATATATAAACCCAGAAGACTTACTAGGAGAACATAGTGTTTAGCCTAAGAATTAAAGAGTTAATATTAAAATTAAGAAGTAAGACGACTTTAAGAATCCACTTATAAGACGTAAAAAAAAATTATAGCAGAATTTAGAGTAAGGATTGCTGTATAGCAAAACCAGAAACTAAATAAGAGATTTAGTATATTAGGACGTATAAGGGACAGAGCACTAGTATAAAGAATTACTAATAGGCCGAGAGTAGGCATACTAAGAGCTAAGTGGCTTACTAAACTGGAAGAAGAAGAGGATTTAGGAATTCTAACTAGGTTTAAGGAACGATATATAAAGGGCTATTATAATATAGCAATAAAGAGATATTTTCTTACGGACACGCTGTATACACTTAAAGGGTTATATTAAAAGTAGTATAGATAACAATATAATAATAAGTAGGAAGATTTCTATATACAGCTAGATAAGAAAGTTATCTAAAACTACCTAATTATAGAGAAGGCTATAACTTATATTAAAGGAGCCTTAATTATAATATTAAAAGATCTAGAGGAGTAATTAGAGGACTAGAGAAGTAAAAAACGAATCTTAGTACCTGCAAACAAAGTTGTAATACTTAAATTAATATAAGAAAGGTTTAAACTTAAGGATAAAGATAAGCTAAGAGTTAACCTAAGATACTAAGCACATTATACACTATTGTGGATAGCATATATAGATAATACGTGCAATATATATAGAGCACCTAAGGATAAAAACCGGAAGTATCTAATAAGAATATATTAGATAATGGATAAAGCGAAGTATCGAAACGCTAAGTATATATATAATTAGCACCCTATAGAAGTTTAAGAATAAGGGGATTTAATACTTTAACTAGGAAAATTCCTTACGGAAGAATGCTTAGATAGACGACAATAGTAGGAATATCTAGAAAATACCTATTTATAGTACGTAGAAGATAAAAAGTAAACTAAATATTGGCCTAAGTTGGACCAAGTATAGACAGGATTAAGTAGCTAATAATTAGAAAAAGTGGAGGCCTATAGAACTAGAGGGAACTAGTAGTAGAGCCTTAGACCCTTAAAGGAATTTAAGGATAACACCTAAATTTATAAGTTAATTAGCGAGATTAGTAGTTTAAAGCATTAATAGATAGTAGAGCAATAAGGAACTATATCTTACTAGTAGTAGTTAAAAGAATGGGATTACTATATAGGAAAAAAGAGCATTTTTACCTATTAGTAACAATTTTAGGAGATCTAATAGCCTATAGAGGAAGTATTATTAATCTTAAAATAGGACCTATTTAGTTAACCATTAAAGGGAGACAAATTAAGATATCTTTTAATATATTACCATTAGGGAATAATAAGGCAGTATTAGGAATGCCTTAGTTACAGAAATATAATCTAAAGATTAATTAGATTACAGGTTAGGTTAATATTAAGAATACTTAATACTATAGGATATAACAATAAGTTAAGTTAGTATAGTACTAAGTAGAAGCGACCTACGAAGAAACAGAAAAAGGGCTAAGCTATATACTAAAGAGATACTATAAGTATAGTAAGAAACTATAGTTACCAGAAAGTAAAAAGCTGTTAGAGTATATAGCATAGGACTATAAGATAGAATTAGAACTAGGAATTAGTCTAAGGTTTTTTCTAATCTATAAGCTTACCGAAGAAGAAGGTAGAGTACTAAAAGAGTTTATTTAGGAAAACTTATAAAAGGGATATATTAGACCATTATAATTATTAGCGGGTTATCCAGTACTGTTTATACTAAAGAAAAACGGCAAACTAAGGCTGTGTATTAACTATAGATAGTTAAATAGCATTACTAGAAAGGATAGGTATCCTTTACCCTTAATTAGCGAAATCTAAGATAGGATAGGTAATACGCAGATCTTTATAAAGATAGACCTAAGATAGGCGTACTATTAGATTAGAATTAAGAAAGGCAATAAATAAAAGGCAGCCTTTAGGTTAAAGGAAGAACTATATAAACTATTAGTTATATAATTTAGGCTTATAAACGCGCTAGTAATATTTTAAAAGTAAATTAATAATATATTAGGAGAATACTTAGATAAATTTATTATAGTATACCTTAACAATATTATTATTTACTTAATGACTAAGGAAGAATACGGAGAACACGTTAAATAGGTCTTAAAGAGACTATAAGAAGAATAGATACTAGTAGCAATTAAAAAATGCGAGTTCTTTACTAGAAAGACCAATTTTATAGGATTTATTATTAAACTAGGCCAACTTAGTATAGATCTGAAAAAGATCGAGGCTATAGTAAATTAGTAAGAACTAGAGAATATTACGCAGTTAAGATCGTTTTTAGGGTTTTGCAATTACTACAGAAGGTTTATAGCGTAATAATTAAAGGATATTAAGCCATTTACATAATTAACGAAGAAAGAGAAACTATAGTTATAGGGAAAAAAATAATAAGAACTATTTAAGGAAGTTAAGAGGTTATTTACCTAAGAGCTAGTTCTTAAAATCTATTAACTAGGACTAGAAACGGTTGTAGAAATAGATATATTAGACTTTATACTAGGAGTATACTTTATATAAAAGCATCTAGATAGATAGCATCTAGTAGTATACTATAGTCGGAAAATAATACTACTAGAACTAAACTATAACATCTATAATAAGGAGTTATTAGGTATAGTTATAGTACTAAAGAAATAAAGAGCATTCTTATAAGGTATAGAAAAACTATTTATAGTTAAGACGGATTATAAGAACCTAATAGGATTCCTAATAATAAAGGAACTTAATTAAAGATAGGTTAAATAGGCAGAGATGCTTATAGAATACCATTTTAAGATTTAGTATACTAAGGGCATAGATAATACGTAAGCCAATGCGTTAAGTTAAAAAGCTAAACTATAGAACAATGAAAAGCCATTAGGGGCTTTACTGCGAAAAGATATAGATAGACTAATTAGATATAATTATCCGAAGATTATAATAATTTAAGAGGATAAGTTAAAAAGAATTTATAAGATACTAAAAAGCTTTTAGGTATAGAGAATTTTAGAAGCACAGCTAGAAGATCTATAGATGGATATATATAAAAACTAAGAAGTAAAGTATATCCTAAGAAGTATAGTAGAGCACTTTATAGAGGACTTTTATAAAGGACTAACTTAAGGACACAACGGAGCTATGGGCTTAGTATTAAGACTTTAAAAAGAGTACATTATTAATAGAATCTAGAGAATAGCTAGAAAGGTCACTAAAGAGTATCTAGATTGCTAAAGGAATAAATTAATAAGGTATAAGCTATACGGAGGGCTATAACCTATTAAAATACTAGAAAGACTATAGGAGGTTATATTATAGGACTTTATTATTAAGTTACTAAGGTTAAGAGACTCTATTATCAGACAAGATTATAATATAATCTTAGTAATAGTAGATAAGCTTATAAAGTAGGGATACTTTATAGCATATATAGAAGAGATATTAGCAGAAGATATCGCTAAAATCTATATTAAAGAAGTGTTTATAAGATATAAAGTACTAAGCAAAATTATATTAGACAGAAATCTAAGATTTATAGTAATATTTTAGGAGGTATTTTTGGCGGAATAAGGAGTTTAAGTAGTAACTTTTACTATATATTATCCGCAGACAGACGGTTAAATAGAAAGATTAAACTAGATACTAGAATAGTACCTAAAATATTATATTAATTACGTATAAAACAATTAGGTATTACTGTTACTAGTTATATAGTTTATATATAATATAACACTATAAGAAGGAATAGACACTTTACTATTTAAGGCGAATTATGGATACGAGCTAAGAACATTATTATCGTTACGTTAAGTAAAGAAAATAAGTAGTACAGCTAAGTAACAGATAGAGATACTAATAAATCTTTATAAGAACCTTATGGAAACAGCTAAGGTAGTATAGTAAAGAATAAAAAAATACTATAACGCTAAGAGATCTAAGGGACTAGATCTTAAGGAGGGAGATAAAGTATAGCTACTATATAAAAATTTTAAGAGTTAATAACTAAGTAAGAAATTAGACTATGTTAGACTAGGACCTTTTAAAATTATATAAAGAATTTTACTGGTTATATTTAAATTAAACCTACTAGCTAAAATAAAAATCTACCCTATATAGTATATTATAATGCTAAAACTGGTATATAGGAATATTAAGCTACTAGCCTATAAAGCAGATATGTATAGAGGACAAGAAGAGGACAAATAGTAAGTTTTAAGGATTATTAGTTATAAGGATATAGATAATAAAACATAGTATAAAATAAAGTGGATAGGCTATATTAAGACTACTTAGGAGCTACTAGAAAATTTAAAAAATGCTATAGGAAAGGTATAGGAGTATTAGAAGAGAATAGGTTAGGTAATATTAATAAAAAAGAATTACTAAAGAATAAGTTACTTAAGGGGGACCTAGGAAAAGCGACTGCTAAACTACTTAGAGTTATTTCCTGTATAATTACAGCACCTATTATACTAACCGCGTACTTACGCGTTCGGTACACCAGGTACGCGTTTACGTGTTTAGTGCACTAACCACTTACTTATACGTCTGGTGCACTTATAAAGCACTAACTAATTAGGGGGGAGGCGCATCAGTATATAGACTACGTAGTCTGCTTTATACAATTGATAGTCACCACTATCCCAAAGAGCATATAATACTAAACGTATTTCGTGCCCCAGGATATAACTTACTTATACCATTAAGTTGGTACAAACACTGATTAGTGAGCGCGCACAGATTAGCAATTACTCGATACCTCCCCTAAGTAATACTTAATAGCGACTACCTGTTTAGACTCCTAGTACGACCTACTAAAAGGTCGGAAGTTGGGGATTACGGACCTATTAACAACTCTATATGCTTATTTAAGTCTTAGTATAGTTTACCGGAAGTTATAAATGCGAATACAGACCTATACGGAACCCCTATCCTTAACCCCCTTAAACCTTAAACCTCTTTGGACCTTTTATGGAAACCCCCTACCCTTCTACGAACTATTACGGACCCGTTAATTGATTTTACGGACCGTTATAAGACCTCCCCCACCCGTTATAAGCTGCTACCACCCGCTACGCATTACACTATATTATATAGTATGGCAGATATTAGCAAGCAAGTTAGCGAAGGTTAAAAGAAGTGGAGACAAGGAGTCGACGTTACGTCTATAAACAACGTTAACGACTATATTAGTTTTAAAATTCTTAAATATAAACACTTTAAGCTTATAAATGACGACCTATAGGAGTAATACTAGGAAGACTTTGCGGACTTTATGGAAGCTATTTTTAAGGCCTGCAACCCTATTACTATCCGTAAACTACGAACCCTTTTACGTAACTAAGGTGTATAAGTTAAAAGGGATAAACGAGTTACTATTATATAGTCTTTGTATAATATAATATATAAGAAAAACCAAATAGAATAGACTAAAGAGGAAATCCTAGACTAGGTCAAAACTATTAAAGAACTTTTTGCTTCTTCTAAACTTAATAGGATCGCCGGCCTTATACCTAACCTACTTAACCAAATTCATCCTATAGACCTAAGCGGCTTTAAAGCTAACCTTGCTAACTAAAATATACCCTACTCTTAAGTTACGGACTACGCTACGGACTATAATACCCCTATAACCCAAAATACGGACTATAATACCCCTATAAACTAAAATACGGACTAAATTATCCCTATTATTTAAGTTATAGATCTATAAGCCATATATCCGCAAACTATATATCTATAAGCTATATATCTATAAGCTATAGATCTGCAAGTTATAGATCCGTAACCTACCTAAGTAAAGACCTATAGTAAGGAGCTAGTTAACCTAGCTAAGCTTTACACTAACAAATCTAAGTATAGTAGTGAAAACGATAACTTCGACTTTAAACTAACTATCTTTACGGACCTTTGCTAAAAGGCTAATATTCCTAAACAAGAGTTTAGCCAAGCCTACTCTACTATACTGTACGGCCTAGCACTTAACCATTACTATACTAACCTTAAGAGTAACCCTCTTGGTGTTCCCTTTAATAAGCTATATAAAGCCACCTGTAACTACTTTAAAGGACTAGAATATAATCGTAATATCCTTATCTAATAGAATGCGACTAAGCTATGGACCGTAATTAATAAGAATACTAAAAAATTAACTATAGAGTGCCTATAAATTCTTATTAAAGACCTCCGGCACCTATAGCACGGCCTTAACGCTAAGCTTTAAATAGACGACTTCCTGTATAATAAACTTATTACAGCCTACTAGGAAGTAGAGCCTTATAAATATGCCTACTATAAGCCTACAAATACCTTAGCTGGCCTTATTAATAATCTACGCTCCTCTATTATAATGTATAAAGTCTTAAACCCACTAGGCAGCACTTAAGCCTTTATTACGGATATTTAATATCCATAAATAGACTTAGACGTCTACTTTACGGACCGCCGCTACCGCTAGCAGCACCCGTACCGACTAAGTCTTACCTATAACCCCCGTAGTAACCCCTATACGAAAATATACCCCCGTAAATAAACTAGCCAGAGGTGCTTTATATATAGTAAGGAAGAATATTAGTCTATAAGGTATATCCAGGAAGAACGTAATAAGTTTAGAAAGAGACTTAATAGCCGTATTAACTAGTTTATTTTGGAATATAAAGAAGAGGAAGTAGAAGAGCCCCCTAATAAGTTAATAAAAGCACTTATAATTAACTTTAACTTAGACGCTTAGGAATAAGAGACCTTAGAAACATTTCTAACTACTTTTAGACCTTTTACGGACAGCTAAGCCTTTAATATTACGACCGTATTAGCCGACCGTTCCTTTATATACTTAGTTGCGCCTAAAAACCATTCTATAAGCACCCCTATTATAGACGTTATAGATTATAAGTAGGACCTATTTGCATATATTACCACAGAACGCTATACCCCTAAGGAATTCTACGGTGTTATAATCGACATAGGTGCCTCTAAGAAGTCTACTATAGGCTATAGATAATACCTTATATATAGGACCACCATAAATAATAATACGGATATTGATATTACGCAAACTAGGGCTGTAAACGTCTAATTCGGCATCGGCTTAACTACATTAATTAAATCAGTCAAAGTTAAGACTCTAATTAGCCTAGTTAACTTCCACGTAGTAAAAGCGAACACCCCCTTCCTACTCTATCTTATAGATATAGATAGGTTATAGGTGTACTATAATAATGCTACGGACACCCTAATTGGCCCCGTAACTACCCTAGAAAGTAAGTATATTACCTTACTAATTATATGACGATTTAGACACCCGTTCCTTATATAGGGAGAGACTTTATAGACCTATATTTAGGAATCTTTTAACTATAACCTATACTACCTTACTAGTACTGAGATCCACCGCCTATACCGCCGTTTTGGCCACCCGTTAGCTAAAAAGCTATATAGAGTTCTTAAACGCTCTGAACACGATATTAACAAAAAGGCAATCGACCACCTAACTAAATACTACTCCTTTTGCTAGAAATACGGACGTTCCCTAGGCCGATTTAAGTTCACTCTTTATAAAGACCTTAATTTCAACCACTTAGTGTATATAGACATTATATATATTAACGGCAGCCTAGTATTATATATAATTGACGAGGCAACCCACTATTAAGCCGCCTATTGGTTGCAAAATATATCCACAAAATATACTTAGGATATCTTACGGACCTGCTAGATTGATATATACGTTAGACTCTCTAAGTATATTACCCACGACGCTAGTAGGAACTTTATTAGTAAGGAATTTTAGTAGTATGCTACGGCTATAGCTATATTAACAAAAGCTGTCCTAGTTAAGGCGTATTGGTCTGTTGGGCTTATTAAGTAAGCCTACTTAGCCTTATAAAGAGCTTACTAGATTATTACGGACGAATGTAAGGACATCTAAAAGGAACTAGCTCTATAGATGGCCGTAAAAGCTATTAACAACACCGCTGGCCCTGACGGACTAGTACCCACCCTCTTAGTCTACGGAGCCTACCTGAGGATAAGCAACCTAGGCCCTCCTACCCCGTCTATTATAGAACGAGTAGCTACAATACGGAAGGCAATAGCTGAAATAGTTAAATCACGGGCCAAATAAGCTGTTAATAGCGCCCTATATTATTGTAACGGACCTAATACAACCTTAGTTTATAATCTTCTGCTTAATTCTAAAGTCCTTATATAGCGTAAGAGCGGCAACTAGACCGGACCTTATTGTCTACTGGCTATAGAAGATGAGATATGCTGCGTATAACTTCCTAGCGGCCTAACTAGCTTTAGGAGCACGTCCGTAAAACCTTACTTTTGGCCTAAAAACACCCATAACGCCGAACCAGATGAACTAGAAGTAACCGCCAAACTAGACGAACTAGAAGTGACTGCCGAATTAGATAAACTAAAAGCACCCTTGCCTACCCTAAAAGTCCCTTAAAAACCTATAGAACCTACTAAACCTACTATAAAGCGCGGTTGAGGACGCCCCTAAAAGCACCCTATAACTAAGAACCCCGTAATAAAGAATTACCTAACCTCCGTAGGAATATCCGTAAGGCAATCTCCGCCTATAGATATATTAGTTCTAGTATAGGAAACCCCTTTTACGGACTTATAACGTAAAGAGATTAACGGACTACTTAAAAAGGGCGTCTTTATAGTTATAATAGAGAGAGACGTTCCGCAAGGCGTCCGTATATTTAACTTACGCTTTATTAACGAAATTAAGCACCCTAGTACTAATAAAGCTTTTAAAAAATTAAGGCTTGTTATATAAGCCTATAATAACTAAGGAAAGGACTTAGTCCTTATATAATTGCCTATAATTTAACGAGTTAGCTAATGGATTATACTTGTACTTACGCCGGGGCTATAGTAAACTAAACCTATAGCCCTCTACTTACGGGACATTTTATAAGCCTATATGCAGTCTAATACCTACCTAAGTAGGGATATCTTTATACGACTACCCCGCGAGCTTAACCTATAACTAGGAACAATTTTATAGGTTATAAAACCTTTTTACGGAGTACTAGAAGCCGGAAACTATTGGTTTAAAATATACCGCTAGCACTATGTTAGTAAACTTAAAATGGAACAGTTAACCTATAACCCCTACCTCCTATACAGCCCATTAAACGGCCTTAGTATTGTTGGACTTTAAATAGACGATACCCTATTCCTAGCAGACTAGACCTTTACGGACGCTAAAGAAACTAAACTATAAAAGGCCAAGTTCTTAGTAAAGCTGTAAGAGTAGTTAACTAAGTAGAATCTAATTAAGTTTAATAGAGGCCTAATTATATAAAAGGGCAACCTAATTAAGCTAACTTAGGAACGCCAAGCTTAAAACCTAAAGCCCGTTATAGCAAAGCCTATGGACCTTACTAGCTCCCGCGGAGAGACCCGTAAGACCGTAAATATAAAGGACTAATATATTATATAGCGTGTAAGAGGCGCCTATATTACCATAGTCTGCTAACCTAAATCTGCCTATAATTTGTCCTTTGCGGCCTAAGTAGTAAATCTATAAAAAGAAAATATTAAGCAGCTTAATAAGCGCATTTAGTGGCAAATTAATAATGTAGTAAGGGGATTTACTTTTATACCACTAGACCTAAGTTCCCTTAGCTTACTAGCATTTACGGACGCCTCCTTTGCTAATAATAAAGACCTATTATTATAAATCGGCTTTGTAATTGTACTTACAGACCGTAATTAGGACGCAAATATACTGTATTAGTCTTTAATTAAGTGCAAATAAGTAACCCACAGTGTACTAGCTTCTAAACTATATGCACTAGCTTATAGCTTTAATATAATAGCCGTAATTAAATTAACGGTCTAGAAGATTCTATAACTGGAGCAGTTACCCCTAGTTTTATACATTGATTTAAAGTCCCTCTACGACTGCCTAGTTAAACTAGGTACGATATAAGAGAAGAGGCTTATAGTCGACCTAATATGCTTACATCAGGCCTACAAACGACGTGAAATTACGGAGGTTAAATAGATTAGCAGCGGAGATAACCCAGCGGACGCCATAACTAAGGCAAAGCCGTGTTAAGCTCTAAAAACCCTAATTAACACAAATAAGCTTAATCTAAAGGTTATAGAATGGGTGGAACGTGACTAACGGAGCACTTATGGTTTATTCGCGGCCCGTTAGAAGGCTGTACGGTTTATTTACGGCCCATTAGAAGGCCGTATAGTTTACTTTACGGACCGTAGGTAGGACTTACGGCCAGCTCAAAGCACCGTCTAGAAGTCAGCCTAGAAGGCACCTTGGGAGGGATTTCCTATATATTTCTTTTGTATTTTACGGTTCTATTAAAACAATTACGGAGGCTGTATATAGGTGGTTTTATTTTTCAAGTACCGCCAGTGTATAATTATAGCACCTGTTGTACTAACCGCGTGCTTACGCGTTCGGTACACTAGGTACGCATTTACGCGTTCAGTGCACCAACCACTTACTTACGCGTCTGGTGCACTTATAAAGCACTAACTAATTAGGGGGGAGGCGCATTAGTATATAGACCACGTAGTCTGCTTTATATAATCGACAGTTACCACTATCCTAAAGAGCATACGATACTAAACGTATTTCGTACCCTGGGATATAACTCACTTATACCATTAAGTTAGTATAAACATTTCCTTTACTATAGGAAGAGAGTTGGTTCTCTTATTACCTAGTTCCCGTAGACCTTATTCTATAAGTTTTTACTCCTTAAAATAAACCTTCTTATAAACTTTCTTAAGACGAAGCAGTTAAGTAGATGCCGTAATGCGAGTATCTAGGGCCTTCTGTTTTGTATTTTAAGAACGCTTAAACTTAGTAAGGGCTTACGCTAGGTTACTATCTAGCTTCGCAGTAATAGTTTAAATATAAGACTCGTAATAAATTACTTAGGGAACTTAATAACTATTAAGAGTTATAGGACGCGTATACTTAGCGTTAGAAGTTAAATGGACGTTATAAGAAGAACAAATGTTTGCTTTAGTACACTCTAAGTAAGAGGATAGTTGTTAAGATAAAGGACTTGCCAGCGTAATATAAACTAACCCCTTTTTCGCACAATAAGAATATAGAGATAGTATAATTTCACTAAGCAATAATATGGCAGCAATAGTGTGGGTATAATATTACGCGTATAAAGAAGAAGAAGCTTTAGGTATAATAAGTAATAATATTAACTAAATTAATTAAACAGACGTTATACCTCTAGTAAATAACTTAGAGATATTTGGAATCTTTAAGGACGAAGATAAAAAGGAGGGAGATAGTATTACGGACGCTTTAAGTATAATATTATAATTACTTAGAGAAGAGTTGGAAGAAGTTAGTTAGTTAATATAAGTACGGTTTAAAATGGAGCTAGTAGAACTATATAATGAAGAATAGTAAGTGTATAATTACAGCACCTGTCGTACCAACCGCGTGCTTACGCGCTCGGTACGCCGAGTACGCGTTTACGCGTTTGGTGCACCAACCACCCGCTTACGCGTCTGGTGCACTTCTGAAGCACTGACTAATCAGGGGGGAGGCGCATCAGTATATAGACTACGTAGTCTGCTTCATACAATCGACAGTCACCACCGTCTAAATAAGCATACGATACTATACGTATTTCGTGCCCCTAGACACAACTTACTTGTACCATTAAATTGGTACAAACACTAATTAGTGAGCGCGCACAGATCAGCAATCACTCAACACCTCCCCCCGAGCGATACTCAACAGCAACCACCCGTTCATATCCTAGTACGACCTACTAGAAGGTCGGAAGTTGGGGATTACGGACCTATCACCAACTCTGTATACTTATTCAAGTCTTAGTACGGTTTACCAAAAGTATAATAGACGCGAATACAGACCTATACAGGAACCCCCTACCCTCGAACCTCGAACCCCTATCCTTACTACACCTCCCCTAGACCCCTTACGGAGACCCCTTACCCTTCTACAAACCGCTACGGACCCGTTAATTACCTTTACGGACCGTTACAAGCCCTTACAGAAACCCCCTACCCTTCTGCAAACCCTTACGGACCTATTATCCGCCTTTACGGACCACTATAAGACCCTTCTACCCGCTACGTACAATACTACACAGTATAGCAGATATTAGTAAGCAAGTCAGCAAAGGTCAAAAGAAGTGGAGTTAAGGAGTCGACCTTACGTCTACAAACAACGTCAACGACTACATTTAATTCAAACTCCTTGAATACGGATACTTCAAGCCTACGAACGATGACATATGGGAGCAATATAAGGAAGACTTTGCGGACTTTACGGAAGCTACTTTTAAGGCCTACAGCCTTATGACCATCCATAACCTACGAACCCTCCTCCGTAACCACAGCGTATGGGTTAAAAAAGATAAACACGTTACTGTTGCACGGTCTTTATATAATGTAATACATGAGGAGGACCAAACGGAATAGACTAAGGAAGAAATCCTAGACCAGTTCAATACTACCAAGGAACTCTTTGCTTCTTCCAAACTTAATATAATCGCTAGCCTTATACCTAACCCACTTAACCAAATTCGTCCTACAGACCCAAACGCCTTTGGAATTAATCTTACAGGCCAGAGCACACCTAGTACCCAAGTTACGGACCGCAATACCCCTATAAACCAAAATACGGACCAAAACACTTCCGCTACTCAAGCCACAGATCCGCAAACTACATGTCCGCAAGCTACAGATCCGCAAGCCACATATCCGCAAGCTACAGATCCACAAGCCACATATCCGCAAGCTACAGATCCGCAAGCCATAGACCCGCAACCTACCTAAGTAAAGACCTATGGTAAGGAACTAGCCAACCTGGCTAAGCTCTATACCGACAAATCTAAGTACAGCGGTAAAAACGACAACTTTGACTTCAAACTGACCATTTTTACGGACCTCTGTCAGAAGGCTGACATTCCTAAACAAGAGTTTAGCCAAGCCTACTCTACCATACTACGCGGCCTAGCACTTAACCACTACTACACCAACCTCAAAAGCAACCCCCTTGGTGTCCCCTTTAATAAGCTATACAAAGCTACCCGCAACTACTTTAAAGAACCGGAATATAGGCGTAATATCCTTACCCAATAGAATGCGACCAAGCTACGGACCGTAATCAACAAGAATACCGAAAAATCGACTATAGAGTGTCTGCAAATCCTTATTAAAGACCTCCGGCACCTACAGCACGGCCTTAACGCCAAGCTTCGAACAGACGACTTCCTGCACAATAAACTTATTACGGCTTGCCAGGAAGTAGAGCCCTACAAGTACGCCTATTACAAGCCTACAGACACCTTAGCTGGCCTTATCAATGACCTACGCTCCTCTATTATAACGTACAAAGTCTCAAACCCACCAAGCAGCACTCAAGCCTTCGCTACGGATATTCAATATCCGCAAACAGACTCAGAAGCCTATTTTACGGACCGCCGCTACCGCCAGCAGTACCCGTACCGACCAAACCCCACCCGTAACCCCCGCAGCAACCCCCGTACAAAAGCATATCCACGCAGACGAACTAGCCAGAAGTGCTTCGTGTGCGGCAAGGAAGAATGTTGGTCTACAAGGCATACCCAGGAAGAACGTAACAAGTCTAGGAAGAGACTTAATAACCAAATCAACCAGTTCATTTTAGAATACAAAGGAAAGGAAGTAGAGGAGCCCCCTAACAAGTCAATAGAAGCCCTTATAATTGACTTTAACTCAAACGCTCAGGAACAGGAGACCTCAGAGACATTCCTAACTACTTTTAGACCTTTTACGGACAGTCAAGCCTTTAATACTATAACCGTATTAGCCGACCGCTCCTTTATACACTCAATTACACCCAAAAACTGGCCCGCAAGTACACCCGTTAGACCCGTTACGGACATTACGGACCGCGAACAGGACCCATTTACATATATTACTACAGAACGCTATACCCCCAAAGAATTCTATGGCGTTATAATCGATACAGGTGCCTCTAAGAAGTCTACTACAGGTTACGGACAATACCTTGCATATAAGACTACCGTAAATAATAATACGGACATTAACACTATGCAAGCTGGGGCCGTAAACGTCCAATTTGGCATTGGTTCAACCGCATCAATTAGATCAGTCGCAGTTAAGACCCCAATTAGCCTAGTTAACTTCCACATAGTAAAAGCGGACACCCCTTTCTTACTTTACCTTGCGGACATAGACAGGTTACAGGTTTACTACAACAATATTACGGACACCTTAATCGGCCCCGCAACTGCCCTAGGAAGCAAGCATGTTACCCTACCAATTACACGACAATTTAGACACCCGTTCCTTATATAGGGAGAGACTTTACGGACCTACATTTAGGAATCTTTCAACTATAACCCGTGCTACCTTACCAGTACGGAGATCCACCGTCTACACCGCCGTTTCGGCCACCCATTAGCCGAAAAGCTATATAGAGTCCTTAAACGCTCTGGATACGACAACATTGACAGGAAGGCAGTTGATTACCTAACCAAATACTACTCCTTTTGCCAGAAATACGGACGTTCCCTAGGCCGATTCAAGTTCACCCTTTATAAGGACCTTAACTTCAACCACTTAGTATACGTAGACATTATGTACATTAACGGCAGCCTAGTATTACACATAATTAATAAGGCAACCCGCTACCAAGCCGCCCGTTAGTTGCAAAATATATCCACAAAACATACTTAGGACATTTTACGGACCTACTGGATTGACACATACCTTGGACCCCCTAAGTATATCACCCACGACGCTAGTAGGAACTTTATTAGTAAGGAATTCCAACAGTACGCTACGGCCATAGCTATTTCAACAAAAGCCGTTCCAGTTAAGGCGCACTAGTCCATTAGACTTGTTAAGCGAGCTCACCTAGCTTTATAGAGAGCTTACCAGATTATTACGGACGAGTATAAGAATATCCAAAAAGAACTGGCTTTACAGATGGCCGTAAAAGCCGTTAACGATACCGCTAGCCCTAACGGACTAGTACCTACCCTCTTAGTCTACGGAGCCTACCTAAGGATAAGCAAACTGGACCCTCCTACCCCGTCTATTACGGATTAAGCAGCTATAATACGGAAGGCAATAGCCGAAATAGTCAAATTACGGGCCAAACAAACTGTCAATAACGCTCTGCACCACCGCAACGGACCTAATACGACCCCAGTACACAACCTCCCGCTTAACTCTGAAGTCCTCGTGTGGCGGGAAAGCGGCAATTAGACTGGACCTTACCGTCTACTGGCCGTAGAAGACGAGATCTGCTATATACAGCTCCCTAGCGGACCGACAAGCTTTAGAAGCACGTCCGTAAAACCCTATTTTTAGTCCAAAAACACCCATGACGTTAAGCTAGACGAACTAGAAGCAACCGCCAAACCAGACGAACTAGAAACGACTGCCGAATTAGATAAACTAGAGGCACCCTTACCTACCCTAGAGGTCCCCCAGAAACCCACTAAACCTACTAAACCTGCCGTAAAGCGTGGCCGAGGACGCCCCCGTAAGAATCCCGTAACGAAGAACTACCTAACCTCCGCAGGCATATCCGCAAAGCAATCTCCGCCTGCGGATATATCAGTTCTAGTATAGGAAACCCCTTTTACGGACTCACGGCGTAAAGAGATCAACGGACTACTTAAAAAGGGTATCTTTGCGATTGTAACGGAGAGAGACGTTCCGCAAGGCGTCCGTATATTCAACTCACGCTTCATTAACGAGATTAAGCACCCTGGTACTAACAAAGCCTTTAAGAAATCAAGGCTCGTTATACAAGCTTATAACGACCAGGGAAAGGACCTAGTCCTTACGCAATCGCCTACAATTCAACGGGTCAGTCAACGGATTATACTCGCACTTACGCCTAGACTACAGCAAACCAAATCCGTAGCCCTTTACTTACGGGACATCTCACAAGCCTACGTGCAGTCTAATACCTACCTAAGCAGGGATATCTTTATACGACCACCCTATGAGCTCAACCTACAACCAGGAACAATTTTACGGGTTATAAAACCTCTTTACGGAGTACCAGAAGCCGGAAACCATTGGTTTAAGACATACCACCAGCACCACGTCAGTAAACTCAAAATGGAACAGTCGACCTACAACCCCTACCTCCTATACAGCCCATTAAACGGCCTTAGTATTATTGGACTCCAAACAGACGATACCCTCTTCTTAGCAGACCGGACATTTGCGGACGCTAAAGAGACTAAACTACAAGAAGCTAAGTTCCTGGCAAAGCCGCAAGAGCAGTTAACTAAGCAGACTCTAATTAAGTTTAACGGAGGCTTAATTACACAAAAGGGCAACTTAATCCAGCTAACCCAGGAACGCCAAGCTCAAAACCTAAAGCTCGTTACAGCAAAGCCTACGGACCTCACCAGTTCCCNCGGAGAGACCCGTAAGACCNTAAATANAAAGGACNAATACGCTGCACAGCGTGCAAGAGGCGCCTACATTGCCATAGTCTGCCAACCCGAATCTGCCTACGACTTGTCCTTTGCGGCCCAGGCAGTAGATCCGCAAGAAGAAAATATTAAGCAGCTTAATAAGCGCATTTAGTGGCAAATTGACAATGCAGCAAGGGGACTTACTTTCGTACCACTAGACCTAAGTTCCCTTAGCTTACTGGCATTTACGGACGCCTCCTTTGCCAATAACAAAGACCTGTCATCACAAATCGGCTTTGTAATTGTACTTACGGACCGCAATCAGGACGCAAATATACTGCACTAGTCTTCAATTAAGTGCAAACGAGTAACCCATAGTATACTAGCTTCTAAACTATATGCACTAGCTCATAGATTTAATATAGCAGCCGCAATTAAATCAACGGTCCAGAAGATTCTACAACTGGAGCAGTTACCCCTGGTTTTATGCACCAATTCAAAGTCCCTTTACGACTGCCTAGTTAAACTAGGTACAACACAAGAGAAGAGTGCATCATAGTCGACCTAATGTGCTTACGTCAGGCCTACAAACGACATGAGATTACAGAGGTCAAATAGATCAGCAGCGGAGACAACCCAGCAGGACGCTTAATAACTAAGGCAAAGCCGTATCAAGCTCTTAAACCCTAATCAACACAAAAACAAAGCTCAACCTAAAGTTTACAGAATGGGTAGGAGCGAGACTAACGGAGCAATTTATACAGTTCAGCCACGGCCCGTCGGAAGGCCGTACGGGTGCATTCACGGCCCCGTCAAAAAGGGCCGTACAGTTCATTTTACGGACCGTAAGCAGGACTTACGGCCAGGCTTAAAGCACCATTTGGAAGGCAACCCAGAAGGCCACTCAAGAGGGATTTCCTATGTATTTTCTTATGTGTTTTATAGTTCTATTAAGACAATTACGGAGGCTATACATAAGTGGTTTCATTTTCCAAGTACCGCCAGTGTATAATTACAGCACCTATCGTACCAAACCGCGTGCTTACCGCGCTCGGTACGCAAGTACGCGTTTACGCGTTTGGTGCACCAACCACCGCTTACGCGTCTAGTGCACTTCTAAAGCACTGACTAATTAGGGGGGAGGCGCATCAGTATATAGACTACGTAGTCTGCTTCATACAATCGACAGTCACCACCGTCTAAATAAGCATACGATACTATACGTATTTCGTGCCCCTAGACACGACTCACTTGTACCATTAAATTGGTACAAACAGTAAGTAAGTTATATAATATACTATATATTAAATAAGAGGAATAAGAGGAACTTACGTACCTTATATATAACACGTATATTATATATAAGAAGGATTTTATAAGAGTATAGTTGTGTATTTAAGGACCCTTAGTCCCTACCTAGATAGTTCCTTCCTTATAGTAATTCTTAGAATATAATTAGAGTTAATCTATTAGGCAACTACTCCACCAGTTATTATTACGTTGTTAACTTTAATTTGTATTACCTATACACCTAGCCTATTAATAGGACCTATTGTAGTACCTACTACAAGGTTCCGTTATAAAGAGGAACTATATTAGATCTTTTTAAAAGGGTAAGTTTAGTAATTTCTTTAAATATGTCCCCTTTTTCTATATCTAAAGCATTCTCTATTTACGGCTTATATTCTTTATTTATTAGTTCCTAAGGGTATATAGGATTAAGTAGTATTAAGGTTTATAGGGTTATATATAGGGCTTTTAGGCCTTAGAGACGGATCGCGCTTTAGGGTATATACTGGTTTTATAAAGTTTTAAATATAAGGTGTAGTTAGCTTTAGGGAATAAGTCTATTTATTATATTAAAGGTCCTTATTAATTTATTAATTTATTATAGTAAATTCGGGTAAGTCCTTTAGCAGTTCTTTACCTACTAACTATACTCTAATTTTATCTAAAATAGCTTAATAAAGAGCAGTAACTCTAGCGGCTTTATTTTAATCTAGTTTACTAATAAGGCCTAAAAATTTTAAAAAGAAGCTAGTAAAGTCTCGGTTCCGTTATTATAGGTTTTTAAGTTTAGTAACCGCTATATATTTACGGCTAGCGTTATTATATATTCGTTCTAATAGAGAGATAAAGATTTTAAAATTAATAAAGGTACTATTACGGAAGAATAGGTCTATAGTTTATATAGCGTCTTTACTTAAATAAGACATTCTATAGCTAATTTTGCTAGCTTTAGTAGGGTATTAGTTATAGTTTATTAAAAGTTTAAGACGGAGCTTAGTTATAAAGGGATATAGGTTATTTTAATTTCTATTAAATATTAGAGGGTTAGGGAGCTTTTTAGATTTCGTAGTAAGTACTAGGTTCGTTATAGGTATAGGTTAAGCTACTATTACTAGTTTAGGGTTTGTATTTAATAGGTCGGGTTTATATATAGTTATTTTAATTTTATTTATAGGTGTTACTATTAAGGTCTTTTATTACAGACGCTTTAAGTACAATATTACAACTACTTAAAGAAGAGTTAGAAGAAGCTAGTTAATTAATAAAAGCACGGTCTAGGATAGATCTGGTAGAACTATATAACGAGGAATAGTAACTAAGGTTATATAACATACTACGTATTAAACGAGAGGAATAAGAGGAACTTACGTACCTTATATATAATACGTATATTACGTATAAAAAGGATTTTATAGGAGTATAGTTGTGTATTTAAGGACCCTTAGTCCCTACCTAGATAGTTTCTTCCTTATAGTAATTTTTAGAATATAATTAGAGTTAATCTATTAGGCAACTACTCTACCAGTTATTATTACATTGTTAACTTTAATTTGCATTACCTATATACCTAGCCTATTAACGAGCCTATTATAGTACTTACTATAATGTTCCGTTATATAATTACTACCTAGTTACGGTATTAAATATAGAAAGTTAAATAATATACTACTAAAAGCAGCCACTATAACGCTATTGATGGCGGCAACTACTTTAAGGTTAGGGGGTGATACTAGTATAGCGGACACTAACTCGTAATAACCTATAATAGTAAAACAATTATAAGAAATAGTTAACTAGTTAATGGAGAATAATATAGTACTTAAAAATAGGATTAACGGGATAGGCATAGTAAAGGTTAAATTACTATTAATTAAAAGATTCTTAGGAAAGAGATTAAAGCTTAAAGGATTCTTTATATAAATATACTTTAAGGTTACGCAAGAGGGAGTAAAGCTGGCGATACCTATGGATCAAATAGTGTATATAGGGCTATTCTTAATAGGAAGAGCACTTAAAGAGTTTAAGTCTTACCTTATAGAAATATAAGTAAACGGAATAATAACTATAAACTAAGAGGTATGGTTTATATTTTTAAGCTAGAATAAATTTATTAAACGACTTACGTAAATATTTAAAGACCTAGAGGCGACAACTACGGCGGAAAGAAAACTCTAAGATATTATATAGCGAATCTTAGCAATTAAGTATATAACGCAGTTTTAAATATTAGTAATATAAGTTAAGTGGAATAATAAGGCGCTTATGGCATAGTATAAACAAGGACTTAAGGCTAAAATCTAAGATATAATTATCCTAATAGAAGATACGAACACCCTATAGGAATTAATAGATTAAGCGATTAAAATTAATAATTAGATCTACTAAAGGGAACAGACTAAAAGAGGTTAAGATAGAGTTTTATAGTTATATAAGGCGTAGAGCACGCAACAACTAAAGCTAAGTTAGAAACTATAGTATAGCGTAGAGCTAATAGACCTAAGTAATACTAAAGAAACCTATAAGAGATAGAGTAAGAAATTATAAAAACCTAGAGGTTAAGGATCTAGTAATTATAGGACTAAGGAGCAGAGGCTAAACCAGGGATCTTAATAGCAGAAGATATTTAGGCGGACTCTATAGTAAAGTTAATAGTTTAAAGACGGAGCTTATATAAATTATGGAAAATAAGGTTACTTTATAAGGGATTATAAAGATAGTTAGAGTTATTATATAATAAAGGGAACTAGACTAGTAGTAGAAGGCATATACGTATAGAGGGATAATAGTGTACTATAAGGAATAAAAGAATGTTTAATTAAAAGCTTTGCGTTTTGTTACAATAATATATACCAAATTTATAAAGACGCTAAGTATGGCGTAAGCTATTAGCTATAGGAGCTAAAATCTATAGAGTATAGAGGAACTAATAAACTAGTTTATAGATTAGATATTAAGGACAATAAATCTAATATAGGCGAAACATTCCATAATAATAAGGCGATAAAGGTAGCTTATTAGGGGTATATAGACCTTAAAGATATTATATAAGAGGTAGAGGATAATTCTACTACAGAATAGGGAACATTAGTAGGGATTAAGACCCCGCTAGATATAATATCTATTGCTTTATAAGACGTAAGAGAAGTAGAATAGCGAACTACTTTAGCACTTAATAAAGGTAAGAAGCCAAAGGCTTAAGATTCTTATAATAAGATAAGAGATAACTAAGATTCTTAAGACGAGATAAGGTAAGCTTAAGAACCTACTACGGACAATAACTAATAGAGTAAAGTAGTAGCTTAGTTTAGAAATATATAAATAAGCTTAGGATAAGAGTTCCTAACGGCACAAGATTCTTAAGATAAGATGAGTAAGATTTAAGACTTTTAAGATAAGATAAGAACACTATAGATGCCTAGTTAGACTAAGGCGGGAGCTAAGCTTAAGTTAGAAGTAAGCTTAGGATTAAAGAATCTAAGGGACTAAGAATTTGGAGTATAAATTAGGACACCTATAAGTAAGAGGTAAGAGACTTCTTTATAATTTAGAGAATCTGTAATATAAATAGTAGTTAGACTAGGAGATAGATATATAGACTTAGAGGACTTACTAGGAGAACGCAGTATTCGGCCTAAAGATTAAAAAGTTAATACTAAGATTAAGAAGTGGGAAGACTTTAAGGATCTACTTATAAAACGCGAAAGAAAAGAAACTATAGTAGAGTTTAGAGTAAGAATTACTATATAGTAAGAATAGAAGCTAAATAGGAGATCTAATACATTAGGACGTATAAAGGATAGAGCGCTAATATAAAGAATTACTAATAGGCCTAAAGTAGGCATACTAAGAGCTAAGTGGCTTACCGAACTGGAATAAGAAGAGGATTTAGAAATTCCTACTAGGTTTAAAGAACGACATATAAAGGGCTATTATAATACAGTAATAAGAAGATACTTCCTTACGGATAAGCCGTATATACTTAAGCAGCTATATTAAAAGTGGTATAGATAATAACACAATGACAAGTGGGAAGATTTCTATATATAGTTAGATGGAAAAGTTATCTAAAACCACCTAATTACGGAAAAGGCTATAACTTACATTAAAGGAGCCTTAATTATAATATTAAAGGATCTAGAGAAGTAATTAGAGGACTAGAGAAGTAAGAGACGAATCTTAGTACCTATAAATAAAGTCGCAACGCTTAAATTAATATAAGAAAGGTTTAAACTTAAGGATAAAGACGAGCCGAGAGTTAACCTAAGACATTAAGTACATTATATACTATTATAGATAGCATGTATAAATAATATATATAACATATATAGAACACCTAAAAATAAAAATTAGAAGTATTTAATAAGGATATATTAGATAATGGACGAGGTAAAATATTAAAATGCTAAGTATATGTATAGTTAGCACCTAGTGGAAGTTTAAGAATAAGGGGACTTAATACTTTAACCAGGAAGATTTCTTATAGAAGAATGCCTAGATAAACAATAATGGTAGGAATATTTAGAGAATACCAATCTATAGTATATTAAAGATAAAAAGTAAACTAAGTATTAGCCTAAGTTAGACTAAGTATAAATAGGATTTAGTAGCTAATAGTTAGGAAAAGTAAAGGCCTATAAAACTAAAGGGAACTAGTAGTAAAGCCTTAAACCCTTAAAGGAATTTAAGAATAACACCTAAATTTATAAGTTAAATGGTAAGATTAATAGTTTAAGGCGCTAATAGATAATAGAGTAATAAGGAACTATATCTTGCCAATAGCAGTTAAAAGAATAGGGTTACTATATAGACAGAAGGAACGTTTTTACCTATTAGTAACAATTTTAGGAGATCTAATAGCCTATAGAGGAGGTATTATTAACCTTAAAACAGGACCTATTTAGCTAACTATTAAAGGAAGATAAATTAAGATATCTTTTAACATATTACTATTAGGGAATAATAAGGCAGTATTAGGAATACCTTAGTTATAGGAATATAATTTAAAGATTAATTAGATTATAGGTTAGGTTAATATTAAAAATACTTAATACCGCAAAATGTAATAATAAGCTAAGTTAATATAGTACTAAGTAGGAGCGACCTATAAAGAAATAGAGAAAGGATTAAGCTATATACTAAAGAGATACTATAAGTATGGTAGGAAACTATAGTCACCAAAAAGTAAAAAGCTATTAGAGTACGTAGTATAAGACTATAAGATAAAATTAGAACTAAGAATAAGTCTAAGGTTCTTTTTAATTTATAAGCTTACTAAAGAAAAAGGTAGAGTACTAAAAGAGTTTATTTAAGAAAACTTATAAAAGGAATATATCAAACTATTATAGTTATTAGCGGGTTATCCAGTACTATTTATACTAAAGAAAAATGGTAAACTAAGGCTATATATTGACTATAGATAGTTAAATAGCATTACTAGGAAGGATAGGTATTCTTTACCCTTAATTAGCGAAATCTAAAATAGGATAGGCAATGCGCAAATCTTTATAAAGATAGATCTAAGATAGACGTACCATTAGATTAGGATTAAGGAAGGCAATAAATAGAAGGCAGCCTTTAGGTCAAAGGAAGGACTATATAAACTATTAGTTATACAATTCGGGCTTATAAACACACTAGTAATATTTTAGAAGTAAATTAATAATATATTAGGAGAATACTTGGATGAATTTATTATAGTATATCTTAACAATATTATTATCTATTTAATAACTAAGGAAGAATATAAAGAACACGTTAAATAGGTCTTAAAGAGACTATAAGAAGAATAGATGCTAGTAGTAATTAAGAAATACGAGTTCTTTACTAGGAAGACCAATTTTATAGGATTTATTATTAAACTAGGCCAACTTAGTATAGATCTAAAGAAGATTAAGGCTATAGTGAATTAGTAAGAACTAGAGAACGTTATATAGTTAAGATTATTCCTAAGGTTTTGTAATTACTATAGAAGGTTTATAGCGCAGTAATTAAAAGATATTAAGCTATTTACGCGACTAATAAAGAAAGAAGAACTATAGATATAGGGAAAAGAATAATAAGAACTATTTAAGAAAGTTAAGAGGTTATTTACCTAGGAACTAGTTTTTAAAATCTATTAACTAGGACTAGAGACGGTTATAAAAATAGATATATTAAACTTTATACTAGGGGTATACTTTATATAAAAGCATCTAGATAGATAGCACCTAGTAATATACTATAGTCGGAAAATGATACTACTAAAACTAAACTATAACATCTATAATAAGGAGTTATTAGGTATAGTTATAGCACTAAAAAAATAGAGAGTATTCTTATAAGATATAGAGAAACTATTTATAGTTAAGACGGATTATAAGAACCTAATAGGATTCCTAACGACAAAGGAACTTAACTAAAGGTAGGTTAGATGGGCAAAGATACTTATAGAATACTATTTTAAGATTTAATATACTAAAGGCATAGACAATACGCAAGCAAATATATTAAGTTAAAAAGCTAAACTATAAAACGATAAAAAGTCATTAGGGGCTTTACTGCAAAAAGATATAGATGGACTAATTAGATACAATTATCTAAAAATTACAGTAACTTAAAAAAATAAGTTAGAGTGTAACGGAATCCCCTAGGAGGTATATATCCGATAAGATGGTAGGAGGTTTTATCTATATCCCATCTATATTCCAGAAGACATAGTTAAACAGGTTAGGGGCAAAAGGTTTTACTAGCGTCTTAGAAGGAATATATAGGAAGCTAGTTCCCCTCTAGAGAAGAACTAGCGATTAGTCTCTAAATAGAAGTAGTTAGAAGCATTTGTCCTTTAATACGTAAAACTTATTCTACCTTTAACTTACCTTTAACTTACCTTTAACTTACCTTCTACTTACCAGTAACACTATTAATTAAATAATTATACGTTCTAGTTAGGCTAGCCTTTTATAATTCTAATCACTTATAATCCGTTAGGAACGTACGGCTATTAATTAATAATAACGGATTATACTCCTGTACCCCATAAAGCAACGCCCTTACTATAAGAGGCTTAAAGAGTCTCCCTAGAGAAGCGCATTCCCTCTTCCTATAAAGAAGCTACGGCTAGTCCGTCTAACCTTGTAAGACCCTTAAAAATAATTACCGCTAGGAAGTTATTAGAGCGGTTACTATATAAGACCCTATAAAAAATAAAGAAGTTAGAGATACAATTAAGATAAGTATATTAAGACTACTAAGAACAATTGTAAGGATAATTAGGGGAAGTATAGATACCCTAAACACAAAGCGGACTTAAAGGGGTAACGCCACACTATACTATAACGTTAAAAAAACCTAAATTCTATATAAAGGAACCTAATAAGTACTATAGTAATAGTCTTTAGAACTGCAATCGTTTTATCTAATAATGCGAAACTAAGTTTCGGCTAAATCCAAAACGTTACTCTAATAAGTATAATTAGACACTAATTACTTCTACCTTCCTACGTAGCACCGTTAAGAGTTTATAGACACGCTATAAGAAGAAACTTACTATACCCCTTAAATTTAGCAAACTTAGGACCTAGTTGGTTAATTAAGTCTAAGACCCTACTAATTAAGGGATGGACTATAACTAGCGATACTATAACGCCAAATAGCGGGATAGTTAGACTATGGTCTAGTTTATAAACTACTTAGAAGAATTAGAAGATAATATACCCTACTTAGATCTATAGAATAACGCTATATAACTTTACTAGCTACTTACTAAGCTATAACCTAAGATTTAATAGGCCATATAAGAGAAGGGCGAAATTCCTACCTCTTAAGAAAAGCTTATCTCTAAAGCTACTCGGATTAAGAGTGCTAAAAAAGACTATCTAGGTAAGCAAAAGGAATAAGACGCTAATAATAAAGAGCGTAGGACTAGACCTAGCTTTAATAATAGGGGCAGATTCCAACCTAACCGCTCTATAGAAGGACAACGTAAGCGGGCCTCGCAGCCCTAGAGCAACGCTAGTTAACCCTAAAATAACAATAGGCAGAGACCTAATCCGTAAAAAGGGAACTAGGAGACACATACCTATTATAACTGCGGCAAGAAGGGCTATATAAGCCGCTTCTGCTAGTAAAAGAAGTAAGAGTTAGCCTAATTAGGAAAAGAGACAGCCTAGTAGATCTTTACTCCCTTACACTAGGCTAGTAAGAGAAGGAGGGAGTAAACTACCGCATAGTTATTCCTGTCTCTATTTAAGTTAATAATAAATAGGTGACGCGAGACTGCCTTATAGACAGCGGCGCGAGTATAGGGTTTATTTCTCAATTACTAGTAAAAGAATTAGATTTGGACCTTAGCGGCTCATAAGTACGCACCATTTAAAGTATTAGAGGCCACTAGATTCCATACTATAGGGAATAAGCTTTTTCCATAGCTAGCTAGGACCGCGATAGTCTATAAGATACGTAGGAGATGCGCTTCTATGCCGCAGAAATTAAGGGGTATAACCTTGTTTTAGGATACCCATAGCTTTACTAAGTTAATCCAGATATTAATTAGCCTTCGGCCTTGTATTAACATCGGAAGTCTTAACCGCGCATTATAGTTAAAGATTAAGAGACTTTCTTAAACTATATGCAAGAAGAAGGGTGGGCATATACTATATATGCTACTTTTAATACTAAAAACAGGGACACGGGATATTTATTTTCGGATGTCTGGCTATACGCAGTTAAGAAACTAGAGATTCTACAGGAATATACAGACTTAGAGGATGTTTCTAGTAAAGAGGCTGCACAAACCTTACCTAACCCTATATTAGTTAAGTATAAGATAGACATAGGGGATAAATAACCTCCTTTTAGACTACTATATAACCTATTAGAAAATAAGCTGGCGGTACTACGTTAATATATAGTAGACAATCTTTAGAGAGGATGGATTTAGCCCTCTATAAGCCCAATAGGGGCACCAATTATATTTATACCCAAAAAGGACGGGACCCTTTACCTCTATATTAACTATTAGGCGCTAAATAAGATTACTATAAAGAATTGCTACTTATTACCCTTAATAAGGGAGCTTATTAACAGGCTATTAGGCGCAAAGATATTTATAAAATTAGATCTAAAAGATATATACCATTAAATCCGGATTAAAGCCGGCGATAAGTAAAAAACGGTATTCTAAATACGGTACGGCCACTTTAAGTACCTAGTAATGCTATTTAGGCTCACCAACGCACTAGTGATATTTCAGGCCTATATTAATAAGGCATTATTAGGCCTGTTGGATATAATATATATAGTCTACCTTAATAACATTATAGTCTACTCTAATAACTATAAAGCATATACGCACCACGTGCAAATAATACTAGAAAGACTGTAGGAATACAAGCTCTATATAAACCTAAAAAAGTGCACATTCTATACTACTAGTATTAATTTTTTAGGCTTTATTGTTAGCGTTAATGGAATATTAATAGAGAAAAGTTGGGTAGACGCCATTAGGAAATAGCCCTACCCTATAATATTTAGAAAAGTATAGGTTTTTTTAGGCACAGCAAACTTCTACCGAACGTTTATTATTTACTACTTATAAGTAATACTCCCAATTACTAATCTACTAAAAGAATCTAAGAATAGCAAGAAGTTAGGACCTTTTATATTTAGGGAAGCTATTAAGTAGGCTATAGACCGGTTAAAGAATTTATTTATATTAGCGCCTATCCTAATACACTTCTATTAGGAGCTATATATATACCTTAAAACAGATGCATCCGGCTTTGCCCTAGGGGCAATTATATCTTAATTAAAAGACGGAAAATAGCATCCTATGGCGTTTTAGTTAAGGAAAATAACCCCTATAAAGCAGCGTTATATAATACACGACTAGGAGCTACTTATAATAATCGCAGTAATAAAGCACTGGCGACATTATTATATAAAAAGTAATTATCCTATTAAAGTCCTTATAGACCACAATAACCTAGAATACTTTATAACTATAAAGGTATTAAGCAGTTAACAAGCGAGATAGGCAGAGGTACTATTATAGTACGACTTAAAAATTACGTACCGCCTAGGGAAGATAAATCCTACTAATAGGTTATTAAGACGTTTAGATTATAAGATAGGGAGGATCTAGGACAGTATAGGGGAAATAATCCCCACATTGCAAAATTTACTTAGGAAGAAAGAAGACTCTTTCCCTAAAACTATAGAATTTCGTAATAAGGTAGAAGTCCTAGTAATGTAGCTATAAAGCAATATAATTATGGAGCCGTAAAATATAGTTATAAATTAGGTTATAGACTAAGCAGACGTTACAAAGTTAGCGTACTTTAGAATTAGTGAGAATTCTATGGAATGTACTAGAGGTATCGCGGCACCTTTAACTTAACGGCGTATTAGCTACAAGTTTTCGGATCTAAGGGGGATAGGTAAGATGCCTATCCGCAGCGTGGCATACTATATAATAGTAGAAGAATCTACTAGCACTAATAGTTTAAAACGTCTTATACCACGCCTTAAGTCTATAATAGCGGTAGGCGAAATAGAAGTAAGTAATCTATATAAAACCTTTCTAGATCTTTTTCTTTAAGCTTAATAAAGGGACGCCTTTGCCTTTAGGGAGAGGTAGAAAGATATAGTGGAGACCAACTTAGCCAGAGTTACTAAAAAGCTATAATAGCAAGACTAAAAGGGTCTATTGCGCTTTAAGGGTGCTATATATGTCCTAAAGGACCAAGCGATTTAAGACGAAATTTTAAAGGTCTTCCATAATAACCCTCTTAGGGGTTACTACGGTGCCAACAAAACCCTTAAGGCCGTTTAAAGGAAATACTTTTAGGATGGAATGTCTAAAGAGGTTAAGGACTATATATTAAGGTGTAATACGTACTAAAGGATATAAATATCTAGGCATTGCCTATACGGTAAGTTATTAGTACTTCCTATTCCGCAGGGACCTATATTAAAATTAACAATAGATTTTATTATAGGCTTACCCCCTACTAAAACAAGAACTGGAGAGGTTACTAACGCTATTCTAGTAATTATTAACAGGTATATAAAGTTTTTAGGATACTTTGCTGTTATAATAACGATTATAGTAGCAGAACTAGCAGACCTGTTTTTAAAACGGTAGCTCTTATTTAGCACGCTAAGGGGAATTATATCTAACAGAGGTACCGTATTTAATAGTGCATTTTAGTCTTTATTCTGTCTCTTATTAAAAATATAGCAAAAGATAAGTACTACCTTCTACCCGTAAATAGATAGGCAAATAGAGCATCTAAATGCGTTATTGGAACACTACCTCCGCTGCTATATTAATTATTAACAGGATAATTAGACATTGTGGTTGGCTTTAGCGTAGCATATATATAACATAAACATCTATAGCAGTATAAAAATGACCCCTTATAAAGCATTGTTTGGGGTAAAAGCAAATAACCCCTAGAACGTGGAGGACATTATTCCTAAAAAAGAGGCACTAGTAGC
The DNA here is from genome assembly GCF_001692895.1 of Cenococcum geophilum 1.58. NCBI lineage: Eukaryota > Fungi > Ascomycota > Dothideomycetes > Gloniales > Gloniaceae > Cenococcum > Cenococcum geophilum. The sequence continues at coordinate 1,399,177 of NW_027137589.1, read as the reverse complement.
GTCTAAAAGAATTAAGCAAATAAGAATTCGCAGAGAGGAACTTAAAAAGCACTTGCTAGACGCCCAGGCCGTGTAAAAAAGGTACTATAACAAAAAATATATACCGAAAGAATTTAAGATAGGAGACGAAGTTTTACTATTTATAAAAAATATCTAAATAAAACGCATTAAGAAGAAGCTGGATCACCAGTAGCTTAAACCCTTTAAAATAGTTAAGAAAACTAAAGGAAACTAAGCCTATAAATTAGAATTACCGAAATCTTATCTAATATATTGTCACAGTGCTGCAATAAAGTAGACTAAATAACTATGTTATGGTATAAAGAGGGGAAGAAGGTGGAAAGGGGGTATTATATATAAATAGTAGGGCCGGCTACTAAGTCGCTAGTAGTGGGCCAGCTAATAGTAGGAAATAGTACGAGATAGTATAAAACAGTATGCGTTAGGTTAGTGCCGTGACAGTACTCCTCTTCCCTAGATAGTTTAGTCCCTAAACTAAATAGATAACTTAAAAATAGGCAGTGTATAGGGTTGCCTATTTTTTACCGCAAAGATATTAGTTCTGCTTACCGCCCTTAACTAAGCTAATGGCGATTTTTTATACCGGGCATGGAAAATCCTAATTGGTTAATTTAGTGAGTAAGGTCGGTAGAACTCCATACCGCCACCTAAATTAATCCGCGTGGCGTTTCTTGGCGAGAATTTGGCTAATTAGATAACTTTAACCGCTAGTTAAAGTTTTATAACATCTTAACCACCACAAATTTTAATACGGTGGTCGGCCGCGACCTTAGCGTGACTTTTCCTTATCTTATGCCCAGTTTGGGGGTCCTAGCTTTTTAGAGTGTTGCTTATAGAAGCGCTATATAGCTTATTCGCAACCCTTTAGGTCTTCCTCTAGCTGCTAGGTTGTATCCTTATAATATTTCTATATAATCTTATAAGTTAGGCCCCGGGGGTCTTCGTTATATATATTAAGGATTTTCTTAAACTCCTATTTATCTTCTATATTGCCGTCATTATCTCTCTCTACCACTTGTCCTTATACATTACGGCGCTCTATAGTATTAATATTTGCTTAGCTAGAGATCTCTTTAGCAGCCTAGAGGCGGACCTTAAATATATAAAAGGATTTGTTTACTTAGATATAGTCTAGGAGGTCTACTACGACTACCCCTTAGTATATTGCGAGTACGGGGTACGGGCCGTCCTATTTATCGTCCCATTTCTTCTTAAGTCTATTTATCTTTATATTTTCTAAGCTAACTATAACTATATTACCTTCGTAGAATAACGCGCTCTTATCCCTACGGGTATTAGTATTATCTTTATAGCGTTACTATAAAATCCGGGCTAGGGCCTTAAGCTATATTAATATCCGCTTAAAGCGGTTGGCCACAAAGTCTGCGCGGAAGAACTCCTTTTTTGCTTATACTAATAGTGTTAGTAGGCGGGGGCCAGTAGGCTTAATTCTAAGGTAAGGGTTAAAGCTATAGTTTGCAAAAAATGGGGAGATACCTATACTCTCGTTAACTTAGTTATTTATAGTAAACTTAGTAAGCGGTAGGTAGTTAACCCAGTTGTCCTATATAAAGCTAATAAAAGTATAGAGGTATTTATTTACGGCAGCGTTAATAATTTTAGTTTAGCCGTCCGTTTCTAAGTGCTAGGCTAAGCTTAGTTGTAAGGTTATCTTAAGGCGTTTACTTAGTTATTGCCAGAAGTCGCTAATAAATTGTGTGCTGTAATTAAAGATAATCGTGCTTAGTGCACCGTGGAGCTTATATACGTTGTTAACAAAGCTATTAACTAGCTCCTCTATTAAGAGTCCTATTACTAAAATAAGGTATTATATTTTAGTTAGGCGGTCTATAATAATAAGGATATATTTATATACCTTACCGTAGCGTTAGTATACCGGTAGCGTTGTAATATAGTTAATTAAGATATTGGTTTATAGGCGGGCGGGTAATTCTAGTAGCTTTAGGAAACCAGGCGGGGTAGAATAGGGGGTCTTAGTGCGAAAGTATAAGGCATAGTTTTTAACGAAGGTAGCTGTAAACTGGGAGATTCCTAGCTACTAGTATATTTAGTTTAAGAGGTTAAGAGTTTTAACTTAGCTAGGGTAACTAGCGGGGCCGCTACTATAAGAGCGATGGGTAACTTCTAGGTGGAGATCTAGGGCGTTAGGGACGAAGAGATATTAGCGGAAGTAGATCTATCCGTTAACAATACTGCATTCTAACTTATCGTAACGGAGTAATTTCCTGATCTTCTTTGGCTAATAGCGAGCTTTTTAATCACGTAGGGCTACCACTATATCTCTTACGAGTTCGTTCTCCTAGTATCCCAGTTAAATTAACTTATTTAGTGACTTTTTGGCTATTTTAGGGTTTAGAGCGGCTATAAACTCCGCGTTATTAGAGTTACAGGACTTATATAGTAATTCTTTTAAGATTATAGGGTTAACTTTTTGGGGCGGTATAATAACTTAGGCTCGGTGGCGGAGGCGTTTATTATTGGCGTCCTTAGGCCTTATTCCTGGTAGCCAGCTTAAGGCGTTAGGGAGCGTAGCTTTGCTGTTGGGTCTATATATAATTATAAAGTTAAACTATAAAAGGAACTCTGCTTACTAGACTTAGCGCTAGTTTAGCTGCTTAGTAGTTATAAACGTCTATAGGTTTTTATAGTTAGTAATAATTTTAAACGGCTCCTTAGTCCCTTATAGCTTAGGACGCTATTCCTTTAAAGCCTTAATAATAGCTAAGAGTTCTTTATCGTAGATCTTATAGTTATACTTTAGCATAGAGTGCTTTATGGAGAAGAATGCAACCAGTTTTAATTTTCTGTTATTATTATACTGGGAAAGGACTCCGCTAAAAGCCTAATTTAATATATCTGTTTCTACTACTGTTTTCTTTATATAGTTATAGTATGCTAGTACTAGTGCTAAAGTAAAGGCTCCCTTAAGGGCCTTAAACGATTTGGCTTGTTCTAGTCCCTATAGCCATCCAATATCCTCCTTTAGGAGTTTTATTATAGGTATAGCGATAGCAGAGTAGCCTTAGATAAATTATTAGTAGAAGTTCGCGAAGCTAAGAAATTGTTATAGTTCTTTAATTAATATCGGGTCCTTCTATTCCTGTAGGGCTTATACCTTTTTAGGGTCCATAGTTATACTATTAGTCAAAATAATTAAGCCGAGGTATTTTGTTTTAGTAGAGTAGAACTTAGACTTATTAATATTAATCTAAAGTCTAGCATTACCGAGTCTTTAAATGACTTTATTTATATACTTAGTGTACTTAGCGCGTGTTTTAAAAAAGACAAGGACGTCATTAAGGTAGGTAGTATAGTAGTTGTTAAAGGCGTTGTGTAAAATATAGTTAATATAGTTCTAGAACATAGCGGGTGCGTTATAGAGGCCGAATAGTATAACTAGTATCTTATAGAGTCCGAACCGGGTAATAAATACTATAAGCTACTTATGGCCCTCTGTAATCCGGATCCAGTTAAACATAGCAATTATATTAAGTTTAGTAAAGTACTTAGCACCATAAAGTGCGTTAAGTATCTCGCGGATTAGTGGCAGTGGGTATTAATTCTTAATAGTAACTGTGTTTAGGCCTCGGTAGTTATAGTAGATTTACACACCGCCGCTGGGCTTAGTAGCGAGGAGGAGTAGTACAGCAGCTGGTAAGGTTAATTCGCGGATAAAACCCTTATCTAGTATCTTATTAATCCACTTCTTTACACACCTAAGTTTAGCAGGTAAGAGTGGTCTATTTTTTTAGTACAGGGCCTAGTTTTTGGGGGTAATCTCAATTTTATGGTCCTATGGTCAGTAAGGGGGCAGCTTATCTATATTTTTAGGGAGGAAGTGCTTAATATATTTACTAAACTCCTTTAGTAAGCGTTATAGAATATCTTCGCGGGTTAATCCTGGTTTGCCTTTTAGGAATTTTTTAATATTAGTGTTGACTATCTTCCGACATAAAAGCTCGGGTTTGGTTTTTAGATTTATCTTAAGGAAGTTATAGAAATAGGGGGGGAGCGCTTTACGGGCTTTCTTTATTATATAGTCGCCTTCTACTAGCCGGCGGAAAGACCTTTCTAATAGGTTTGGTACTTCTATTAGGCCTATAGGCAGCTCTTTAAGTAGCTATTAGTGCTTATCTTATTTAACTAGCTCTACTAGCTCCGCCATATAGATCCTTATTACCTTTATATCTTTTTATTTACAGAACTGGGTGAAATTAATAGTATAAGTGTATTTAATATCGTCTAGGTTAGGGCGTATCTAGTTCTCCGGTGCTACGGCTAAGCTAATACGGCTTAGTTAGCCCAGGGGGGCGGAAATAAGGCGGCGGCCCTATATAGTACGCGCGGGAGACGGGTATAAGGTTAGGCGTTACGGTGGTACGGTTTCTATTATCTGGGTCTTAGTAGTTCTATAGCCAGTCCTTACTATAACGCAAGCTATAGTGTGCGTATATAGTATATAGCTTAGTTCCGGGTGTCGGGCTAGGTAGCTAGGGTTTAAATAGTGCCTGGGTTAGGGTTAGATTCTTAATAGTGGCGGCGTAAAGCGGACCTTCTTCCATAGTCTCGGTAGGGCTAGCTAGCCCGTCATTTTGGTCTTAAGTGCTAGGGTAGTCCAGTCTTCTACTATCTCGTTTCTTTACAGCTATATAGGCTCCCCTTTATTAGGAATGTCTTCTACTATTAGGGCTTTATATATAGTCCTAGGCACTAGGCTTAGTAGTACTAAGTATCTATATAGGGCGTCCCTATTAACGTCGGTTATCCCCTACGGGAGGTAGTGCCTAAAGTAGTAGTCTAAGTTAAAGCGGATTTTAAGTTTTCTAAAGCTGGGGCGGGGCTTATGCTTCTAAAGCTAGGGTATACCTAGGATAATTAGGGTAGTGGGCGAGAGTTTAGTAATAAAAAAGAGTATGGCTTTAGTATAGAGGCTGATTAATATTCGGGCGGTAAAGTAGTCCGTAATAAGCGAAGTTGGGATACTATCTATAAGGCGCAGTGGCCTAGGTGCTAGCAGCTTCTTAGTTATAATGTTATACTTTCTTATAATAGACTCTGCGTTGGTAAATGCCATTATAGTACTACCGGAGTCCACTAGGCTTACTATATTAATATAAACTTAGGGGTATAGGTTACGTAATAAGGAGAGTTGGGTTTAAATAAGGATTAATTTCTTATTACTGTTTGCTAATCTAAGATTAAGTAGCAGTTTACTAATAGAAAGGACTAATTAATCTAGTAATAGGGACCTAATTTTCTCGTCTTCCTCCTTATATAGTTTAGACCCTTAAACGCAACTTAGTTTAAGGGTCTGCCTTTTAACGACTGGGGTACAGGGCTGTCTTAGTAGGGTGGTCCAGTGTCCGTCTAGCTAGCGGTATCGGTCTCGGTTTTAGTTAGGGTATAGGAAGACGATACCTTGCTAACAACGTAGCCGTGTTTGTATTCGCTAGCGCGAAGTCGCCAATACTAGGCGTTGTTAATGGGTTAGGCTCCTATATACGGCATGGTTTAGAGTAACTAAGCCATAAGGTTAAAGGGGGGGGGTCGTCCGCCGCGGCTATAATAGGCTCCGCGGTCGCCGCGTCCGCAGTTATTAGTTCGCGTTATTTAACGGGGTGGCATTAGGACTAGGTTTACTATCTTAGCGGGGTTATAGGCATTCTTTTAATGGCTAGGCAGGCTATAGGTAAGATATAGTCTATTATTAACGCGGCGCTTACGCTTTATGTCTAAGATTTTATTAAGGTCTATAGGTTCTCTAGTTACTGCTAGGGTTAGGGTTAATATAGGGGTAAGGGCTTAGGTAGGTAGGCGGTGGTTAGCGTTCTTCTTAAGGTTAGCTTAGTATGTATAGTTTGTAAGGTTCTTAGCGAATACATCTATCTACTTGCTCTAACCTATATAGTTACTATTATTAATTTTATAGGCAAGTTCAAGTGCCAGCTCTTCTATCTTTAGAGAGATAAACTTTTAGAGTAGGTCCACCTTCTATTCATCTGTCTTCTTAGCGCAGGCTATTAGCTTATTAAGCTCTCCCTTCTAGGACTAGTAGTTACGCTTACCCTAGGGGAAATGGTTAAGCTTATTCTTTGCGACCTAGGTTATATTAAGGACCTTATAGTAGGCAGTAAGGTCTTTAAGTATATCTTCCTTAGTAGGCCATTTCCACGCAGATATGTTGTTTGGGTTCTCGTGTATAAGCTCTAGGCCCTACTTAATAAACTCATAGGCCTTATCCTCTAGTATGTCCAAGATGTAAAGAATCTAGAACTAAACTGTGTTAAAGTAGTCCTAGTCCCAGTTAAAGACTCCCTTAATCTTAATATGCCAGGTCTTAAATTTAGCTTATTATTCTAGCGGGGTGCCTTTTCCACTAAATATTGGCGGGTCTTTAGATCTCCGTTTTTTCTGCTAGGTTACTACCGTTATTATAGGGGTTAATTGTTTTAGAACGGTAATAGTCTCTGCCTAGGAGTTAATAGTTCCTGTCTAGAAGGCGATAAGGGCACTAAGGTTTTTATTAGCTTTTTTATTAGCGGTGTTTATGTTATATATACACTATAGTCCTGCTTTAATATTATTAAGGAACTCGTTAGTATAGTTAATAAGGGTAAGGTAAGCTTTACTAGGCTTAAAGGTCTTAGGGTACGGTAGGGAGTAGCGGATTATCCACGCGATATTAGGGTATGTCTCTATAAAGAGGTCTGCAAAAATATCGCGGGGGTTTTAGGTTTTAGCCATTTCGGCGTCATTAGTGTCGCCTATCTAGGCGCTAGGTAAAAACTAAGGATCGTTCTAGGACTATGCTAGGGACGTGTTGGTTTTAGCAGAGGCGCGTATAGGTTGTGATTGCTCTGGGGCGGAGGTTAATTGGCTAGGGTACGAGAAATTAGTGATCGCGATAGGGCGTAAATTAAAGATACTACAAACTGTTACAGTGCTGTAATAAAGTAGACTAAATAACTATATTGTAGTATAAAGAGGGGAAGAAGGTGGAAAGGGGGTATTATATATAAATAGTAGGGCCGGCCGCTAAGTCGCTAGTGGTGGGCCAGCTAATAGTAGGAAATAGTACGAGACAGTATGAAACAGTATGCGTTAGGTCAGTGCCGTGATATATATTCTATATTTTATATTTCCTTACTAAAGCCATATTAGAGAAGAGATAGTGCGAAACCGCCCCTACCTAGCAAAATTAATAGAGAACTAGAATGGAATGTAGAAGATATTTTAGACTAAAGATGGCGCTAAAAAAAGCGCGAATTTTTAGTTTATTAGGAAGGATACTTTTAAACGTATAACAGTTGGGAACCTAAGGAGTACCTTTAGCTAGAATATGACACCACAATTAAAACCTTCCTAAGAACTAAAGGTAAAGACTTAGAAATAGTTCCGGATATGCCATAGGTAAAGTAATAGGGAAGACCCCATAAATTAAAACTATAGAATTAAGCATAGGCATTAAGAACGGAAACGTTTCGCTATTAAAATAGGGATCCTAAAATCCTATAAGAGGAAGCCTATAGGGATCTATAGGAGAACCACCAGGGATACTATTTAAAGAAGACGCTGTTTAAGAAGAAGTAGTAGCACTATAAGAAGTGGCCTCGGGAATTTAGAAAGATCCCCTAAGAATAAAAGGAGAGTATCTAGCCTAGCACTAGAGATACACAGTAGAGTTAATAGTACGAAGAGGAGCAAAAGAACAGCCTATAAAGAATTAGAAATTTTAAGGAATTATAAGGCACCTATAGGAATACTACCCGTTTATTACATATAGGGATTATAGTAGTATACTATGTTTATATAGATTGTCACCAAAGCTTAGAATAAAGGCATCTCTAAAGTATAAAGTTAATTCCTAATAATAGGGCATCCTAGAGGCACCTAAGAGGCACTATATAAAGCTATTCTACAAAAAAAAGGAAAGAGCTAGGTAATAACTTAAATACCAGCAGCAGTAATAGGAGCCTCCTCTTCTATCTTAACATTATTATTAACGGTATTATCGGCTCCTCTATCCCTAGAAGTATTAGCACTTCTACTAATATTCTTTTTAGAACGATAGGTACTAAAAGGACTAGCATAGGCAGAAGACTAGCAAGGAGAACGTTTATCTTAACGTTTATTACTATCCTTAGTATCCCTAGGTTTTAAATCGGCGTCTAAGTAGGGATTAGAGAGATATTAGCTAAAGGAGTTAGTATAGTTCCTAAGCAAGTTACTAAAGAAACTTACCTAGCCAGAGTAACCCGCGTAAGAGTATAAATGTTATTATTAATAAGGATAAGCTGTTTGTATATACGCTTCTAGACACTATATATCCGAGAACATTACGTCTCTATAGCAGTGGAAACCCTTATAAAATTAAAGAGTTTACAAGCAAGGGAAGACACCTTCTGTCCCCGCCTATTACTATTAGAATATTAGCGGAAATCTTAGATAGCACGTTAGAGCCTATAAGTCTTATATATATAGACAGTAGGGATCTAGTATAATTAGCGAAATTTAAAATAGAATGGAATAGGAAATACTAGAACGTAGGTCTTTCTCTATAAGGGGATCTTGTAGATAGGGGGCTATAAGGACACGATTGTAGAATAGGATAGATTGGTAAGAGAGACGAATCCTTAAGGAGGTAAGGCCTCTAGGATTGTGGAGACTATATACTACGGGCATATGCCTCCGGCACGTAACCGGCAACCATCTAAGGGGCGTCTAGGGGTTATCCTAAGGGCAACCCAAGGTATCCGCAATAATATCCCTTATATTACCCCCCCCCTTTTTACAGTCGGCCCCTAATCGCCATTACCTTACGGTAGGGAGATTATAAGGGCTTATCCCAAAAGAGGTTCGGAGAGATATTAGAGAGGTGTTAGTATACCACTATATATTATCTATCTATCTAACCCCTGCTTTAAACTCCTAAAAAACCTTAATAAGGAAAAAATATAACTAGAGAAAAGACGTAAGGATTGCTAGAAAACCTATTAAAAGCCTACTGGAAGCATATTAGTGACTACCTAGGCTAATATAGGGATTTTCATACAACTCTGCTTCTAAGCCTTTATGCCGGTCTATAATTAATCACAAGTATTATAGGCAATTTGGTGTTCCAGTATAGTTCCGTAAAACCTTTTAGTATAGGATTTAACGTACAGAGCCTTAGCTTGCCGTCGTCTTTAACTACTAAGATATAATCTATAATTCTTTCTTATAATCCTTTTCTTATAATCCTCTACGTCACTAACGCATTACTCCCGCATTTACCCTCAGGCTATTAGATACGGTTAAGGTATCAATTAGTTAGTTAAAGAGACTTATCTCTTAAGATTTGGTGTATATACTTTCAAATCTAGTAGTCCTGTACTGTATATTTAGCGTAGCTCTACTACCTAGTAAATAGGGACATTTCGCGATAGCAATTATAGCTATTATGCAATTGTCAAGAACGTCTATAACGTTATTCTTTAATACTATAGTATCATTTTAGGTCTAATTTAACCCATATACGTCTTTAATTTAACGTCTTAATTACCTTCCCCCGGCCGCGTAGTTAGTTTTTATAAGGAAGTAATGGTTAAATAACTTATACGCGTGTTTCCTTCCTTCTAAATAGCGCTATTATAACGGAGTTATATTAGTAAGGTTGCGGCTATTTACTAAAAGGGTATTGGACGGTAAAGTATAAGGACGCCTTTGCTTATCGAGCTGCTCCTTTTCCTTAATACCTTACTTTTCTATCATTAACCTTCGTCCAATTTTGGACGTATCTTCGATATATTATTAAGATTTTCTTTTTTTCCATCAATAATTTAATATACCTCTTTATTCTCCTACTAACTGCTCTTCTAAGTAGATTCCATAGCGTATCCTAGCCCTACCTTTATATATAGAACCCTAACCTCCGCTAACTCGCAACTAGTGCTAGTCCTACCTAAATAATTTTGCCTGTACGTCTTCAAAAGACTAGAAATCTAATAACAGAATTCTGGAGGCTTATAATAAGACGCACTGCGTTAGATCCAATACCTTTAGTCCTTATAATCGATGCATGCGTACTAAGAGCGGCAGTTACGTTAAGGTAAGCTTTTCTATTCTTAATAGATTTCCATTACTAACTTTAAGCTTTAATAGCCTGGGCCTAAGTAGCAACGTTCCTTTAATGTCCTTAACTACTATATCGCCTAGGCTCTCTCTTATTCCAGCGCAAATGCTAAATAACTTAGCCGAATTCAAGACTATGCCACGGCCATCTACACTACCTATAATTCCCAGCAAGCTAGCTAGTAACGCCTAATGCAAGAGCAAGGTTGGTATACTAAGGATAGGGTAAGAGATGGGGGTAATAAGAAGAAGGTTGCTGTCTACTATAGGAAGGAGTTCGCGCATACGCGTTAAGTTTTAAAAGAGCATAATATAATACGTTATTAGGTAGGTTACCCTTCGGATACCTACCGGATAGGTAACTAATAGTTACCGTAGTAAGGTCTCAGTGGTTCTGGACTATACTAGCCAGCTAACATCTTTATTTATTCTGGGCTTAAGCATATCTTTATTAACTATAAGCTTACGCCATAAGAGCTTCATTAGTATTGGTTTGGACCTAATATTAGTATTAAGCGTTTAAGAGTCTCTACTCCAGCTACACCTCATTATCCTACCCCTATTTTTATGCCTACTCATACGCCTACTAAGGCATCTAGATCCTATTCTCGTTAGCTATCACTTAGTGGCCCAATAGACACTAATCCTACTCCTAATAATAATAAGGCGTAGTGGCTTTTCAGATTAGGCATTTATGGTTTAGACTTTTAGAATTCGTTCTTATATATAGTAGCAATCGAGGACCTCGATTAGGTGCTCGGGAAGGCCTTATAAGGCTTTTAGAAAGGGCTTAGAAGCCCTAGGAATAATGATCCTAGTATAAATTAATAAATAAGAATACAATTCTAGCAAAATGCCCTATTAACTCTATACTATATACGTGAAAAGGCTAAGGACCTATCCTGTCTTGGGCTGTAGCCCTATCCCTATAGTTTCCGGAGCCTATCCATTCTATATCCAATTTAACCTATTTACTCTTTTTGCGAGCTTTCTTTATAGGTCGCGATAATACCATAGTATTAGAGCGCTTTCTACAACTTATAGATTATAGACCTTGGTCCCAATATTCTTTTAGAATATCTTTACAATAATTAAGGTAATTCTCTAGTTCCTATATAGAGTCCTTAGCGGGCTAGCCTAGCCATTTAACTTCAAATTAAAGCTTGTTCTTAACAGACTTATAGTATAGTATAGCTTCAACCTTATACCGCTCGCCCACCACCTTAGGGTGTTCAATTGGGCCTAGATGGAAGTTCTTTTCCGGCAGTAGTCTATGCTATAGCTCTAGTAGGTTTACGTAAAACACTAAATATATATAGGCCATAGATGGGGGTAGCTGGAGACAATAGGCTAGCTTACTAATTTGTTCCTTAACTTAGAAGGGACCTAGGTATCTTACATTAAGCTTCTTTAATAGTTAACGGGTCTTAATATTCGTTAAACGTAATAAAACCTTATCGCCTACTCTAAAATGCTTATCCTAGTGCTTATAGTTATACCAAAGTCTTTACTGCTCTTAGGTATCTTATAGGCTCTACTTCGCATACTTCTATTACTCCTCCCATTCCTAAAGGTATCCTTATACTCTCTAGTAGATGTCCTTTAACTTCCCAGTAGGATCCTATAACTAATTATACGGCCTTAGCCAGTAATCGTCGGGTATACTATCAAACCTAAATAGTTAAACGCTATAGGCAATCTAGATTAGTGCATACTTATACAATACATATTGCTTTAAATTATAAGCGTACTCCGCGTACGGAAGTAGCTCGTACTAGTTGTCTTACTAGTAGTTTAAATACATCTATAGGTAAGACTCCAGTTCCTAGTTCTGGCGTTCCATTTACCCATCCGTCTATAGGTAGAAAGCCGTACTATACCGGTGGTCTATCTTTAAATAGAAGCATAGGTCCGACCAGTATTGGCTTATAAAGACGCTGCCCCTATTAATAATAATGGAGTGTGGCTAATCTACTTTAAGAAAGCATTTCTCCTTAATTAGGTTAGCGAGCTCTTATACGTTAATCGTCTTGTTAACGGGAAGGTATTAGACATACTTTAAAAACCTATTAATAAGTATAAGAACCGAATCATATATTCGTCCTTAGCCATCTTTAAATAGTAGGAGATCCGTAATAAAGTCTATAGCGTAATATTACTATAGCTTACTGGCGGGGGGAACTGATTTAAGTAGACCCCATAGCTTATACCTACGGATCTTATATACTTAACACTTTTCATAATAGCTAATGTACTTCTTTACTTCCTAATTAAGCCTTAGCCAATAGTATTTACGCTAAAGTAATTCCACTATCTTTACTTAACCATAGTGGCCGCCTAGGGGATTATCGTAATTCTTTATAAGAATCTTCTATCGTAGATTTGCTTCTTATAGCACCCAAACCTTACCACCTTTACGTAGTAGGCCTATTAGGTCTAGTTCCCAATAGTGGCGCCTAGCAGCTTCCTTTCCATTACGTTTCCGGTCTACTTCCGCATTAAGGATAGTATAGAAAGCGTCCCTCCGTTGCACCTTATAGATAAGATCTATTAAACTTTCAAATAGTTCCTGGGTAAAAGCTATTTCGTCCCATACTACTCTAAGTATAAGACTAGATAGTACTATAGATCTTGTAACTCTTTAATGCGTATATATTAGGAAGGCCGCTATAAGGTTAAAGTCCTTTAATTATTATAGGGCTCCAAGTTCCGATTACTCTATAGCTTCGCTATTTATTTAAGGGGATAGCTTAGTAATTAGAGATAGTATAACACTAGGTTCCGAGAATATATTAGGGACGTCCTATCTAGGTATATTTAGACCCTTATTGGCAACGGACCGGGTACTAACCGGAACGTCAATAGAAACCGATAGGGCTTACACCACCTAAGACTTAGTGTATAGAGCTATAGATACTTAAGCATCCTATACCCAAAGCTTATTCTGCAATGTAGGGAGTAAGATATCTATTATCTATTTTCCTTCTCCCGTTTTAAAGCCTTTGGCATAGTCTAGCCGTTATAACGGTCTATCGGCAGGGTTGTTTTCCCCTAGCTTATATTTAATCTCGAAATTAAATCGCGCGAGCTCCTTTACCTATCTAGCTTATTAAGGTATAAGCTCCTTCATAGTTATAAAGTAGCGTGGATTATAGTAATCTGAGAGTATACGAGTGGTATAGCTCGCGTGCTTAAGGTAGTGTCGCCACTATTTAAAGCAGTCGACTATAGCCAGCAGTTCCTTATCGTGGGTATAATACCTAACTTTAAGTCCTTAGAATTTTCTACTATAAAATACTACTAGTCTCTAATAGAGATAGGTAGCGTCTAGATGCCTATTAGGTTGCAGCAGGATACCAATAAGGGCGAAATTTAATATATTAGTGACTATTATTAATAGCTAATTTAGGTCGAAATGCCGCAGCAATAAAGCTTCCGTAAACTTCGCGCGAAGTTTTTAAAAGGCCTCCTAAACCTTTCCGGGCCATAACTATAGCTTATACTATTTAGTTAGTCCCTTCTTAGTTTTCTTCCTTACNGCCTTTAAGCTTTTTNCTCCTTANGTTNGGTCTTAGNAANCTTCCNTAATATANTTANATAGGTATTAGGCGACGTCTAAGTAGTTATAGATAAAGCGCCTATAGAAATTAGCAAAGCCTAGGAACACTTAAACATCCCAGTAACTCTCTAGCTCCGGCCACTCCTAAATCATCTACACCCTTACTAGGTTTATAACTACACCCGTAGGCGTCACAATGTACCCTAGAAACTTAACCTACTTAGTATTAAAGATATACTTTAACGCCTTAGCGTAGAGGCCCTAATTATCTAAACGTTCCAGCACTTCGCGGACGTGTTACTCGTGTTAATCCTTATCTTTTAAGTAAATTAAGATGTCATCTAAATAAACGACGTATATACGGTCAACTAGTCCCCCTAAGGCTCTATAAATGTATAATTAGAATATTATAGGCGCATTGGCTAGCCTAAAAGGCATTACTAAATACTTAAAGTGGCCGTATTGGGTCTTAAAAGCGGTCTTTTACTTATCCCCTTCTTTAATACGGAGCCTATAATAGGCGTCTTATAAATCTAACTTCGTAAAGATCTTCGCCCTAGATAGTTAATCCAGCATTTCACTAACTAGTGGTAGTAGGTAACAGTTCTTAATTGTAATCTTATTAAGACCATAATAGTCTATATATAGCCTTATAGTTCCATCTAGTTTTAGGATAAAGAGGATTAGCGCGCCTAACGGCAACTTACTAAGCTAGATCCATCCCTTTTCCAATAAGCTATTAAGGTACTCCTATAGGATCTTAAGCTCTTTACGCGAGAGGTTATAGATAAAAAGGTTTAGCGGTTACTTACCTTCTTCTAGATTAATTATATAATCGTACTCCGAGTTCTACGGTAGGACTTTAGCTCTCCTACCCAAAAATACCCTTAGTAAGTCCCTTAGGCCTACTAGAATATTTAATAAATTGGGGTCGCGTTCGTCCTCTATATTATTATTAGGTAGATCCCAGAGCTCCCTTAGGATGCTTGCGGGCAGTATTATACGCTATAGTAGTTACTTATATATAGTTACCACTATACATTAAACCGTTTTATACGGTAGCCAGTAGAGGGTAAGGAACTCCTTAACGCAGCGTTTAAGGTGCCGTAGTATACTCTCCATATATTACTTAAGCCAGAGTAACCTATAGCGGTTAAAGTATCTTATAAGATCCTTAAGATCGCCGCCTCCCTATAATGTCTTTATAACCTATCCAGTAGTTCCCTATAGGGTTTCCGTTATAGAGGGGTTATTACCTATATTAGGCTCTATACCCATCTTGCTATTAAATAGGGGTTAGATCTAATACTCCTTTAGGTATAGAGCGTACACTATTTCGCCTAGGGCTATATTCTCTAGAATGTCCTTTAGGCTTATTAGTAATATACGCCCTTCCGAATCTTTATCATTCTACTATTTAAAGGCTCCAGTCTTAAAGCGTATCTTAAAATCTACTTCTGCAAGCTAAGGGTATCTAAGAATAAGGTTATAACCTATAAAGTCAGCCGCCTAAAAGGGTTGCGGGCTAACCACCTTAGTACGGTTATGTATATCGGCTACTAACACTATAAGCTTATAGGCACTATATAGCTTAATCCAATACTTATCTAGGAAGCCTATAATAGGTTTCCGCCACCTTTACAATAGAATAAGTTTATGCTCTTTTACTAAATTATATTATATAAGATTGATTTCGGCGCCGCTATTATATAGTGCTTAGAACTATCGTACCTTACCTATAGGGAGTGTTATTTCTAGCTTAACAGCAATACAGAGAGTCTCTCCTTCTATATCTTACCCTAGTTGCAGCCAAGAGAGGTCCACAACTAGGGCTTTTCTTTTTTTAAATTATTAGTGCGGTTATCGCCCTACTTATTTTTCCAATAGGATCTACCTCTAGAGTTTTCTCTTAACTTCTTAAAGTGTTTCTATAAAGGTGCCAGATAGGTATCGGGTTAACCCTAGAAGTCTTTCCCGTTATTTAAGGTTCCTAACTTTAACCCTTCTAAAGTTCTCTTTAAAAACGGCTTCTTTAAAGGTTGGGTCTGCCCTATATTACTACTAAAGTGCCCGCGCTTTTGGTAACCCCCCGGCTTCTTACCAAAAGAGGTCTAGTTCCTTACCGCATCCTCAGCGTTTAGAACCGCTCATTTAAAATCCGTATATGCGGTAATCCGCGGTAGGGCTCCTACGCGCTTTATTTCGTTATAAATTACTAGCTTAATTCTAGCCCAGATAAATCCAATCTTCTTTTTCTTACGGACGCTGCCGTCCTTGTTTTTAAAGGGCTCTAGATCTATCTATTAAGTATAAGTTTCTATAAAGTTTATAAACTAACGGAAGTCTTAACGGTCTAGCTGCGTACTATTCCAGAATTATTCTGTATTATCGTATTATATAATATACAGATCTTAGGTCCAACCCTTTAGGAAGGTTTATAGCTATAGCTATATTATAATTTACTCTTTATTAAGTTGATTAAGCGCAATCTAGTTTAGCGATTGGTCTTTAATCTTGCTAATAATCTAGCATATACGCTCTTTGGTATTATCTCGTATTATTAGCATCTTAAAGAAGTTATCTACCTCGCGAACCCAATCGTCCAGCTATTAGGCGTTAGGTCTATAACGAAGTTCTAGACTACCAAAGGCCTTAGCCAGTTAGTCTATATCCTTTTTCTATTTATTACGTAAGTGCCTCTCTAAGTCTTCTATACCTCCTTAGGTAAGTACTAGGTAGCCCCCAGGAAGCCCTTAGCCTTAACTAGGTTATAAAAAAATTTACCTAGCTTGGATTAAACCCTGCTAGATATAGATTTGCCCTTAGAGGGTTCTAATATGTTTATTAATGGCTTCCTCCCGCATGGCTTTTAAGAGCCTTATAACAGCTTCCCAATATCTATCTTAAAGGAGATTAGTATAGGGCTCTTAACCTTCCAAACTTGGGCCTAGAGAAGCTCCTGCTATAGAGGTAGTATTAGCACTAGTAGCTAATACAGGTTTCCTAATAAGCCTTAGGTCTTAAGTCAGTGTTTAGGCTTAGTTTCCCAAAGGGGTAGGCCTGCTTAGCTTATAAGCAGTCTATACACCACTACTATACTAATTATAGGCCGGTGGTCTTCCGGGAGGGTTCTAGTTGGGTCCCTAGTTAAACATATTAGTATATTCCTCTGGCATTTCTAGCTTAGGGGAAGATCTTAGGGTTACCTCTAGCGCTTAATCTTCTAATTAGCCTAGGTAAGGCTAAAGGGGTTCTAGTTACTTTCCGGCAGCGTTATAACCGTTATAAAGGGTGTCTGCATTTTTCTTAGCGGTGACTATAGGTATATAAGAGTCTTTAAGCTCCTAAAGCATCTGGATATTAGGGCTCGTTCGGCCATCTTGCCCAGAGGGTTATATTGTCGCAATCTCTCGCTATCGGAGGGACCTTCTTGCCTTTACGCGACGGCTTTCTATAAGGTATCCATAGAGTTTCCATTCAGGTCATTATAAGATTTTAAGGGAGGATGGTGGTTATAAATAAAAGATATAAATAAACAATCTGGTCCTTAAAGCCGACTACCCTTCCAAAAAAGAGTAGGAAGGATTTAAATATAAGGGGATCTTATAGATAGGGGGCTATAAGGACACGATTATAGAATAGGATAGATTAGTAAAAGAGACAAATCCTTAAGGAGGTAAGGCCTCTGGGATCGTAGAGACTATATACTACGAGCATATACCTCTAGCACGTAACTAGCAACTATTTAAGGGGCGTCCGGGGGTTGTCCTAAGGGCAACCCAAGGTGTCCGCAATAATATCCCTTATATTCTCCTACTATAATAATAGGAGTACTTAGATTTATTTTCGCTGGAGTAAGGCATCTTATAGACATAGGAAGGATCCTACGTAAGAGCATAAATGTAGCGACAATAGTATTTTAGGGAAACTGCCGTAGGAGTAATAAACGCTGTCTAGGGTATTACCAGGAGATTAATAATACTGCCGCCGGTTTAGGGACGCGTAGAAGGACCACGAGCCATTATAAGAGAATACTCTAAGAAGTTAGCATTGTTATAAGAGATAAGGTAGGGATCCTATTACTTATAAACGCGTTAAAAAAAGATAACGAGGTAGTAATAGAAGTACGGCTAGAGATATAGAAGCTAAAAGGCGAGATATAATAAAAACAGCCTATTTAAGAACGAGATAAATAGTGTTATTAATAAAAGGATAAGAGAGAGATAACGACTTATAAATAGAAAGAAATTAAAATAAAAGACGTTATTATTAAAGCCTATTTAGGTAAATAGGGTTAGTGGTTAGTTGACGCGTTATACCAGATAACCTCTAGATCCATTTATAACAAATTCCTAAAATTAGAGAGGTAAATCCCACTAAATTTTTATTACTATTATTAAAATCCTATTATAAAAGCACTATAAGGAGCTAGGGTAGGAGAAGAGCAGAGAAATAAAAGATAAAGTAAAGTTCCGCGCTAGTAAAGAGCTAGCAATAAGTCGCATTATAGAGTACCTTTCTACTAAGGGTTTCCCTAGTGGTTTTAGCTAGAACTCTATAAAAGCTTAGTAGAGGCGAAGTCTTAGAGGACTAAGACCTTAAAAGGGGAGGTAATTATAACGGAATCCCCTAGAAGGTATATATCTAATAAGACGGTAGGAGGTTTTATTTATATCCCATCTATATTCTAGAAGACATAGTTAGATAGGTTAGGGGCAAAAGGTTTTACTAGCGTCTTAAAAGGAATATATAGGAAGCTAGTTCCCCTCTAGAGAAGAACTAGCGATTAGTCTTTAAATAGAAGTAATTAGAAGTATTTATCCTTCAATACGTAAAACTTATTCTACCTTTAACTTACCTTTAACTTACCTTTAACTTACCTTTAACTTACCTTTAACTTACCTTCTACTTACTAGTAATACTGTTAATTAGATAATTATACGTTCTAGTTAGGCTAGCCTCTTATATAGAGAAAGTTTATAAGATATTAGAAAGCTTTTAGGTATAAAGGATTCTAAAAGTATAGCTAAAAGATTTATAATTAGATATATATAAAAACTAAAAAGTAAAGTATATCCTAAGAAGTATAGTAGAGCACTTTATAGAAAAGTTCTATAAAGGAGTAACTTAAGGATATAATAGAGCTATAGGCTTAGTGTTAAGACTTTAGGAGGAGTATATTATTAATAGAATCTAGAGGATAGCTAGGAAGGTCACTAAGGAGTGTTTAGATTACTAAAGAAATAAGCTAATAAGGTATAAGCTATATAGAGGGCTATAACCTATTAAAATACTAGAGAGACTATAGGAGGTTATATTATAGGACTTTATTATTAAGTTACTAAAGTTAAAAGATCCTATTACTGGATAAGATTATAATGTGATTTTAGTAATAGTAGACAAGCTTATAAAGTGGGGATACTTTATAGTATATACGGAAGAAATCTTAGCGGAAGACGTTGCTAGAATCTATATTAAAGAAGTATTTATAAGATATAGAGTACTAAGTAAAATTATATCGGATAGGGATTTAAGATTTATAGTAGTATTTTAGGAGGTATTTTTAGCGGAATAAGGAGTTAAAGTAGTAACTTCTACTGTATATTATCCGCAGATAGACGGTTAGACGGAAAGATTAAATTAGATATTAGAATAGTATCTAAAACATTATATTAATTACGCACAGAATAATTAGGTATTATTATTACTAGTTATATAGTTTATATATAATATAACACTATAAAAAGAAATAGGTACATTACTATTTAAGGCGAATTACGGATATAAGCTAAGAATATTGTTATTACTATAATAAGTGAAAAAGACTAGTAGTATAGCTAAGGAATAAAGACGTTAATAAATCTTTATATAGACCTTATGGAATCAGCTAAGGTAGTATAGTAATAAATAAAAAAATACTATAACGCTAAGAGATCTAAGGGACTAGATATTAAGGAGGGAGATAAAGTATAGCTACTATATAAAAATTTCAAGAGTTAATAACTAAGTAAGAAGTTAGACTATATTAGACTAGGACCTTTTAAAATTATATAGAGGATTTTACTAGTTATATTTAAATTAAACCTACTAGCTAAAATGAAGATCTACCCTATATAGTATATTGTAATGCTAGAGCCGGTATATAGAAATATTAAGCTACCGGTTTATAAAGTAGACACATATAAAGGATAAGAAGAAGATAAATAGTAAGTTTTAAAGATTATTAGTTATAAGGACATTAATAATAAAATATAGTATAAGGTTAAGTAAATAGGCTATAATAAGACTACCTAGGAGCTACTAGAGAATCTAAAAAATGCTATAGGAAAGGTATAGAAGTATCGGAAGAAAATAGGTTAGGTAATATTAATAAAAAAGGATCGCTAAAAAATAAGTCACCTAAGGGGGACCTAGGAAGAGCGACTATTAAACTACTTAGAGTTGTTTCCTTTACTATAGAAGGAGAGTTAGTTTTCTTATTACTAAGTTCCTAAAGACCTTATTTTATAAGTTTCCACTTTTTAAAATAAACTTTCTTACGCACCTTCTTAAGATAAAGCAGCTAAGTAGACGCCGCGATGCGGGTATTTAAAGCCTTTTATTTAGCGTTATAAGAACGCTTAAGTTTAGTAAGGGCTTATACTAAGTTACTATTAAGTTTTATAGCAGCGGACTAAATATAAGACCCTATAACAAATTACTTGGGGAACTTAAAGACTATTAAGAGTTATAAAACGCGTATACTTAGCGTTAGAAGTAGAATAAATATCGCAAGATAATTAAATATTTGCTTTAGTGCACTCTAAATAAAAAGAAGGTTGCTAAAATAGAGGACTTGCTAATATAACGTAGACTAACCCCTTTTTCGCATAATAAGAATATAGAGATAGTATAATTTCACTAAGTAATAATATAGTAGTAATAGCATGGGCATAATATTACGCGTATAAAAAAGAAGATGCTTTAGGCATAATAAGTAATAATATTAATTAAATTAATTAAACAGATATTACACCTCTAATAAATAACTTAGAGATATTAAGAATCTTTAAGGATAAAGATAAAGAGGAGGGAGATAGTGTTACGGATGCTTTAAGTATAATATTATAACTACTTAGAGAAGAGTTAAAAGAAGCTAGTTAGTTAATAAGAGTACAGTCTAAGATAGATTTGGTAAAACTATATAACAAGAAATAATAACTGAGATTATATAATATACTATATATTAAACAAGAGGGATAAGAGAAACTTATATACCTTATATATAACACGTATATTACGTATAAAAAGGATTTTATAGGAGTACGGTTGTGTATTTAAGGACCCTTAATCCCTACCTAGATAGTTCCTTCCTTTTAGTAATTTTTAGAATATAATTAGAGTTAATCTATTAGGCAACCACTCCACCAGTTATTATTACGTTGTTAACTTTAATTTGCATTACCTATACACCTAGCCTATTAATAAGCCTATCGTAGTACTTGCTATAAGGTTCCGTTATATCTTTAATATAAGTGCTTTAAGGTTATAGAGTTCTTTATAGATTGCTCCTATTAATTACTAGTACTAAGCTTTTAATATTACTTGCTGTTAGGCTAAGGCATCTATAAAGGATTATTATATTATAGTTAACTGTTCCCTAACTAGGGCTATAATACTTATAGTTAACGTAAGGGGTTTAAGTTCGTTTGCTATTTTAATAGTAGTTATTTTAACGTAACGTAATATAAGGGCGTAAAGAGACTTTGGGGAAGATTTAAAGGAATAATATAAATTCTATCTAAATCTAAGGGTATATAGCTCTTGCTAAGAATAAGACGTTATATAAAGAAGAGAAAAGAATAACAAGAGAATTATATAATTAAATAGTTAGGGGCTTAGTAGTTAATATGTACGTATATATATACGCGGTCTTTAACAGACTTTAAATTAATTTAATTAATCTAATAGAATTTGGTTAAAGCGTCGGAATTTATCTATTAAGTATTTCACTAAGACATTCCTACTATAACTAGGCTAGTCCCGTTATAGTATATAGCCTTACCGTTTATAAATCTTGCTATATATAAATAACCTATAACTAACCTATAAGGTACTAGCGACCTACCTATATAAGTAAGCTTTTAGAATATTTTTAGTCTAGTAAATTTAGGTAACGGTATTAAGCTCTATTAGCTTTAACGTATTCCACCACCGAGCCGGCAGAACCATCGAGCCGGCAGAACCATTTCCCCACCAAAAATCGTAAAAATCACAATATAATATCTCAACAACCACTTAATAATAAATTCTAATAATTTAGATTTAGACTTTTATATACACTCTGCAGCTTCTATTAAAGTTGCATAGTANATAGNTTAGTAGTTTTTAAGNTATNNNAATTTGG